>NC_140988.1:126570718-127212407 GCF_052327205.1 Somniosus microcephalus
TGAGGCAGAGGCAGAGTCAGATGATATTACGGAGGTGGAAGTAGGCAGTCTTAGTGATGGCGCGGATTTGTGGTTGGAAGCCCACCTCGGGGTCAAATAAGACACCAAGGTTGTGAAAAGTCTGGTTCAGCCACGGACATTTGCCAGGGAAAGTGTTGGAGTCGATGGCTAGGGAACGGCATTTGTGGTGGGGACCGAAGGCAATGGGCTCGATTTTAACTCAGGTGCGGGCTGTTGTCATGTTATCCGAATTTTATGTTTCCCACAGGAATCTAAATGGATGTGGGAGATTGATGCAATTTTAACTCAATTGGCCAATTGATTTCCGACGTGTAGGAAGGCTTTGCAAATGGGTTTTTCACGACTGAAAGTCCCCTTCGATGATGTCATCATTGCTGCTGCATTTAAGGTCCACAGCAAGCCTTGCTTCTTCTGCAGGCTTCTAAGCTTCCTCCATTTGGTGTCAGAGGGACCTGCAGGAAAGATGACAAGCGGGAGGACAAGAGCAGCTCCTCGCTTTGACAAGGTGGCACTGCAGGCATTGGTCAATGGGGCTAGGGCCAACAGGGAGGTGCTGTTCCCTTCATCATGGAGGAAGAGGCCTCCCACTCAGACCAAGGCTGTGTGGATTCAGGTGGCTGAGGAGGTCAACTCCTTGGGAGTCACCTGCAGAACCTGGATACAGTGCAGGAAAAGATTTCATGACCTTCAGCGCACTGGAAAAGTGAGTATGAATTTCCCATCGCCCTCAATCTGATCCCCATTGCCTTTCCTCACCAGCACTCAGCTTTAGCAATCTCTTCCTCCACATCCCACTTGACACTGACATCCATGTACCCTTACCCATTCCCTCTCTCTCTATGCTCACATTCACATAACTATTCCACTATGCAGCCCTCACACTCCCTATCACTCTGATGCTTTGAACACAACTGACAACACACAGGGAGGGCTATTGGTCTTGCAACCTCACTCCATCTTTGTCTCCTAAGTATCTATGCTATGCAATCTCTACACTCACTCCTTCATTATCACTCAACCTCCACTTGTCTCCCTCATTGCAGGAAAAGAGAGCTCACAACATAGAAACATAGACATAGAAACATAGAAGATCGTAGCAGGAGTAGGCCATTCAGCCACTCAAGCCTGCTCCACCATTCAATGAGATCATGGCTGATCATCCAAATTCAGTACCCCGTCCCTCCCTTCTCCCCATATCCCTTGATCCCTTTAGCCTTAAGAAATATATCTAACTACTTGAATATATTTAATGAATTGGCCTCAACTGCCTTCTATGGTAGAGAATTCCACAGTTTCACCACACTCAGGGTGAAGAAATTCCTCATCTCTGTCCTAAATGGCTTACCCCTTATCTTTAGACTGTGACCCCTGGTTCTGGACTCCCCTGCCATCAGGAACATCCTTCCTGCATCTAGTCTGTCTAGTCCTGTTAGAATTTTATAGGTTTCAATGAGATCCCCTCTGATTCTTCTAAACTCCAGCAAGTATAAGCCTAATCGACCCAATCTCTCCTCATATGTCATTCCTGCCATCCCAGGTATCAGTCTGGTGAATCTTCGCTGCACTCCCTCCATGGCAAGAACATCCTTCCTCAGATAAGGCGACCAAAACGGCACACAATACTCAAGGTGTGGTCTCACCAAGGCCCTGTACAACTGCA
Organism: Somniosus microcephalus; assembly: GCF_052327205.1. Classification (NCBI taxonomy): domain Eukaryota; kingdom Metazoa; phylum Chordata; class Chondrichthyes; order Squaliformes; family Somniosidae; genus Somniosus; species Somniosus microcephalus. Next base: position 126,572,400 of record NC_140988.1, read on the forward strand.
GCAAGACATCCTTGTTCCTGTACTCGAACCCTCTCGCTACAAAGGCCAACATACCATTTGCCTTCTTAACCGCCTGCTGCGCCTGCATGCTTAACTTCAGTGAATGGTGCACAAGGACACCCAGGTATTGTTGCACTTCCCCTTCTCCCAATCTATTGCCGTTCAGATAATAATCTGCCTTCCTGTTTTTGCCACCAAAGTGAATAACCTCGTGTTTATCCACATTATACTGCATCTGCCATGCATCTGCCCAATCACCCAACCTGTCCAAATCATACTGGAGCTTCTCGGCATCCTCCTCACAGCACACACGCCCACCCAGCTTTGTGCCGTCTGCAAACTTGGAGATGTTACATCTAGTTCCCTCGTCTAGATCATTAATATATATTGTGAATAGCTGGGGTCCTAGGACCGATCCTTGCGGTGCCCCACTAGTTACTGCCTGCCACTCGGAAAAAGACCCGTTTATTCCAACTCTTTGCTTCCTGTCTGCCAACCAGTTCTCTAGCCAAGTAAGTACCTTGCCCCCAATCCCATGTGCCTTAACTTTACACGCTAATCTCTTATGCGGGACCCTATCGAAAGCCTTCTGAAAGTCCAGATACACCACATCCACTGGTTCTCCCTTATCTATTCTACCAGTTACATCCTCAAAAAATTCCAGTAGACTAGTCAAGCACGATTTAACTTTTGTAAATCCATGTTGACTTTCACAGAATCACAGAATCACAGAAACCCCACAGTGCAGATAGAGGCCATTTCGGCCCATCGAGCCTGCACCGACACATATCCCACCCGATCCCCGTAACCCCTTCACCAACACATATCCCACCCTATCCCCACGTATTTAATCCCCCTAACACTAAGGGTCAATTTATCATAGCCAATCAACCTAGCATCACAAGATAGCACATCTTTGTCTGATCCTGTCACTGTTTTCCAAGTGCTCTGCTATAATGGACTCTAGCATTTTCCCCACTTCCGATGTCAGGCTTACCGGTTTATAATTCCCCGTTTTCTCTCTACCACCTTTTTTGAATAGTGGGGTAACATTAGCTACCCTCCAATCCATGGGAACTGTTCCAGAGTCTATAGAATTTTGGACGATAACCAGCAATGCATCTACTATTTCTAGGGCCACTTCCTTAAGTACCCTAGGATGTAGATTATCAGGCCCTGGGGATTTATCGGCCTTCAATCCCATCAATTTCCCTAACACATTTCCCTACAAATACTGATTTCTTTCAGTTCCTCCCTCTCATTAGACCCTATGTTCCCCGACATCTCTGGGAGGTTATTTGTGTCCTCCTTTGTGAAGACAGAACCAAAGTATGTATTTAATTGGTCTGCCATTTCTTTGTTCCCCATTATAAATTCCCCTGATTCTGACTGCAAGGGACCTACGCTTGACTTCACCAATCTTTTTCTCTTCACATATCTATAGAAGCTTTTACAGTCAGTTTTTATGTTCCCTGCAAGCTTACTCTCATACTCTATTTTCCCCCTCTTAATTAATCCCTTTGTCCTCCTTTGTTGAATCCTAAACTGCTCCCAATCCTCAGGTTTGCTGCTTTTTCTGGCCAATTTATATGTCCTCTCCTTGGATCTTATGCTATCCCTAATTTGCCTTGTTAGCCACGGTTGATTCACCTTTTTTGTTTTATTTTTATGCCAAACAGGGATGAACAAATTCTGTAGCTCATCCATGCGATCTTTAAATGTTTGCCATTGCCTATCCACCATCAACCCTTTGAGTAACATTCCCCAATTAATCCTACCCAACTCGCGCCTCATACCATCGTAGTTTCCTTTATTTAAATTCAGGACCCCAGTCTCTGAGTCAAATACTTCACTCTCCATCTTAATGAAGAATTCGATCATATTATGATCGCTACACCCCACGGGGCCTTGCACAACAAGATTGTTAATTATTCCTTTCTCATTACATAATACCCAGTCTAAGATGGCCTCATCTCTAGTTGGTTCCTCGACATATTGGTCCAGGAAACCATCCCGTATACACTCCAGGAATTCCGCCTCCACAGTATTGTTACTAATTTGGTTAGCCCAATCTATATGTAGATTAAAGTCACCCATGATAACTGCTGTGCCCTTATTGCACGCGTCTCTAATTTCCCATTTAATGCCATCCCCAACCTCCGCATTACTGTTTGGGGGTCTGTATACAACTCCCACTAACGTTTTCTGTCCCTTGGTATTTCTCAGCTCTACCCATACAGATTCTACATAATCAGAGCTAATATCTTTCCTTACAATTGTGTTAATCTCCTCTTTAACCAGCAATGCTACCCCACCTCCTTTTCCTTTTTGCCTGTCTTTCCTGAATATTGAATACCCCTGGATGTTGAGTTCCCAGCCCTGGTCACCCTGGAGCCATGTTTCCATAATTCTAATCATATCATCTGTTTCCATCTATTTGCGCAGCTAATTCATCCACCTTATTATGAATGCTCCTTGCATTAAGACACAAAGGCCTAGAAATTCAGTGCCCTTAGCGCCGATTTTGCGGCGCTAGAGGGCCTAGCGCTGCAATTGGCGCCGGCGCCGAAATTGCCTGGGGCCCTTCCGCCGCGGTAGACCGGTAGCGCTGCGCCGGCACCGATGACGTCATCGGTGTGCGCAGCGTCCCGGTTGCCATGCCGACGGGCCCCAGCGCCGAAATTCAGTTGCGGCCGCCTCGCCCGTGGCAGCCGCAACTAAGACTCTGGCAACAAAGTCTTACATGACTTTGCGCCGGCGCATTAAAGGCCCCGCGGCGGCCGGCCGCTTTCCCGCCGGCCGCCTGGCCGCAGCTCCCTCCCCGGACTTCCCCCCCCCCCCGGAACAGAAGCAAGCCCGGCACTTGTCCGAGGTGCCGGGCTCATTTTTAAAAAGATTTTCGCGGGCCGCGGCCGGGTGCAGGCAGCTCCTCCTTAAGGGAAGGAGGAGGCCTGCACTTCCCGAACCTGCTGCACCGCAGCGGGCGCCGCAGCGCCGGAATAGCGCCGATATTCAGCGCGTAGCGCCAGTTTTCAGGCGCAAACAGCTCTCAGCAGCGCCGGCAGCCGTTTGGGCGCAGAACTATTGAATTTTTGGCCCGCCCAGCGCGACTTAGCTCCGGCACTAACTTCCGGCGCTAAAGCCGTCGCTGCGCCAAAACCCAATTTCTAGGCCAAAGCCTTCAGGCTTGTTTTTTTAACACTCTTGGACCTTTTAGAATTATTATTTACTGTTTGATTTAAACCCTTGATTACTATGACTGCCACTTTTGCTTGTCTCCTTCCTGTGTTTTGCTTCTATCCTTGTTTCCCTTTCCTCTGTCTCCCTGCACAGGTTCCCAACCCCCTGCCATTTTAGTTTAAACCCTCCCCCAGAGCACTAGCAAACACTCCCCCTAGGACATCGGTCCCAGTCCTGCCCAGGTGCAAACCGTCCATTTTGTACTGGTCCCACCTCCCCCAGAACCGGTTCCAATGTCCCAGGAATTTGAATCCCCCCCCTGCACCATTCCTCTAGCCACGTATTCAGCTGAAATATCCTTCTATTTCTAATCTGACTAGCAAGTGGCACTGGTAGCAATCCTGAGATTACTACCTTTGAGGTCCTACTTTTTAATTTACCTCCTAACTCCCTATATTCAGCTTTTAGGACCTCATCCCAGTTTTTACCTATATCGTTGGTACCTATATGCACCACGACAACTGGCTGTTCATCCTCCCCTTCCAAAATGCTCTGTAGCTGCTCCGAGACATCCTTGACCCTTGCACCAGGGAGGCAACATACCATCCTGGAGTCTCGTTTGCAGTCGCAGAAACGCCTATCTATTCCCCTTACAATAGAATCCCCTATCACTATAGCTCTCCCACTCTTTTTACTCCTGTCTTGTGCAGCAGTACCACCCCTGGTGCCAGGAAGTTGGCTGCTGCTGCCTTCCTCTGATAAGCCATCTCCCTCAATGAATTACATGGCCTTTACCTGCGGTGTGACCAACAAGAGAGAGCGAGCCAGGACAGGAGGAGGGCCACCCTCAATAGCCCACCTCACCTCTTGGGTGAAGCACGCGTAAGAGGATGATAAGGCACAAGTAGTCACAAGGGTAATCACTTGGGTGAAATTTGATGTATTGTTAGAAAAAGCCATCAGATTAATAATGTTAATAAAAAATCTGATGGCTACTGCTGTAGTTGTGGCGTGTGTCATTTCGCGAATGGGACTTTCACATTGAGGGCTTAGGATTACTTGCAATTGTCAGTATGCTGGTCAAATAGCTAGGAATCCACAGGGTCTTGGCCATTGTCGATGCTCAGGTAAGAAGCTGCGAGGCAAAAGTGTTTGATTGACTAGGCTAAGCAAATCTGGCCAGGATGAGTGCGTTCCTTGTATCCCGGGCAGCAATTTTCTCGCGTAATGCTGCCGCTGGTTGATGGGCCTCTGCAGGATGTTCGTTTTCACCCTCCTCCTCCTCATCTGAGGAGGATATGTGAGGAGCCACTTGTTCCTCAGGAATCTGCAAGCCACGATGCTGTGCCATGTTGTGAAGTGCACAGCAAACCACGACGATTCTGGAGACCCTGGCTGCTGAGTACTGCAGGGCTCCACCTGATCTATCCAGGCATCTGAAGCGCATCTTCAGCAAACCGATGGTTTGTTCGATAATGGATCTGGTGAAAATGTGGCTGGAGTTGTAGCGCTCCTCAACGGCGTCATCAGCCACGTTCTCAGGGGATAGCCCTTGTCTCCAAGTAGCCATCCGTTAAGTTGGTCTGGCGGACTGAATAGCGGAGGCACACTAGACTGGCACAGTATGAAGGAGCCATGGCAACTGCCAGGGTACATGGCACAAACATGCAAAATCTCCTTCTTGTGGTCACACACCAGCTGAACGTTGAGGGAGTGGAAGCCCTTGCGGTTGACAAAAATACCTGGATTGTGATGGGGTGCCCTAAGGGCCACGTGTGCAGTCAACGACTCCCTGCACCCTTGGAAAGCCTGCCAGATGAGCTAATCCAACCGCTCGCGCCGTGACACTTGCTCAATCCTTGGTGAAATGGATGTGATTGTGCGCGAGGGCAAAGAGAGCATCGGTTACCTGCGTGATGCAAGTTTGTGCGGCCGCCGGGGAGATGCCGCTGATATCTGCTGCTGATCCCTGGAATGAGCCTGAGGCAAAAAAGTTGATTGCGGTGGTGACTTTGACGGCCACTGGTAATGCTTGTCCACCTGGTCCTCTGGGCAGCAGGTCTTGCTGTAGCATTGCGCAGATGTCAGTCACTACCTCTCGTGAAAGTCGGAACCGCCTTTGGCAGTGCTGCTCAGACATGTTGAGATAGGTGACCCTGCATCTGTAGACCCTGTTTGGGGGGTATCTCCTGTGCCGACAGGCTTCCAGGCGCTGGCCCCTTCTGGACTGTGCAGCCTCAGGTGGGTGAGCAGCAGCCTGGCGCTCCTGCTGCTGCTGCTGTTGCTGGTGCTGCTGTTGTTCCTGGTTCTGCTGCTGTCGCGGCTGGTGCTCGAGCTCCTCTAATGCCCAGATGGGAAGGAAATAAATGGCTCCCATGCTTCTGGTATATGCCTCCGTTGTGGAAGCGCTGAGTGAAGGTGACGAGAGGGGTTTCCCAGGAGGCCACACTGGAGACGGGTGTGAGGCTCCAACCTTCCACAGGTGTGGTTAAGCCTTCTAAAAGTTGCCCCAGGCCTGAGACCACGAAGTCCTGCCACCTGCAAATGATGGCTGATCAAATCTCCTCTTTAATGGTTGACCTGCAGTTGATAGTCAGCAATCCAATAATGCTCCCGCCAGGTTTCAACATCGTGTTTCTCACTAGGCATGTTTTACGTGGGAAAAGGGTTAAAGTTGCAAGGGCCTGTTAAAATAGGATTATAGAGGCCATTTAGTGGTAATTAAGGGCCTTAAAGACCAGTCCCGCCTATTGGATGCGGGACGGAGTCGGGACCATCAGACACGCCTGAGTTAAAATTGCTTGGAGTCGGGAACCAGGCCGGTGCGGGGGGGGGGGGCGGTGGCGGGGGGGTCCCGCCCGCCCGCTCGCCAGGTTTTGCAATTTTAACCCCCCGCACGCCTCCAAGCCCGACTCCACGGCTCAATGAAAATCGAGCCCAAAGGCTTCAGTCTTCCCAGTATTTAGTTGGCGGAAATTTCTGCTCAGTCAGTACTGGATGTCGGACAAGCAGTCTGACAATTTAGAGACCATGCAGGAGTCGAGAAAGGTGGTGGTGAGGTAGAGCTGGGTGTCATCAGCGTACATGTGGAAACTGATGCTGTGTTTTCGGATATTGTCGCTGAGGGGCAGCATGAAGATGAGAAATAGGAGGGGGCCAAGGATATACCCTTGGGGGACACCAGAGGTGACGGTGTAGGAGCAGGAAGAGACGCCATTGCAGTTGATTCACTGGCTATGACTGGATAGATAAGAATGGAACCAGGCTAGTGCAGTCCCACCCAGCTGGACAACGGTGGAGAGGCATTGGATGAGGATGGAGTGGTCAACATTGTCAAAGGCTGCAGACAGGTCGAGACGGACGAAGAGGGATAGTTTTCCTTTGTCACAGTTACATAGGATGTCATTTGTGACTTTGATAAGAGCCGTTTTGTTACTGTGGCAGGGACAGAAACCTAATTGGAGAAATTGAAACCTGGAGTTCCGGGAAAGCTGGGCACAGATTTGGGAGGCGAGAACACATTCAAGGACTTTAGAGAGGAAAGGGAGGTAGGAGATGGGGCTGTACTTTGCAAGGATGCAGGGGTCAAGGAATGGTTTTTTGAGGAGAGTGGTGATGACGGCAAATTTGAAGGAGAGTGGGACAGTACCTGAGGGGAGAGAGAACCGTTAACAATATCAGCTAAAATGGGGGCCAGGAAGTGAAGTTGAGTGAGCGTCAGTTTAGTGGGAATAGGGCCAAGGGAGCAGGAGATGGGTCTCATGGACAAGGTGAACTCTGAGATGGCATGAGGAGATTTCGGAGATAAACTGGAGAAAGATGCGAGTTCAGGGCTAGAGCAGGGGGATCCTTAGAGGAAATTTGGCCCAGTGGGCTAGCAGAAGGGAGAGAACCGGCAGTGACAAAGAAGTCCATGAGCCCTTCGCACTTGTTGGAGGTGAGGGTGGAGGAGACAGGGGGGAGGGGTTTAAGAAGACAGTTTTCAGTGGAGAAAAGAAGCCGGGGTTTATCTTTGCATTCCAGGATGATCCTGGAATAGTGAACAGTTTTGGCCGATGAGACCAAGTCCCAATAGTGCTTTACGTGGTCTAGCCAGATCTGGTGGTGAATGGCTAAACCAGTTGTCCACAATATCTGTTCAAGTCTACGTCCCTTGGACTTAGGGGAGCAGAGATGAGGGCCATACCAGGGGGAACGACCAGGGTGAGAGAGAGTAATGGTTTTAATGGGTACTAGGGCATCAAAACTGGTGGTGAGGGTGTTGTTGAGCAGATCGGTAGCAGCAAAAATGTCATGGTGAATGGAGGGCCAAAGACTACGCAGTTGGGATTTTGAAAGTGCAGTTGTAAATGAATTGGGAGCGAGTTTTTTCCAGGGGCGGACACAGAAGGACGTAGGGTTGGGAGGGGTAAGGGGGATATGGGTGGAGAGTGATACAAGGAAGTGATCAGAGATGGCCTTCCCTGTGATTGACATCATGGGAGTAGCGAGGACACCTGAGATGGCAAGGTCAAGGGGGTGGCCATGAATATGGGCAGCGGAGTTTATTTGTAGGGAGGATAGGAGGGCAGTGAGAGAGCATGATGAATTTAGGTGGAGGTTGAAATCACTGAGGATGAGAAGTCACTCAGTGCAGAGGCTGAGGGAGAAAATCAGTGAAGATATCTCGGTGAGAACATTTTTATGGTACTTGGGTGGGCAGTAGACAACAGGAATTTTAAATGAGAGGCGAAAGGGATGGAACAAAGTGAGACACTCAAAGGAGGAGAAGGTGCCAGAGGAGTAGGGGAACAGACCAATGTGTGATTTTCATTAGGTACTCCTCACTGGAAGTGCAAAGTGGTAAAATTACCCCTTAAAAGAGTAGAATTCTCCAATATTCTCATGTCATGCTCTAAATATGGATATTTTAAAGTCCCTCAGTCCTCAAAGAGTTAAAATCTCTGAACAATTTTTTGTGTGGGTGTTGGCTTGTAACACTGGCTATCATCATCCGCTGCTCCTGGAGAGCTTAAGTTTGGGAGAGGCCATGGCCTCTAAGTGTTTCATGCCAACTTCATTTATATTCTGACAATATATTATCAGTCCACTGATTGCTCAGCACACATTCTGTTTATACACTGCAACAAAATGAATAAATAAGTGCTGGCCATGTAGTCTATAGCCCTTCCTTTTGTGATTTAAGTCAATATTTGTTTACCCACATATGTCTACTTTGATTTAATTCCTGAAAGTATTGAAAGCCCTTTGATTTGAAGCAAAGACCACTTACTTCCAGTTATAGTAATATTACAGCTTTCGTATAATGACAAGTTATAACTATATGGCATACAGCTAGTAATGGAAACTGCAAGCCAAATGTTGAATGGATCGCACTTATTGGGCTGCACGCCCTTGCTTGTAGTTCCATTCAGAAGCCTATGATTACACAGCTGCAGTTTGTACTAGTATATTTTCCCCCGGATTACCGACTACCTTGATACTGTTTGTGCACAGCCCATACAACAGATATACTCTTTTACATTGCACATTAGTTTCCCGTTCAGATCAATAGAAATTGGCTTTCCTATGCAAACTGGAACTGAATGACATTGCATCCTGTAGCAGTTGGGCTTTTCATGATTTAATTTGAATTGGTTCTTCGGTACACAAGCACAAAGATAGGTGTATTATGAGCCAATTGCTTGTAAAGTGATTAAAGAGACAGTATTTATTTTGAGAGCTGAATGAGTGTGACTGTGATTTGGTGAAGATAATTAACTATTGGACTTACATATTACATTTGTCTGTTATATAATTTTACTGAGATTTAACCATGATGATAACTGTGTTGCAGAAATTTGGGGGAACGACAGTTCGATGGCAGTCGTCTGATGCACTGAAGCACATTGGGCACATGCATCCCATATTCTTAGATCCGGAAGCCCCGACATGGCTGAGCTAGTCAATGCACACCAGCGTAAAGCAGGCTGGGAGCCTACGATTAAGCTGTGCACAAGGCTCATTAGGCCCTCAGAAATATTAAAATTAGGGGACCACCAGCCGGCACGGACTCGATGGGCCGAATGACTTCCTTTTGTGCCGTTATGACTCTATGGGCACGATCTTGCCAGCCCTGGGGAGGCGGGTATGGAGGTGGGACTGCCGGGAAAATGGCAGAATCTGGGAATGGGTGCCCATCCCGCCTCCGTGCCACCTTGCCAGGAGGCGGGTAGCCGATTCACGCCGGGTCCCATCTCCTCGAGGTGGGAAGGGGGTTACAGCCACAGTTAACAGGCAGTTAAGAGGATTATCCCCATTTTTCCAGGAGAGGCGCGGGCTTCCCGACGTCGGGGAAACCCCGCCAGGGTCACCAAGGTGAGCAGTGGGTCTGCGGTAAGTATGTGAGGTGAGTGAAAAGTGATAGAAAATGTTTACTTACCTTTGTTTCTTCCTGCAGGCTTCAACAGTTGGGGATGCGGAGAGTCTCGCATCTCACCGGCAGAGATGACAGATGGCTGCTGCATTCTCCGATGCAACAACCATCTAATTTCTGCTAAAGAAAGAGATTTGATGAATCTTGAATACAAGGACTCATCATACAAGGACTCATCAAACAACAGAGAATGTCAGTGTTTGACAGCTTCACAGACCTGTCAAACGATGACAATTCATCTGTCAAAAATTTTTGACAGATGAAACATCATACACTGACGTTCTCTGTAACCAGCTTCCCCTTAATTGGCCTGCTAAGCCCGCTGGCCGGGCTTAACAAGGTCAATCAAGGGAAAATAGCGTGGGTTGGCCACAAGTCGATGGAGGCGGGACAATGACCCAACAAGCAGCAGTCCCGCCTCCAATGTGCCCCCATTGGCAAAATCGCCCCCTATGACTCTATGACCCATTAACGTGGCTGCAGCACTTAGGCAGCACTGCAGCTGCACAGTGCTCATTTAGAAACAATCACTGAAGGGGAGGCCATCTTGCCTTTTGTTCCCCCTGCCCCTTCCCCCTTGCCCACTGTCTGTCCCCAGCCCCAAGCTGAAAAAATTATCCATGCAGAGTGGGCAGCCAGCAGCCCTTCACTGACTGCTGGCGCCCTAAGTTCTGGCCCTGCTACTGCTGGCATGTCATGAGCAATCCGCTGGGTAACAAAGAAAATGATGTACGGAGGTAACCTTACCCAAGGTCAGCTTTCTTTTGCACAGATGCATGCAGTGCCTGAGCTGGCACTGAATGGGGGCCATATTCCCAGCCCTCGTCGTCAGCATTTCTCTGGTCCTTCAAATTTGGCTTTACAATATTTGAACAGAGTTCTTATAGGAATGACAGCTTTCTTTCTCGGAGTCAGAATTGTTGTAAGGATGCTAAGTTAATGTCACTTTTTCACTCGCTTTTATTCAACCAAAATATTGTTATCTCTTAATGATGTGTGGCACATGGTCCTGCTTACACTCCCTCACACTCACATGCACATTCTCTCACGCTCTGGGTTGCTAGCGGTTCCAACTCCTGACCAACAGGTCTCGGGCAGCCAGCCACAACCAGAAAGTAGACTTGCTGAGATTCACTAAGACTGGCAACAAGGAAGATTTACTCTGACAGGGTCTTCCTGGTCGCCTCCCTGAGTGAATTCCAGCAAGTTTATACTCTGGTTGCAGCTGGTGAGATCTGCGTGTCAGAAGTTAATACCTCTAGCACAGATCTTGCACAATATAAAAGCTCTTGCAGTCTTGTGCACATGTGCAAACACGTGTAACTCTCTTGCTCTCTCATTCATGTACAAATTGTTCATCACATGTACGCACAAGCACACCTATACATACACATACTCACTCACATAATTATGCTCCTACCCAGGCATTCACACTCTCAAATTTACACACACCATGGAATTTCCACAGTGAATCTCAGAATATTTTAATGAATTAGCACAACAGCAAGCTCTAATGCTAATTCTGATAAGAAATGCATTGTAATCACATCACATGTCATTTTATTACATTTGAGGTACTGCTGTTATCTATTGATTTCACTCAGTATTGTATCAATGAAAGCATTCTTTTTTTTGGTAGAATGTTTTCATTTAATAAAGAGGAAAAAAGAAATAAAAAGGGGATTACATGCTTTCTCAGGTCATGGCACATTACAGGACGCATGCTACATTGCAATTTGCACAATACCTACATCTTGCTTGACACAGATTAGTTCTTTGCCTCTTTGCTCCAGCTTTGTGTAGGGCCCTATCTGTACCATATACCATGAACCAATTAAGATAAATTATTGTTAACAAGAGTGACAGGCTGTTGCTGTCAGGAATGATGACTAGATCCAGAACAGGGTTCTGCATTTTAAGTTCAGATGAAAGCTTCTGCAGGCAGTAGTGGGAAAATTGTGACAAACTTCAAGAAATACAAATATTATCCGTTCAGCATATACAAAAATGAATCCCCTGTGAGAATTGCCCTTTAAACGCATTCTCAAAGTTTATTGCTATCTCCCAATATTAACTCCATTCTGTATAAAGAACAATTATTGGTTTTGCTGCCTGCAGCTGTTATCTCTGAGATCAAACACAACTATGTCCCAGAAATTACACTTTAAGGGGATCATTTTGACTTTGGGCGATTTCAGATCAGTCGCTTGTTATATACTATGAAATCGAGAGAGATGTATAACATGTGGCTGATATGGTATCGCCCATTTTACACTATTGCCCAATATACTATGAAATCGAGAGAGATGTATAACATGTGGCTGATATGGTATCGCCCGTTTTACACTGTTGCCCAAAATCAAAATTAGCCCCTAGGATACTAGCGTACAAATTGACTTCCTCGCTCCACTTTTTTTAGCAGAGAGGTTAACCCATCTAATGCCCCCACTAAAATATTGGGGAAAGAATTTCAGGAACAGCATTCCACATTCACATGTTACTATCCCACCATCAATAGGCAATGCTACAACTTCTATAGATGAATGAAGAAAGCATTCAGGCACAGTATTTTACATCTAGGGGTACATTTTTACAAGCTCTCATTTGCAGTGCTCGGGCAGATTGGACAATCAGACATGGAGGTCAGTGAACCCAATTTGTGGCTCTTCTAATTTTCTAGTTATTAATTTTAATGACCAGAGAATCAGGAGGGCTGCACCACTGAGCCTGATTGTCCCATTTACTCTCCCACTCGGCAAGCCTCCGCCCCAGGGGTGCTAACTTGTAAAATGTACTCATAGTTTTACGTAAATCTTACATATTCCTTTTTAAGTGAATGACGATTTACAACAAAGTGATAACAGAAAAAAATAGTTACTCTTAAAAACATTCTGATAAAGATTAGGAAATCTGATGTGCTTTTTTTGTTAGCAGTATAATAATTGCTTTGTAAGTATATGCCTCATCAGTTTGCTCCTGGTAATTCAAAGTTGCTTGTTGCTGAAAATTATCCAACAGGGTCAATATTAACACCACTCACCTGGCGGAAACTGGGCGGATGGGCAGTTAAAAATGAGGGCGGGGGGGCGGGGGTTACTTACCCATTCGTAACTTGACTCTTACCCGGCATTGACGATTTTAACCTGCAGGCAGGGGCCTCATGAGTTTATATAAATCAGGGTGCTATTACCTCAATATGATCCCCAATTGCATTTTAACTGGGTCCCAAGCGGGGAAAGCACCGTTGCATTCCCACCAGCTCGAAGCAGGTCTGCAGACAGAAGAGGCCCTCCAAGCTAAATGCAAAAGTTTCCTTTGTGTGGGCAGAAGGAACAGGAGTTATCCTCCAGGCTCTACCTGTATAAGGGAAATCACAGCCTCCCCTGTCCAAGACTCCACCCCCTATCCTCCCAATTTAAAATATCCCGGTCTCAACCTCAATGTCAACCAACAATAGGAATGCCTGCAAGCAATTGCACCCTTTTATTATCACTTTAAGCTCCACTGCTTTATAGGAAGTTTACAAACTCTGCCCCATTCATCCATGCAATGAATGGGTAGATATACAAATTCTAATGGTGTCAGAGACCAAGGTATTTATTGTTATTCAGTGTAAACTAAAATCATGAGACAGGACAATCTCATGTGTGATCATTGTTGATGTGTGTTCAAAAGAGACTTTACTCCAATAGTCCGACCACTCTAGATGCCAATATCAATTTTAGAAACTACAAGAAGGCCTCATATTGGAATTTCCAAGAACAGCATTAGTAATAGACAGGATGATTGCGGACTTGGCCAAACCATCCTCTCTGGTGACTGAGAAAAGAACTTCATAGCCAAATAAACAAGTGGTGGTGGATGGAAGAGGGAGAGAGTAGAGTAATTATAGCAGTATTACAAAAAGATGTTTTGGATTCCATTCTATTCTAGAAGCTGAACAATTTTCAGAGAGAAAACATTTATTGTCCCCTCCATTATCTTTTATCTTTGTCAACTTTCATATGGTTTGGGTCTATTTAGATCTGCCACATCTAAGGTTCCTAAATCTAGTTGAAGATACTCCTGGAGGTGTCACCCTGCCTCCAATCGCCCTGCCCCCACACTCCTGGTGAACCAACATGTCCGTACTCACGATGCATCACCTTCCCAGACCAATTGGAAAGTGAATACTTTTCATTATCCGACTGGATGACTCTTGATTGACAGTGAAACAGCATTTTTTCCCATATCCAATATGTTTCGTACTAGTAAGCAAATTCAAGGAATTTTTTCAAAAAAACACCATTTTTTTAATGTGCCTCTGATTTTTCACCAGGGTTGCTCGCAGCATTGTCCTGGAGATTAGTCTTAATTCCTGGAGACGCCAGAGCAATCCTGGAGGGTTCACAACCCTAGCCACATCTCTAGTAGTCATTATAGACAGGTTTGGCTGTGTTTGACAAAGCAGTTTGTTTCTATGAATGTACTACACACTCTGAAGCATAGTATAAATAGGTGTTGATGCCAGATGGACATCTGTGGGGAGTGACTTACATAGTTTTGATGTTATGTCAACAAAATCGATATATAATGGGGTATTATTAGCTTTTTTCTCTTGTACTGCACTGCTTATTCTGCTAAAAGAAAGAATAAAGGCTTTTCAAGATTGATACAAGCACATGACCTAACGATGGTAACTCTTAAAATATATCTAATGGAGGCTTTACTTAAACATCTAAACAATATTTGGAATCAAAAGATCATATTGACTGATGGCATCTTTACAAGAGGATTGGGAAAAAAGTTAAAGACTGCCATCTAGAGAGGAAGCCTTGCACAGTGCTCCAGTTACTGGAATGTGTTTGCAATCTGGTTTGAATCTGTAAAGTTAAACTTTCTGGGTAAGGGTAATTGCCCTGCAGTTGAACTTTGAGTCATCAGAGCAACTGACAAGTCTTTCTAGATGACCTTGTACTGTATATATTTACACTATATAATCAGAGCATTATGTGGCCATTCAGAGCCATCACACCATGCACTGAAACTCAACAATGCTTTTATAGACTACAAAGTTTCCCTAAACATTTTAATTACTGTATGTCTCACATTAACTACTGTGGTTCCAGTTTTTATAGTTGTAATTGCATCTATCATTAATTCCAAAAAATTGTTGAAAGGAAAGTACATTATCAGAGAGAAAGTACATTTTTCATGTTCAAAAGCTGTTCTGTTTACATTGCAACGGATTAAAAAAATATTAGCTGATAAAAAACAAACAGTTGTCTGTCTTTATTACAATGTGTGGGTTTAGCTTGTCTCCCATGTCCTGATGTTGAAAATCCACTCTCTTGACATTCTGTTCCATATAAACAGCAAGTGCACTTGTTTAAGTGCAGGTCACCAATTTTAAATAGTTAAATAATTTCATTTTAATTTTAATAATGTAGCCAGTATTTAGACACCTTGTACATACCAATTATTGTCTAACTCCCTGTAGAACCTCATGGACCATTACAAAAATCCACCTTTCCCAGTCAGTCGTGTACCTCTTCCTTTGAGGTGTTGCTTCCTTTCTGGGGTACAGGTCAATGAGCACCAATCATGCTCCAGTACAGTGAAGGCCATTTTACATGTGTCAGCTTAGACGGTGAATGGCAGCAGGCTATTCAACTGTGAGGTCTGGGGGGGGCGGCTGCGGGTGGAGTATAACTGTTAAGTCTGATGCTGTCCTCATCTGCACTTCCAGCAGAGATCACTAGATAGTGACTGGGATCTGGAGTCCTGTCTAACTTTCCCCTTCCTAACCCAGAGATGCTAGGGCCAATTGTGGTGGCCCTACTGCCATGGCTGAAATCAGCTAACACAATACAGCTAGGGATCAAACCTGAGTCCTTCCTGATCTTTGTGGCTCAACTACTCATTGCCTTATTAGTTGAGCTATTGGGGGATTGTGGTAGGAGAGGCCGGGGCAGTAGATTTTTAACAGACTGGGTATGGTCAGTCCAAAGGTCTGTCTCTGTCAGTTCATTTACTCTCTCATCATTTGGTTTCTGTCTTTTTTCTCTATCTTTCATCTGTGTTTATCACTCTCTCACCAATCTGTTACTCTCTCACATAATCCATCATTTCTGCCTCCCTCACATTTACTGTTTCTCTCTTTCTAGCTATAATTTAAGATGAGTGCAATTCCTTATTTTTCTCTCATCTCAGTGCATTTGCCTTCTTTTGTGCCCCTTCACCGGCCTCCTGTTCTTTACCAAAAACAAACCACGTATCTGACATACAATTTGATCCCAGCACAGATGCAATTGCTTTATCTCAGTAACTGTCACTGTTGTTGTTCCCATGACTCCAGCACTATCTTACATAAGAGTCAGACTTTCAAATATTAGCAAGGACCAAGAGCTGCCAAAATAAAGGCCACACTTTATTTTCATTACAATCATTGAGATTAATTTTCATATCAATTCTTTATTTAAAGGAATGCTCCAATGTAAGATTCCATTATTGACTTATTAAAAACAGCTCTATAATTTTTTATGAAACTTTTTTTTGAAAAATTCCTGGACCATTGGTAAATGTTTGGGAGATAAAAGAGTAGGATTAAAGGGAAAGGAGTCTGATTGGCAGGATATGACAAGTGGTGTTCCTCAGGGATCTGCACTGGGGCCTCAACTTTTCACCATATATATCAATGACTTGGATGAAGGAATAAAGGCCTAGAAAGTGGTTTGCACAGCTTGCTGATGCAAAGGGAGCACAGGGAACGATCCCTGCACTGGAACAAGTAGGCCTGAGCCACACCTGATATTGGGTCTCCAGTCTCATTTACATGAGGCCGGTGAGCTGCTGCCGCCTATTGGGGATCCCCAGGTAGCTCTCTGGTGAAGAGGGTTTCAATTTCAGGCCACTGCATCGCTGTCAGCAGCCCTCAGGTAGGTCTGGGAGAATGGGAAATCAATCAGGAGAGGAGGGGAAGTGATTGGCAGGGAGGGGGTGACTGCAAGTGGGCAGGTAAGCGATCGGGAGGGACGGGGAGGAATCGATGAATTTTTGTTAGGTAAAGGTATCGAGGGATCTGTAACAAAGGCGGGTAAATAGAGCTGAGGTAACAGATCAGCCATGATATGATTGAATGGCAGAATAGGCTCAAGGGACCTACTCCTGTCCCTATGTTTCTATGTCCCACACATGACTTCTTGATCATAACTGTTTTTTACCTGCTGTCGTGGAAGTACTGAGGTATCCAGTCCCCAGTCAGGCCCTGGCACACAGCTTTTTATTGGCCTTCTACGTGAAACACTCCCAACCACTCTTACAGCTGTATTTATAAATTATTAAAGGTCCTATTGGATTAGTAATTTTTGAAGAATTGCAAAATTGAGAATTTCCTCTTGGTATTTATTCATTTAAAAAAAAAGATTCACTGAGTGAGTGGATGCTAACAGTTCAGCTTCATTGTGGTATGTATCCAGATCCAGTGTACAAAAGGACTCTTAAAAAACACTGCAATCAATTTACAGGCCAGCAAAATTTAATGATGGAGCTGTGAAATTCAGTGACAGGCAAAGCAGCACGAATGCAGGAAAGAAATACTTGCATTGATGCAGTGCCTCATTTTGCCATTGAAAACCTCAAAGACTTCTCATGATGAATCAGTTTCATTGGCGTGACTGTCGTGATGTAGGCAATGATCCACTCAATGCATTGCATGAAGTGATTTTTGCTGGGAACATGCGATGGCTGTAATATGATAGATATCAGCATTCCAAGAGGTGAGAATCCACTCACAGAAATCTAGAAATTTCAGCCCTTCTTGCCTACCCTAAATTTAGGATCAATCTCATGGTTTATGATGTCATCACTTTGTGGTACAGTCATCTAATGCATTCCAACTTAAATGCTATTCTGAACAATATCAGAAATGTAAAATAAATAAGAACAAAAAACCGGAAAAGAAGACTTGCATTTATATAGCGCCTTTCAGGACCACTGGACATCCCAAAGCACTTTACAGCCAATGAAGTACTTTTTGAAGTGTAGTCACTGTCATAATGTAGGAAATCAGTCAGCACTTTTGCTCCCAATTTGTATCCAGCAATCCTTGCTGAAAGTGTGGATGCTGATGTTATGGTTCTGGATTTCTTCCAGCACTTCTGTCTTGTGTTCATGATGAAAATTCAATTTCCATAAGCAGACCGAGTCTTTTATTATCTGAAACCTGTGCCCTTGTACTGATTGTGTAGGAATAGCATGGCTAGGATTAATAATTACCTGTTAATTAAAGTATATACAGTAATATATGAACATCAAATAAAATGCCCACCTTATTCTTCAAAAGCCAGAAAATACCATGCCATCAGACCAATGTGTACAGAATAAAACAAATAGTTAATACATAGAAGCAGTGAAACATGATACTTAGAAACAATGAAGATAAAATCAGTCCATAAAAAGTTTAAACTAACTTCCTTCTTATACAACTCGATAAGTGACAGAAATTTGGGATAAACCAGTCTTTCATAGACTTTCATGATACGATGTCCTACCTGAATTAAATTAATTCCCAGTACACTCACAGAGTTCAGAAGGTAGATCTTCCTCTCTGGGGATTCCATGGGTGCAGAGAAAAAGAAAAATTTCCCCTCAGATCTCCAGTCAGAACTAAAGACATGAGCAACTTGAGCTGTGATTATACCTTGGGAATTCTTTCATGTTACAGCCAATTGTTTGAAGTCAACAAACAAGATGGGAGTACAACAGTTCTTATGGTTTTTGAGGTGGGTGCTAATGGCGAGCATTTTTATCATCTTGCAAATAATTCCCTTAGTGGTTAAGCAATTAGACAAATTAGAAATTTGTGTATTTTATGGTCTGACCATCTGCATATATTATTTCAAATAATTTGTTCTTGATATCTGGCAATCACAACATAACCTGTTGGCATGAGTGTAAAATACCTATTGCCTTTCAAAGGACCAATACTTCGATTAGTTTGAGTTCAAAGGCTTACTAGGGCTTTGGCCCAGACACCCCATCTGTGACCTTCCATGTTGAAACTTGGTAAGGGAAAACAACATGCTTTTTAATACTAGCTATTTAAAAAATTATCTGAAGCAAAGACACAATTTATCGCAGGATAAAAATTTTGCTTTCAAAGATTAAGGACACAATCAGGCTCTGGGATGCCCTCTGCTATAAAATAATCTGCAAGCACCCATTGTCAAGGCTTATGTGTAAATAATACCCACTTGGGTGAGGGTGACAATAACAACACAGCATTAACAGCAAGGTGTCAATGCCCTAATGACAGGAAAAGAAGGCAAAAACAACCTGCTTTTTGAGGCTGTGTCAAATGTAATCTGTTCTGTCTCCATTAACATAGATTAGCCATCCACTGTCTAGTGCTTTGTTTTAACTTTAGATTATCAAACATAATCTAATGGAGAACCTGGAAAAGTCAAGAAATTACTCAGCATTTGTAGCCAAAGGTTCTCTGCTTTATGTTTAATGGATTTGAAAATCAGTCTTCAGATCCTCTCGCAAGACCCTGCAGCTGCTCAACAGGGAGTCTGTGAGAAATCTTCCAGACATAAATTCCTTGAGTGTTTGAAAATGGAGCCTGGGTAGCAGTTTCATGACTAACTATTTCAGCAGCAGAAATGACAGTTTGTCCAGTACATCAAAAACAAGTTTTAAACATGTAATTCCACCCAGGGATTAAACTGTTAGCTTTACTTCCACTAGCTGAGTGATGGAGAACTTGAACAGTCTAAAGACTTTAAGCCTCAGTGCAAGACTTTACACCAGACCCTTAACATAGGGAAAGTCTTTTAATCCTCCAGGACTATATGGTAGCTATTCAGCTTTATCAGTAGACATGATAGAGCATGTTAAGATATTACATTTTGTATTTGTTTGTTTTCAGCACATTTAAAAAATAACTGTGGTATCATACTGCAATACAAAAGTCTTAACAATTGTAACACATGCAAGGCGGTGCTGTGGGTACTGAAAGGTCAGTGTGTGATGTCAAGTGGTAATCGACATTATGTAATAATTTGGGCAAGTCTCAAAGGCACATATGTGCATAAAACATGTGACTGACTAGAAGGTTCTGTGGACATCAGCTAGTTAACAGTCAAAGCAGGACCATCTGTTGACAGAACATGTGCAGAACCAGATATTAGCCAGAATAGACCTATGAATAGTTGGATTTAAGATTTTTTTTAAATTGCTCTATGCTACCTTGTAGTATTTTGTTTTAGAACGGTCGCAAGGAAGTTTATTTGTAAGTTTCTTTGTTCTAAGTAGAAGAAGTTTACAATAGTATGATAGACTTGCAGAGCTAAATATGTTTTCACTGGAGAAAAGAAGTTAAAAAGACACAAGATTCAGGTTTTTTAAATGCTCAGAGGAATGGATAATGTAGATGCAAGCAAGTTAGGCCAAAATTAGAAAACAAGGCTACGATTTCACCAACTGAGGTGGGTCCAGGGTGGCCGGGGTCGGTGTCGCGGTCCCTGCTCCAGCCCACACTCGCCAAGCGATTTTTCATTGTTTAGGCTTGTTAAGCTCGCCCAGCGAGGTTCCTGGCCAATTAAAAGGAAGCGGGTTTGATGACATCATTTGATGATGCGTCATCAGCCGGTTTCCTTAAAGGGACCATGTCCAAATTGATTTTGACAGTTGTGCTGTCAGTGTTCTACAGCATTGAGGTGCTGCGAACACTGACAAGTACTGCACAGAGGTGCACAGCTGCACCCAGGCTCTCCCATGACTCTCTCCATATGCTTATGGAGGGAGTCACAGCACGCAGGGAGGTTCTCTTCCCTTCCAGTGGGCGGAAGAGACCTCCCCAGGAGACCAACGTAGCCTGGTTGCACATTGCACAGGAGGGCACAAACAGGGATGTTGGCAGGAGGACCTGGGTGCAGTGGTGCAAACCTTTCAATGATCTCAGTAGATCATGAAACGTTACTGCCAAGCCACACTCAACCTCATCCTGTGCCACTCATCACATCCCCATCACTCTGCCTTCAATACCCTACTCCTGCACACCTTTACTCACACCAACTTACCTTGCGCCTCCACCCATCCCTCTCTATCTACATTATCACTTCCCATCTAGCCACCCCTCACACTCACCCACATCCTAGTACAAGCATACCAACTAACAACACACAAGGTCGTTTAGCCGATGTTCATATGAAGTTTCTGGTAATGTGCTGTCAAACATTGAAATCTTTATTTTCAGCATTTTGAATTCTTGGACAGATTTGTGTGCACCTTTGGAAGTGGCTTAGTGAGTTGTAGTGAATGGTGAGACATAACAATACCCCCCGCAACAATGGTAATGAGTGTGAAAGGAATGGCTTGGGCATTGTAGGGATGCTTTATGGTGTTGTTGTGGGCTGGTGCCAACCTGGTGCATCATGTGGCAGTCGGGGTGTACAGCGTCAAGTGAAATAAATGTGGCCGTGGTGAGGCCATCCCTGGCATCCCGGGCAGCAGTGTGGTTGGATGCTGATGCCCTGTGTCCTGTGCAGCATCAGTTGATTGCGGAGAAGGTGGGTGTTGATGTTGGTGCTGCTGGTGTACCCGGTGAGGCTGGTGTTGGGGCTGATCGTGGTGGGATTCTGAGGATCAAGGTGAGATTTGTTCAAGGGCACCGATGCTGATGTAATAGATGGCAGGTGAGGTTGAAATGACAGAAGCGATCTGTCAATGGTGAGAAAGGTTGTTCCAAGGAGGTGACACTGGATAGAGAGTTTGCTCCAAACACTTGCAACCTGCATAAACCTCAATCTGTCTTCCAAATGCAGTAAGCAACAGCTCCTAACCTTGTAAAGTGAAGACCTATGAAATGGGAGCTTTTATAGACCATTTACAGCTGTCAAGTTTAGAAATCATCCCATGCTGACACAACACCTGACCTCTTTACCTGATGTGATCACTGAGCAGCGGGGAAGCCGTTGGCGAACTCTAAAAATCTAAAGGTAAGCTTAAAATAAGACTTAATTGCCTCTTAACAATGCATTTAATGATCTAAATTGTCTCCCCCGCTGCTTGGTGTCGGGTCTGTTCAGCGCTGACAGACCCGACACCTGTGAGACTCGCATGGAAGCGGGTTGACAGCAGGTTCCTGACCCGCTGTCAATCTTTTCTATTTTGACAGCTGACCCGCCTCCGATCCTGCCCTGTCAGCACCAGTAAAATTCCGGCCCAAGAGTTTAATGTCTCAAGCAAGACATACAATTAGAAGATATTAACTGATATCTGAAATAAACTCCCAATCAATTAACACCGTTATCAAAAAAATGTCAGATAAATATCTCGATTGGGGGGTAAGCATAGGTAGAGGTGATTAAATGCTGTGTGGATTTTAATGATATCAAAATTCTGGGATATGGAAATGTCATGTTAAGGAAAACAACCAATCAAAGATCAACAATGTAAGATATGAGATTAGGTATGTATCCTGGAGGTCACACAGAAAGTTCACAGAAGCTCTCTCAGCAGATTGCACATAGATGATGTACACTAGCAGATAATTTAAAAGCAATATAACCATGTCTTAAATGGGCACCATCAGCACAGGAAAGTGTCTGATTTATCAGCAAACACACAGCATAATTATATAATTCATGGTTATGCACATTATCACAACACTTGCAACTGGTGCAATTACAAGAAAAAGTGCTTCCCCAGACCATTCAAAAATGAAAACAGTGAAAGAAAGCAAGAAAGATCTTGTAGTTACCCAGGTACCTCTATTAAGAATATCACATTTAATATTCTTCTGCTTTTTTTTCATTCACTTATGGGATCTGGGCATCGCTGGCAAGGCCAGCATTTATTGCCCATCCCTAGTTGCCCTTGAGAAGGTGGTGGTGAGCCGCTTTCTTGAACTGCTGCAGTCCGTGTGGTGAAGGTACTCCCACAGTGCTGTTAGGTAGGGAGTGCCAGGATTTTGACACAGCGTCGATGAAGGATCGGCGATATACTTCTAAGTCAGGATGGTGTGTGACTTGGAGGGGAACTTGGAGGTGGTGGTGTTCCCATGCGCCTGCTGCCCTTATTCTTCTAGGTGGAAGAGGTCGCGGGTTTGAGAGGTACTGCCGAAGAAGCCTTGGCGAGTTGCTGCAGTGCATCTTGTAGGTGGTACACACTGCAGCCATGGTGCGCTGGTGGTGGAGGGAGTGAATATTTAAGGTGGTGGATGGGGTGCCAATCAAGTGGGCTGCTTTGTCCTGGATGGTGTCGAGCTTCTTGAGTGTTGTTGGAGCTGCACTCATCCAGGCAAGTGGAGAGTATTCCATCACACTCCTTACTTGTGCCTTGTAGATGGTGGAAAGGCTTTGGGGAGTCGGGAGGTGAGACACTCGCCTCAGAATACCTAGCCGCCAGTTGCTCTTGTTGCCACAGTATTTATGTAGCTGGTCCAGTTAAGTTGTTGGTCAGTGGTGACCCCCAGGATGTTGATGGTGGGGGATTCGGTGATGGTAATTGTTGTGTCTGTGTATAATAAGACACAGACTGCAGGAGAAACGGTACAACAGGTGTTTACTGAATGAGGGTTACTCTAGAACTAACTATACAGATCACTACTCAGGGTTTATATACAGGTGTGGTCACTGCCGGTACTACAGTATACAGGAGCTGTAAAAAGTAGTTCTCTCCCTTAAAGGTACATACATTACAATTCCTCCCCTTTTAGATTAACTGTACCATAACACTCATTTAACAATTAAATATCAAACTAATTACAATTAACACTTTTAACATGCAACATTAGCTGAAAATAGTTTATTTATAAATTCAGTCTTTGGGGAGGCTTCCTGATTCTTTCTGGATAACGCCTTTCCCGAGTGTCTCGCTCTTGGTGCGGAGGCAATTCTAGCACCCTGTCATCAGTTGATTCATCAGCTTCCAATGCTATTGTTTCTGAGGTAGATGCGACCTGCATGTTGGGTTCCTCACCAGGTACGTATGGCCGAGACATGGGGTTGACTCGTTCCTGTGACTCTAGGATCTGGTCAGCATGGCGTCTCACAATGTTCTCCCCAAGATCCACTGTGTACATTAGTGGCCCCTGCCGTGTGCATATCGTTCCTGGTTGCCATTTCTCTGTTCGGTAGTCGCGGGCCAAGACTGGTTGCCCTACATTGAAGCTCCTTGTCGGCTTCTTATTGATGTGCTGGAATTGCTTACTCTCAACATCTCTTCGTACATTTGGTCTGAGCAAATCCAGACGAGATCTCAACCTTCGGTTAAAGAACATCATGGCCGGGGCCTGGTTGGTGACTGCATGTGTCGCATTTCTGTAGGCTAACAGGAAATTGTCCACCTTATGCTGCAGTGGAATGTCGTCATCGCACATGGCCTTTACTGTTTTTTTAAAGGTTTGTACGAACCTCTCAGCCAATCCATTTGTGGCTGGATGATACGGGGCGGATGTGTAATGCCTTACCCCATTCCTTTTCATAAATCTTCGAAACTCTTCGGACACAAACTGTGGTCCGTTATCAGAGCAAATCTGCTCTGGCAAGCCGTTCCTGGCAAAAATGGTCCGTAGGACTGCAATAGTTTTCTCCGTGGTGGTGGAGGACATTTTGATCACCTCAGGCCATTTCGAGTGCGCATCCACGGCTATTAAAAACATTGAGTCCATGAATGGACCAGCAAAATCAATATGCACCCGTTGCCATGGAGATGAGGGCCACTCCCATGGGTGTAGAGGGGCATGTGGTGGTGCATTTTGGACCTTCTGGCATCCTGAGCAGCTCTTTGTCAGGTCTTCGATTTGCTGATCGATCCCCGGCCACCACACATAAGCCCTAGCAAGGCTTTTCATTTTCACCCCTCCCAGATGACCTTCGTGAAGCTCATTGAGCACTCTCTCCCTTAACTTGGGTGGAATTACCACTCGGGATCCACACATCAAGGTCCCCTGGCATACTGACAGCTGTTCTCTTCTGGATGAGAATGCTGGCAACAGTGAGTCGCCATGTGCTGGCCATCCCTTCACCGTCAAATCATATACCCGAGACAGTGTCGGGTCATTTCGGGTCTCCTTCTCTATACCAGCGTTAGTTACTGGCAAGCATTCAATTATAGTCGAATGAAATATTTTGACAGGATCCACTGCTGGTGCTTCCTCCGCAGTAGGCAGTGGCAGGCGTGATAGCCCATCAGATTTTCCATGCTGTTTCGTGCCCTTATACTCGATTTCATATTGGTGCGCCCCTAGGAAAAGGGACCATCTTTGTAGCCGTTGCACAGTCATCACCGGAACGCCCTTCTTTGGATTAAAGATGGAGACAAGTGGTTGGTGGTCAGTCAGCAAGGTGAACTTCTGCCCGTGCAGATAGTGGTTGAACTTTTTCACTCCCCACACTAGGCTAAGGGCCTCCCTGTCAATCTGGGCGTAGTTACGCTCGGCTGAGGTTAGTGACCAAGACGCAAAGGCTACCGGCCTCTCCGAGCCGTCCGGGAACTTGTGCGACAGCACCGCTCCAATGCCATAGGGTGATGCATCACACACCAACCGAATTGGTAGTGCTGGGTTGAAGTGAGCCAACACCTCTTTTGATGTGATCAATTCTTTGCA
Source organism: Somniosus microcephalus (assembly GCF_052327205.1). Classification (NCBI taxonomy): domain Eukaryota; kingdom Metazoa; phylum Chordata; class Chondrichthyes; order Squaliformes; family Somniosidae; genus Somniosus; species Somniosus microcephalus. Next base: position 126,597,590 of record NC_140988.1, read on the forward strand.
CTTCTGGAAAGCTCATTTACATTCGTCATTCCACTTCCATGGTACCCCCGTTTGCAGTAGGGTGTTCAGTGGGTGTAGTACTGTAGACAAATTCGGCAAGAACTTATGGTAGTAGTTCACCAGCCCGAGGAACGACCTCAGTTGTGACACATTTTCCGGTGCTGGAGCCTTGACTACTGCCTCAATCTTTTCAGGGGACTTATGTAACCCCTCTTCATCAATAACGTGGCCACAATACGAGATCTGCTTCTGGAAAAACTCGCATTTGTGGCGATTTGCTCGGAGCCCATATTCCTTCAATCTAGTGAGCACCTGCTCCAGGTTGGCAAGGTGATCACTGTCATTTTCGCCCGTGACCAAGATGTCGTCCAAATAACACTGGGTCCCTGGAATCCCTTGCGGGACTTGTTCCATTGCCCTTTGCCAAATAGCCGGAGCTGATGCTACCCCGAACACCAGCCGGTTGTATTGGTAGAGACCTTTATGAGTGTTGATCGTGAGGTACTGTTTCGAGGCTTCTTCTACCTCCATTTGCAGGTACGCCTGGGCCAGATCAATCTTAGTGAAGCGTTTCCCTCCAGATAGCGAGGCGAAAATATCTTCAATCCGTGGAAGCGGATATTGTACTGTGTGAAGGACTGGGTTCACTGTCACCTTAAAGTCCCCACAGATGCGAACCTTCTTTGGTTCCCCAGGCGTATTACTCAACGACCTCTTCATTACAGGAACGATGGGTGTAGCCCACTCGCTCCAGTCCACTTTGGACAGTACTCCTGAACATTCCAAACCTTCCAGCTCTGCTTCGACGGCTGGGCGGATCGCATAAGGCACCGGTCTGGCCTTAACAAACTTTGGGCTTGCATTTTCCTCTATTTTGATCATCGCTGTTATTCCTTTTAGTGTTCCGAGTCCCTCCTGGAACACTTCTTGTGCATCAGTTAGCATTTTTGACAGTCGTCCAGGTGTGACGTCGTCATCCTTTTTGGCATCTACAGTCAGTGCTTGTATGGAATGCCAATCTAGCTGTATCTTCCGGATCCATTCACGTCCTAGTAGTGGTGGTCCTCCATCTGGCAATACACATAGGTCCATTTTTGGTGTTTCCTTGCCATTATATTTAACGTTCACCCATATTTTTCCTTTGGGGTAGACTTTTTGCCCCGTGTACGTCTTCAAGACAATCTTTGTATCTCTCAAGGGTATATGTGAGAATAGCCGCTTGTAGTCCCTTCGGTTTATGACTGTTAGGGCTGATCCTGTGTCCAATTCCATTTTCACTTGGACTCCTGCTATCTTGAGCGTGACCCAGATAGTTTGGTGATCCTCCGTTTTGATCACATTATGTAGTTTCCGACAACCCAGCTCCTTGCTTCCGGAGTCTGAACTACTCTCCGTCACCTTATGTACCTTCTTGTACTTCTCCTGTGGAGATTTCTTGCTGCTGGTTTTCTTTCCCGACCTGCAGACTCTTGCTATGTGTCCTACTTTTCCACACTGTCTGCACACTTTGTCCTTGAACCAGCAATCATTATGGTCGTGTGTTGTTCTGCCGCAGCGATAGCACTTCACTGTTCCGTATGACATTTCATTTGTGCCATATTCTTGCGGTCTCCGTTGTATCTCTGCAGCGCCCCGTGCTGCTGCTTCGTGTGATACTGCAATGCTGAAAGCCTTGTCCAGCGTAAGATCCTTTTCTGATAGAAGCCGTTTCTGGGTTCCTTCACTTTGAAGCCCACACACAAACTTGTCCCTTAAAGTATCTGCTAGTCCCGTTCCAAACTGGCAGTGTTTCGATAGCTTGTGCAGTTCCGTTAAATACTCAGCATTACTTTCATCTTTATGCTGGTTCCTTTTGTGAAACTTAAATCTTTCTGCTATCAGCAGCGGTGTGGTGTTTAAGTGGTCCTGTAGGATTGACACTATGTTTTCAAAATCCTTTTCTACTGGCTTCTCTGGGGTTACTAGGTTTCGTAGTAAGCCATACGTTTTTGCACCCATTTAATTCAACAATACCGGCGCTTTCTTGTCATCTGGCACTTCATTCGCCTTGCAGTATACTTCTATGCGTTCGACATATGTCATCCAATCTTCGACTTCATTGTCGAACGCTGTGATACTGCCACTCTTCGGCATTTTTGGGTGTGGTTAGACTGGCTTAAAATGGCGTCTCCCGCGCTTTCCTTTCTTCCACGCTGCAGCTTAAAATGGCGTCTCCTGCGCTTTCCTTTCTTCCCCACTGCGACTTAAAATGGCGTCTCCCGCGCTGCTGCCAACGCCGCTCTCGGGGGTCCTCGTGGCAAATGGCGACGCCCTGTGGGCTTCGTGCGCTGCTCCTGCGCTGCTGCCAATGCCGCTCTCTGTGGTCCTCGTGGCAATGGCAGCGCCTCGCGTTTTCCTGTGCGCCTCTCTCCCCTGTTGACGCTGCTCGGCCCTTGAACACCGGCTGCGCTCTGCTCTCTCTCGTCTCTCTCCCTGTTGACGCCGCACGGTCCTGAACACCCCCTGCGCCCTGTGCGCTCTGCCCTCTCTCTCTTCCCCCATTGACGCTGCTCGGCTTTTTTCTGTGCCGCTCGGTCGGCTCTAGCTGCCGCTGTCCGGGAAGGGTCTGCGCAGTACCTGTTGCCAGCCCGTTTCGCTGGACCACCGTGACTGGAAAGCCAAGCCTGGCTCTCGACAGCCTCCCCTGCGATGCTCAAATCTCCGCTGGATGACTGGGCGGTTGCCCGTGGTCGATGCCCGTGCTTCTGGACTCGACCTCCTTCCACTGTTCTCCAGGCGCGAATCCCTGGGAGGTGATGCAGAGTTGCAGGTAGGTTCGAATCTGCTCGTCGCCAATGTTGTGTCTGTGTATAATAAGACACAGACTGCAGGAGAAATGGTACAACAGGTGTTTACTGAATGAGGGTTACTCTAGAACTAACTGTACAGATCACTACTCAGTGTTTATATACAGGTGTGGTCACTGCCGGTACTACAGTATACAGGAGCTGTAAAAAGTAGTTCTCTCCCTTAAAGGTACATACATTACAGTAATGCCATTGAATGCCAAGGGGTGGTCGTTAGACTCTCGCTTGTTGGAGATAGTCATTGCCTGGCACTTCTGTGGCACGAATGTTACCTGCCACTTATCAGCCCAAGCCTGAATGCCATCCATGCTGGCTGTAGGCTAAATATATGCATAAGAATAAGACTAGGATTCACCAGTTGTTGCGTAAAATATTGTAGCTTTTAAAAGGGTTTATTACCTAAAAGTCTCCTGGGCCTAATGATAACTTGTTTGTCTATTTGTCCAAATGAAACCAAAATAAAAGATCTGATATGAAAGAAAGCGACAAATGATAAGCAGTGTTAATGATTGACCTTCTACTTTTGTCAAGAGAATGGCCTTAAGAATTCTCTTGTGGAGCAAGACAGCATTGGTATCAAGTCGTAATTATCTCTCATAAACACCTATAGCTTCTGAGCACAACAAGCGTGAATCTTTCTTGTGCATTGGCAAAGTCTAGCACCTAATTTCTATATTTGCTTTACCATATGGGGATTGATATATTTCTTAAAAAATCACCGTACAGTGTTCTGCTCAGTTCAGGCCATTAAATGATAATTACAATACTTAGCAATCTAAAAATCATCAACATCTGCAGAATAAACTCGCAGTCAAACACTACTCTGTTATTTGTAGCAAAATTGTAAGTGTGAATATAAAGAACACATTTACATTATCTCTGTATGTAACGGACCTCCTATAGCTCTTCTCTGAATAACTCAAGAATTGGCACTGAATTAAAACTAATGTATCAATATCGTATAAGTAAATAAGTATATATTCCTGCTTGTTTCTCTTCCAACCTAAATATTACGTATTTGTAAATAAGGCATTGTAATTCAGCTGTAAATGTTGTTGACTAAATATTTTTAGGTAAGTAGTCTAAACTTGACTTAACAGTAAAAAAACACTAAAAATGGCTGTACATTTTTCAGAGTCAAATGATTGACAGTCCATAATATTCAATCCCAGGAAGCTGAGGGCATCCATACTCTTCAGTGATATCTGAATGGGATGTCAGTCAAATCAGTGCTGAGTGCTGAAGTGAAAAGGTCAGCAAAGCTAATGGATAGGCGCTCCAAATGACTAGTCTAGACTGCAGCAGACTGATTGGAGAATACATCCTGCGCTTGGCAAGGGTTAACACTGTGTTCACTTTCATTAGATATGCTTTGTAAAGCCCAGTTCCCTTTTTTTTTAAATAGTGCGTGTACAGAATTAATCATTTGGACTCAGCCAGACACCGTATACCTTGCAGTCTTTGCAGATGGGCACATATTGAGCTGTATGCAGATTCTCCTGTTGCTCTCAAGTTGATTGATATATCACTGCTGTAAGCAATACTCCTGCGAGGGTGTTCTTGCTTACTGTTGAATTTAGTTCTTATTAAAAACAGGACATTCAATCCATTGAATAAATAATTTGGAGTCCATTCTTAAAGCTTTTGTTTGTTCATTTTCAGTTTTGTAAGGCCCACAGTTTAGCTCAGGATTTGTGGGTATCCTGTTGGAGTGGCTCAGGGATGTTCTGTGACAAGCTTAAACCTGCCACAGGATTAGTTGGCTTGACCAGGTGACCTTGGGGTTCCCTGTGATTGGAAGGCTCAGCTGTGGCAGTGTTTTCGTTGCATGTTTTGTGACTGAAGGGTTTTATCAACACCATGAGATGAGCACTTTCTGAACCTGCACTGATGAGAATTTTACTAATCAGTCGGGGATTATCTGCAGCTCAAAGTATACAGCTTCTAATTCCTCTTTCATGAATGGAGTTTAAGGACTGAAAACGAAGCCACATGCAGCGCAGTACATCAAGAGCTGAGTGGCTTCAGCATTTTTAATTAGCTCTCCTCCGTGCTTGTGATGGAGCTCTGAAATTGAAACTTACCACAAGACATGTGGAAACAACAACAACTTGTATTTATATAGCACATTTAACATAGTAAAACATCCCAAGGCACTTCACAGGATTGTCATAAGACAAAAATTTGATACCGAGCCACATAAGGAGAAATTAGGGCAGGTGACCAAAAGCTTGGTCAAAGAGATAGGTTTTAAGGAGCGTCTTAAAGGAGGAAAGAGAGGTAGAGAGGCGGAGAGGTTTAGGCAGGGAATTCCAGAGCTTAGGACCTAGGCAACAGAAGGCACGGCCACCAATGGTTGAGCGATTATAATCAGGGATGCTCAAGAGGCCAGAATTAGAGGAGCGCAGCTATCTCGGGGGGTTGTGGGGCTGGAGGAGATTACAGAGCTAGAGAGGGGCGAGGCCATGGGGGGATTTGAAAACAAGGATGAGAATTTTGAAATTGAGGCGTTGCTTAACTGGGAGCCAGTGTAGGTCAGCGAACACAGGGGTGATGGGTGAAAGGGACTTGGTGCAAGTTAGGACATGGGCAGCTGAGCTTTGGATGACCTCAAGTGTACGTAGGGTAGAACGTGGGAGGCCAGCCAGGAGTGCCTTGGAATAGTCAGGTCTAGAGGTAACAAAGACATGGATGAGGGTTTCAGCAGCAGATGAGCTGAGGCAGGGTTGGAGACGGACAATGTTACAGAGATGGAAGTAGGCAGTCTTAGTTATGCCACGGACATGTGGTTGGAAGCTTATTTCAGGGGCAAATATGACACCAAGGTTGCGAACAGTGTGGTTCAGACTCAGACAGATGTTAGGGAGAGGGATGGAGTTGGTGGTGGGGACCGAAAACAATGGCTTCGGTCTTCCCAATATTTAATTGGAGAAAATTTCTGCTCATCCAGAACTGTATGTTGGACAAGCAATCTGACAATTTAGAGGCCGTGGAGAGGTCGAGAGGAGTGGTGGTGAGGTAGAGCGGGTGCCTTCAGTGTACATGTGGAAACTGACGCTGTGTTTTTGGATGGTGTCGCCAAGAGGCAGCATGTAGATGAGAAACAGGAGGGGGCCAAGGATAGATCCTTGGGGGACACCAGAGGTAACGATGCGGGAGCGGGAAGAGAAGCCGTTGCAGGCGATTCTCTGGCTAAGATTAGAGAGATAATAATTGAACCAGGCGAGTGCAGTCGGTAAGGTAAGGTAAAACATTAAAAAAAGAACATATTAGTACTACAGTAAGGTGAAATAAAAAGCAAAAGCCAACAAGGAACTTGGGAAACACAGCACAGGGTGTATGCCTCCATTCTTATGGCCCAGTAACACTGTTGTATCTTTTGTATGAGAACTACCTCCTGAACTATCACTTCTATTCGCAAAGACAAGTTTACAGAATTATTTTGTTAGTGCATAAAACTATCATCATGTCTCATAGCACATGCAACTGTATGCTTTAAACAAAATAACACAAATCCCAGGAAAATGTTAGGCACTAGATAGAGCATGTACAGGTCTCCCAAATGACTGCCAAGGTGGTGCAATTTGGTTGCAATCTTTGGTTGCAATTTATGCCTGCCTGTTCCAAGAACTGAATGTGCTCTTCTGAATAGTACAACCTCCTTAAATGGTGGTATTTCAACCTAATTTACTTCAATGTACTTCATTAGCTGTAAAGCGCTTTGGGATGTCCGTGAAAGGCGCTATATAAATGCAAGTTCTTTTTTTTTTTTTAATTTTCATACACGTAAGTGTATCAGCTGTTATTAATCCAAGTACACGGTGTGGGGTGGGAAGTGGGGGAGAATCCTGTTTTTAAAGAGAATGGTCCCTCTGGCCTCTGGCACTAGCCTGGTCTAGCCTGGAATCCTGGCTTACCAATATTCCCTGCCTGAAGGCAAGTTTGCCTTGTCCGAGGTAATCCTCAAAGAGCCACTGTGGCCCACCCTCCTAGCTGGGGATTCGTAATGATGGTGAAAGGGGAAAGAAGAGAAGGATTACTGACATTCCAGTGAAAATGAACAGAACTTTTCAACAGCAGAGCAGAGTGGCCCTTTAACACTTTCTATCCTGGAATTCTTGCAAATCTTTATCCTTATGTGTTGTCCTGTCTTCTGCCAGTAGGTCAGTCAAGCAGGCTTTTGTATATGAAAACTTTAGCCTTACCTTGCCCTTAAGGTACTACTTAAACATCATTCAGTGAGGTTAGTTGTGGGAGAAGTTACATTTTTGATGTAAATGGATTCTGTATGGGTTTGGTAAATTTATAGTTTTTCATATATGTGCTGTGGTATTATTCTGTAAATATAAGAATATAGTCAAGTTAAGCTGTGTCTATCAAATTATTCACCTGATTGCACTTTTCGCTGCAATAATAATAATTTAGAGACTAAGCACTACATTTTCTTCTATTTCATCAAAAACAAGAGAAAAGGTCATTTTACTTCAAACTAAACTGCAAGAACACACAGCTCTGCAACACATGATCCCTGAGCTTGGGACTTCAACAGCAGTATAAAAAAATCAGCCAATTATAGTTATCCATAATAATTATCCTTTAATTTGTTTTAGCAGTTAACAAGCAACTTAGCAAATATAAAAATAACAAATGGGATGGGATAAAAATTGATAAGAGGAGGTACTACAAAGGCTGGCTGTACTTAAAGTAAATAAGTCACCAGGACCAGTTGGGATGCATCTTAGGATGCTGAGGGAGGTAAGGGTGGAAATTGCGGAGGTACTGGCCATAATCTTTCAATCCTCCTTAGATATGGGGGTGGTGCCAGAGGACTGGAGAATTGCAAATGTTACACCCTTGTTCAAAAAAGGGTGTAAGGATAAACTCAGCAACTACAGACCAGTCAGTTTAACCTCGGTAGTGGGGAAGCTTTTAGAAACGATAATCCGGGACAAAATTAACAGTCACTTGGACAATGCAGCTTAATTAAGGAAAGCCAGCACGGATTTGTCAAAGGCAAATTGTGTTTAACTAACTTGATTGAGTTTTTTGTTGATGTAACAGGGAGGGTTGATGAGGGCAATGCGGTTGATGTGGTGTACATGGACTTCCAAAAGGCGTTTGACAAAGTGCCACATAATAGGTTTGCCAGCAAAGTTGAAGCCCATGGAAAAGGGACAGTGGCAGCATGGATATGAAATTGGTTACGTGTCAGGAAACAGATAGCGGTGAATGGTTATTTTTCGGACTGGAGGAAGGTATACAGTGGTGTTCCCCAGGTGTCGGTACTGGGACCACTGCTTTTCTTGATATATATTAATTACATGAACTTGGGTGTACAGTGTACAATTTCAAAATTTGCAGATGACACAAAACATGGAAGTTCAGTGAACAGTGAGGAGGCTAATGATAGGCTTCAAGAGGACATAGACAATCTGGAGGAATGGGCGGACACATGGCAGATAAAATTTAACGCAGAAAAGTGCGAAGTGATACATTTTGGTTGGAAGAACGAGGAGAGGCAATATAAACTGAAGGGTGCAATTCTAAAGGAGGTGCATGAACAGAGAGGCCTGGGGGTATCTGTGCACAAATCGTTGAAGGTGGCACGGCAGGTTGAGAAAGCGGTTAAAAAAGCTTATGGGATCCTGGGCTTCACAAATAGAGGCATACAAAAGCAAGAAAGTTATGATGAACCTTTATAAAACACTGGTTAGGCCTCAACTGGAGTATTGTGCCCAATTCTGGGCACCACACTTTAGGAAGGATGCGAAGGCCTTAGAGAGGGTGCAGAAAAGATTTGCAAGAGTGGTTCCAGGGATGAGGGACTTCAGTTATGTGGATAGACTGGAGAAGCTGGGGTTGTTCTCCTTAGAGCAGAGAAGGTTGAGAGGTGATTTGATAGAGGTGTTCAAAATCATGAGGAGGTCTAGTGAGAGTAGATAGAGAGAAACTGTTCCCATTGGTGGAAGGGTCGAGAACCAGAGGACACAGATTTAAGGTGATTGGCAGAAGAATCAAAGGCGACATGAAGAAAAACTTTTTTACGCAGTGAGTGATTATGATCTGGAATGCACTGCCTGAAAGGGTGGTGGAGGCAGAATCAATCATGGCTTTCAAAAGGGAATTGGATAAGTACCTGAAGGAGAAAAAATTGCAGGGCTATGGGGACGGGGCGGGGGAGTGGGGCTAGCTGAAGTGCTCTTGCAGAGAGCCGGCATGGGCTCAACGGACCGAATGGCCTCCTTCTGTGCTTTAGCCATTCTATGTTTCTATACATTTATATAGCACCTTTAACAAAGCAAAAAGGTCCCTAGGCATTTCACAAAAATGTCAGAACAGACACAGACTCGAAATTGGGAGAAGGGATAGGGGTGGGGAGAGATATAAGGTGGAGGCGTTTGGGAAGAGAAATCCAGAGGACGGGATCATGGTAGTTGAAGACTCTGTCACGATTGGTGGAGCAGTGGGAGGATATGTTGCTGCTCCTGCTCCGTCACTGTAACTTCACTAGAAGTGTGATAGAAAGCCTGTTTATGCACATCTTAATCCCTAGTGCTCTTATGTTCAAAGGCAAAACTGGCACAAAAGTGACAGCTTGACTCACTTGGTAGCACTCTTGCCTCTGATTTGGAAGATTGTGCTTTCAACTCCCATTTCTGGCCTTGAGCACAGAAGCTAGGCTAATACCTCATTGCGGTACTGAGAGAGTGCTGCATTGTTGGAGGTTTGGATGAAATGTTAAACAAAGGCCCTATCTGCCCGCTCAGGGCAATTTGAAAGACTATTCTCCCAACATTCCTCCCTAAACAAACACCACCAAAAACGGGTCATTCCAATCATTTTCTATTTGTGGGATCTTGGCTGTGTGCAATTTGCCTTCTGTTTTGTCAATAGTGAGTGCATTTCAAAGTAGCTCAGTGGTTGTGAATGATTTTGGGATGTCCTGAGGATGAGGGACACCAATAACAACAACTTGCATTTATAAAGTACAATTAAGATAGAAAAATGTCCCCAAGGTGTGTGACAGAGGTATCAGCAAAAAATAGACATGGAGACAAAGAAGGAGATATTAGGAAAAATTTGGTCAAAGAGGTGATTCTTAAAGTCGGAGAAAGAACTGGAGAGGCAGACAGTTTTAAGGAGAGAATCCAGGCTATGGGGGGTAGGCAGCTGAAACTATGGCCACCAACAGTGGCGCAAGGGAAGAGAGGGATGCACAAGAGGTCAGAGCCAGCGGAACGGAGAGCTGGGGAAATGTTAATGCTGAAGAAGGTTAGGAAGGGGCGAGGTCATAAAGGGGTTTTAACACATGGATGAGAATGTTAAATTGGAGATGTTGGGGGATTGGGAGAAAATGTTGGTCAGCAAGGAGTGGGATTGGTTAGAATGCAGACAACAGAGATCAAGCTTTGGAGAGTAGAAGATGGGGGGGTCAGCCGGGAGAGCATTGGAATAGTTGAGTGTGGAGGTCACAAAGGCATGGATGTGGGTTCAGAGATAGATAGGATTTATGGAGCTGGATGCAGTCATTATTTGTGTTAGATCTGTGTATTTTGATGTTGTGTGTCCTTCAATAACTAGACACGAGACTGCAGGGAACAATCAACAGGTATTTACTGGATGAGGGTTACTCTAAAACTAAATGTACAGATCCCTACTCAGGGTTTATATACAGGTGTGGTCACTGCCGGTACTACAGTATACAGGAGCTGTAAAAAGTAGTTCTCGCCTTAAAGGTACATACACTACAATTTGCGAAGGGGTGGATACGGGGTGGGAAGTTCAGCTCGGGGTCAAGTAGTGAGGTTGCAAGCAGTCTGGTTCGGCCTGAGTTGGTGGCGGAAACGTGTATAGAGTTGATGGCAAAGGTACAGAATCTGTGGTGAGGTCTGAAGAAGATGATTTTGGTCTTCCCAAGGTTTAGCTGGAAGAAAATGTGCCTCATCCAAGACGTCAGGCAAATGTTTTGGCAGCACAGAGGCAGTGGAAGGTTCAAGAGAGGTAGTCAAGAGGTGGAAGAAGGATAATGCACCATGGTCACAGTCAGAGACAGTTCTTCACAATGTTGAATGGATAATGGAACATATTACATGAAAGTACTCATACCATATAAGGAAAGAATGTTGAATTATTCAGGAAATTTGAAAAGTGTGGGATTACTCGAATCAATCAGAATGCAGAACTCATGGCATGTGCCTACTTATTCATATATTCAATGGTTTGCATTATATGTTACATCAAAATGTTCATACTCAGTGCAAAAATAATTTATAGATGGTGGGAATGTGAAAAATTAAAGAAAAATGGAGAAGTGTACATAATGTAAATTTTAGATAATAGTAGCCTTAAAGATTTTAAGTCATTCCTAATTGTTTTATCAGTTAACAATATTTATTAATATAAAAGAAATAAGAGACAAGTTCTAAAAGAAGTATAACAAGCTTTTTAAAAAAAATTCAGAATGAAAGCACTTTACTTGCGTTTATATAGAACCTGTGGGGGAGAATTTCGGTATCGCCCCATTTGGGGCGCTAACTTTTAAAAGTTGAAAAAATTAGCGCCAGGTGCTAATGCTTTTCAACTTTAAAAAAATTCAGGGTTTGCGTTCCAGGAAGGAAGTGGAGCACTAAATCAAGCACTTCACTTCACTTCACTTCCTTCCTGGAGTGCAACAGGCAGCAGGTGTGGTGGTAGGTGAGCAGCGCTGCCGCGTTGGAAGGCTCCTCTCCTCCCTTAAAGGGAAGGGCCATCACTGCAGGCTCTGTAAGGAAAAAACTTACCTGGTCCCCGACGGCAACCGCGATCCAGCCTGATCAGCCTGGTGCACTGCAGCAGAGTGCTGAGCTGATCGATCGCTGGCAAAGAGAAATGAAAAAAAAGATAAAGAGCATTTCAGAATTTTTTTTCCACTTACCTCGGCCACCTCGCCTTTAAGTATCGCCCTCGAAGCGCCCGGCCTCCCGATCAACGCCTCCTACAGCTGCCGGTGTTTTCGCCTGGCGATGGTTAGGGGGCGGAACCGATGTTCAGTCCAGGGTGCTACCAGGGCGATGTGCATGGCAATGATGTCACGATCTCCGGGCGAAGGAGATTGGGGTGCAACGCCATACCGCCACCACAAACCTCCTGCTGAATATAGCGGGAGTCAATCTTCTCGCCTCGTCCAGTCGGTACGTGCTTAGAGCCCCGTTATCGCCCCCAAGAGGCAATAACAAGAGGCGCTAATGAGGCCAATTCTTAGGTCTTTAACATTGTAAAACGTCCCAAGGCACTTCACAGAATTGTAATCAGCCAAAAATTGACACACAGCCAAAGATGGAGATATTAGGATGGCTAACCAAAAGCTTGGTCAAAGAGGTAGGTTTTAAGGAGGAGAGAGAGGTGCAGAAAGTATATAAACAAAGTAGTAAAAGGCGAGAGGATGATGCCATTGCATTTTGAAGACCGGCTATCCATTTTAACAGCATCTTTCTTTTTTTAGGGACATGTTTGGCAAATCTTTTTATGGAGAGGGAGAAGAGTCAAGTGTCATTTTTATTACGTCCAATAATGCAGTGATGTGTTTGCAACAAAAGTCTGACAAATCCCTTTTTATGCAGACAGTTACCCTTTACCTGATTTTTCTCTTTTTATTTTTACAAAACCAAAAGCTTTTGCATTATATTCATTAATATATTTATTTTATTCATTCTCTAAATGTGGTCATTATTTTATTGCCCATCCATAGCTGCACTTGAGAAGATAGTGGTGGGCCTTCTTCTTGAACAGCTGCAGTCTGTGTGATGAAGGTACTCCCACAATGCTGTTAGGGAAAAAGTTCGAGGATTTTTCCCTAGCGACCATGAGGGAACATCGATATATGTCCAAGTTGGGATAGTGTGTGACTGGGAGGGGAACTTGGAGGATGGGGTACCCATGCACCTCCTGCCCTTGCCCTTCTAGGTGGCAGAGATTGTGGGAGGTGCTGCCAAAGAAGCCTTAGTGAGTTGCTGCAGTGCATCAGGAAATGTAATATGGCTGTTTCTGCTACCTTTTGAATGAATGTATGCATTTAATAAAGAATTCACAGTAACATATCAACTCAGTATGTTTTTTAGATGGATGAAATAAAAGGGGTTGAAGGAATATGGGAACAGGGTAGGAAAATGTGATTAGAGCTATTTGCTCACTAGGAGGATAAATGCCAACATGGTCAGGTTGGACCAATTGGCCTGTTTCTGTGTTGTAACTTCTATGTATTAATTTCAGATGATGTATTTACTGAGTGGAAAAATACAATACGATAGGCAGGTTCCTTCACTTTGTGGGCTTGGTTTCTATAATAGGCACAATCCCTTCTGCTGGAATCTGGATTAGAATCCTGATTTTATATATCTATATAAGTGAAAAGTGTTTTTAGTTATACAAGCACTCTAAGTGAAATGAACTCGGCCTAGGCCAAAGTGTATGCAAGTCAACAGCACAAATACAACCATTATTTGGCCCTAATTGACATTGCGGAAAGAAGAGCTTGAAGAGCCAAATGGCCTCTTCTCATTTATGCTTTCATAGGTTTTTAGTTTTTAATGAACCACAAGAATGGAATGTCACACTGCTGCAGCCAGGGCTCCATCGGAGATTGGCCATTATTGTTTCCGCAGAGTCATGGGAGCTTCAGTCTGTAGATAACTTGTGCTGTACCCGACAAGTAAATGCTTAGTGCTAAAAACAAATACAAAAGGTATAAGAATGTTCTACTCCCCAGCACTGACACCCCTGACTTTGAGGAGTACAAAAGTCCTTTTTCTTAATGGATTTTGAATTTTGACTTAAATAACTTAATCTAGTTCAGGCAGCTGCTCGACTGGAACTTCTGGTAGAACTCACTGTAGTATGAACCGTGCAAGTATGGAACCTTAATGAACAACAAATTGTAAGTTAAATATTTCATTCAGTATGAGACTCCTTTCAGCATGTCTTTATCTACAAAAGTATTAGGAAAAATGCCCACCTAAGGAGTAGCAAATCTATCACTTTTTATGTTGTAAAAGAAACTTTCTCCACATGTTGTATAATTCTGAATCTGGTAGCAGTCTTATCCCTTTCCTTTTCCCCACAAAAGGTTGCAGTGTCTGACATTGTGACCTGACAATTTTCTCAGTAACCTTCACTGCACACATTGTCAAAGTGACATAGAACAAGATATCATTAATTCCTTGACACATTTTTTTAGATCAGTGCACTGGATGGCCACCCACAGAGATAGTGGTATTCTGTTTGCCCTGGGTTTTAACCCTTCCATTGGCTTCTAATGCTGAGCAACTTACTACAACGCCAAATTATTGTGTTCGTTCTTTGAATTTGCTTTTCCTTATTATTTCATAGATTAAAAGGAATATTCATCAGTTAAACTTTTAATTTTATGAGTTTGTTTATGAATTTCTTTAATCTTGGAAGATGCTTTAGTTAAAACATGGATAAATGTGATGACACCATCAAGATGTGGTAATACTGCTGCATCACTAACACTGTGTCTGTCTCCATATATTTACTTTAGAATAGAAATTAATAAAATTAGGCAAATTTACTTTTCAAGAGTTGGTTGACATGCCAACCATGCTTAATTTGGGGCAGGCTGGTCAGAAACCGGTGAACTAACAACAATGCCCCTTTATAAAATAAAGATGTTAAAACCTTAATTGACCCTTGTCCATTTTTAATGAGCTTAATTCACAGGACACTGCACAGACATGAAGGGGTCAATTTTCTGGCCGCCGTTGGGTGGCTTTTCATGCGGCCGGGGGCCGAAAATCGGCGAAAAAGCGGGTCGGGACCCCCCCCCCCCGGGTCGGGACCCCCCCCCCACCTGATTCCCCGCCCCGTGCAACTTTCGGACCGCCGTTTCCCCGCAACCCGCTTCAGTCCCGGCCATCGCTGGCGGGACTGGTCGTCGAAGCGCTAATAAGCAATTATCAACTTGTTGAGGTAGATTTTCCGGGGCCGTTGCAACTTTGGGGCTTTCCCCACATCAAACCCACCTACGGGTAACCCAGCTGCTGAGACCTGGCGTGAAGCTTGCCGGCTTGCTTGCTGTCAGCTGAAGGTCAATCGGAGAAGCTGCGATTTAAAGGGACAGCACTTCTATGTTGATGGACCTTGTTGTTGCAGGTTTGGGGCTACTTCTTCAAGGCTTGGGCACAGCTGTGGAAGGTTGGAGCCTCACACACTTCTCCAATGCGATCTCCTAGGAAGCCCCTCTCGCCACCCTCACTCGGCGCTTCCTCAGCGGAGGCATCTACAAGAGGCATGGGACGCCTTTTTTTCCTTCCCTTCTTGCCATTAGAGGATCTCCAGCAGCAGAGGCAGCAACAGCAGAACCAGGAACAGCAGGATCAGCAACAGGAGCACCAGGCTGCTGCTCACTCACCTGAAGCTGCACAAGCCAGAAGGGGCCAGCGCTTGGAAGTGGCTTGAGAGCACCTTGCTGCGCTTTAGGGGGCCATGGGGACCTGTATCTGCATTGGCAGTCCTACTCAGAAGGACTTCCATGAAGGTCTGGTTTCTCTGTTCAACAGATGGCCAATGCTCCTCAAGAGATCTCATTCTCTTATGAGCACTCACCATGTTTTCCGTACCCTGGCGAGTTATCTCCTCCATGGAGGTTGCCAACCTTTCCATGGTGATGCGTTCATGCGCCAATGACTCCACAAAGGCTCTGCTCATGGTCGCTATGGACTCCTCCATTTGCTCCACACTCGCAGCGACCCTGGAGACAAAACCTGCCAGAGACTCCTGCATCTGTGCATGGAGATCCATCACCTCTTCTCTTGCGAATGGACCCAGAGGCAGAGGGTCGACATGCAGCACAGCTGAGCTGAGCTGGCAGAGCCCTGCGCCCTCCGACGAGGACTCTCCACTGCTGTCCCTGTCTCCAGAATCTGCTGAGGCTCACTTGTGAGCTGTGAAACACCAGGTGACAACACTACTCTATGTCCCGAAGGTCTCCCCGAGGTGTGAGTGTCTGCACTGGTGCTGGGTGCGCTTACTTCTGCTGACACTGCGCCCTCAGAGGTTGGAGCTTCCTCTGAGGAGTCTGGCTGCACAGCCTCTTCCTCCTCCACAGTGAGGACGGGGGCGCTGGATGGAACTGTGGTGGAGTTAAGGAAGGAATTAGAGATGCAATGCCAAGGTTCTTCTGGTGACTCCCAGCGAGTTGGCATCTGCTGACACCTGCATCCATGCAGCATTGGTCTCAGTGGGAGGCCTCTTCCTCCCTGACCTAGGGAAGAGGACCTCCCTGTGGGCCCTAACCCCATCCAATAATGCCTGCAGTGAAGCCTCGTCGAATTTGAAGGCAGCTCGGCCTCTGCCGCTGGCAGCAGCTGGTGCAGGCTCCTCTGCCATTGTGCAAGAGTGGCTGAGAAGCCTGCAGAGGTGGAGAAGCTTGCTGGACACTTTGAAAGCACCATGAATGATGACATCATACTGTGGGGATTTCTGACTTGAATTGGACAATTAGCAAGGCTTCCCACATGCTGGGAATTAATTGGCCACTTGAGGGAAATTTGCGTGGAGCTGGCTGACACTTTTTTATGTGTGTCAGAAACCCCACATTCGGGGAAACACGACCATTTCCCACACAAGCCGAAAATCGGGGCCGAAGTGTTACTGGGGAGGAACATCCATGCAGCCTCCATGCAGCTTTATACTTCCCTTAGAGGTATTTGTTCAAACCTAAAGATTGGTTTATGATGGTGAAGGAGATAATCTTCTTAATCACTTTTACAGCTGATCATTCTCACTTAAACTTTTGAGTTTATGAGATTGTCTATAATTTTCATTAGCCTGATTATTGTAAATGATACTGAAGCTGCGTGTGAAGGAAAAAATGATTGAAAATTGGCCCAATTTTTGACTAAAGTAAACAGCTAGCACACTTGTTTAAATGATCGATTCTGCTCTTTTTAATCAGTAACTTACACCTATCTCAATAGCAACTGCGACTATGTTATTGTTCTAAGCACTGATCCTGGTGAAAAACCTAACATTAGTACTTAGCCTGAATAAGTAAGCATTTTGTAAATTGATTTGCGTGGTTACAAAAAACACAGAGAAAGACAAATAAAGTTCTCATAGTGGAACATAAATTCTGGCTTGTAATTGTTAATTACTGTTATGGGCATAAATCTTGAAGCAAGGAAAAAATGTGACTATAGAATGAGCTGCAAAATAATGATCAGCAGAAAAATGTCCCTATTTTCCTTCCCCATTTGTCCAGGTGCCCAAGAGTCCTGAAATGCACTGTGCCTGCGCTGACTGGACCACACTTGACTTTGGTGGCTCAGATAATTTGAATGGCTTGGTTACACCACTTAAATGAGCAGAGAGAGGGTGTTATAGGCAGACACACTTCACCATCTTCTCGCCCCCTTGGGGAAAGCACTGGAAATCCTGGGGCATCATAAGCGAGTGTAAATTCAAGGTAACATGTCTTCTCCCCTGTTTCCTGTGCTTTGTACCTCAAGAATAAATGTTTCCTGGGCATAAACCAAGTCCTAGGAGGAAGCCAGAAATAAAGGCTGAAGCCTAGTAATTACGCTGAGTGAAATTATTGTACAAATGTTAAATAAAAGAAAGACTTGCATTTCTATAGTGCCTTTCACGACCACTGGACATCTCAAAGCGCTTTACAGCCAATGAAGTACTTTTGAAGTGTAATCACTGTTGTAATGTGGGAAATGTTGAATGTGACCATATCAGATTCCTGTCTACTATTTTAATGGAGGCATTGACCAATTTATGTTATTTTAACCAGATTAACACATCTATTAAAATAACAAATAATATCACAAATTGTAATTTCTAGGCATACATTTTGACAGTAGTTTGGGGCAGTTTGTTATTTATGTAACCAAACGTTTAACTTGAGGCCCACTGTACACGACCCAAATTTAAACTGGGAATTTGAGATTTCTTCAAAAATATCTATAATTTTTCCAAAAACACCACACAGTGCAGGAAAATGTTCTTTTACACAAAGTGCAATGGTATTTTCATAGTCTGCCATACAGCTCACAGACAGAGCTGGTGGTAAACAGGTATCTGGTACCTAAGATCTAGCATCACAGTATAGGTCTATCTTAAATAATGTATGATCCAATTTTCACAATTGATGGTCAATTGTGAGGGCCCAGTTCTCATGTCTGGTAAGGAATAATCTGATCCTAGTGATCAGTATGGATGGGCACATGAGCCACATCAGTCTGGTGTTGAGTACTTTGCAGTCCCTTGTAGGGTAGCAGTAAATATCCATATCCATCAAAAGTGCGGGAGTGAAAGATGGGGAATGTGTCCAATCAGTCCAAACTGTGGGAGTGAGAGGTCAGGGAATGTGTCTATGGTGATTTGCAGTGTGGGAGGGGTGGACTGACCTGGATTATCATGGCCTTTGGCTCTGGAAATGCCTGAAATTTAGGATCTTGTTAACTGAAGCTGCAAAAAAAGCCAGAATGTTTATCTCTGCTTACACATTTCTCCAAAGTCTCTCGCATACAATCAATATTACAAAGTTTTTGTGAATCTCTAATGAAAGAAGATGATCTGCAGCTGGAATTCTCCCATCTTTTGATTTGCTTCATAAATACTTTTACAGCCTTTAAGCATATGGTTATTTTTAAAAAATGTTAATGCCAATTTGTCAGGATATTTTCCTTGCTTTTCACGTAACATGCATTATTTCTTTCCACTCCTAGAGAAATTGGGAATTGCTTGTTCAAGTGAGCAGACAGCAGCTTTCAATCGAGCGAATGTTGGGAAAAATATGAAGATATCGAGGCACACAAGTGCAACGTAATCGGGAGGAACCTTTACCATAACGATGAAACCTTCAAACTAAAGATTAATGAAGCTCATTCTTATGCACTGTGTCTTCCATCCAGTCAAACCATTGTGATGTCAGATCATTTGGATCATCTATCAAGTATTTCTGCTGCTTTCCCTGCAGTGCAATTACAGGTAGACATCATACTCACAGTTTGTGTTAGAGCTTTCCAGAGCTCTCACTCCCTGAAGATAAATGAGGTTCTCATTATAAACAAACAAGCACTTCAGAGAGTAACATTTGACAGCTTTGGTAATCCCAAGAGCCACTTTTATCAGCTGATGAGTCTAGCACAAGGCCTGTACAGTTTCCCAGTCTTTCAGGCTGCTCTGTTACTGAATAAATTAATTTGTTTTGCACTTACTGACCATTAAACAGAAAAATTCAGTCGTAAGTATTTTAATTATATTTGTATGTCATAAGTGTGGAATGTACACACATGCTATTTGCTATTCAGAACTAACCTGCCTTTAATTTTGGTCAAAGCTCAAGCAATACGAATGATTTTTAGGACGATGCGGTTTGCGAACCTGCACACCAAACATAGCAAAAGTCCCACCGTTACTTCAGTTAATGTACAACTGCAAGTAAAATCAGATTAAAGTTGTTAGATTATTAAATGGGAATGGTAGAATAGTGGTAATGTTACTGGGCTAGTAATCCAGAGGCCTGGACTAATGATCCAAAGACATGAGCTGGGGAATTTAAATTCAGTTAATTAATTAAAAATCTGGAATAAAAAGCTAGTATCAGTAATGTCCCACCGGCAGGATAGACTCACCAGGGGTGGTGGCACAGTGGTATACAGTCAGGAAGGAGTGGCCCTGGGAGTCCTCAACATTAACTCTAGACTCCATGAAGTCTCATGGCTTCAGGTCAATTATGGGCAAGAAAACCTCCTGATGATTACCACCTACCGTCCACCCTCAGCTGATGAATCAGTACTTCTCCATGTTGAACACCACTTGGAAGAAGCACTGAGAGGGCACAGGGTGGGGAACTTCAATGTCCATCACCAAGAGTGGCTCGATAGTACCACTACAGACCGAACTGGCCGAGTCCTGCAGGACATAGCTGCCAGTCTGGGCCTGCGACAGATGGTGAGAGAACCAACACAAGGGAAAAACCTACTTGACTTCGTCCTCACCGCACTGTCATTGTGGGTGACGCTGAGGACACCCTCCATCGTATTGTGTGGCACTATCACCGTGCTAAATGGGATAGATTCAGAACAGATCTAGCAGCTCAAAACTGGGCATCCATGAGGTGCTGTGGGCCATCAGCAGCAGCAGAATTGCATTCCACCATAATCTGTAACCTCATGGCCCGGCATATCCCTCACTCTACCATTACCATCAAGCCAGGGGACCAACCCTGGTTCAATAAGGAGTGTAGAAGAGCATGCCAGGAGCAGCACCAGGCGTACCTAAAAATGAGGTGCCAACCTGGGGAAGCTGCAACACAGGACTGCATGCATACTCAAAAGCGGAAGTAGCATGCTATAGACAGGGCTAAGAGATCCCACAATCAACGGATCAGATCAAAGCACTGCAGACCTGCCACATCCAGTCGTGAATGGTGGTGGACCATTAAACAACTAATGGGAGGAGGAGGCTCCACGAATATCCCCATCCTCAATGATGGTGAAGCCCAGCACGTGAGTGCAAAAGACAAGGCTGAAGCGTTTGCAACATCTTCAGCCAGAAGCGCTGAGTGGATGATCCATATCGGCCTCCTCCTGAGGTCCCCAACATCACAGAAGCCAGTCTTCAGCCAATTCGATTCACTCCACGTGAGATCAAGAAACAGCTGAGCATACTGGATGCAGCAGCGCCTATGGGCCCCGACAACATCCCGGCTGTCGTGCTGAAGACTTGTGCTCCAGAACTAGCCATGCCTTTACCCAAGCTGTTCGAGTACAACACTGGCATCTATCCGACAATGTGGAAAATTGCCCAGGTATGTCCTGTCCATTCCACATAAAGCAGGACAAATCCAATCCAGCCAATTACTGCCCCATCAGTCTACTCTCAATCATCAGCAAAGTGATGGAAGGTGTCATCGACAGGGCTATCAAGTGGCACTTAATCGCCAATAACCTGCTCACTGATGCCCAGTTTGGGAACTGTCAAGACCACTCAGCTCCCAACCTCATTACAGCCTTGGTCCAAACATGGACAAAGGAGCTGAATTCCAGAAGTGAGGTGAGAGTGACTGCCCTTGACATCAAGGCAGCATTTGACTGAGTGTGGCATCAAGGAGCCCTAGTAAAACTGAAGTCAATGGGAATCGGGGGGAAAACTCTCCATTGGCTGAAGTTATGCCTAGCACAAAGGACGATGGTTGTAGTGATTGGAGCACAATCTTCACAGCCCCAGGACATCACTGCAGCAGTTCCTCAGGGCAGTGTCCTAGGCCCAACCATCTTCAGCTGCTTCATCAATGACCTTCCCTCCAACATAAGGTCAGAAATATGGATGTTCGCTGATGGCTGCACAGTGTTCAGTGGTATTCACAACTCCTCAGATAATGAAGCAGTCCATGCCCGCATGCAACAAGACCTGGACGACATTCAGGCTTGTGCTGATAAGTGGCAGGTAACATTCGCGTCACACAAATGCCAGGCAATGACTATCTCCAACAAGCGAGAGTCTAACCACCACCCCTTGGCATTCAACGGCATTACTGTAGTGTATGTACCTTTAAGAGGAACTATGTTTTTGAAGCCCCTGTATACTGTAGTACCAGTAGTAACCACTCGGGTATATAAGCCTGTATAGTGTCTTGTGTAGTTAGTTCGCCTCCAGACTTTGTTCAGTAAACACTTGTTAAATCAACTCCTGCATTCCGTGTCTCCATTAACACACGGATCTAACAGTGGCGACGAGTTAGAAATGAACTTACCTGCAATTCGGCAGCACCTCAAGGAGATCGATTCCTCAGACGAAGGTCGAAGCCAGAGGCAAGAAAAAAGAAAGGGAAGCTGTGGTTTCACCAGCTAAACGGGCTGGTGGCAGGTAGTGCACTGATCCTTCCTGGGCTGCGGCGGGCTAGAGCTCGATCGGGTGGCTCTGCAACGGGGCCGGGCAGCGAGTCGGGAAGCAGAAGCAAGGAGAGAGAGAGGGTGGAGCACTCAGGGCGTGGCCGGTGCTGCAAAGCAGGTCGGCGTTCAGGCCGAGCAGAGGGAGGGGAAAGTCCCAGAGGGTCCACTCCACGATGGGAACGGTTCTCCAAGCAACGGAGAAACTATTGAAGCAATATATTAAAAAAATAGAAATACCACGAAAAGCTGCAGGTCGCAACGGGAACTGCGGAGAACAGCGGCAGCGGCGAGAAAAGCGCGGGAGGCGCCATTTTGATCCATCGGGGACGGAGGAAAAGCACGGGAAGCGCCATTTTAGATTTTCAAGATGCCAAAGACTGGCAATATTACTGCTTTCGATAGTGATATAGAAGATTGGACCACATATGTGGAAAGAGTGGAGGTATATTGCAAGGCGAATGAAGTAGCGGATGATAAAAAGGCATCGGTACTTCTAAATCTGATGGGCGCAAGGACATACGGGCTGTTACGAAACTTGATCACTCCAGCCAAACCGATGGACAAGAATTTTAAGGAGATTGTTGATACCTTACAGGAGCACTTAAACCCAACACCGCTGCTGATAGTGGAACGATTCAAATTCTTCAGGAGGAATCAGCACAAGAATGAAAGTAACGCTGATTACCTCACCGAATTACGAAAGCTGTCAAAGCACTGCCAATTCGGGGCAGGACTGGCAGATTCTCTACGAGACAAATTCGTCTGTGGTCTCCTAAGCGAAGGAACACAGAAAAGACTACTTTCTGAGAAAGATTTGACACTGGACAAGGCTTTCAGTATGGCTGTATCATATGAAGCAGCAGCAAGAGGAGCTGCAGAGATACAGCAAAAGCCACAAGACTTCGGCACCCATGAAATGACACGGGGTTTCGAGAGATGTTATCGCTGCGGCAGATCCACCCATGACCAGAAGGACTGCTGGTTCAAGGACAAAGCATGCAGGCAATGCGGAAAGATGGGACACATTGCATGTGTATGCAGATCTGGAAAGAAATCCGCTGACAGTAAAAAGGTCAATAAGGAAAAGTACAGAAAGGTACAAATGATGATGGACAGTAGCTCCGAAGACCAGAAGAGCGATAGCGACTCCGGAAACAAGAGACTAAGCTGTCTCAAATTACATAATGTAATTGCCAAAGAAGATTACCAGACCATTTGGGTTACCCTCACGATAGCGGGGTCCCCAGTCAAAATGGAGCTAGATACAGGATCAGCTCTGACCGTCATGAGTCGACGGGATTATGAGCGGCTATTTCCGCATATACCTTTGAAAGACACATCCATTATCTTGAAGACATATACGGGGCAGAAAGTATACCCCAGAGGGAAAATAAGGGTGCCTGTTGTATACAACGGCAAGGAAATACAGAAGTTGTATTTATACATTCTGCAAGATGCTGGTCCACCGTTGTTGGGGCGTGAATGGATCAGAAAGATACGTTTAGACTGGCACTCCATTCAGGCACTGACAGTGACCAGTAAGAAAAAAAACGATGATGACGTCATACCTAGACGATTAAAAGAAATCTTGGCTAACGCCAAAGAAGTGTTTCAACAGGAACTAGGAACCCTGAAAGGCGCCACCGCCTCAATAAAAGTGGAAGATGCGGCAATTCCCAAGTTTTTTAAGGCAAGGCCGGTGCCATACGCAATTCGTCCAGCCGTCGAGGCAGAGCTGGAGAATTTGGAAAAAGCAGGCGTGTTATCCAAGGTAGATTGGAGTGAGTGGGCAACACCCATCATCCCGGTCATGAAGAAAACGTTGAATAATGATAAATCTGAAGAACAGAGAAAAATTCGCATCTGTGGGGAATTCAAGGTGACTGTAAACCCGCTTCTTCACACGGTACAGTATCCTCTTCCGAGGATAGAAGATATTTTCGCCTCACTATCCGGAGGGAAACATTTCACCAAAATTGACTAGGCACAGGCATATCTACAGATGGAGGTTGAGGAGGCCTCTAAAAAGTATCTCACGATAAACACACACAAAGGCCTGTACCAGTACAATCGACTGGTTTTCGGAGCGGCATCAGCTCCGGCTATCTGGCAAAGAGCTATGGAGCAAGTCCTGCAAGGGATTCCGGGGACTCAATGCTACCTAGACGACATCCTTGTAACAGGAGAAAACGACAACGAGCACCTTGCCAACTTGGAGCAGGTGCTCACAAGGCTGAGAGAACGGGGCCTATGAGCAAATCGCCCAAGTGCGAATTTATCCAGAAACAAATATCATATTGTGGCCATGTCAGTAACGAAGAAGGGTTGCATAAGTCACCTGAAAAAATTGAAGAATACAAAGGAACAAAACGGCATGGGAATGCTGACGGGTTATCGGGCCTACCGTTGTCAACGGTGGAAGAGGCGCCTACAGTAGACCCAGTGGAGATGTTCCACTCGACCATAGTGGAATGTCTACCGGTGACAAATTCTACCATTGAAAAGGAAACGTGAAATGACCCGACTCTCTCACGAGCCTACGATTTAACGGTGAAGGGATGGTCAGCACATGGCGAACCACTGTTGCCAGCATTCTCGCAAAGAAGAGAACAGCTGTCAGTGTGCCGAGGAACCTTGATGTGTGGATCCAGAGTGGTGATTCCACCCAAACTCAAGGATAGAGTGCTAAAGGAGCTTCACGAGGGGCATCTGGGTGGAGTGAAAATGAAGAACTTAGCCAGAGCGTTTGTGTGGTGGCCAGGTATCGATGGAGATATCGAAGAAATGACCAAGAGCTGTCTAGGATGCCAGAAGGTCCAAAACGCCCCACCACAAGCCCCTCTACATCCATGGGAGTGGCCCTCATCTCCATGGCAAAGGGTACATATCGACTTTGCTGGTCCATTTATGAACTCAATGTTCTTAATCGCGGTGGATGCACACTCCAAGTGGCTGGAGGTAATAAAGGTGTCCTCCACCACCACGGAAAAAACCATCACAGTATTAAGGACCATATTCGCCAGGAATGGGCTGCCTGAACAGATCTGTTCTGATAATGGACCGCAATTTGTATCAGAAGAATTCAGGAAGTTCTTAAAAAACAATGGGGTTAAGCACTACACGTCCGCCCCATACCATCCCGCCACCAATGGATTGGCTGAAAGGTTTGTCCAGACCTTCAAGAAGGCCATAAAGGCCATGGGTAATGAAGACATAAATCTACAACATAAGGTAGATAACTTCTTGTTTGCGTACAGGAATGCAACACATGTGGTTACAAACCAAACCCCCTCATGATGCTTTTCAATAGAAGACTAAGATGCCGGCTGGATTTGGTCAAGCCAAACGTCAGAAGGGACGTAGAGAACCGACAATTTCAAAGCATGAATGAAAGGCCAACTAGAACCTTCCAGATAGGTCAACCAGTTTTGGCCCGGGACTACCGTACCGAGAAATGGCAGCCTGGAACTATTTGCACATGACTAGGACCGCTGATGTGTACCGTGGACATTGGAGAAAGCATAATAAGGCGCCATGCTGACCAGATCATAGAGTCATCCGAAAAAGGACAACCTACACCACAACTCTATACGCCTAATGATGAAGCAGAGGTACCCATAGTATCTACCTCCGATCCGGTGATACTGGAACCAGATGAACCCGACACTGGCATTGAAGCCGAATCGACCTTGCCAAAAGAACCTACTACACCACTGAGGCGTTATCCGGACCGAGTCAGGAAGCCTCCAGAGAGACTGAATTTGGTAATTGATTAACTTCAGCAAATGTGTATATTATTGTTCTTGTAAAAATGTTATTTAATGATTACTTAAAATGTTATGTACTATTTATCTAAAAGGGGAGGAATTGTAGTGTATGTACCTTTAAGAGGAACTATGTTTTTGAAGCCCCTGTATACTGTAGTACCAGTAGTAACCACTCGGGTATATAAGCCTGTGTAGCGTCTTGTGTAGTTAGTTCACCTCCCGACTTTGTTCAGTAAACACTTGTTAAATCAACTCCTGCATTCCGTGTCTCCATTAACACACGGATCTAACAATTACCATCGTCGAATCCCCCACCATCAACATCCTGGGGGTCACCATTGACCAGAAACTTAACTGGACCAGCCACATAAATACTATGGAAACAAGAGCAGGTCAGAGGCTAGGTAATCTGTGGCGAGTGTCTCACCTCCTGACTCCCCAAAGTCTTTCCACCATCTACAAGGCACAAGTCAGGAATGTGATGGAATACTCTCCACTTGCCCTGGATGAGTGCAGCTCCAACAACACTCAAGAAGCTCAATACCATCCAGGACAAAGCAGCCCGCTTGATTGGCACCCCATCCACCACCTTAAACATTTACTCCCTCCACCACCGGCTGCAGTGTGTACCATCTACAAGATGTACTGCAGCAACTTGCCAAGGCTTCTTCGGCAGCACCTCCCAAACCCACAGCCTGTTCCACCTAGAAGGACAAGGGCAGCAGGTGCATGGGAACACCACCACCTGCCAGTTCCCCTCCAAGTCACACACCATCCTGACTTGGGATTATATCGCCGTTCCATCATCGTCGCTGGGTCAAAATCCTGGAACTCCCTCCCTAAAACAGCACTGTGGGAGTACCTTCACCACACAGGCTGCAGCGGTTCAAAAAGGTGGTTCACCATCACCTTCTCAAGGGCAATTAGGGATGGGCAATAAATGCTGGCCTTGCCAGCGATGCCCACATCCCAGGAACGAATAAAAAAAATATTGCTAAAAAAATCCAATGATAAAGCCATTATTTTATCGAATGTTGCCCTATTTTGATGTTGGCCCAGAAATTCGGGTCGAGGGCTTCCCGCGGGTGTAAGCCCCTGACCTGCACTTACCTTGCGCGCCGGCTGTTGAGTTGTGGGCCCCAGGTGGAATTCCGATCCTGGGCCTGCTCCAACTGCCGGCGCACTGTGCTTGCGTATCCCAGGGGCGCAGTTAGTTTGAAGTGTCCCCTGGGATCACGTGGGCCATGGGGAGCCAATCGGAGCAGGGAATGCTTCATTCATAAGTTTGACAGGAAGGGCTATCAAACTTATAAATACTACAAGCCCCAAAACATCACTAAATCTTCAAATAAATGTAAAAAAAAATCACATTTTTTAAATAAACTATAAATTACATGAAATAACTATTTTAAACAATAATTTAAATTTTTGAAAAAAATAATTTTATTTTCTAACGGGGCTAAAAATAAACTTACCTTTCTTTAAAGTATTTAAAAATAATAAACCTGTGAAAAAAATGTTTTAATTTTAATTAATTCACCACTTACCTTGTAAAAAGCAGGCCTTGTGACTGCTTTTTATATGTGTAACTTCTGGAGACTTACCCTCCCGGGAAAACCTGCAAAAAAAACGTAAGTTTGATGCACACGCGCAGCCTCTCCTGCGCATGCATTCGAACTCTGAACCCCTTCTTTCAGGGGAACGGAAGTGCCGGTTTCCCACGCATGCGCAGTGCTTGCAGGAAACCAGCACTTCCATTGGGCTTACGGGTGAGTACCCCGTGCGTACTCACCCGTGGAGACACGAATTTCTGGGCCAATATATCTTAAATATTAGACAAGCATGTATATTCAATTTTCTGATCACAATGTGCTGTATAATATTTTGAGCTTCTTTGAAAATACAGGCAAAGCAATTTTTTAATTAATTCTAAATGGTTTCTTCTGAATACTTAGGATGCGATCTTACCTTTCGGTGTGAGTTGGGAGCGGGTCAGCTGACTTGTGGGTTCCGATCCCGCCCCCAGCGACGCACAGACGCTATTTTGCGTCAATTGGCCTTGTTAAGTCCGCCCTGCAGGCTTGCCGACCAATTAAGAGAAAGCCGGTGTCAGATGACGTCTGTTGATGATGCGTCATCTGCCGGTTTTCTTAAAGGGGACATGCTCATTTTTGTTTGACAGATGATTTTTCAGCATTTGACAGCATTGAGGTGCTGCAAACACTGCCAATCACTGTACAAAGGTGAGCCCTCGCACCCAGGCTCTCCAGAGACTCTCTCCTTAGGATAAAACAGATGGCAGCTGCAGGTGAGTTTAGAGAAGCGATCTGTCACTGGTGAGAGAGGTTCTCCCAATGAGGTGGGACTACACAAACACTTCAAACCTGGTTACCTACAGAAAAGTCTAGATATATTAAAAATGAATTTTCCAGTATTTCCTTACCTCTGAAACTCACCAGTGAACCATTGGATCCTTCACACCACTTCTGCAGCTGTCATCAATGAAGAAACATTACAGTAGACTCACAACACGCCACACTTACCTGGCATGGTGTCTGGACATCGGGAAGCCCGCAGTCGACCTGGCAAAATTGAAAAAAGCCTCTTAACTGCCTGTTAACTACCTGTTAACAGGCAGTTAATTGCCTATAATCCTCTTCCCGCTTCTAGGTGTTGGGTCCCTGCGCAAATTGAGGACCCAACACTTAGGAAGATTGTATGGAGGCGGGTTGACAGTGGGTTCGGGACCTGCTGTCAATCTTTGCAATTTTGCCAGCAGTCCCGCCTCCAAACCCACCCTCTGAGCGCCGGCAAAATTCCCCCGAGTTATTAAAAGTTCATACTGTCTACTGCTGTGTTCCGGGAACTTATAACATTTTCAAAATGCCCTCTTCAAATAAAGTGCTTAATGTTTGCTCTTCCATTAATTTTTCATTAATGTATCCTGTTGTGGTTTATCTAAGCAATACATTAACATTCTGTCTTAAGTCCATCATCTATTTTGATTCATTTTGTTTACTAACAGTTTTTAGTTCAATGTAGTTTGATGATTTTTACAATTGAATCAATAAGTTCAAAACAGCAATTTGCTATTTATAACGCCTTTAATGTAATAAAATGTCCCAAAGCATTTCATTGAGGTGACAACCATATGGCAAGCACTGATGGAGAAAGGTAAGGGACATAAGCAAAGGAATTAGCAAAGAGCTAGGTTTTGAGGAAGCTTTTGAAGGAAGGAGAGAGTTGGCAAGGTGGTGAGCTTTAAGGTGTTCAAGGTTGCTGAACTGAGACAATGGAGGTCTGTGCAACTGAAGGTGCAGCAGAGAGACTTGGGGGTACAAAGAAGACCAGAGGCAAGGGAAGTTGTAAATGGAGCAGTAGTTAGGGAGGAAGGAAACATCCAGTAGGTTTTTGGGGAGGGGATTCATGGCAGCCATTAAATTATGACAAAAAATTTAAGTTGTCGTACAATTTTAGCAACAATTATTCAGATTAATAGTAATTTTTTGAGTTGTCAGACTTGGTCCAACATCACACTCCATGTCAAAAGTAGGTCTGCTTTCTTGTTCCCTGCGTTTCTTATATTTCTTACCTGCACCATCTGAACCGCCTCCGTCTATACCAGCACTTCTAATCTCCCCAGTGCTCTTCACATGCCTGTGGCTCTATCATGGAACTCTGCTATTATCAGAGCGTTTATGCACTGCAATTTAAAACAGTTCCCATCAACTGTGCTCTATAGCATGTTGATCCATGTTATTCCTCATTCATTCATTACTTATACTCTCTAAATGACTTGGTGTATGTAAAGGACTTAATTCATATCAGTTTTATTGTGTTTCTTACTGATAGCCTGCCCATGTCTGTAATGGTAATTAACTCAGTCTTTACTTTCCGATAGTGGATCAGCGAGCAGTAAACCACTTCACTGCATCATTTAATACTGTTTTGTTATCTGTTGCTCATATGTCAGCATAGCTATTGCCAAAAAAAGCAACAGGTGGGGGAACATAATTTCAACATTAGTGACTTCTTTTAAAAGAAAGATTCTATTTACATCCCGTTACTGTATGATTCTCTTTTCTATAATTAGATGGACAAATCTGCATGTCACAGTTGAGGATGACAATGGATACAGGAATGTTGTTTTGAGGTAAAGATTTTCATCAAATTGCTATCAGACATTAGGAGGATCAATACCTCTGCAATCCAGTGCATCTGGGTGCAAACCCAAGAGTATCTCCACTTATACTTTATTACCACATCTTCTGACTTTTGTGCTTTCAATGACATTTTGCACAACTTGTACTGAGGATAATGTCGCAATGTTTACATGTGAAACATCAATTCACAGTGATTTTATGTGACCTAATAATCTTCAGGCAGTGAAGACTATGACCTGATGCCACACCATCAGTTACTGCTGCAGCTGACTGTGCTGAGTTAACAAAGACTGTGCTTCCATTTCCTCCCACAGCCTCCTCCCAGCTAAGTAGTTTTACAATAATACCATCACTCTCCACGTCTCTCTCGATGAAACCCCTGAATAGCATGGTTGCTGAAACCCGTCCTTCTTTTACTTCTGTTCAAATAGGATACTTAAGTCAAACCTCGGCCAATAGTACATTGGTGATCCCTCCAAACCTCCAAATAAAAGCAATTCTGTTCGTCACATATTAGTCACTCCATACCAGATGCACTAGCACTAAAATAAGGATCAAACCTACTACAACAACAGCTTGCATTTATATTGCACCTTGAACATAGAAAAATGTCCCAAGTCACTTCACAGCGATATAAAGAAAAAATGGATACCAAACCAAAGACGGAGATAATTAGGAGGGATGACCAAATACCTATGGAAGTTTTAACGGATGAGAGGGAGATGGAGAGGAAGAGGGCTTTAGGGAGGTAATTACAAAGAATGGGACCTAGGAGGCTGAAGGCACGGCCATCAATGGTGGGGTGAGGTGAGAGGGGATGTATAAGAAGCCAGAATCAGGGAGTTTGGGGAGGGGGTAGTGGTTTGTAGGGCTGGAGGAGTTAACAGACATAGGAAGTGACAAAATCATGAAGGGATTTAGACACAAGTGTACAATGAAAATTGTACACTTAATTCACTGGGGGTCCGGCAGTGAATGTAAGTTAGTGAGGACAGAACTAAAAGCTCTGCAGGACTTGGTACAAGATAGAATATGGTCAGCAGAGTTTTAGATAAGATGCAGCTTACAGAGAGTGGAGGGTGGAAGGCCGGCCAGGAAACTCTTAGAGTAATCTAGTCTGGAGGTGACAAAGGGATGAGGGTTTCAGCAGCAGATGGGTTGAGGAGAGGAGGTGGACAATGTTATGGAGGTAGAAGTAGGCACTTTTTGTGATGGAGAGGATATGGGACTGGAAGGAAAGCTTACGTTGAACAAGCTGGTGAGGTTGCAAACAGTCTTGTTCAGCCTGACATGGTGGTCAGAAAGTGGGTGCAGTCGGTGGTCAGGGTTTGTGCCATAGGATGAAGATGATGACTTTGGTCTTCCCAATGGTTAGCTCTTTAAAATCCTCTTTCTCTACCGCCCACCTAAGTACCATAAAAATGGTGTCACCATGATACCTTCTCTGCTTTCCTCCCTCAGCCTCTGCATGGGGCGACTTCCCATCCTCGGTGATTTCAACCTCCATCTTAATTCATCATACTCTCTCTCCTCTGCATTCACGAGCTTCCTATCTTCCCTAATCTCTCCCTCCATGTAAACTCCCCAATCCATATTTACTGTCATCCCCTTGACCTTGCCATGTCAGGTGGCCTCACTACTCCCATTGTGTCAATCACAGATAAGGCCATCTCTGACCAATTCCTTGTATTGCCCTCCACTTACATTCCCCTTCCCCACCCCAACCCTGCTACCTCTTAGGGTGCTAATGGGACGCAAAGCAACTAGTGCCCGGGCACGGCGATGTTTGCACCGCTCGCGAAATTGACCAGACATTTTGCGGCGGCACTAAACACTACCGCCATGACCTCCTGCGCCCGCAGATCGTGACGTCAGTCGAGCGTGCAGCACCCCGGTAGCGCCCCGGACCGGATATTGAGTCACGCCCCCTGCCTTTCCGTCTGCCGCTAGCAACGACAGGTAGAGGGGAACATTTTGCAATCGGGAAGGGGCTGGGGGAGCGCTATTTAATGGCAGCTGCTTCCTGCCTTTTTTTGTCGGTGACAATTTTGCACCACATGTTCTGAGAGAGAGAGAGAGAGAGATTCTGAACGAGAGAGAGAGACTTCTGGAGAGATTCAATGCTGTGTGAAGGAGTTTTGGGTACTGAGCAGCACTTTGCAGGTTCATTTTGATTTGACCTTCCTTGCATCGATATGAAGAGACTGTGGGGGCTGCACTCTGAGTTCTTTCCCTGGGCCTCTCCATTGTTCTTTCCAGCAGAATTGATGTACAGGTCTCTCCAGGCTGAGATTCAAGGCTGCAATGAGCAGGGTGTAGATGGAGAGCAAGATGAACCCTCCCCTTTAAGAACTGGCCAGCGCCAGTGTGTCTGTGTTCCATTGCTGACTGACGTCACATGAGCTTCGCCAGCGCTCTGAGGTAGCGCCTCGCTCCTCGGCGTTAGCGCCGTAA
Organism: Somniosus microcephalus; assembly: GCF_052327205.1. NCBI lineage: Eukaryota > Metazoa > Chordata > Chondrichthyes > Squaliformes > Somniosidae > Somniosus > Somniosus microcephalus. The sequence goes on from NC_140988.1 coordinate 126,629,722, forward strand.
GAGAGGTGTGTAGTGCCTGATTTAGTGCTCCAATCACCTCCAGGGGCGATAGAAGCCAAGTTTGCAGTTGGAGGCAATAATTAGCGCTAGGTGCTAAACTTGGCGCCCGGCCGATAATTGCGCCCCAAATGGGGCGATACCGAATTTCTCCCCCCAACTGTCTAGTCTTTGGCCCTCCTTTCACCACAACATTTCTACAGCTACCAACCTGCTGAACCACACCCTCACCACCACCTTTGAAACCCTAGTCCCTATTAAAACCATTACTCTCTCTCACCCTGGCCATTCCCCCTGGTACGGCTCTCATTTCCACTCCCTTAAGCCCAAAGGATGTAGACTTGAACAGATATGGTGGACGACTGGCTTAGCCATTCACCGCCAAATCTGGCTAGACCACATAAAACACTATCGGGTCTACTCTCCTCTGCCAAAATGGCTCACTATTCCAGGATCATCGTGGAACCCCTGGCTTCTTTTCTCTACTGAAAACTGTCTTCTTAAACTCTCCTCCCCTGTCTCCTCCACCCTCACCTCCAACAACAAGTGCGAAGAGCTCATGGACTTCTTTGTCTCTAAGATTGAGACCATCCGATCAGCTGCCTCTGCTACTTCCCTTCCTTCCCCATGCCCACTGGGCCAAACTTCCTCTAAGGTTCCCCCCTGCCCTAGCCCTAGTCCTGAACTCACATCTTTCTCCAGTTTCTCTCTGATCTTCCCTCATGCCCTCTCTGAGCTCACCTTGTCAATGAGACCTACTTCCTGTTCCCTCAACCCTATTCCCACTAAACTGCTGACCACCCAACTTCCTTTTCTGGCTCCCATGTTAGCTGATATTGTTAAAGGTTCTCTCACCTCATGTACTGTCCCCCTCTCCTTCAAATCTGCCATCATCACCCCTCTCCTCAAAAAACCAAGTCTTGACTCCTCTGTCCTTGTAAACCTCCCTTTCCTCGCAAAAGTCCTTAAACATGTTGTCATCTCCCAAATCCGTGCCCATCTTTCCCGGAACTCCATGTTTGAATCCCTCCAATCACCCCAGCCACAGTACCGAAACGGCTCTTCTCAAAGTCACAAATAACATCCTACGTGACTGTGACAAAGGTAAACTATCCCTCCTCGTCCTTCTCGCCCTGTCTGCAGCCTTTGACACGGTTGACCACTCCATCCTCCTCCAACATCTCTCCACCGGCATCCAGCTGGGTGGGACTGCACTCACCAAGTTCCATTCTTATCTATCTAATCGTAGCCAGAGAATCACCTGCAATGGCTTCTTTTCCCACTCCCTCATCGTTACCTCTGGTGTCCCCCAAGGATCTATCCTTGGCCCCCTCCTATTTCTCATCTACATGCTGCCCATCAGTGACATCTTCCGAAAGCACAGCAGTTTCCACATGTACGCTGACGATACCCAGCTTTACTTCACCACCACCTCTCTCGACCCCTCCACTATCTCTAAATTGTCAGACTGCTTGTCCGACATCCAGTACTGGATGAGCAGAAATTTCCTCCAACTAAATATTGAGAAGAACGAAGCCATTGTCTTCAGTCCCCGCCACGAACACCATTCCCTAGCCACCAACTCCATCCCTTTCCCTAGCATCTGTCTGAGGCTGAACCAAACTGTTCGCAACTCTGAAAAGAGCTTCCGACCACATATCCACGCCATAGCTAAGACCACCTACTTCCCCCTCCATAACATTGCCCGTCTCCACCCCGCCTCAGCTCATCTGCTGTTGAAACCCTCATCCATGCCTTTGTTACCTCTAGACTTGACTATTCCAACACACTCCTGGCTGGCCTTCCACGTTCTACCCTACGTAAACTTGAGGTCATCTAAAACTTGCCTGCCCGTGTCCTAACTCACACCAAGTCCCGTTCACCCATCAGCCCTGTGCTCGCTGACCTACATTGGCGCCCGGTTAAGTAAAGCTTTTGGTCAAGTGCATTAATTTCTCCTTATATGGCACGGTATCAAATTTTGTTTTATAATGTTCCTGTGAAGTGGTTTGGGACATTTTACTACATTAAAGGCGCTATATAAATACAAGTTGCTGTTGATGTTAGCTGGAGGAAATTGCAGGTCATCAAAGACTGGCTGTCGGGCAAGCAGCCTGAAAGTGCAGAGACAGTGGTCAGGTTGAAAGAGGTGCTGGAGAGGTAGAGCTGAATGTTATCAATGCGTATGTGGAAGCTGACCTCAGGTCTTCAGATGATGTCAGTAAGGAGCAGCATGTCTGCACAGTGTTCAGTGCCATTCGCAACTTCTCAGATAATGAAGCAGTCCATGCCCACATGCAACAAGAACTGAACGACATTCAGGCTTGGGCTGATAAGTGGCAGGTAACATTCGTGCCACACAAGTGCCAGGCAATGGCTATCTCCAACAAGCGAAACTCTAACCGTCGGCCCATGACATTCAACGGCATTACCATTGCCGAATCCACCACCATCAACATCCTGGGGGTCACCATTGACCAGAAACTTAACTGGACCAGCCACATAAATACTGTGGCAACAAGAGCAGGTCAGAGGCTAGGTATTCTGCGGTGAGTGTCTCACCTCTTGACTCCTCAAAGCCTTTCCACCATCTACAAGGCACAAGTAAGGAGTGTGATGGAATAATCTCCACTTGCCTAGATGAGTGCAGCTCCAACAACACTCAAGAAGCTCGACATCATCCAGGACAAAGCAGCTCACTTGATTGGCACCCAATCCACCACCTTAAACAATCACTCCCTCCACGTACCGTGGCTGCAGTGTGTACCATCTACAAGATGCACTGCAGCAACTTGCCGAGGCTTCTTCGGCAGCACCTCCCAAACCCGCGACCTCTTCCACCTAGAAGGACAAGGGCAGCAGGCGCATGGGAACACCACCACCTACAAGTTCCTCTCCAAGTCACACACCATCCTGACTTAGAAGTATATCGCCAATCCTTCATTGTCGCTGGGTCAAAATCCTGGAACTCCCTACCTAACAGCACTGTGGGAGTACCTTCACCACACAAACTTCAGCGGTTCAAGAAGACGGCTCACCGCCACCTTCTCTCAAGGGAAACTAGAGATGGGCAATAAATGCTGGCCTTGCCGGCGACGTCCAGATCCCAAGAACAAATACAAAATATGTTTTAAATGTAGATGAGAAAGAGAAGGGTTCCAAGGATAGATCATTGAGGGATTCCTGAGGTGATGGGGCAGCAGTGGTAAGAGAAGCCATTGCTACAAATGCTTTGGCTATGACCAAAAAGGTAAGAGTGGAACTAAGTGAGGGCAATGTCACTGAGCTGGACAACAGAGGATAGGCATTAAAGGAGGCTGATGTGGGTGACTCTTTCGAAGGCTGCAAAGAAGTGAAGGAGGACAAGGAGAGATAATGGATCACAATCACAGTCACAGGGAATGTATTTTGTTACTTTGGTGCTGTGGGAGGGGTTTAAACCTGATTGGAGGGATTCAAACAATGAGTTGCAGGAGAGATGGGCATGGATCTGGAAGGTGACAACAAGTTCAACAACCTTGGAGAGGTGGTAGTTAGCAAGGGAAGAGGGGCCCAAAGGTGGGCTTATGAGGAAAAATGACAGTTTTGAAATGGTGGGGCGGGGGGGGGGGCGGGGAGGCAGCGGCGGGCGACAGGAAAGAGTGCCTGAACAGAGGGAACAATTTACAATGTCAGCTAGCATGGAGGCTAGGAAGGGAAATTGGATTGCTTAGAGTTTAGTAGGAATGTTATTCAGGGAGCAAGAAGTGGATCTCATGAAAGAGAAAAGCTTGGAGAATGCATGGGGGAGATGGGAGAGAAACTAATGATAGATGAGGCTTCAATGCTAGGGAACAGGGAAGCCCAAGGCTTGTGGCAGAGGCAGCTCTTGGTGATGAAAAGTTTCAAGAGTTCTTTGCGCTTCTTGATCAAGGTGAGGGTTGAGGGGGCAAGGGAGAGTAGTTTAAGGAGGCAGCTTATAGTGAACAAAAGAAAGATTTCTTTGTCTCATGTTCACAGTGATCAGGTGTAGGAATTGTGACATATTTTCCAGCACTGTTGTATCTTAGTTCCATGTTTGGTCTCACCATCTGTACTGCAGATTCTTTTAAAGACCAGCAGTTGTTTCCTTTGTCATGCACTTTGTCACTTTTAGAACACTTTGGGCTGGATTTCTCTGTGATGTTGGGGTGTTGAGGAGTTAAAGGAAGTAAAATGGGCCAATGTGGCTAATGGGGAAGTGTGACTTGCCACCACAAATACACACCCAAAAATAGCTGATATAATTTCCCCCAATAAGATCACCATTCAGTATTACCATCCACCCTGTTGTATGTAAATCAGCCTCCTTTAATGCCTATCCTCTGTTGTCCAGCTCAGTGACATTGCCCTCACTTAGTTCCACTCTTACCTTTTTGGTCATAGCCAGAGCATTTGTAGCAATGGCTTCTCTTACCACTGCTGCCCCATCACCTCAGGAATGTTGTATGCAAACAATTCCACGCTATTTTCCTCAACTTGTCCCCAACCTAATGGGGGCGATTTTGTGAATGGAGGCGCATTGGAGGTGGGACTGCTGCTTCTCAGGTTTCAGTCCCGCCTCCATCGATTTGTGGCCAACCCACGCTATTTTCCTTTGATTTACCTTGTTAAGCCAGCCCAGCGGGCTTAGCAGGCTAATTAAGGGGGAGCCGGTTGCAGAGCACGTCAACGTATGATGTGTCATCTGTCAAAAAATTTTGACAGATGAATTGTCATCATTTGACAGCTCTGTGAAGCTGTCAAACAGTGACAATTTCTGCAGTTTGATGAGGTCTTGCATACAAGACCTCATCAACCTTCTTTCTTTTAAAGAATTGAGATGTTTGTTGCATCTGAGAATGCAACGGACATCTCTCATCTGCAACGGACATCTCTCATCTCTCCGCATAGAAACCGACTGAAGCCTGCAGGAAGAAACAAAGGTAAGTACACTCTTAAAAACACTTAGGACTTACCTCAGACACTCACCTCTACACTCTTGCACCCATCACTTACCTTCACACCACACTTTTGCACCCCCCGACCCCCGCAGACCCAGTACTCACTGTAGTGATCAATAGCATGTCATTCTATAGTGGACACTAGGTGGAGCCATAGAGCTGTATATAGCTGTATGTATATAAGACTACACTACCCAGCTGTATAGATATTAAGACTACATTACCCATGAGGCACTAGGCTACCCACAAGGCAACAGTCAAGATGGCAGCCTTCCCACAGGAGCACACATGCTGCATCTCTACAGATACTGTACCTAGAGAGTGTGTACTGAATAAATGACTAGCTAGAAGCTAGCTGTGTTCATAATAAGAATGTCTATTTATTAATGAACATAACATGGTACCAGGATGGTGAAGATCTGCTGAAAATTGTGAAAAGTGACATGGAGAATTTGACGCCACCAGAGCGTTTGAAACTCACAGAAAAAATCGACTACAATTGGCAGACTTTTAAACAGCAATTCGAACTCTACATTGCAGCCATCGGATTCGGTACGAAGCCAGACGCAAGGAAGATAGCGTTGCTGCTTACGGTTGCAGGCCCACAGGCGATAGAGGTATTTAATACATTTGTATTTAATCCAGCGGAGAACAGAGAAAAATTAGAAGATGTGCTAAAAAAATTTGATGCACATTGCTCTCCCAAAAAGAATGAGACGTATGAAAGATACATCTTCCGTTCTCGGACACAGCAACAAAATGAGACTTTTGATAGCTTTATAACTGATCTGAAACTGAAAGCACAGACATGTAATTTCTCTGAGCTCAAAGCATCCATGATTCGTGACCAGATTGTGTTTGGTATTCATGATAAAAAAGTCAGGGAACGTCTGTTGAGAGAAACCGAACTAAATTTGGAAAATGCACTGAAAATATGCCAAGCCAGCGAGCTAGCTCGAAAGCACGCGAAGACTTTCAGTGAAATCAATAATGATGCGATTGTAATGAGCGATAATCCTGCTGTCGGTGCTGTGTCCTACAAGGGGAAGAAACATGGGCAGAACAGAAATGAAAAGCAATCGGAGGATAAAATTTTTAATTGTAAACGCTATGGTTACAAACACCAGTTAAGACAATGCCAGCGTTTGGAAAAATGTGCACAAAGTGTAATGGAAAGAATCACTTTGCCAAACAATGCTTTTCAAAAGTACAAACTAAGAAAGGGCAACGAGTTAATGTAATTGAGGACACTGATTTAAGTGAGACATTTTTTGTCGGAATGGTGTCATGTGACGATATCAAAAAAGATACAGAAAATGTGCAGCCCTCAGAAATGGACAATGCTGAACATAAAGTCAATGCAGTAAAAGTGGACAAATGGATGATCCCACTGCAGGTAAATGGAGCATTAGTTACCTTGAAACTAGACACTGGGGCAAAAGCAAACTTAATCAGTATGAGTGACATTAACAATATGAAAGAAAAGCCCAAAATACAGAAAAAGTCAGTACTACTGAAGAACTATAATGGACAGAAAATAGATAGCTTAGGTGTATGCAGACTTAAAGTGACAGTCAAAGACAAAGTGCATCATCTCATGTTTTCTGTTGTGGCTGAAAGACTTGATTCGATACTAGGTGACAAAGCTTGTGAAGACTTAGAACTGGTCAAGACAGTCTACCGCATAAACTGTGCCATAAGCAGACCAGATGACTCAGGTGATGAAGCAGAGAGCACATCAAGGATGAAAAGGCCAAAGGGTATCCATGTCTTCAAAAAGCCTAGTTTCTCCAAGAAGAAAGAAAAATACTTTAAGGTCAAAGAGAAGCCAAAGGAAGAAAAGCACAAAGAGGAAAAACACAAGGAGAAAAAGTCCAAAGATATAACCGCAGCAGATGTTGCTAAGCAGTGGAAAGAGAAAAAGAAAAAGAAGAAGCCTGCACCAGAGCAGGAAGCAGTTCCGGTGGATACTCCTTCTTCCCTCAGGCCAATCTTTGGTGTTCCATTAGCCGAGACTGCTGAGAGGACTATGCTGTATGATGGGATCCAGCTGCCAGCAGTTTTTCAAGAGTGCATTGACTACATTGAGAGTTATGGCATGAAGAGTGAAGGAAACACTGAAACCCTCTCCAAGCAAAGATCGCAAGGAGACCTCGATCTATACAAGAGCAGATCGATGACAATGCCGCAACTGCACCTTGTCATTCACTGCCAGAACAATCTCATGAAGACACATCAGACTTACCCGTGTTGAGAAGATCCACACGTGAAGTAAAAAAGCCTGATAGACTTAATCTTTGAGTACAATGTAAAGCTTTGAAAATGTGTTGACTGTTTTGAAAATGTTTATGTTTATAGAGCACTAACAAAAGTGTTACTGATATTATCTTTATTGTTTCCTTGAAAGTTGATGGATATTGATTTTGTTAAACCTCAAAGAAAGGGGGATGTAGTGATCAATAGCATGTCATTCTATAGTGGACACTAGGTGGAGCCGTAGAGCTGTATATAGCTGTATGTATATAAGACTACACTACCCAGCTGTATAGCTATTAAGACTACATTACCCATGAGGCACTAGGCTACCCACAAGGCAACAGTCAAGATGGCAGCCTGCACACAGGAGCACACATGCTGCATCTCTACAGATACTGTACCTAGAGAACGTGTACTGAATAAATGACTAGCTAGAAGCTAGCTGTGTTCATAATAAGAATGTCTAGTTATTAATGAACATAACACTCACCTCGCTGAGCTGGCAGGTTTTGGAGCCATCAGGAAGCCCGCACTTGTGAGGGCAAAAAGGGGATAATCATATTTTCTGCCTGTTAACTACCTGTTAACAGGCAGTTAATAGGCTTTAATCCCTTCCCGCCTCCAAGGAGACAGGACCCGGTGCGGGACGTCAACCCGCCTCCTGGGAAGATGGCATGGAGGCGGGTTGGGGGCGGGCTTGCCACCCGCCCCAAAATTCAGCCATTTTCCTGGCAGTCCCGCCTCCATACCCGCCTCTCCAGGGCTGACAAAATCGCCCCCGACATCTCAGAGAACCACCACTATTTAATTGGAGGTATGAGCAACTAAACAGTATTCCTGAGCTGGACAGCACGTGAAGGAGGCTATTTTGTATGTCCTGACTGAAGTTTGCAGAAACTTAGCCTATGGAGCCATTTTTAATTAGTTCTTGCTCTGTAATGTTTCTGAAGATTTCTACTGACAGCTTTTGTGAGTTCTTGGGAAAGTAAATTTCAGAACTAGAGAACTGGATTTCCTAATGGGAATCCTTCTCTTTCTGTGATAACAGAGTGAGGGTATGAAAGCGGGGAGATTGGAAGCTCTTTGAGTGAATCATAACAGCAACAACAACAACTTGAATTTATAAAGCACCTTTAATGTAGTAAAATGTTCCAAAGTGCTTCACAGGAACGTTATCAAAGAAAATTTGGCACTGAACCAAATAAGAAGATATTATGACAGACTGGTCAAAGAGGTAGGTTTTAAGGAGCATCTTAAAGGAAGAGACAGAGTTAGAGAGGCAGAGAGGTTTAGGGAGGGAATTCCAGATCTTAAGGCCTAGGCAGCTGAAGACACGGCCACCAACGGTGGAACGATTAAAATCAGGGATGTGCAAGAAGCCAGAATTGGAGGAGCACAGAGATCTCGGAGGATTATAGGGCTGGAGGAGTTTAAAGAGATAGGGAAGGGTGAGGCCATGAAGGGATTTGAAAACAAAGATGAGAATTTTAAAATTGAGGCATTGCCAGACTGGAAGCCAATGTAGGTCAGCAAGCACAGGGGTGATGGGTGAATGGGACTTGGTGCGAGTTAGGATACAGGCAGCAGAGTTTTGGATGAGCTCAAGTTTATGGAGGGTGGAATGTGAGAGGCCGACCAGGACAGTGTTGGAATGGTGAAGTTAAGAGGTAACAAAGGCATGGATTAGGGTTTCAGCAGCAGAAGATATTTGTTGCCAACATGTAGATACCCATTCAACCGGATTCATTGCTTCCGGTTGGCATTTTCAAGGGATGCCAGGCCCAGGTCTGAAGCTCTCTCAGGTGCTGCCATTGGAGTGGGCCTTAAAAATGTAAATGTGTTAGTCACTTTCATAACACAGCACCATTTGTTACCACTCCTTGCAGCCCATTGGTGCAGGACACAGGCTCAGATGTGTTACTGATTTGTGTCATTATAGACTGAAAAAGCCCCTTCAAGTATTGGAAGCTGTCTGAAAGTGTTGTGTTCAGGTTAGCTGTCAAACATCTATTGGAGCAGAGATTGGTGCTGCTCCCAAAGCCACCAAGTCCTTAGAACCTCCTCGTGGCACCTTGATACTGCAGAAATATCCAGGTCCGTTAGTCCCTCCAGGGTTTAATGCAGGCCTTGAGAAACTTCCTGCAATGTGTTGCAGATGTTTGTATGTGGTTGATTCATCCTACTTCTCTAACATTTTGACCATATGCATGGAAACAGTTTCCATTACCTGCGCAAATGATCTACACTCTCAAGTCATTCATCCTTTGAAGACTGGGCCGCTGAGATTGGGGTCCCTATGCTTTTTAACTAAGGGCAGTCATTTCTCCACCCTCCATAGTGGAATAGCACACTCCCCTTCTTCCACTCCCATGTCCTTCCGTTCAATGCCTCACCCAATGCAAACTCTTCTAACTACTGCCTCCCAAGTGGCTGTATCTGGGCTGGTGCTGGGATAAGCACAATGCCATGACAGAGTTGCTGAGGATGGAGAAAAAATGATGGACCTTGATGAGCCCAGTTATTCCGCTGAGCCACAAAAAAAGTTTAGTATTCATGAGGGAGCACCAGAGGCGGCGGAGGTACTTAAACAGCAGCCCGAGGCAGCGAGGCCTAGAGCCCCGAGACCGGAGAGGCAGCGGACCTGCGAGGGATCACCAGAGGCGGCGGAGGTACTTAAACAACAGCCCGAGGCAGCGAGGCCCAGAGCCCCGAGACCGGAGAGGCAGCGGACCTGCGAGGGAGCACCAGAAGCGGCGGAGGTACTTAAACAGCAGCCCGAGGCAGCGAGGCCCAGGGCCTCGAGACCGGAGAGGCAGCGGACCTGCGAGGGAGCACCAGAGGCGGCGGAGGCACTTAAACAGCAGCCCGAGGCAGCGAGGCCCAGAGCCCCGAGACCGGAGAGGCAGCAGACCTGCGAGGGATCACCAGAGGCCCGACCAATCCAGGTTCCGGGAGAGAGGTAAAAAGTAATCCAAGTGTGACGTCAGCAGGAAGCAGGTAAGTGATTGGTTGGTGAGTATTTCTCTCTTTTTAAACTTTAATTCTGTTTTATAGATTCTAAGGTCTCTCTGGTGGAGCGGGGACTGTTGGTAAACTATTTAACTGTAGTGTAATTAGTGGGATTGATTGATTTAATTTAAACTCAATTAATTAAAGGGTAAGTCATGGCAGGACAGCCCGGCCCTGTGATCTGCACCTCCTGTGAGATGTGGGAACTCAGGGACACTTCCTGTGTCCCTGACAACTACATGTGCAGGAAGTGCACCCAGCTGCAGCTACTGACAGACCGCATTGTGGCACTGGAGCTGCGATTGGATGCATACTGGAGCACTCACGATGCTCGGGACATCGTGAATAGCACGTTTACGGAGTTGGATACACCGCAGGTAGAGGTTGGACAGGAAGAAAGGGAACGGGTGACCAACAGGCAGAGTACTAGGCGCAGGCAGGTAGTGCAGGGGTCCCCTGTGGCCATCCCCCTCTCCAACAGATATACCACTTTGAGTACTGTTGGGGGGGATGGCTTATCAGAGGAAGGCAGCAGCAGCCAACTTCCTGGCACCAGGAGTGGCTCTGCTGCACAGAATGGGAGGAAAAAAAGTGGTAGAGCTATAGTAATAGGGGATTCAATTGTAAGGGGAATAGATAGGCATTTCTGCGGCCGCAAACGAGACTCCAGGATGGTGTGTTGCCTCCCTGGTGCAAGGGTCAAGGATGTCTCCGAGCGGCTGCAGAACATCTTGGAAGGGGAGGGTGAACAGCCAGTTGTCGTGGTGCATATAGGCACCAACGATATAGGTAAAAAGTGGGATGAGGTCCTAAAAGCGGAATATAGGGAGTTAGGAGGTAAATTTAAAAACAGGACCTCAAAGGTAGTAATCTCAGGATTGCTACTAGTGCCACGTGCTAGTCAGAGTAGAAATAGAAGGATACTTCAGATGAATACGTGGCTAGAGGAATGGTGCCAGGGGGAGGGATTCAAGTTCCTGGGACATTGGAACCGGTTGTGCGGGAGGTGGGACCAGTTCAAACCGGACGGTCTGCACCTGGGCAGGGCTGGAACCGATGTCCTAGGGGGAGTGTTTGCTAGTGCTCTGGGGGAGGGTTGAAACTAAAATGGAAGGGGGTTGGGAACCTGAGCAGGGACACAGAGGAAAGGGAAACAAGGATAAAAGCAAAAGATAGGAAGGAGAAAAACAAAAGTGGCAGTCAGAGAAATCAACGGTTTAAATCAAATGTGGCCACAATAAATAATAATTCTAATAGGTCTAAGAGCGTTAAAAAAACAAGCCTGAAGGCTTTGTGTCTTAATGCGAGGAGCATTTGTAATAAGGTGGATCAATTGGCTGTGCAGATAGAGGTAAACAAATATGATTTGGTTGGGATTACGGAAACGTGGCTCAAGGACGGCCAAGACTGGGAACTCAACATCCAGGGGTATTCGATATTCAGGAAAGATAGGCAAAAAGGAAAGGGAGGAGGGGTAGCATTACTGGTTAAAGAAGGGATTAACACAATTGTAATGAAGGATATTAGCTCTGATGAGGTGGAATCTGTATGGGTAGAATTGAGAAATACTAAGGGGAAAAAAACATTAGTGGGAGTGGTATATAGACCTCCAAACAGTAAGGCGGAGGTTGGGGATAGCATTAAAAGGGAAATTAAAGAAGCGTGCAATAAGGGCACAGCAGTCATCATGGGTGACTTTAATCTACATATAGATTGGGCTAACCAAATTAGTAACAATACTGTGGAGGAGGAATTCCTGGAGTGTTTACGGGATGGTTTCCTGGACCAATGTGTCGAGGAACCAACCAGAGATCAGGCCATCTTAGACTGGGTATTATGTAACGATAAAGGATTAATTAGCAATCTTGTTGTACGAGGCCCCTTGGGTCGGAGTGATCAGAATATGATCGAATTCTTCATTAAGATGGAGAATGAAGTAGTTGACTCAGAAACTAGGGTCCTCAATTTAAATGAAGGAAACTACGATGGTCTGAGGAGCGAGTTGGGTAGGATTGATTGGGGAATGGCACTCAAAGGGTTGACGGTGGATAGGCAATGGCAAACATTCAAAGACCGAATGGATGAACTACAGAAGTTGTTCATCCCAGTTTGGCATAAAAATAAAACAAAAAAGGTGACTCAACTGTGGCTAACAAGGGAAATTAGGGATAGCATAAGATCCAAGGAGAGCACATACAAATTGGCCAGAAAAAGCAATAATCCTGAGGATTGGGAGCAGTTTAGGATTCAGCAAAGGAGGACAAAGGCATTAATTAAGAAAGGGAAAATAGAATATGAGAGTAAGCTTTCAGGGAACATAAAAACTGACTGTAAAAGCTTTTATAGATATGCAAAGAGAAAAAGATTGGTGAAGTCAAGCGTAGGTCCCTTGCAGTCAGATCGGGGGAATTTATAATGGGGAGCAAAGAAATGGCAGACCAACTAAATACATATTTTGGTTCTGTCTTCACAAAGGAGGACACAAATAACCTCCCAGAAATACCGCGGAACATAGGGTCTGATGAAAGGGTGGAACTGAAAGAAATCAGTATTTGTAGGGAAATGGTGTTAGGAAAATTAATGGGACTGAAGGCCGATAAATCCCCAGGGCCTGATAATCTACATCCCAGGGTACTTAAGGAAGTGGCCCTGGAAATAGTAGATGCATTGCTGGTCATCTTCCAGAACTCGATAGACTCTGGAACAGTACCCATGGATTGGAGGGTAGCTAATGTTACCCCACTATTCAAAAAAGGTGGCAGAGAAAAAGCGGGGAATTATAGACCGGTAAGCCTGACATTGGTAGTGGGGAAAATGCTAGAGTCCATTATAAAAGATGTAATAGCAGAGCACTTGGAAAGCAGTGACAGGATCGGACAAAGTCAACATGGATTTACAAAAGGTAAATCATGCTTGACTAATTTACTGGAATTTTTTGAGGATGTAACTGGTAAAATAGATAAGGGAGAACCAGTGGATGTGGTGTATTTGGACTTTCAGAAGGCTTTCGATAAGGTCCCGCATAAGAGGTTAGCGTGCAAAATTAAGGCACATGGGATTGGGGGCAAGGTATTGACTTGGATAGAGAACTGGTTGGCGGACAGAAAGCAAAGAGTTGGAATAAACGGGTCGTTTTCCGAGTGGCAGGCAGTGACTAGTGGGGTACCGCAAGGATCGGTCCTAGGACCCCAGCTGTTCACAATATATATTAATGATCTGGACGAGGGAATTGGATGTAATATCTCCAAATTTGCAGATGACACAAAGCTGGGTGGAAGGGTATGCTGTGAGGAGGATGTCATGAAACTTCAGTACGATTTGGACAGGTTGGGTGATTGGGCAGAAACATGGCAAATGCACTATAATGTGGATAAATGTGAGGTTATCCACTTTGGTGGCAAAAACAGGAAGGCAGATTATTATTTGAATGGCAATAGATTGGGAGAAGGGGAAGTGCAAAGAGACCTGGATGTTCTTGTGCACCAGTCGTTGAAGGTAAGCATGCAGGTGCAGCAGGCGGTTAAGAAGGCAAATGGTATGTTGGCCTTCGTAGCAAGAGGGTTCAAGTACAAGAACAAGGATGTCTTGCTGCAGTTGTACAGGGCCTTGGTGAGACCGCACCTTGAGTATTGTGTGCAGTTTTGGTCACCTTACCTGAGGAAGGACGTTCTTGCCATGGAGGGAGTGCAGCGAAGATTCACCAGGCTGATACCTGGGATGGCAGGAATGACGTACGAGGAGAGATTGTGTCAATTGGGCTTATACTCACTGGAGTTTAGAAGATTGAGAGGGGATCTCATCGAAACCTATAAAATTCTGTCAGGTCTGGACAGACTAGATGCAGAAAGGATGTTTCTGATGGCCGGGGAGTCCAGAACCAGGGGTCATAGTCTAAGGATAAGGGGTAAGCCATTTAGGACTGAAATGAGGAGGAATTTCTTCACCCAGAGAGTGGTGAACCTGTGGAATTCTCTGCCACAGAGGGTGGTGGAGGCCAGTTCATTAAATATATTCAAGAAAGAGTTGGATATATTTCTTGAGGCTAAAGGGATCAAGGGATATGGGGAGAAGGCAGGGACAGGGTACTGAATTTGGATGATCAGCCATGATCTCATTGAATGGCGGAGCAGGCTCGAAGGGCCGAATGGCCTACTCCTGCTCCTATCTTCTATGTTTCTATGTTTCTATCGCTCTGTTATGACTCAGGATGTCTGCCACAAAGAGATGGGACCAATTTTTAACTTTCCTGTAGAATATATTGGATAAGCCTTGGATAAACCTGACTCCTGTAATCACCTTGGCCTCCTCAGATCCTTTGCTACACATGATTCATCAGCTTCCAGCCAGGTCCTCCATTGAACTGGTGAATGTATTTTTGATAATTATTTATTTTTAGGCCCAATTCAGCACTCCCAGTAGAGAGTGGCACCCACAGGGAAACTGCAGGCCCGCAATTTTACATTAATTCATGTTAATAAGCAGACGTTCATAGACTGGGCATTTGGGATTTCCTGTGATTTGCTTCCTGTGAGCACTGCTTCCTACTGAGAGTGCGGGAATAGGAAATCAGCCTTTTATTGTGTTTCCACTCTCACGTCTCATTATTATTTATCATTACTCTTGGTATTAACGTCATTATTATTTGGGTGATTCTGTTTATCTTGAAAGAAAATTTTAAAATAAAAAACTGGGGTTAAAATTGCAAGGGTAGAGTTTCTGCTTGGGCGCAATTGGGAAACTGTGCCTAAAATGCACTTGAAATTGTGCTGGTTAGGTTCGGCTTCAAATTTCCACTAAAATTAATTACGAACGTAAAATCTTCCATGAAGCAGCATAATTGGGCAGCGTAATCATTTTTTTTCCTTTTCATTGAAAAGTATTCCTTGATGTAGTTAAAAGTGGTAACCTGGTGCAGTTTTATTAATACAGCTGAAAATGGGTTTATCAGCAAAAATAAGCATTTTTAATAAGGGTGTCCAGCCTTTCACCTGTGAGTAACCTGATTTAAAATCACTGAAAAAGACAAAAAAGAAATTTACTGGACCATTTAATCATTTCATTGGTGTCAGTTGCTTAGTAATTAAATATTTTTTGATATGAAAACACATTTAAAACTACTAGTACCTGTGCGTCTAAGACTGCACAGCGTTCAGTGCCCATTCATAACTCCTCAGATAATGAAGCAGTCCATGCCTGAATGCAACAAGACCTGGACGGCGTTCAGGCTTGAGCTGATAACTGGCAGGTAACATTTGCGCCACACAAGTGCCAGCAATGACTATCTCCAACAAGCAAGAGTCTAACCACCGCCCCTTGACATTCAACGGCATTACCATCGCTGAATCAGCCACCATCAATATCCTGGGGGTCACCATTGACCAGAAACTTAACTGGACCTGCCATGTAAATACTGTGGAAATAAGAGCAGGTCAGAGGCTAGGTAATCTGCGGCGACTGTCTCACCTCCTGACTCCCAAAGCCTTTCCACCATCTACAAGGCACAAGTCATGTGTGCGATGGAATACTCTCCACTTGCCTGGGTGGCATAGTGGTTAGCACTGTTGCCTCACAGCGCCAGGGACCCGGGTTCGAATCCGGCCTCGGGTGACTGTCTGTGTGGAGTTTGCACATTCTCCCCGTGTTTGCGTGGGTTTCCTCCGGGTGCTCCGGTTTCCTCCCACAGTCTAAAGATGTGCGGGTTAGGTTGATTGGCTATGATAAAATTGACCCTTAGTGTTAGGGGGATTAAATACGTGGGGTTACGGGGATAGGGTGGGATATGTGTTGGTGTAGGGGTTACGGGGATCGGGTGGGATATGTGTCGGTGCAGGCTCGATGGGCCGAAATGGCCTCTATCTGCACTGTGGGGTTTCTGTGATTCTGTAACAACACTCAAGATGCTCGACACCATCCAGGACAATGCAGCCCGCTTGATTGGCACCCATACACCACCTTAAGCATTCACTTCCTCCACCACAAGCGTACCGTGGCTGCAGTGTGCACCATCTGCAAGATGCACTGCAGCAACTCACCAAGGCTTCTTCGGCAGCTCCTCCCAAACCCACGACCTCTTTCACCTAGAAAGAGAAAGGCAGCAGGCGCATGGGACCACCACCACCTCCAAGTTCACCTCCAAGTCACACACCATCCTGACTTGGAAATATATCGCCAATCCTTCATCGTCACTGGGTCAAAATCCTGGAACTCCCTTCCTATCAGCACTGTGGAGTACCTTCACCACAAGGACTGCAGCGGTTCAAGAAGGCAGCTCACCACCACCTTCTCAAGGGCAACTAGGGATGGGCAATAAATGCTGGCCTTGCCAGCGACGCCCACATCCCATGAACGAATATAAAAAAAAAGAAAATGAGCGCAATTTGAAGAGCCTTCCCTAACCAGTGCAATTGGCCAAATCTCCCAATTTCGAGCTGGGGGTGTGACCAGTTTTGTGTGGGGGGCCTGATCTGGGCTAATTGAATGTTGAACCAGTGTAAAGGATCGCGGAAAACCCAAACGTAAATAGTTTTGTGCGTAACTCAGTGATGTATAAAATTCCCCGGTATTTTGCGCTGGATCGGCCGATGCCGCCCAGGTTGCTCTTACATAACTAACGTAAACAAGCAGAAACTCAACTCCGCAATATTTAATATTAGTAATGAATATGTTAAGGTGTTAATGTATTAGCACATTAAATTAAACAGATTAATGTCTTTGTTAAAATAGTGGACAAGGAAATTTCATGCAAAAGCATGAAGTGTCCATTATTGATGTCAAGCAGTGATTTCAACCCCATTGTCACACGATAGTTTTATTACAAAATAATTTGAGGGTTTCCGAGGCAAATAGTTGAGTTTTACAGTTACTATTTGTTTCTTGCTACCTTCTTGACTGACAAGCCTGATGTGGCAATGTGCCACTGTGCTTTCCTTACAATCTGATGAAATAAGAAGATAGGAACATCTGTGGGATGCAATTTGGACGTTAGAAGCAGAACCAACTTTGGGACTCCGTTTCTGAAGGAGTTCACAATGCTAGAAGTGAAATACAAGAACACAGATGGTAGTGTAATTTCCAAAGGAAAGCTGACTTGTGTTACAAAGCGGCGTGCAGAAACTCTTGGAAATGGTACAGCACCATAGTATGTCTTTGTCAGTCTTTTCAGGCTGTGCTCCAAAACCACAGAACTGTAGCTTTTAACATACTCCAGCCTTTTTCCTAATTCATTCATTTATTCGAATAAACATGTTAAAAATACAGTGATATTGGTGTAATGTTCTTTTACTAAATGTAAACTGAAAGATGGTTATCAGCAAGCTATGTCACAATTATATGGAGCTAAAACGAAGCAATAAGCTTAAAGAACCTAACATTCACAGTTTATTAACATACACATCCTGTAATTAAATTAAATGTCATTAAATTATTTAGTACCATTTGTTATTTTGCATAAAGTGACTTTAAAATAAAACTAGAATAAAACTCCAATGATTTGCATGGTAAAATCACTTTCCATAGACTAATTAGAAGTAATTAGGGCATTAATAAAAACCTGACATTTTATGTTCTGTCTTTTGATTTCGCAAATGACTGGCGGAAGACATTTTTAGAAAGGAGCAAATGGATAAATGATAGCCTGATTCACTTTCGTCCGAATGCTTGGGTACATTAATGAAGAATACTGATTCTTACTTCTTCTTCTTAGGCAGTCCCTCGGAACTGAGGATGACTTGTTTCCACATTAAAAATGAGTTCGCAGGTGACTGATTAGTCCAATGCGGGACCTATAGTCTCTGTCACAGGTGGGGCAGACGGTGGTTGAAGGGGCGGGTGGGTGGGGTGCATGGGTTGACGTGCGCTCCTTGCGCTGCCTGCGCTTGGCTTCCGCTTGCTCCTGGCGAAGAGACTCGAGGTGTTCGGCGCCTTCCCGGATGCTTCTCCTCCACTTTGTGCGGTCTTAGGCCAGGGTTTCCCAGGTGTCGGTGGGGATGTTACACTTTTTCAAGGAGGCTTTGAGGGTGTCATTGAAGCATTTCCTCTGCCCACCTGGGGCTCTCTTGCTGTGCCGGAGCTCCGAGTAGAGCGCTTGTTTTGGGAGTCTCGTATCGGGCATGCAGACAATGTGACCCGTCCATCGGAGCTGATCGAGCGTGGTCAAAGCTTCGATGCTGGGGATGTTGGTCTGAGCGAGAACACTGATATTGGCGCGTCTATCCTGCCAATGGATTTGCAGGATCTTGCGGAGGCAGCGTTGGTGGTACCTCTCCAGTGCTTTGAGGTGCCTGCTGTACATGGTCCATGTCTCTGAGGCATACAGCAGGGTGGGTATCACTGCTGCTCTGTAGACCATGAGCTTAGTGCCGGGTTTGAGGTCCTGGTCTTCAAACATTCTCTTCCTCAGGCGACCGAAGGCTGCATTGGCACACTGAAGGCAGTGTTGGACTTTGTCGTTGACATCTGCCCTTGTTGACAGTAGGCTCCCGAGGTATGGAAAGTGGTCCACGTTGTCCAAGGCCTTGTCGTGGATTTTGATAATCGGGGGGCAGTACTGTGTGGCAGGGGCAGGTTGGTAGAAGACCTTTGTTTTATGGATGTTTAGTGTAAGGCCCATGCTCTCGTACGCTTCGGTGAAGGTGTTGACAATGGTTTGGAGTTGGACCTCTGAGTGAGCGCAGACGCAAGCGTCGTCTGCATACTGTAATTCGACGACAGAGGATGGGGCAACCTTGGATCTGGACTGGAGCTGACGGAGGTTGAACAGTTTCCCGTTTGTTCTGTAAATTAGCTCCACTCCAGTGGGGAGCTTACTGAGAGTGAGATGGAGCATTGCAGCAAGGAAGATCGAGAAGAGCATTGGTGTGATGACACAGCCTTGCTTGACCCCGGTTCGTACGTGAATTGGGTCTGCGGTGGAACCGTTGGTCAGGATCACGGCTTGCATGTTGTTGCGAAGCAGGCGGAGGATAGTGACAAACTTTTGAGGGCAGCCGAATTTGAGGAGGACACTCCATAATCCCTCATGGTTGACAGTGTCGAAGGCCTTTGTAAGATCAAAGAAGGTCATGTACAGTGGTTGGTGCTGTTCCCTGCATTTCTCTTGTAATTGACGTGCGGTGAAGATCATGTCCATTGTGTCCCTTAGTGGGCGGAATCCGCATTGCGACTCTGGGAGGAGCTCTTCGGCCACTGGGAGAAGGTGATTGAGGAGGATTCTTGCGATGGCTTTCCCTGTGGCAGACAGCAGGGAAACTCCTCTGTAATTACCGCAATCGGACTTGTCACCTTTCTTGAAGATGGTCACAATTACGGCGTCTCTGAGATCACCTGGTTATTGCTGTTTTATCAGTTCAACCCAAGAGAACAAGAAAGAAGAAAGAAAGACTTACATTTATATAGCTTCTTTCATGACCACCAGACATCTCAAAGCGCTTTACAGCCAATGAAGTACTTTTTGGAGTGTAGTCACTGTTGTAATGTGGGAAATGCGGCAGCCAATTTGCATACAGCAAGCTCCCACAAACAGCAATGTGATAATGACCAGATAATGTTTTTTGTTATGTTGATTGAGGGATAAATATAATATAAATACTGTTTTTTAAACTTGAATTAATTAACACAAAAAAATAATCTGTTCTATTGTTGGAAAAACATGCAAATAACTTTTTTTTTAGATTTGTATCTGAAGGTTGGGTATTCTAAAAATAAGCATTCCTACTGGGAACATTTTCAGGACCTTTCACCATGTTATCCCTCATGTCATGGCATATCTTGATGGCATGGTATGAACAGCATGGCGCCACACATCTCTGTTATCCATTAGCTGTTCCTGTTTTGTAATCATGTTCAACCCGTTCCAACCTATCTCTTACTGATTTCTAGACAGGAGAGAGGACAAGGGGAAGGGAGTAAGGTGCTTGGAGTTCTACAGACCCAGTCTGGCATGGATTACATGATTTGCGCATTATGTATCTATGGTAAGAGTTTCAGCATTCATGTCTGTATATAATTTATCTCTAGTCCTCAGAACTAAGAGAAGTGGATTGTACATCTGTGAAATGATGGCCTGATATGAAAAATGCTGCACGAGAACACATGGATCTCATCAGACACAGCCTCATTCTCCACAGCCAAACCACTTCAGTGAATCTTGGGTACTGCTCAAAATACTGCACAACACTTCATAAATAGCTATGTTCTATCCAATCAGATGATCCAAAGATAACTGTGAAAATACTTAGTTCTGGTTACAGCCTTGCTTGACTTTAGAACATTTTTAAGGTATGTCAAAGTAAGAAGTTTGAATAAAACTCCAATTTAAATACTAGCAAGGCATAAGCTGTTTCTAAATTGCTCACATTCATTCTTCAAGAACAGGTTAATTCAGCAGATGACATCCACAGTCAATGTTCAATCTGCCTTTAGCACACTCACAGTAGATGTGCATTATACTGAGCTCCTAACAACAACAACCTGCGTTTATATAGTGCCTTTAACGTAATAAAACATCTCAAGACACCACACAGGGGCGTTATTAAAGCGTTAACAGTAACAGTTCTGAATACTTCGTAAGGAGGAGGTGGGTATTTACTTCCCTCACACAGCAGATGTTTATCATAGGTATGGGGAGTTACCCATCCTCAGCCAATGGGCTCAGACTTTCTAGCTTGTCACTAACGGATTAGTTTATGGCAATAACAGCTGTGGTCAATGACACAACTGGTGGACAGCTGGGAGATATGCAAAAACAACATTTTTCCCTTTTCTAAATTTTTTGTTTCCACTCAAAAAAGGGAGTGAAATTCTTAAAAAATTCTTTTTGAAAAATCTGCCTTTTAAAGTCTTATTAACGAGTTTTCAGAGAAAGATCGATAATCACACAAATGTTTAAAAAGCCCTAGGGCATTGTTCAGCTGTTTAATCGCAAGATGTGTAAGTAAATCACTGCAAGTACAAAGAAGGCCAGAGGCAACCCAAAAAATAATTTTAATGTGGTTTCGAATATAAAGGGGGAAAAATTGGGTTGCTTTGCACCTCCCGTTAAGGCCATGGGGGCGCTAACGGGGCGCAAAGCCCCTAGCACCCGGGCGTGGCGCCACTAACGCCTCCCGCGAAATTCAGCGGGAGGTAGCTGGTAGCATCCCGCGGCACTGTGCCTCCAGCAATGACGTCATCACCGTGCACAGCGCCCCACTCACGCCCCGGCCGCAAACTTCGGTCGCGCCCCGTGACGTACCGCCGGACACTATGTCCAACAGGGTCAGGGTGGTGTTTTTGCGGCCGCGGCAGCGCTAATTAAAGGGCAGGTGCCGGGCGGCCATTTTTTTTGGCCGCCTGCCAACACCTGCTCCTTTTTGCCTCCTGCTGCGGGGTGCCGGCTGCGATCGGTCAGCTTGGCACTCCTCTTGAGTGACAGGCTCTTTTCCTGGTACCCCGCTCTCCGGTGGTCCAGCAGGGCCTCCGGTGCGTGCTGCACTAGGCCTCTCCCCTTTAATCAGGGAAGGGAGGCCTGCAGTACCGCAGCGCTATGAGCCGATGCGTGTGGTGCTGTTGCACGTAGCGCCGCAATATTGAATGGTAGTGCCCCAGGAGGGAGGGGGAGCACGTCTAATAGTGCTCCACCTCCTGCTTGGGGCGCTACCACTCAAGTTTTGGCGCGGAGTCGTTAATTTTCTTGGGGCGCTAAAAGTAGCGCTCCGAAGGGGGCGTGACCAAATTTTCCCCCCAAAATATACGAACTGACTTTGTGCACAATTTTTTAAACTTGAATCATAACTGCAGTCAATGATGGTGCAGCCCATGAGTGCACCCATGCATTTTGCAAGTGCCCCGATGCTGAATCAGTTGAGGTCAGTTGGCCAGTCATCTTGTGCAAAGCTTCAAGAGAACGTAGCCATCCCAGCAACATTTGGGAATCCCAGGAATACCGAATTGGCATTATAAGTTTACTCCTTGTTTCTGGCTTCAAAATGCAGAGATTGACAGATACAAAAGCAAATACATTTGATTCTAATGCCATGGATTTATTAATCAGTATTTCAAAATCCAAAAATAACCATGTCAGTGAACTGTATTGTCACAGTTTGCGGCTCTGCTTCATTTTCTGCTCTTCGAGGTGGATTAATGTCTTTGGTTGTTAAGTGGCTGTTAAGCCACTTGAAAGATGCAACTTGAACATTATACCAGATGAGTCCTGATTGGTCAGTTTACTGCTAGTAAGGCAAATTAAAGTAACTAACCGTGAGGAAATCGAAAGTAATTAGCATTTCTATTTGCTGCCTTTAAAATGGGGTGATCAACACCCTGGTTTCTAGAAGTGGAAAATATTCCCTGCAGTGAGCTAGGTTCTGCACAGTGATTCCTAAAACCAGCAGCAATTATTTTATTATTCATTGAAAAATATATTAATTCCATCTGCAATATTGTTTCCATGTTGGTTATCTTTTAGGTATTTAGGCTGTATCTCAGCATGGGAGCTGAAGAAGCCATTGGATGATACAGAAGACAATTTTCATTGGGTTTTTTATTTTGTATGACCAGTTATTGAAGAAACTTTCTTCAGCACCCCCAGTGGCACAATTGGTGGAAGCACTACCCAGTTTGGCACTGAATCATTGAGACCAGGGATTTGACAAGGATTCTACAACTGGCATCAGAATCTCTGTATTAGCAAGTGGAAAATTCAGCCAGGGTTTCTGTTTCTGATTGCTATCTAGTGACCCTTGCTAGAAGTAATGGTGTGCGTGTGTGTCAATGTAAAATAGTCTGCCAGGACTTAGTTTAGAGTTTTATATTGATGTACTTTGTAATTTATATGTGTTATAGATTGGTAATTGTTCTCCTTCCTTTATTTTCTTTTCCAATCTTCTCTATACATTTTGATTTTTTGTAGATGCGCGTTAATGGAAATATTTTACTAGAGGAACAAAGCAAATCCTTGGATCAAAAGTACGCTCTTGCCGTATGCTAACCTTTGTGTGAAATGAGATCACTCTGTTTCTTCTGTTAAAAAAATATTGTTAAACTGTTTCCTTGTTTATATGTTTCATTTTTGCTAGAAAGGTGTTTTATTCTTCCAAATTGCTGTGACAGGAGGACATTACAAAGATACCAATCACATGTCAATCTGATGTGAATATTCCACTGACCATTTAGTACATCATGAAAATTGAGGTGCCATGTTTCTGAAGCTAACACCCTGCAGTAAATGATGGTGACTCTTAATGGCACTCCACATTTTCTGTTTGATTTTGATGCCAAACCGAACTGTTGTCTAACCAATGGATTAGAGCACATATTTGCCTTTATGAAGGCAGAAGTTTAAAAACATTTTTAAAACTTAATTTAAAAAACTTTTAGAGTCATAGGGCTGGATTTTCATTGAGGAGGCGGGTAGCAGGCGGGACTACAACTTTCGGGGTTGTAGTCCCGCTTCCATCGAGTTGTAGCCAACCCACGCGATTTTGACTTGATTGACCTTGTTGAGCCCGCCCAGCGGGCTCAGCAGGCCAATTAAGGGCCACCCGACAACAGGTGACATCACAGATTGATATTTCATCTGTCAAGACCTTTTGACAGATGAAATATCAGCGTTTCACAGCTCTTTGAAGCTGTCAAACACTGACAATCTGTACTCCAAGTTAATTCCTTCCTCTCAGGATGATTTAGAGATCTCTCCGGAACAGAAAGCTGAATGCTGCAATTTTTGACAGATCGTGGCCATTCTGCTTTGTGTGCCACAGAGATGAGGGACTCCGGAGACCTGAAGGAAGGAAGGCTGTAAAGGTAAGTAAAACTTCTTTAAACACTTTACACACACCAAACACACTTACCTCTGCACTCATGCACCCATCACTCACCTGAACACCGGACATCTCGACCCCTCCAAGGCCTTCTGCCCGACGGCGCGCCTCGCTAACTTGGTGTGGTTTGGAGCCGTCGGGAATCCCACACTTCAAGAATGAAAATAGGGATTAGGCTAAAAACTGCCTGTTAACTACCTGCTAACAGGCAGTTAATTGGCACTAATCCCCTTCTCGCCTCGGGGAGGCAGCTCCCAGTGCGGGTCGGGTACCCACCTCCTTTGAAACTGGCATGGAGGTGGGTTCGGGGCGGGATGGGTTCGTGCCCCCCGATTTCGGGATTTTAACCCCCCACATACCTCCAACCCTGCCTCCACGGCCCAATGAAAATCCTGCTCATAGAGTTATACAGCACAGAAAGAGGCCCTTCGGCCCATCGTGTCTGCACCGGCCATCAAGCCCTATCTATTCTAATCCCATTTTCCAGCACTTGGTCCGTAGCCTTGTATGCTATGGCGTTTCAAGGGCTCATCTAAATGCTTCTTGAATGTTGTGAGGGTTCCTGCCTCTACCACCCTTTCAGGCAGTGAGTTCCAGATTCCAACCACCCTCTGGGTGAAAAAGTTTCTCCTCAAATTCCCTCTAAACCTCTGGCCCTTATCTTGAAACTATTCCCTTGGTTATTGACCCCTCTACTAAGGGGAAAAGTTCCTTTCTATCTACCCTATCTATGCCCCTCATAATTTTGTACACCTCAATCAGGTCCACCCTCAGCCTTCTCTGCTCTAAGGAAAACAACCCCAGCCTGTCCAGTCTCTCTTCATAGCTGAAGCGCTCCAGCCCAGGTAACATCCTGGTGAATCTCCTCTGCACCCTCTCCAATGCAATTACATCCTTCCTATAGTGTGGCGACCAAGACTGCACACAGTATTCCAGCTCTGGCCTAACTAGCATTTTGTACAGCTCCATCATACCCTCCCTGCTCTTATATTCTATGCCTCGGCTAATGAAGGTAAGTATCCCATGTGCCTTTTTAACCACCTTATCTACCTGTCCTGCTGCCTTCAGGGATCTATGTACATGCACACCAAGGTCCCTCTGATCCTCTGTCCTTCCTAGGGTCCTACCATTCATTGTGTATTTCCTTGCCTCGTTAGTCCTCCCAAAATGCATCACCTCACACTTTTCTGCGTTAAATTCCATTTGCCACTGTTCTGCCCATCTAACCAACCCATCTATATCATTCTGTAGCCTAAGGCTTCCCTCCTAGCTATTTACCACTCCACCAATTTTCGTGTCATCTGCAAACTTACTGATCATACCTCCTACATTCATATCTAAATCATTAATGTACACTACAAACAGGAAAGACCCAGCATTGATCCCTGCGGTACACCACTGGACACAGGCTTCCAGTCACAAAAACAACCTTCGACCATCACCCTCTGCCTCCTGCCACTAAGCCAATTTTGGATCCAATGTGCCAAATTGACCAGTCTCCCATGTGGGACTTTGTCAAAAGCCCTACTGAAGCCCATGTAGACTACATCAACTGCACTACCCTCATCCACACACCTAGTCACCCCCTCGAAAAATTCAATCAAATTGGTCAGACATGATCTCCCCCTGACAAAGCCATGCTGACTATTCTTGATTAATCCTTGCCTCTCCAAGTGGAGACTAATTCTGTCCCTCAGGATTTTTTCCAATAATTTCCCTACCACTGATGTTAGGCTCACTGGCCTGTAACTCCCTGGTTTATCCCTACTACCCTTCTTGAATAATGGTACTACGTTAGCTGTCCTCCAGTCCTCTGGCGCCTCCCCTGTGGCCAGAGAGATTCTGAAAATTTGTGTCAGAGCCCCTGCAATCTCCTCCCTTGCCTCACACAGCAGCCTAGGATACATCTCATCTGGGCCTGGGGATTTATCCACTTTTGAGCCCGCTAAAACTGCTAGTACCTCCTCCCTCTCAATACTAATTTGTTCAAGTATATCACAATCCCCCTGCCTGATTTCTATGCCTACATCGTCCTTCTACATAGTGAACACAGATGCAAAATATTCATTTAAAACCTCAGCTACATCTTCCGGCTCTACACAAAGATTGCCACTTTGGTCCCTAATGGGCCCTACTCTTTCCCTGGTTATCCTCTTGCCCTTAATATACTTATAAAACACCTTGGGATTTTCCTTTATTTTGCCCACCAGTGTTTTTTCATGCCCCCCCTTCGCTCTCCTAATTTCTTTTTTAAGTACCCCCCTGCACTTTCTATACTCCTCTAGGGCTTCCACTGTTTTTAGTCCTTTGTATCTGCCAAAAGCCTCCCTTTTTTTCCTAATCCATTTTTGTATATCCCTTGACATCTAGGGTTCCCTGGGCTTGTTGGTCCCACCCTTGACCTTTATGGGAACATGTTGGCGTTGTGCTCTCTCTATTTTCTTTCTGAAAGACTCCCACTGCTCTGATGTGGATTTTCCGACAAATATCTGATCCCAGTCCACTTTGGCCAGATCCTGCCTTTATCATATTATGTGTTATGCACTTTTCTCCTTCAATAGTCTACCAACAGTTCTGTAAGTGGACCTTAACCCCACAATTAGAAGTTGTATATTTTATATACTCTGCCCTTACCGAGCGGTTAGTAATTATCTTATTTAAATAATTTGCCTGCTGGATTGAACACAATTTTGTGCTACACTACCAACTCTCTTCAAAAAGGGTGGATGCGATTACATAGACCAAAGCAACTAACATCTTCATTTACAATTAAGCAACATTATGAAAGACAAAATGAATAAATACTAAGTACAATACATATAAACATCCATACAAAGTGAAGACCACAATGGCTTCCCAAGAGTACACATAAATTAAGCATAAGAGTTTTGGGAACTTTGATGAATAAAGTTCTATTTCTGAACAATGTTTTTAAGCCTGTTTCATCTTCTCGTAAACTCTTCAGTGTGGGTTTGTCCCATCATGTCCTTCAAGTGGTGAGTCATTCTGAACAAGGAGCAGATTTGGGGAGAACTATTTCTCTGTTTCATGCCTCTTCAATATCAAGCTAACACTCTGTTAACTCATCCGACTTAGAGAGTCCCAGAGAACCTTAATAATACTTCATACATGTACAGTTAATAAAAGAACTGCAGATTTCACAACAATGATGTTAGAGATCCTGGAAGGTATGATCAATTTACATGTCTTGTGTCAGATCGTATAAAAATCTATACAATGGAACAAACCAACTGCCTGGAACAATAGGCCAAATTCAGTGAGGCTGCATTTCCAGCATGGAGCCTCACTAGCGGGGATCATGGGTAAAAGAACTGGGGCTATAAGGTTGTAGCAAATCTCCAGCCAGCACTGCAGTCTATCAAAGCTTCCTGTGAGGAGTGCAGTCTCACTGAATCTTACAAAATACTACTAATTCAATTAAGGACATTAAACTCCGCAAAACTTTTAAGGAAAATGAAACCAATAATTCAAATTATTACTGCATTTGTAGACGGAACTGAGTGGTGCATGGTGTTCGAATGCTGCCCTTTCATCTCTGGGACCAAGGTTTGAATCCAGCCCAGATTGATGGGTTGAAAGTTTCTTTTGCAAGCTGGCTGTAAGGGGAATGGCAAACTGCCAGCAACTCAGCACAAGTTGGCACCAAATTGTATTTCACTCAGAGTCCATAAGGTTGGTTGGTGTTGGAAATTATAAATTCACACTGGTGCAGTAGGAGGTGCGCTTTTAAGGTTAGGGTTGAGTAGAGGGAACTTTACTATTTAAATTTATCTGACTTAGGAGTGCTCTATGCTGACACTGGGTGGCAACAGATCTACTAACTTCTTTGATGTAGATGTTCTGAGACAATCTCAACAATACATGAGTGACAAAAGTAGAAAAGTGCGTAACACATCATTATGTCATTTAAAGGAGTCGGAAAGCACAGAGGCAGTCCTTTTAATATAAGGGCTGATTACAGGATCTCCAATTCCCAGTAGGAAGCAGCACTCACAGGGGACACAGTTCAGGAAGTCGTAGTCCCACAATTAATGGACAGAAAATCGCAGGTTATTAATCCACAATTTCTTTAGATGCATTCCCTGGGAGCACAGCTCCTCACTGGGAATGCTGAATCCTGGAATCATGCCAAAATGTAATCTCACCACTTAAGTACTGTTTGAAAATAACTAAATCTCCTACCCGTTAGAAAATACCTTTACTTCCATTTCTACTTTATGGCACCATGGAGAAATGCCTTTTGAGACTGCCCCTCACTGGGAGCTTCTTCACCCCTGCTAGCTATGATAGCATCAACAAGTGACTCCATAAAGAATCCCGTGCATTGGTTTCTTGGCCAATGATAGTTGAGAGGCACATGAACTGGAAAAAGTCAGTACCAGCTGAGTGCTGTCATGGATTCAGGATGTTAACATTGTTTAAAAATAAACAATATTTTATGTTGTAATCAAATCAAATCAAATCAAATCAACTTTTATTGTCATTGTTAGTGCACAAGTGCAGTACAACGAAATGTAGGCTTGCGGCTCCCGAGAGTGTACATTTAGATTAAGACGTTTAAACATTCAACATGTTTAAACATTCAACAGTTGTACTGAGCGATCTTCAAGTTGATCGATTTTCTGTTCCCTAGTCCAATCTAGAACTTAAAAAACCCATCATTGTAACTATTGCGATGATGTTTATTCCATACTTTATGCTCTTGTATAATTCAAACTATTGCAAAAGCCACATATGCAGCAAATATGAACCTGTCAGAAGGTGACTCTTAATGCTCCCACTATAATGCCACATATAAAAATCAACCTAACCTAATCTACAGCTGTGTGTGGACATAGATGTTTAATTCAACAAAAACTAACATGTAGTGCCTTTTCCTGGTGTTATGAATATCTGCAGTGTTCATTCTAAGAACCACACTACTCCTGATAGTTGGCAGGTTTGTGACTGTCATGTATGAAGTAATCCATTTGTTGCCGACCGCACCTGCCATTTTCATCATAGACAGGCCGCTTGAGTGTAGGCTATAAATCTGTCAGCCAGGGTAGCACTGACTGGCACTAATGCAATACACAGACTTACTGAGAACAAACTCTGTCATCCACTTTCAAATACAAAGATACATAAATTTTATACTTGGTGAATAATGCTTATAACCTACATTTTTAGAAAGCATGACAAATGAAGATGGCTTTATCTTTACAGTGGAAGTATGATTTTGTTGGCCAGTCATAAATTATGTAACATTCCACAGAACCTGCACACATGCTTTCTAATGCCTCATGTTTCTACACAGGAGAATGAGCAGAATAGATAGTGGCATTTCTTTTTGGGCTTTACCATATTTAAACTGAAGGTTCGAATCAGTTAACAATAGCTGGCTCTTTAAAAAAAAAGGTTGAATAATCAGAAAAGTAGCAGTAATTTACTCAATCCTGGGGAGTGCCCGATATTCAAAAGATGAAGGCGAAGTCAGGGTCTGTTTTCAAGCCCAGACCAACATGTGTTTGAACCAAAACATAGAAGATAGGAGCAGGAGTAGGCCATTCGAGCCTGCTCCGCCATTCAACAAGATCATGGCTGATCATCCAAACCCTAGCACCCGGTCCCTACACCGACAGCCATCCCACCCAAGCCCTATCCCCGTAACCCCACGTATTTAATCCCCCCTAACACTAAGGGCCAATTTTTATCATGGCCAATCAACCTAACCTGCACATCTTTGGACTGTGGGAGGAAACCGGAGCACCCGGAGGAAACCCACGCAAACACGGGGAGAATGTGCAAACTCCACACAGACAGTCACCCGAGGCCGGATTTGAACCCGGGTCCCTGGCGCTGTGAGGCAACAGTGCTAACCACTATGCCACCGTGCTGCCCTGAGGATCGATGGAAATGGGTTTTCGGGCCTCATTAACATACCCAGTGCCAGCTGCTGGAGCTGTTCGCCTCACCACAGGCAGCTCACCTGAGCGAAGAAATCAATTTCAGGCCATTGCCTTCAGATAAGTCTCGGGGGGCGGGGCATTGGTGTGGTATATGGGGGTGGGAGGGAGATCGCATGTCCTGTGGGGTTGGGGAGCAGTCCAGCACCTCCTGGCTCCACAGGATGGGCTTTTTAACAAAAATAGTTGTTAAACTTACCTGTTGGTTGGCAGCCACAGAGGTCGCTGAAGAATCCTGAGCAGGGCAGGCCCAACCTCTGCCCTGATCATTGCCAACTAATTTCTCGATGGGGTTCTTCAACAGGCACTAGACCCCTAATTTACATATTTAAGAGGCCCACGCTTGTTAAAGGATGCCTAAAAACAGGACCCCACGAATTTAGCCAATGAGTATGCAAATTAGGCGCAGGCAGCCCCACTGCTAAATTTGTATTTTTTGAGCATAAACCGGATGCAACGCTTATGAATTTCTACCCCGGAATCTTTTGTCTGCTGCTATTAGTATTCCACATGCTACACCAAGTAGCTAGTTAATATCAGACATTTGAAAAGTCTTTTATATTTTGTGCTACTTCTTACCATATTTAGCATCAAATTTCCTTTTATGGATTTTGGTAAATGAGGATTCAAAAAATGTTTTACTTAATTCTGAAATAAAATTTTATTTCACAATTCCAGCATCCACAGTATTTTGCTTCTTTTATATTTAATTCTTATTGGCGGTGGATACTTCAACTTATTTGAAGGTGTGCCTGTAACTTTAAGGCTGAGCTTTAAGTGCTCAACCCAATATATGAAATGTTTTGATTAAATCTGCTTGATTATTGCTGCAATGCAATATTATCTTAAAAACTTGGTGAATCCACACAAGTCAAGTTCATGCTAGGAAATGGAACACTTCCCCGCTTGCAGGCACCAAGATAAGGAAGAATTACTCTGGGTCAGGTACAGTACAGTCAGCTGTAGAGGTAACTCCACTTACACTGCCTCAATAACATGGCTTGAGACTGTCCAAACTCATGTCTTGTAGGATTCTTTCAGTCAATAGACTGAGAATAAACTTTCATCCCATTAGTCTGGGCTGAATTCGAACCCAACCCAAAGGAGAAAGGTTACTGCATCACCCTGTTGCCCCCCTTGTTTTTGTCTTTCTTCTCTCCCTTATGATCATTTTACACCATCACAGAGTGAGAGATTGGACAGTTAATTTCCCAGGACAAGTCTCTCTGTCCACCTATAACCTGCAGCAAGGAGGTGGACAAAAGTAGCCCCCAGGGATATTTCGAGTGGTTTCACCTCCAGCCCTGTGGACAAACCACCTGGCCTGTGCTCAGCCCCTCTTCACAATGGTACAGCCATGATGAGTAATTCACTGGGAAAATTTTGACTTTGAGCGATAGTGTAAAATAAGCACTATCAAATCAGCTACCTGTTATACATGGCATCAACGTTCCTTATAAACTGCATGGCCCTCTCAGCCCATCCCGCGCAGCCCAGGACCTGCTTTTCCAATGTTAATGTTATGTACGAAACTGTGAAACCGTACATCCCCTTGGGGGGCTGCGTACCCCCCAAAATTTGTGGTGTATAAAAGGTGGCTGCTCCAATATCAACCATTTTACACTATGTACCCCCACTGAGTGAGGAATGTGAATTAACCGCTGCAGTCCATCGTAGTAGTTTTTTTTTGATACAACAGGGTGGCATGCTCATGGTCATTTCAGATGGCAGTTAAGAGTCAACCAAATTGCTGTGGGTCTGGAGTCACATATAGGCCAGACTAAGTAAGGATGGCAGATTTCGTTCCCAGAAGGATATTAGTGATCCAGTTGGGTTTTTACAACAATCCAGTAGTTTCATGGTCATTATTGATACTAGCTTTTCATTCCAGATTTATTATTAACTAAATTTAAATTCCCCAACTGTTGTAGTGGGATTTGAACTCACATCTATCAAACATATTAGTTGAAGCCTACTGGAGTACTAGCCCAGTAACATAACCACTATGCTATCATACCCTCTCTTTTTTTGAAAGCCAGAGGAGATGCTGGAACCCTGAGTCAATATGGCAACAGTCTGAGCTTCCGTCAAAGCAGTGAGAGCTGTTACCAAAGACTCCATCATTGGCAGCTCCACTGCAACGTGTATAGACCTGATCACATGCTACATGGTTGACAGCAAATACCCCACAAGAGTCCTAGAACCAACAAGGGGGCAGGTCATATTAGATTTAATAATGAGCCAGATTTAGTTTAGCTTACCGGTGCATGAACATTTATCTAATAGTGACCATAATATGATTGAGTTCAATGCTGTGTTTGAAAGGGAGAAATGCAAAACCACTACTAAGATTCTAGATTTAGATAAGGCTGACTTCAACGGGATGAGACAGAGACTGTCCACAGTAAACTGGGCAAATCTGTTAATGGGTAAAACGACAGAAGATCAGTGGGAGGTGTTCAAAAAATAATTTAACGTAATAAAGAACGAGTTTATACCCCTGAGGGGCAAGAGCTCTACTTACCAAAAACCCAACCATGGATGACTAAAGAGGTAAGGGACAGCGTAAAACTAACAGAAAAAGCATACAAGAATGTAACAAATAGCACAGATCCTGGCAAATAGGAGAGATACAAAGAACAGCAAAGGGTGACAAAACAGCCAGTAAAAGCTACGAAAATGAAAATAAACTTGCAAGGGATATCAAAATCAACACAAAAAACTTTTACAATTATATTAGGAAAAAGGGGTGGTTAAGAGCAATGTGAGCCCCTTGAAAACTGACAATGGTGATATTATAAATGAACATAAGGAAATGGCGGATATGTTAAATAATTACTTTGTGTCAGTATTTACAGTAGAGGAAGAGGATAGCATGCCGGAAATCCCAAGGATCCCAATATTGAATCAGGGATGGGGACTCAACAAAATTAAAGTAAGCAAATTAATAGTAATGAAGAAAATAATGGCACTAAAAAGTGACAAATCCCCAGGACCAGATGGTTTTCATCCCAGGGTTTTAAAGGAAGTAGATGAAAACATTGAGATGCCCTAACTATGATCTTCTAAAGTTCTCTTGATTCAAGAATCATTCTTTTGGATTGGAAAATTGCACGTGTCACTCCACTATTTAAGAATGGTGAAAGAGGGAAACCAGGGAATTATAGACCAGTTAGCGTAACATCTGATGTCAGGAAATTGCTAGAGTGACTGAACAACTTGAAAATTGTTAGAGAGAGCCAGCATGGATTTGTAAAGGGTAGGTCATGCCTGATAAACCTAATTGAATATTTTGAAGAGGTGACTAAAGTAGTGGACAGGGGACTGTGAATTGTTCATTTTAAACCTGAGATGATAGATTTCTGTTAACCAAAAAGGGATATGGAGCAAAGGCAGGTAAATGGAGTTAGGTTGCAGGTCAGTCGTGATCTTATTGAATAGCGGAACATGCTCGAGGGGCTAAATGGCCTACTCCTGTTCCTATGTTTCTATGTTCTTATGGAGCTGGACTCCTCCATGCTCTCTGATTGGCCTATAATTTTGATCGCGCCTGAAAACAGGTGTACAGTGAATGGAGCACACGCTACACATGCATGCTTATGTGTTTCCAGAGATCACATGAAATTCGTGCTGGGATCTCATTTAAATGATTCAGGCCAGCGC
The DNA here is from genome assembly GCF_052327205.1 of Somniosus microcephalus. NCBI lineage: Eukaryota > Metazoa > Chordata > Chondrichthyes > Squaliformes > Somniosidae > Somniosus > Somniosus microcephalus. Next base: position 126,663,370 of record NC_140988.1, read on the forward strand.
TACCTTTGCTATTCATTGGCTGCACGCCTTTTTGGGAGGGCGGGAAATCTAGCTTATCCGACGCAACTTAAAGGCAGCCAGCACCTCTTAAAATGGAGATGCACTTTGGCTGCAGACAACAGGGAAACTTTGGAAATTGTAAAAAAATGGCCTCAACAGAGCACCCAGCTTCTCTGATGTCATGTAGGAGGCTCTGGTCCAGGTGGTGGATAGGAAGAGGGAGATCCTGCTCCCCCCAGGGGGTAGATAAGCCCTCCAGGTACCACCACCATTGGGAAGTGGACACTGAAGAGATCAATGTCAGGAGCTTAATTCCCTGGACATAAGTGAAATGCCAAACAAAGTTCAACAACCTCACCAGAATTGTCACGGTAAGAATACTGCTCTCTTACTCTCTGTTCACACCTCCAACCTCACTATTCACAATACTCACTCGTTTCTCCTTCACTTTCCTACAATCACTACACCACACTTCACTCCACCTCCTTCTCCTCATACTCACACACTTATCACTATTGCAACCTTCACCTCACCACACCTTACATCTTACACACTGCATACCAACTAATCTACCATGACAGGCGCATTCTCTAAACACCGCTCAAGGACGTCATGAACACACTCCCTTCTTTCTTGCAGGAGAAGGTTGCGCACAACTTGAGACAGCTAGCTGCTACCGGAAAAGACCAAGCCCGACTGCACATCCTCTCCCCTGTAGAAGGAAATGTGCTAGGCATCATGGGCAGGGGGAGAGTCACAGCCGTGGCAATGCTGGAGGAGATGTCACACAGGGTTTCTTCACACCCTTTTCCTCTTTTTCTCTTCTTGCTTCTAGTTCACCCTACAAACTTTGCTTGACAAACTAAAGCTGCTTTCATCACTCACTTCTTCCTCTGCTTGCCCGGCACACTAATTGCTAACCCTTTCCTCTCTCTTTCATTTCAGGAGCTGAAAATGTGGGGACACCTTTGCAACATCAGGAAGAGGAGGCCAGCCTTCCTGAAGATTGCATAGATTTACATAGAATATACAGCACAGAAACAGGCCATTCAGCCCAACCAGTCTGTACTGGTGTTTATACACCACACGAGCCTCCTCCCATTCCATCGACCTCATCTCAGCCTTTCAGCATATCTTTCTATTCCCTTTTCTCTCATGTACTCACCTAGTTTCCTTTAGAAAGCATCTAAGCTATTTGCCTCAACCACTTCCTGTGGTAGCGAGTTCCACATTCCAACCACTGAGTAAAGACATTTCTCCTTATTTCCCTATTGGGTTTATTAGTAACTAACTTCTATTTATGGTCCCTAGTTTAGGATTCTCCCATAAGTGGAAACTTTCTCTCCACATTTACCCTGTCCAACCCAGTCATAATTTTAAAGACCTCTATCAGGTCTCCTCTAAGTTTTCTCTTTTCTAAAGAAAAATGCCCCAACCTATTCAATATTCCCCAATAGCTGTAATCTCTCAGTTCTGGTACCAATCTTGTAAATCTTTTTTGTACTTTCTCCAGTGCGACTATGTCCTTTTTATAGTATGGAGACCAGAATTGTGCACAGTACTCTTAAGTGTGGCCTGACCAGGGTCCTATACAAGTTTAACATAACTTCACTACTTTTGAATTCTAAACCCCTAGAAATAAATCCTAGTGCTTTATTAGCATTTTTAATTGGTTTGCTGACCTGCAATGCTGCTTTTAATGATTTGTTCACCTGTATCCCTAGATCCCTCTGCTCTTCTACTCCATTCAGTTTCTTATTTTCTAAGATGTAGGTGATGTTTCTATTTTTCCTACCAAAGTGCATCACCTCACATTTATCTGTGTTAAAGTTCATTTGCCACTTAACTGCCCAGTCTGCAGGTTTTCTAATGTCTTCTTGTATTATGTTGCATTCTTCCTCAGTGTTAGCTATACCCACAGTTTGGTATCATTTGCAAATTATGATACTGAGTTACTTGTTTCTAAGTTCAAATCATTAATGTAAATTATGAGTAACAGTGGTCCCAACACTGATCCTTGTGGAACACCGCTTTCTACCTTCCTCCAATCTGAATAACTACCCTTTACCCCTACTCTCTGCTTTCTATTTTTTAGCCAATTTGCTATCCAGTCAGCTAATTGTTCCCTGACTCCATGTGCACTAACCTTTGTCACAAGGGTACCTTATTGAAGGCTTTTTGAAAATCCAAGATAATGACATCTAATATCTAACCCTTGTCTACTCTTTCTGTTGCCTCTTCAAAGAATTCTATCAGGTTAGTTAAGCATGGCTTGCCTTTCAGAATCCATGCTGACTATTTTATATTGTATTTTCTGTCTGTAGATGCTCTTCTATCATTTCTTTTAGTATAGGTTCCTCTTTCCTATCACTGCATGAAGCTGACTGATCTATAGTTCCCAAGTTTTGTTCTAGCTCCTTTTTTGTATATAGGAACAACATTAACTGCCTGCCAGTCCTCTGGCAGTATTCTCTCTTCTATGGATCTATCTATATATATATAAACTAGTGCCTCTGCTATCTCCTCCCTAGTCTCCTTGAGTATGCGTGGGTGCATACCATCCAGACTTGGGGTTGTATCCTATTTTGTCAATTTGTCAATTATTTTCTCCCTTTCTATCCCAACTGTATTAATATTCTTTTTAAACTCATCCTCTAGTAAAATGTCTATTTCTTTACCTTCTTTCGTAAAAACTTGAGGTGAAGTAGTTGTTCAATACTTCTGCCATTTCTCTGTCATTACCTGTGAGTTTATCATACTCATCTTTTAGTGGCCCTATCCAAACTTTAATTTTCCTTTTGTTATTTATGTGTCTACAGAACACTTTATTATTTCTTTTCATATTCCTTGATAATTTGATTTCGTAATTTCTCTTTGCCTTCCTGATGGTTTCTTTAAAAACTTCTCTCCTAACTTCTTCCTTTTGTTTCTCCTCTCCTTTAGTATCGAAGTACTTCTTACATGTCTTTTTCTTTAGATTCAATTTCCCATTTGGTTCTTTATTCATCCACAGTGCCCCATAATTAACTCGCTTGTTTTTGGCTTTTAGTGGAATACATTTCTCTTGAACTCATTGATTACCCTTTTAAAGATTTCCCACTGTTTTTCTATCTCTTTGCTTTACAAGATTTTCTCCCAGTTTACCTTCTTTAGTTCCACCCTCATTTCTGCATAATTTGCTCTTTTTTAATCTATTACCTTAGTCTTTGTCCCACTTATGTCACTCTTGATTCTAATATCAAGTATTGTGATCACTACTACTAAGATGCTCTCCTACTGTTACTACTTCTAGCTGTTCTGGTTTGTAATGTATGTACCTTTAAGGGGGAGAACTACTTTTTACAGCTCATGTATACTGTAGTACCGGCAGTGACCACACCTGTATATAACGTTGAGTAGTAATCTGTACAGTTCAGTTGCAGTCTGAGCCACATTGAGTAAACACCGTTTGTACCGTTCTCCGCAGTCTGTGTCTGATTATACATGGACATAACAGTGGCGACGAGGCAGATTCGAACCTACCTGCAACTCTGCATCACCTCCCAGGGATTCGCTCCTGGAGAACAGTGGAAGAAGGTCAAATCCAGAAGCACGAGTGTCGACCACGGGCAACCGCCCAGTCATCCAGCAGAGATTTGAGCATCGCAGGGGAGGCTGTCGAGAGCCAGGCTTGGCTTTCCAGTCATGGTGGTCCAGCGAAACGGGCTGGCAACAGGTACTACGCAGACCCTTCCCGGACAGAGGCGGGCTGGAGCCTGACCGAGCGGCACAGAAAAAGGCCGAGTAGCGTCAACGGGGGAGAGAGAGAGGGCAGAGCGCACAGGGCGCAGCCGGTGTTCAGGACCAAGCGGCGTCAATGGGGGAGAGAGACGAGAGAGAGCAGAGTGCAGCCGGTGTTCAAGGGCTGAGCAGCGTCAACGGGGGAGAGAGACGAGAGAGAGCAGAGCGCAGCCGGTGTTCAAGGGCCGAGCAACGTCAACGGGGGAGAGAGGCGCGCAGGAAAACGCGAGGTGCTGCCATTGCCATGAGGACCACAGAGAGCGCCGTTGGCAGCAGCGCAGGAGCAGTGCGCGAAACCCACAGGGCATCGCCATTTGCCACGAGGACCGCCGAGAGCGGCGTCGGCAGCAGCGCGGGAGATGCCATTTTAAGCCGCAGCGGGGAAGAAAGGAAAGCACGGGAGACGCCATTTTAAGCCAGTCTAACCACACCCAAAAATGCCGAAGAGTGGCAGTATCACAGCGTTCGACAATGAAGTCGAAGATTGGACGACATATGTCGAACGCATAGAAGTATACTGCAAGGCGAATGAAGTGCCAGATGACAAGAAAGCGCTGGTATTGTTGAATTCAATGGGTGCAAAAATGTATGGCTTACTACGAAACCTAGTAACCCCAGAGAAGCCAGTAGAAAAGGATTTTGAAAACATAGTGTCAATCCTACAGGACCACTTAAACCCCACACCGCTGCTGATAGCAGAAAGATTTAAGTTTCACAAAAGGAACCAGCATAAAGATGAAAGTAATGCTGAGTATTTAACGGAACTGCGCAAGCTATCGAAACACTGCCAGTTTGGAACGGGACTAGCAGATACTTTAAGGGACAAGTTTGTGTGTGGGCTTCAAAGTGAAGGAACCCAGAAATGGCTTTTATCTGAAAAGGACCTTACGCTGGAAAAGGCTTTCAGCATTGCGGTATCTATGAAGCAGCAGCATGGGGCACTGCAGAGATACAACAGAGACCACAAGAATATGGCACAAACGAAATGTCATATGGAACAGAAAAGTGCTATCGCTGTGGCAGAACGACACGCGACCAGAATGATTGCTGGTTCAAAGACAAAGTGCGCAGACAGTGTGGAAAAGTAGGACACATAGCACGAGTCTGCAGGTCGGGAAAGAAAACCAGCAATAAGAAACCGACCAAAGGAAAGTACAAGAAGGTACATAAGATAACGGAGAACAGTTCAGACGAACAAAAGAGTGATAACGACTCCGAAAGCAGGGAACTGATTTGTCTGAAGCTACATAATGTGATCACAACAGAGGATCACCGAACCATTTGGGTCACTCTCAAGATAGCAGGAGTCCAGGTAAAGATGGAATTGGACACAGGATCAGCCCTAACAGTCATAAACCGACGGGACTACGAGCGGCTATTCTCACACATACCCTTGAGAGACACAAAAATTATTTTGAAGATGTACACGGGGCAAAAAGTCTACCCCAAAGGAAAAATAAGGGTGACCGTTATATATAACGGTAAGGAAACACCAAAACTAGGCCTGTATGTATTACAAGATGGAGGACCACCATTACTGGGACGTGAATGGATCCGGAAAATACAACTGGATTGGCATTCCATACAGGCACTGACTGTGGCTGACAAAAAGGATGATGATGTCACACCTGGGCGACTGTCAAAGATCCTAACTGACGCAAAAGAAGTGTTCCAGCAAGGACTCGGAACACTAAAAGGCATGACAACGACGATTAAAATTGAAGAAAACGCAAGTCCAAAATATTTTAAGGCCAGACCGGTACCTTATGCGATTCGCCCAGCCGTCGAAGCAGAGCTGGAGAGTCTGGAATGTTCAGGTGTACTGTCCAAGGTAGACTGGAGCGAGTGGGCTACACCCATCGTCCCTGTGATGAAAAAGTCGTTGAGCAGCACGCCTGGGGAACCAAGGAAGGTTCGCATCTATGGGGCCTTTAAGGTAACAGTGAACCCGGTCCTTCACACCGTACAATATCCACTTCCGCGGATTGAAGATATTTTCGCCTCACTATCTGGAGCGAAACGCTTCACTAAGATTGATCTGGCCCAGGTGTATCTGCAAATGGAAGTAGAAGAAGCATCAAAAAAATACCTCACAATCAACACCCATAAAGGTCTCTACCAATACAACTGGCTGGTATTCGGGGTAGCATCAGCTCCGGCTATTTGGCAGAGGGCAATGGAACAAGTCCTGCAAGGGATCCCAGGGACCCAGTGTTATTTGGACGACATCCTGGTCACGGGCGAAAATTACAGTGATCACCTTGCCAACCTGGAGCAGGTGCTCACTAGATTGCAGGAATATGGGCTCCGAGCTAACCGCCCCAAATGCGAGTTTTTTAGAAAACAGATCTCGTATTGTGGCCACGTTATCGATAAAGAGGGGTTACATAAGTCCCCAGAGAAGATTGAGGCAGTAGTCAAGGCTCCAGCACCGGAAAATGTGTCACAACTGAGGTCGTTCCTCGGGCTGGTAAACTACTACCATAAGTTCTTGCCAAATTTATCTACAATACTACACCCACTGAACACCCTACTGCAAACTGGGGTGCCATGGAAGTGGAGTGACGAATGTAGACGAGCTTTCCAGAAGAGCAAAACACTAATCACATCGAAAGAGGTATTGGCCCATTACAACCCAGCATTACCAATTCGGTTGGCATGTGATGCGTCACCCTACGGCATTGGAGCGGTGCTGTCGCACAAATTCTCAGACGGCTCAGAGAGGCCAATAGCCTTTGCGTCACGATCACTAACCTCAGCCGAGCGTAACTACGCCCAGATTGACAGGGAGGCCCTCAGCCTAGTGTGGGGAGTGAAAAAGTTCAATCACTATCTGCACGGGCAGAAATTCACCTTGCTGACTGATCACCAGCCTCTTGTCTCCATTTTTAATCCAAAGAAGGGTGTTCCGGTGATGACTGCGCAACGACTACAAAGATGGTCACTTTTTCTTGGGGCGCACCACTATGAGATTGAATATAAGGGTACGAAACAGCATGGAAATGCTGATGGGCTATCACGCCTGCCACTGCCTACTGCGGAGGAAGCACCAGCAGTGGATCCTGTCGAAATATTCCATTCGACTATAGTTGAATACCTACCGGTAACTAACGCTTGTATCGAAAGGGAAACCCGAAATGACCCGACACTGTCTCGGGTATATGATTTGATGGTGAAGGGATGGCCAGCACATGGCGACTCACTGTTGCCAGCATTCTCGACAAGGAGAGAACAGCTGTCAGTGTGCCGGGGGACCTTGATGTGTGGATCCCGAGTGACAATTCCACCCAAGTTAAGGGATAGAGTGCTCAATGAGCTTCATGAGGGTCATCTGGGAGGGGTAAAAATGAAAAGCCTAGCCAGGGCTTATGTGTGGTGGCTGGGAATCGATAAACAAATCGAGGACCTGACCAAGAGCTGCTCAGGATGCCAGAAAGTCCAAAATGCACCACCACAGGTCCCTCTACACCCATGGGAGTGGCCCTCATCTCCATGGCAACGGGTGCATATTAATTTTGCTGGTCCATTCATGGACTCAATGTTTTTAATAGCCGTGGATGCGCACTCGAAATGGCCTGAGGTCATCAAAATGTCCTCCACCACCACGGAGAAAACTATTGCAGTCCTATGGACCATTTTTGCCAGGAATGGCTTGCCAGAACAAATTTGCTCCGACAACGGACCACAGTTTGTGTCTGAAGAGTTCCGGAGGTTCTTGAAAAAGAATGGGGTAAGGCATTACACATCCACCCCGTATCATCCAGCCACAAATGGATTGGCTGAGAGGTTCGTACAAACCTTTAAGAAGGCAATAAAGGCTATGTACAATGACAACATTCCGCTGCAGCACAAGGTGGACAATTTCCTGTTCGCCTACCGGAATGCGACACATGCAGTCACCAACCAGGCCCCAGCCATGATGTTCTTTAACCGAAGGTTAAGGTCTCACCTGGATTTGCTCAGACCAAACGTACGAAGAGATGTTGAGAGTAAGCAATTCCAGCACATCCATGAGAAGCCAACAAGGAGCTTCAATGTAGGGCAACCAGTCTTGGCCCGCGACTACCAAACAGAAAAATGGCAGCCAGGAATGATATGCACATGGCAGGGCCCACTAATGTACACAATGGACGTTGGGGAGAGCATCGTGAGATGCCATGCTGACCAGATCCTAGAGTCACAGGAAAAAGTCAACCCCATGCCTCGCCCATACGTACCTGGTGATGAACCCGACGTACAAGTAGCATCTACCCCAGAAATAGTAGCATCGGAAGCTGATGAACCAACCGACGACAGGGGGCCAGAATCGCCTCCGCACCAAGAGCAAGACACTTGGGAAAGGCGCTATCCAGAAAGGATCGGGAAGCCTCCCCAAAGGCTGAATTTATAAATAGGCTATTTTCGGCTAATGTTGCATGTTAAAAGTGTTAATTGTAATTAGTTTGATATTTAATTGTTAAATGAGTGTTATGGTACTGTTAATCTAAAAGGGGAGGAATTGTAATGTATGTACCTTTAAGGGGGAGAACTACTTTTTACAGCTCATGTATACTGTAGTACCGGCAGTGACCACACCTGTATATAACATTGAGTAGTAATCTGTACAGTTCAGTTGCAGTCTGAGCCACGTTGAGTAAACACCGTTTGTACCGTTCTCCGCAGTCTGTGTCTGATTATACACGGACATAACATGGTTCATTACCCACTACAAGATCCAGCAGTCATTCTTTTCTTGTTGGACTTCTTATGTAGTGAGTGAGAAAGGAGTCCTGTAAAAACTCAATTTCCTTTTCTCCTTTCGTTACTTCTTCCTGCCAGTTTATAGATATCATAGATTTGCCTATATATTCCTTCACCAATTCTCTTCCACTATTTGGTGGTCTATTGTATAACCCTATTGTGGTAAACCACTATTATTGTTGTTCACCGTTGTTGTTGTTGTTGCACACTGTTGTATCTAGGCATGCCTCAGCATGCCTCTGCTGGCTCCGCCCCTGGCTCCACCCACAGGCCCAGGTATAAAGGTGACTGCTCTGCAGCCCCCTGCCTTCTTGGAAACCAGTCAACCACAAGAGGCATGCTCTGTTCTTTGTTAATAAAAGCCTTTTAGTTACTCTCCTAACTCTCCGTCTTTTATGAGTAATTGATAGCGCATCAATTTTATTAACAAACACAAAATGTCGGCACCAAACGCTGAGCAGCAGGAAATGACGGCACCAAACGCTGAGCAGCAGGCGCTGCAGCAAACGACGGCACCAAACGCTGAGCAGCAGGCGCTGCTGCATGCCCTCAGACCAACATGCCTGGACCTGGACCCTCAAGAGGCGGGTTCGTCTACCAAGTTCGCACAATGGCTGCGTTGCTTCGAAGCTTACCTGGAAGCCTCAGCCGTGACACTAGATGGAAACAAACTAAAAATCCTGGCCTCCAAGGTGGGCCACCAAGCCTACACGCTCATCCAGGACGCGACTACCTACACGGCGGCTATCGATCTGCTAAAAGGACAATACACACGCCCGGTAAATATGGTTTAGGCCAGACACTTCCTGAGATCCCGCAAACAGCAGTCCGGGGAATCGTTGGAGGCATTCCTACGGGCACTACAGATACTCGGCCGAGCCTGCGATTGTAAAGAGGTTTCGGCCGTGACACACGCGGAGGGACTTATCCGAGATGCTTTCGTTGCGGGCCTCAAATCCGACTACTCCCGGCAGAGACTGCTGGAGAAGGGCGAAATCGACCTGAAGAAGGCAGTGTCCCTCGCGCTCTCGCTAGATGCGGCCCACCGGAATATGGACGCATTCTCCCCTAACCGCTCCGCACCGTGGACGCCGCAACCTTGGGTCATGGGACCCCCGGCACCAACTGCTGCAGCGATGTCCAAGGGCCCGAAATGTTACTTCTGTGGCCAGGCAAAACACCCCAGAGCACGCTGCCCGGCGAAAAACGCTACCTGCTCTGGCTGCGGGAAGAAAGGACACTACGTCAGCGCCTGCAAAGGTAAAACCGCTAACGCCAGCAGCGCCGCGTGTGAACCGTGGGGGCAGCCATCTTGTCCGCCATCTTGGACACCTCCAGCCGCGTGGGGATCGGGATCATGGGCGCAGCCATTTTGTCCGCCATCTTGGACGCCTCCAACTCCAATCGCGGGTGACCCGGACTCAACCACCGCCTCGTCTGACGACCACAGCGACTCGCTTGACCATACGCTGGCCTCCGTGACGCTGGACCAATCTCTCCCTCACCAACTGTCCAGGTCCATGATGGACATTACGGTAAACGGCCGCGCCACTACCTGCCCTTTCGACAGCGGGAGCACGGAGAGCTTTATCCACCCCGACACGGTGCGCGGTTACTCTCTCCCGGTCCTGCCAACGCGCCATCGGATCTCTATGGCTTCCAAATCCCATTCAGCAGATGTCGGTGGCTACTGTGTAGTGACCCTTTCAGTAAGGGGCACGGAATACAAAAATGTTAAACTTCTTGTCCTGCCCCATCTCTGCGCTGCCATTCTACTGGGGTTGGATTTTCAGTGCCACCTTAAAAGTGTCACATTAGCGTACGGCGGACCCCTCCCCCCACTCACAGTCTGCAGCCAGCAGCTTTTAAATCGCCCGCCGCGCACCATTTGCAGCCTCTCCACGCTTAAAGTCTCCCCCCCCACTTGTTCGCTAACCTCACCCGCGACTGTAAGCCCATCGCTACCAAAAGCAGGCGGTACAGTGCTGGGGATAGGAGCTTCATTAAATCCGAAGTAGCAAGACTCCTGAAGGAAGGGATTATTGAGGGTAGCACTAGCCCATGGCGAGCACAAGTGGTGGTAGTGAAGACTGGCGAAAAACAGCGCCTAGTTATTGACTACAGCCAGACGATCAATCGCTACACCCAGTTAGATGCATACCCACTCCCCCGCATATCTGACATGGTCAATCAGATAGCGCAATACCGGGTGTTCTCGACGATTGATCTGAAGTCGGCATACCACCAGCTCCCCATCAGGGCTGAAGACCGCCAGTACACAGCTTTTGAAGCTGACGGTCGTCTCTACCACTTCCTCCGAGTCCCCTTCGGCGTCACCAACGGGGTTTCGGTCTTCCAAAGGGAGATGGACCGAATGGTTGACCAGAACGTGCTGCAGGCCACCTTCCCCTATTTAGACAATGTCACCATCTGCGGCCACGACCAGCAGGACCATGACGTTAACCTAGAGAAATTCCTCCGTACGGCCCAGCGGCTGAATCTAACATACAACAAGGACAAATGTATGTTTCGCACCACGCGCCTCGCCATTCTTGGCTGCGTAGTGGAGAATGGAGTCATCGGCCCCGACCCCGACAGAATGCGCCCCCTTATGGAGCTCCCCCTCCCCCACTGCCAAAAAGCACTGATGAGATGCCTAGGGTTTTTCTCTTACTATGCTCAGTGGGTGCCCAACTATGCGGACAAAGCCAGACCCCTCACCAAGTCCACCTCCTTCCCCCTGACTGCAGAGGCATGTGCAGCCTTCACTCTCATAAAAAAAGATATTGCGAAGGCCACAATGCACGCAGTGGATGAGTCCATCCCTTTCCAAGTGGAGAGCGATGCATCTGACTTCGCCCTAGCTGCAACCCTTAACCAGGCGGGGAGACCCGTGGCCTTTTTCTCAAGGACCCTCCAGGGCCCCGAGATTCGACACTCCTCTGTCGAAAAGGAGGCCCAGGCCATTGTGGAAGCGGTGCGACATTGGAGGCATTACCTGGCCGGAAAACGATTTACCCTGCTCACTGACCAGCGTTCAGTAGCTTTTATGTTTAATAATAATCAGAGGGGCAAAATCAAGAACGACAAGATCTTGAGGTGGAGAATTGAACTCTCCACCTACAATTACGATATCTTGTACCGGCCCGGGAAACTCAATGAGCCCCCAGATGCCCTATCACGTGGTACATGCGCCAACGCGCAGGTTGATAGACTGCAGACCCTCCACAATGACCTCTGCCACCCGGGGGTCACCAGGTTCTTCCATTTCATCAAATCCCGTAACCTGCCCTACTCCATCGAGGAGGTCAGGACCATGACCAGGAACTGCCAAATCTGTGCCGAGTGCAAACCGCATTTTTATAGGCCAGACAGAGCAAGCCTGATCAAGGCCACTTGCCCCTTCGAGCGCCTGAGCGTCGATTTTAAAGGGCCCCTCCCCTCCTCTGACCGCAACGTGTACTTCCTCAACATAATTGATGAGTACTCCCGTTTCCTGTTTGCCATCCCGTGCCCAGACATGACTAGTACCACGGTCATTAAATGTCTGAATGACCTTTTCGCCTTGTTCGGCTTCCCTAGCTATATCCATAGCGACCGGGGCTCATCCTTTATGAGCGACGAACTCCGTCAGTACCTGCTCACGAGAGGTATTGCTACAAGCAGAACCACCAGCTACAACCCCCGGGGGAACGGCCAGGTGGAAAGAGAGAACGCGACGGTTTGGAAGGCCGTCCTCTTAAACTTAAAATCTAAGGGCCTTCCGACCTCTCGCTGGCAGGAGGTCCTCCCTGCGGCGCTCCACTCCATTCGGTCACTGCTTTGTACGGCCACCAATGCCAGCCCCCATGAAAAAATGTTCACTTTCCCCAGTGTGGTAAACCACTGTTGTTCACTTCACTGTTGTTCACTTCACTGTTGTTCACTCTTGCCCATTGTTGTACCTGTCTGTGCATGCCTCAGCTGGCTCCGCCCCTGGCTCCACCCATATGCCCTGGTATAAAGGCGGCTGCTCTGCAGTCCCCCAGGCATTCAGGACCGGTCGACCACTAGAGGCATGCCTTCGTTCTTTAGCTAATAAAAGCCTGTTTGTTACTCATTTAACTTCCAGTCTTTCGCAGTAATTGATAGCGCATCAATTTTATTAGCTAAATTTTTTTCCGATGGAGCAAATCCTCAAACCAGCACGCCTGGAACTAGACCCTCAAGAGGCGGATGCACCTACCAAGTTCGCACACTGGCTGCGATGCTTTGAACTTTTCCTAGAAGCCTCCGTTGATTCTGTTCAAAACGATGGCGACAAACTAAAAATTCTGACCTCCAAGGTGAACCACCAAGCTTATTCGCTCATCCAAGATGCGACTACCTATGAGGGTGCCCTCGACCGTCTTAAAGAACAGTACGCACGCCCGGTAAATGAAGTTTACGCCAGACACCTCCTGGGGTCCCGCAAACAGCAACCCGGGGAATCGATGGAGGTATACCTACGGGCGCTGAAGGTGCTCGGCCGGGCCTGCAAATGTAAAGAGGTGTCGGCCGCGGTGTACACGGAGGAACTTGTCCGGGACGCCTTCGTCGCGGGCCTCAGGTCCAACTACACCCGGCAGAGACTGCTAGAGCAGGGCGAACTCGACCTGAAGAAGGCCACGGCCCTCGCACTTTCGCTAGACGTGGCCCAACGGAATAGGAACGCCTACTCACCTGACCGCACGGCCGCATCGTGGATGGCGCGAGCGCCGCCATCCTGGGACACGGTAGGACCGCCACCCGGCACCGCGCCACCCCCGCCACATCCCGCCAACGGCCCAACTTCTGCAGCGATGTCCCGGGGCCCGAAGTGTTACTTCTGTGGCCAAGCCAAACACCCCAGAGCGCGCTGCCTGGCGAAAAATGCTACCTGCTCTGGTTGTGGGAAGAAAGGGCACTACGCCAGTGTCTGCAAGGCTAAACCTACCCCAAACTCCAGCAGTGCCACGTGTGGGCCGAGTGGGCCGCCATCTTGGATGCCGCCATCTTGGACGCCATCTTGGACGCCTCCAGCCACGTGTGGATCATGGGCGCCGCCATCTTGGACGCCATCTTGGATGCCCTCTACCATGTGTGATCCGTTCCGGCCGCCATCTTTGCAACGGGCCCCCGACTCATCCACCGCCTCACCTGATGACTACAGCGACGCGCCTGACCCTACGCTGGCCTCCGTTACACTGGACCAGTCTAGACCTCACCAACTAGCCAGGTCCATGATGGACATAAAGGTAAACGGCCGCGCCACGACCTGTCTTTTCGACTGCGGGAGCACAGAGAGCTTTATCCACCCCGACACGGTGCGGCGTTACTCTCTCCCGGTCCTGCCAGCACGCCACCGGGTCTCTATGGCCTCCAAGTCCCATTCAGCGGACGTCGGCGGCTACTGCATGGTGACCCTTTCGGTGAGGGGCACAGAGTACAGAAACTTTAAACTGCTTGTCCTACCCGATCTCTGCGCTGCCGTTCTACTGGGGTTGGATTTTCAGTGCCACCTTAAGAGTGTCACGATGGCGTACGGTGGACCCCTGCCTCCACTCACAGTCTGCAACCAGCAGTTTTCAAATTGCCCGCCGCGCACCTTTTGCAGCCTCTCCACGCTTAAAGTCACCCCCCCCCCCGTTGTTCGCCAACCTCGCCCCAGACTGTAAGCCAATCGCCACCAAAAGCAGGCGATACAGCGCTGGTGACAGAGTTTTTATTAAATCTGAGGTGGAGCGGCTCCTGAAGGAGGGGATTATCGAAGCTAGCACCAGCCCCTGGCGAGCCCAGGTTGTAGTCGTCAAGACCGGCGAGAAGCAGCGCCTGGTCATTGACTACAGCCAAACAATAAATCGATATACCCAACTGGACGCATACCCCCTCCCCCGCATATCTGATATGGTCAATCAGATCGCGCAATACCGCGTATTCTCCACTATTGACCTTAAGTCAGCATATCACCAACTCCCTATCCGCTATGAGGACCGCCAGTATACTGCCTTCGAGGCAAACGGCCGCCTCTACCACTTCCTTCGGGTCCCCTTCGGCGTCACCAACGGGGTCTCCGTTTTCCAAAGGGAGATGGACCGGATGGTCGACCAAAATGCGTTGCAGGCCACTTTTCCCTACCTGGACAATGTGACCATCTGCGGCCATGACCTGCAGGACCATGACGCCAACCTCGACAAATTCCTCCACACTGCCCAACTCCTAAACCTTACGTATAACAAGGAGAAGTGCATATTCCGCACGAACCGCCTCGCTATCCTTGGCTGTGTTGTGGAACACGGAGTCATCGGCCCCGACCCCGACCACATGCGTCCTCTTATGGACCTTCCCCTGCCCCACTGCCTCAAGGCCCTGAAGAGATGCCTGGGGTTTTTCTCCTACTACGCCCAGTGGGTCCCTAATTATGCGGACAAAGCCCGTCCACTTATCAAGTCCACCTGTTTTCCCCTGGCGGCAGAGGCCGGCTTAGCCTTCCACCGTATCAAAGAGGACATCGCTAAAGCCACCATGCACGCGGTGGACGAGTCCATCCCCTTCCAGGTGGAGAGCGATGCGTCCGACTTTGCCCTGGCCGCTACCCTTAACCAGGCGGGAAGGCCCGTGGCCTTCTTTTCACGAACCCTCCAAGGCTCCGAAATCAGACACTCCTCTGTCGAAAAGGAGGCCCAGGCCATTGTGGAAGCTGTGAGACATTGGAGGCATTACCTGGCCGGAAAACGATTCACCCTACTCACTGACCAGCGTTCAGTTGCTTTTATGTTTAATAACAAGCAGAGGGGCAAAATCAAAAATGACAAGATTTTGAGGTGGAGAATTGAACTTTCCTCCTACAATTACGATATCTTGTACCGGCCCGGGAAACTCAATGAGCCCCCGGATGCTCTATCGCGTGGCACCTGCGCCAACGCGCAGGTTGATAGACTGCGGGCCCTCCACAATGACCTCTGCCACCCGGGGGTCACCAGGTTCTTCCATTTTATCAAGGCCCGCAACCTGCCTTACTCCATTGAGGAGGTCAGGACCATGACCAGGAACTGCCAAGTCTGCGCTGAGTGCAAACCGCACTTTTATAGACCAGACAGGGCTCACCTGATAAAAGCCACTCGCCCCTTCGAGCGCCTGAGCGTTGATTTTAAAGGGCCTCTCCCCTCCTCCAACCGCAATGTGTACTTCCTCAACATTATTGACGAGTACTCGCGCTTCCTGTTCGCCATCCCCTGCCCGGACATGACCAGTGCCACGGTCATTAAATGTCTGAACGACATCTTCACCCTGTTCGGTTTCCCCAGCTATATCCATAGCGACCGGGGCTCATCGTTTATGAGCGACGAACTCCGCCAGTACGTGCTCGCTAGGGGTATTGCCACAAGCAGGACCACCAGTTACAACCCCCGGGGGAACGGACAGGCGGAAAGAGAGAATGCGACAGTTTGGAAGGCCGCCCTGCTAGCCTTAAAGTCTAGGGGCCTTCCGACCTCCCGCTGGCAGGATGTGCTCCCCGATGCGCTTCACTCTATTCGGTCACTGCTCTGCACTGCCACTAACTCCACCCCTCACGAGAAAATGTTTGTCTTCCCAAGGAAGTCCACATCGGGGACATCGCTACCGCCATGGCTGACATCCCCAGGGCCGGTCCTACTGAGAAGACACGTGAGGACCCATAAAACGGACCCCCTGGTCGAGAGGGTCGACCTCCTCCACGCCAACCCCCAGTACGCTTACATTGCGTACTCGGACGGGCGGGAGGACACAGTCTCCATATGAGACCTCGCACCCTCGGGGGCCCCTGAAACCAACATTACCGCTACCCACAATGTACCGGCGGCAACGGACCCATACCTAACCCCTGTAGACGGCACGCCGTGGCCCCGTGACCCGCCATTGATCACCAACCAACCCAACACCCAGGAGGACGACACGCCAGTGCGCCGGCCCACGCGGGACTCGGCGTCAGAAGCTGCACCACCTCTGCCATCGCCACGATGATCACGACGGCATACAAGACCCCCAGAAAGACTCAATTATACGAACTTTTAATACACTTCACCCCGTCGGACTCATTTTAAGCAAGGGGTGAATGTGGTAAACCACTGTTGTTCACTTCACTGTTGTTCACTTCACTGTTGTTCACTCTTGCCCATTGTTGTACCTGTCTGTGCATGCCTCAGCTGGCTCCGCCCCTGGCTCCACCCATATGCCCTGGTATAAAGGCAGCTGCTCTGCAGTCCCCCAGGCATTCAGGACCGGTCGACCACTAGAGGCATGCCTTCGTTCTTTAGCTAATAAAAGCCTGTTTGTTACTCACTTAACTTCCAGTCTTTCGCAGTAATTGATAGCGCATCACCCAGGAAGTCCACATCGGGGACCTCGCTACCGACATGGCTGACGTCTCCAGGACCCGTCCTACTGCGGAAGCACGTGAGGTCCCATAAAACGGACCCCCTGGTCGAGAGGGTGAGCCTCCTCCACGCCAACCCCCAGTATGCTTACGTGGCGTACCCGGGCGGGCAGGAGGACACAGTCTCCATACGAGACCTCGCACCTTCGGGTGCCCCTGAAACACTACCATTGCGGGAGGACATAGTCTCCATACGAGGCCTCGCACCTTCGGGTGCCCCTGAAACACTACCATTGCCATCCACCACTACCCACAACCCAACCCCGGTAGACGGCATGCCGCAGCCCCAGGACCCGTCATTGACCACCCAACCACTCAATGAGACGCCAGATTCAACGTTGGATGCTGCACCATCACGGCCGCCACCACGACGATCAGGACGGCATACAAGGCCACCTGATAGACTTACTTACACAAACCTTTAGTACACTTCACCCCGCCGGACTCAATTTTAAACAAGGGGTGAATGTGGTAAACCACTGTTATTGTTGTTCACCGTTGTTGTTGTTGTTGCACACTGTTGTATCTAGGCATGCCTCAGCATGCCTCTGCTGGCTCCGCCCCGGCTCCACCCACAGGCCCAGGTATAAAGGTGACTGCTCTGCAGCCCCCTGCCTTCTTGGAAACCAGTCAACCACAAGAGGCATGCTCTGTTCTTTGTTAATAAAAGCCTTTTAGTTACTCTCCTAACTCTCCGTCTTTTATGAGTAATTGATAGTGCATCACCTATTAGGGTAATGGATCCCTTCTTCTCTTTTAACTCAATCCATAAGCATTCTGTATCTATCTTATTGTTAGTTACATCCTATTTTTCTACTGCCATTATGTTATCTTTAACTAGTACAGCTACTCCACCTCTTCTCCTTCCTTCCGAAATGTGTAATATCCTGCAATATTTAGTTGCCAATCCTGTTCTCTATGTAGCCATGTTTCAGTCATCCCTACTATATCCAAATTCTCTCTACAAATTATTGCCTCCAGTTCATCCATTTTGTTTTGAATACTACATACATTGTTATACCAACAGTTTAAATTGTTTTTTTTAATTATTCCTCTTTCTTTGTTTTTAGTAGTTATTTTATTTTTATGCTCCATGACTTTATCTGATCTCTGGACATTTGTGATATCCTTATTCCTTTCTTTAGTTTGTCCTTTATTCTCTTTTCCTGATTCTTTTATTGTTAGGTTTGTATAATTTCGAGCAGTTCCCTCCCCCATGTTAATAGTTTAAAGTCTTATTTGAAGCTCTAGTTATCCTTTCCGCTAGGACCTTGGCCCCAGCCCGGTTTTGGTGCAGCCTGTTCCAATGGTGCAGTTCCTTCCTGTCCCAGTACTGGTGCCAGTGTCCCATGAAATAGAAACCCTCCTTCCCACACCACTCCTTTAGCCATGTATTAGCTTTCCTAATCTGTTTGTCCCTATGCCAATTTGCACATGGCTCGGGTAATAATCCTGAGATTATTACCTGTGAGCTCCTGCTTTTCAATTTAGCTCCTAACTCCAGATACTCCCTTAGGATTTCCCTAATCTTTCCTATCTTGTTGGTTCCGACATGGAGCACAACTAGATCCTCCCCCTCCCTTTCCAGATACTTTATCAGCCATTTTGAGATGTCCCTTATCCTGGCACTAAATAGGCAACACACCCTTCGGGACTCTCGCCCCCGAGAGATGCACCATTACGCAATGTGACCCTTGTAAGCATCACGTCAAAGTTTGCCACCATGTGTACTTTGAGGCTAGGTGAGAGAAGGGGTCTTCATGTGGTGACTTACCGCGCACAAGTATACAGGAACTAGGGCAAGAGGACAGATACTACAGGTGGCAGCTTACCAGAGGATGAGCTGATATACTAGCTCTGCTGCAGAGGACTTTGAGGGCCTAGGCTAGGTGCACTGGGAACCTGCCAGCGAGCTTGTGCACAATGGCTCAGAGCATGGAGGAGTCCAGATCCAATTTGTGTTTGGGCTTCGTGTAGAGCAAGGAGACTATTCTGTCCAAAAAGGAGCAAGCGGGCAGCTCCATGAACACAACAGTGGCACCCACCATAATGAAGTTTTTGCTGACAACTTCCATGGCAGTGGGGGTCAGTCTTGACAGGGAATTCCAGCGCGACACATCACTCCTACACTCTGGTCTTGCACAGAGCCTAGGAGTGATGAGGCGTAGTCCCAGGAGTGTGGCCTTGGCTCCATGGGAGAGGCACCCACTGTCCTCTCTTAGGATGACAGCATGCCTGCTCCCCCACCACCCACTCCGCCAGTGCCCTTGTTAGTGCCAGGCACAGAGCTAGGCCAGACTGCCCCAGCCCACGCCAACATGCTGCAGTCTGCAGCCGGGTCTTCAAGTCCCAGAGCTGCTTGAGGTCGCCCACCACAGCCATCTGAAGTGTCCTCAATGGAAGCTCAGCTGCCTTCCACCTCAATGACTATAAGCTGGGCCGTTAAAATCAGCATCTGTGCCCTCTGTAGCAGGGCTTAAATGTGGGAGTGCTGTCGGGTGAGCTGGTTTCTGGGCCATCCTATCCCCCTGCCCTTGCTCCTGTGCACTTGTGCTGGATGAACCTCCGAGTATAGATCCCTCTTATTGATCCTCTGAACAACAGGGAGTACCAGTTTCTGAGTTGGTGCTGGCAAGAGTGCGGTAAAGTGACGGTGTGTGCGCAGGAGGGCTGTCCTCCTCTTCCTCTGCTGCAACTGGACCTCTGCAATTACATGTGATTGAAAGGGGACAAGGGTTAGCAGTTAATGGCTAGGGTAAGCAGAGACAGATGAACGTCAGCTCAAAACAGCTCCGCTTTATCATGCAGAGTGTGTTTTGGAAGATATTTCAGTCAGAAGAAAAGAGGGTAAGACGGCCAAACACCCCGCGGAGCGTACCCTCCAGCCTCACCACTTGCAATGCTCCTGACGTGCCTCATGCCCATAGTCTCCATTACTGCCTCCTCTAATGGGGAGAGGACGTGGATGGACGGTGGGCCTCCTGGCCCTCCAGTAGTACTGTGGAACCGGGAGAGGCACTCTTTCTCTACCGTTTCTTCAGCGGCCTCCAGCGGTCACTTTGAGGACCACGGTTTAGGCAGCTGTAGAACTGTAGTAATGCCAACCCCACCGTCTTTTATATCATGAGACAAACTCTTAAAAGTCATGAGATTTGGTAAGAAATCATGAGTTGCTATTTTTTTCAAACATAAACTAATATAGATTGACAGTTCGTTTATAAACCTCATTAGTGGCTTTATTTCATCTCTAACAGGTCGCAGCTCTTTCAAAAACGATATTACTGCCTCTGAAAATGCTTTACAAAAAACTTTTTTAAAATCCTACCCGTTATCACCATCCTTCACCTGGTGCCTAATACAACCACAATGCAATGCAGTCCTTGCAGCTGCAAACCAAAGATAAGTTTTGGGGGAAAAATCAAAAACACCTTCCCATCAAGATAGGAGTCATGATCACCACAGCCACCGTAGGTCGCTCCAATCTCCCTCCTGGCACTTGCCTGAGGGCTGGTGCTGGCAATGATGTCTTTGCTCTAGAAAGGTGCCTGTGGAGGCGCAACCAGTGTCGGCAGCTCACCCCTAGTATGCAGATGTGGCCCGAGGACCGATTTTTATTGATCCTCGGGCCTCTTACTTCCGAGGCCTCCCCCCCATGTTATAATAAAATTTGGGGACCCCCTGTAACACAATGAGTATTTTTTCTGTATAAAAATTAGTTATACATTTAAGCATATATATATATTTATTATTATTTCTGTTTTACTTACTTAATGTAAGAGCAGGAAGGTGCCTGGGTTCGTTCCCTAGCCTATGCTGAGTTACCAGATCTGAGCTAGGGCAGCAGGAGTAGCGATGCAACAATTGGACTCAAAGCCCCTGTTTCCTAAAATCTCAATACCAAACCCCAACACGGGTTATGGCCTTGCTGCAGGCCCAGAGAACGGCAAGTTTCTTTCTTTCCACCCTCCTTCTCCCCCTCCAAGGCCACGTGGCGCGCGCACTCTCCATTGATTGCGGCAGGCGCCTCCCCTCCCGACCACCTGAGGAAACGGCGCCGGTCTCTTTTCAACCACGCGACCAGCTTCCAACACATTGATACAGGGCTGCGGGCCACTCCGCACGAGGGGAAAGAACGAGAAGGATTGAATTTCAAAAGATCAATAGATTTTTGAATATTAAGGGAATCATAGAAACATAGAAACATAGAAGATAGGAGCAGGAGTAGGCCATTCGGCCCTTCGAGCCTGCTCCGCCATTCAATGAGATCATGGCTGATCATCCAAATTCAGTACCCTGTCCCTGCCTTCTCCCCATATCCCTTGATCCCTTTAGCCTTAAGAAATATATCCAACTCTTTCTTGAATATATTTAATGAACTGGCCTCCACCGCCCTCTGTGGCAGAGAATTCCACAGGCTCACCACTCTCTGGGTGAAGAAATTCCTCCTCATTTCAGTCCTAAATGTCCTACCCCTTATCCTTAGACTATGACCCCTGGTTCTGGACTCCCCGACCATCGGGAACATCCTTCCTGCATCTAGTCTGTCCAGGCCGGACAGAATTTCATAGGTTTCGATGAGATCCCCTCTCAATCTTCTAAACTCCAGTGAGTATAAGCCCAATCGACACAATCTCTCCTCATACGTCATTCCAGCCATCCCAGGTATCAGCCTGGTGAATCTTCGCTGCACTCCTTCCATGGCAAGAACGTCCTTCCTCAGATAAGGCGACCAAAACTGCACACAATACTCAAGGTGCGGTCTTACCAAGGCCCTGTACAACTGTAGCAAGACATCCTTGTTCCTGTACTCGAACCCTCTTGCTACGAAGGCCAACATACCATTTGCCTTCTTAACTGCCTATTGCACCTGCATGCTTACCTTCAGCGACTGGTGTACAAGAACACCCAGGTCTCTTTGCACTTCCCCTTCTCCCAATCTATTGCCATTCAAATAATAATCTGCCTTCCTGTTTTTGCCACCAAAGTGGATAACCTCACATTTATCCACATTATAGTGCATTTGCCATGTTTCTGCCCAATCACCCAGCCTGTCCAAATCGTACTGGAGTTTCATGACATCCTCCTCACAGCATACCCTCCCACCCAGCTTTGTGTCGTCTGCAAATTTGGAGATATTACATCCAATTCCCTCGTCCAGATCATTAATATATATTGTGAACAGCTGGGGTCCTAGGACCGATCCTTGCGGTACCCCACTAGTCACTGCCTGCCACTCGGAAAACGACCCGTTTATTCCAACTCTTTGCTTCCTGTCCGCCAACCAGTTCTCTATCCAAGTCAATACCTTGCCCCCAATCCCATGTGCCTTAATTTTGCACGCTAATCTCTTATGCGGGACCTTATCGAAAGCCTTCTGAAAGTCCAAATACACCACATCCACTGGTTCTCCCTTATCTATTTTACCAGTTACATCCTCAAAAAATTCCAGTAGATTAGGCAAGCATGATTTACCTTTTGTAAATCCATGTTGACTTTGTCCGATCCTGTCACTGCTTTCCAAGTGCTCTGCTATTACATCTTTTATAATGGACTCTAGCATTTTCCCCACTACCGATGTCAGGCTTACCGGTCTATAATTCCCCGCTTTTTCTCTGCCACCTTTTTTGAATAGTGGGGTAACATTAGCTACCCTCCAATCCATAGGTACTGTTCCAGAGTCTATTGAGTTCTGGAAGATGACCAGCAATGCATCTACTATTTCCAGGGCCACTTCCTTAAGTACCCTGGGATGTAGATTATCAGGCCCTGGGGATTTATCGGCCTTCAGTCCCCTCAATTTTCCTAACACCATTTCCCTACAAATACTGATTTCTTTCAGTTCCACCCTTTCTTCAGACCCTATGTTCCTCGGTATTTCTGGGAGGTTATTTGTGTCCTCCTTTGTGAAGACAGATCCAAAATATCTGGGGATAAATGCAATTGAAAGGAAGGATATTAACTCAGTTAATACAGAATCTATATGGGTGGAGCTAAGAAATAGCGAGGGGCGAAAAACATTAATAGGAGTGGTATATAGGCCTCCAAATAGTAAAATAGAGGTTAGGGAGGGCATCACGAGGGAAATTAGAGAAGCGTGCAATAAGAGCACAGCTGTCATCATAGGTGACTTTAACTTACATATAGATTGGACTAGCCTAATCAGTAAAAATAATGAGGAGGAGGAATTCCTTGAGTGTTTGAGGGATGGTTATCTGGATCAATATGTCGAGGAACCAACTCGGGAACAGGCTATATTGGACTGGGTACTGTGCAATGAGAAGGGACTAATCAGTAATCTTGTTGTACGGGGACCCTTGGGTCAGAGCGATCATAACATGATCGATTTCTCACTCGAAATGGAGAGCGAAGAAATTGACTCAGAGACTAAGGTCCTGAATTTAAACAAGGGGAATTATGATGCCATGAGACGGGAACTGAGTAGGTCTGATTGGACAACGTTCCTGGGAGGACTGGAGGTAGATAAACAATGGCAAACATTTAAAGATAGAATGACAAAATTGCAAAAATTGTTTATACCAATCTGGCATAAAAGGAAATCTAAAAAGGTGACTCAACCGTGGATAACAGGGGAAATTAGAGACAGCATAAAATCCAAAGATAGGGCGTATAAAATAGCCAAAAAAAGCGCCAGAGCGGAAGATTGGGAACAGTTTAAGATAGAGCAAAGGAGGGCAAAGGGCATAATCAAGAGGGGCAAAATAGCTTACGAAAACAAGCTGGCGGAAAATATAAAAACTAACTCCAAAAGCTTTTATAAGTATATCAAAAGGAAAAGACTGGTGAAAACCAAAGTTGGTCCATTGCAGTCAGATACGGGGGAATATATAATGGGAAATAAGGAAATGGCAGATCAACTAAATGCATACTTTGGGTCAGTCTTTACGAAGGAAGACACAAAAAACCTCCCTGGGATATCGGGAAAAATAGGGACATTGGCAAAGGAGGAACTGACGCAAATCAATATCTCTAAGGATATGGTGTTAAGGAAGCTAAAGGGATTGAAGGTGGACAAATCCCCAGGGCCTGATAACATGCATCCTAGGGTACTGAAGGAGGTGGCCCTAGAGATAGCGGATGCACTAAGGATGATTTTTCAGAAATCATTAGACTCGGGAACAGTGCCGATGGATTGGAGGGTAGCTAACGTTACCCCACTATTCAAAAAGGGGGGTAGGGAAAAAGCAGGTAATTACAGACCTGTAAGCCTTACATCAGTTGTGGGCAAAATGCTGGAGTCCATCATTAAGGATGAAATAGCGGAGCACTTAGCAAATGGGGACAGGATAGGACAGAGTCAACATGGATTTACAAAGGGTAAATCGTGCTTGACTAATCTATTGGAATTTTTTGAGGGAGTAACTGGTAGAATAGATGGGGGAGAGCCAGTAGATGTGGTGTACCTGGACTTCCAAAAGGCCTTCGATAAGGTCCCACATAAAAGATTAGCATGGAAAATTGAGGCTCATGGGATAAAGGGGAAAGTTTTGGCGTGGATAGGGAACTGGCTGTCAGATAGAAAACAGAGAGTTGGAATAAACGGCTCATTTTCTGAATGGCAGGCAGTAACCAGTGGGGTACCACAGGGATCTGTCCTGGGCCCCCAGCTGTTCACAATTTACATTAATGACCTGGATCAGGGAGTCGGATGCAGCATTTCCAAATTTGCAGACGACACTAAACTAGGAGGGGGGGTGGGCTCAGAGGAAGAGACCAGGAAGCTCCAGAGCGATTTGGACAGACTGGGCGATTGGGCGGATAAATGGCAGATGCACTATAATGTGGACAAGTGCGAAGTTATCCACCTTGGGTGCAGGAACGGGAGGGCAAATTATTATTTAAATGGCAATAGATTGGGAGAGGGGGAAGTACAGAGAGACCTGGGTGTTCTTGTACACCAGTCACTGAAGGCGAGCATGCAGGTGCAACAGGTGGTCAAGAAGGCAAACGGTATGCTGGCCTTCATAGCAAAAGGGTTAGAATACAGGAACAGGGATACCTTGCTGCAGCTGTACAGGGCACTGGTGAGACCACACCTCGAGTACTGTGTACAGTTTTGGTCGCCTCATCTGAGGAAGGATGTTCTTGCCATGGAGGGGGTGCAGCGGCGATTCACCAGGCTGATACCAGGAATGGCGGGAATGACCTATGAGGAGAGACTATGTAGTTTAGGGATGTACACACTGGAGTTTAGAAGATTGAGAGGGGACCTCATAGAAGTGTATAAAATTCTGACAGGTCTAGACAGACTGGATGCAGAAGGAATGTTTCCCTTGGCGGGTGAGAACAGAACTAGAGGACATAATTTAAGGATAAGGGCTAAACCATTTAGGACAGAGATGAGGGGGAATTTCTTCACTCAGAGAGTGGTGAACCTGTGGAACTCATTGCCACAGAGGGCAGTGTATGCCAGCTCATTAAATATATTTAAGAGGGAATTAGATATATTTCTACGGGCAAAAGGGGTTAAGGGTTACGGAGAGAAGGCGGGGACGGGATACTGAATTAAAGGATCAGCCATGATCTCATTAAATGGCGGAGCAGGCACGAAGGGCCGAATGGCCTACTCCTGCTCCTATCTTCTATGTATCTATGTATATGTATTTAGTTGGTCTGCCATTTCTTTGTTCCCCATTATAAATGCCCCCGATTCTGACTGCTAGGGACCTACGCTTGACTTCACCAATCTTTTTCTCTTCACATATCTATAAAAGCTTTTACAGTCAGTTTTTATGTTTCCTGCCAGCTTACTCTCATATTCTATTTTCCCTTTCTTAATTAATCCCTTTGTCCTCCTTTGTTGAATCCTAAACTGCTTCCAATCCTCAGGATTATTGCTTTTTCTGGCCAATTTGTATGTCCTCTCCTTGGATCTTATGCTATCCCTAATTTCCCTTGTTAGCCACGGTTGAGTCACCTTTTTTGTTTGATTTTTATGCCAAACTGGGATGAACAACTTCTGTAGTTCATCCATTCGGTCTTTGAATGTTTGCCATTGCCTATCCACCGTCAACCCTTTGAGTGACATTCCCCAATCAATCCTACCCAACTCACTCCTCAGACCATCGTAGTTTCCTTTATTTGAATTGAGGACCCTAGTTTCTGAGTCAACTACTTCATTCTCCATCTCAATGAAGAATTCGATCATATTATGATCGCTCCGACCCAAGGGGCCTCATACAACAAGATTGCTAATTAATCCTTTCTTGTTACATAATACCCACTCTAAGATGGCCTGATCTCTGGTTGGTTCCTCGACATATTGGTCCAGGAAACCATCCCGTAAACACTCCAGGAATTCCTCCTCCACAGTATTGTTAGTAATTTGGTTAGCCCAATCTATATGTAGATTAAAGTCACCCATGATGACTGCTGTGCCCTTATTGCACGCTTCTTTAATTTCCCTTTTAATGCCATCCCCAACCTCCGCCTTACTGTTTGGAGGTCTATATACCACTCCCACTAATGTTTTTTTCCCCTTAGTATTTCTCAATTCTACCCATACAAATTCCACATCATCAGAGCTAATATCCTTCATTACAATTGTGTCAATCCCTTCTTTAACCAGTAATGCAACCCCTCCTCCCTTTCCTTTTTGCCTATCTTTCCTGAATATCGAATAACCCTGGATGTTGAGTTCCCAGTCTTGGCCATCCTTGAGCCACATTTCCGTAATCCCAACCAAATCATATTTGTTTACCTCCATTTGCACAGCCAATTCATCCACCTTATTACAAATGCTCCTCGCATTAAGACACAAAGCCTTCAGGCTTGTTTTTTTAACGCTCTTAGACCTATTAGAATTATTATTTACTGTGGCCACGTTTGATTTAAACCGTTGATTTCTCTGACTGCCACTTTTGTTTTTCTCTTTCCTATCTTTTGCTTTTATCCTTGTTTCCCTTTCTTCTGTCTCCCTGCTCAGGTTCCCAACCCCCTTCCATTTTAGTTTAAACCCTCCCCCACAGCACTAGCAAACACTCCCCCTAGGGCATCAGTTCCAGCCCTGCCCAGGTGCAGACCGTCCGGTTTGAACTGGTCCCACCTCCCCCAGAACCGGTTCCAATGTCCCAGGAACTTGAATCCCTCCCCCTGGCACCATTCCTCTAGCCACGTATTCATCTGAAGTATCCTTCTATTTCTACTCTGACTAGCACTTGGCATTGGTAGCAATCCTGAGATTACTACTTTTGAGGTCCTGTTTTTTAATTTACCTCCTAACTCCCTATATTCCGCTTTTAGGACCTCATCCCGCTTTCTACCTATATCGTTGGTGCCTATATGCACCACGACAACTGGCTGTTCACCCTCCCCTTCCAAGATGTTCTGCAGCCGCTCGGAGACATCCTTGACCCTTGCACCAGGGAGGCAACACACCATCCTGGAGTCTCGTTTGCGGCTGCAGAAATGCCTATCTATTCCCCTTACAATTGAATCCCCTATTACTATAGCTCTACCATTCTTTTTCCTCCCATTCTGTGCAGCAGAGCCACCCCTGGTGCCAGGAAGTTGGCTGCTGCTGCCTTCCTCTGATAAGCCATCCCCCCCAACAGCACTCAAAGTGGTATATCTGTTGGAGAGGGGGATGGCCACAGGGGACCCCTGCACTACCTGCCTGCACCTAGTACTCTGCCTGTTGGTCACCCGTTCCCTTTGTTCCTGTCCAACCTCTACCTGTGGTGTGTCCAACTCCCTAAACGTGCTATTCACGATGTCACGAGCATCGTGAACACTCCAGTATGCATCCAATCGCAGCTCCAGTGCCGCAATGCGTTCTGTCAGTAGCTGCAGCTGGATGCACTTCCTGCACATGTAGTTGTCAGGGACACAGGAAGTGTCCCTGAGTTCCCACATATCGCAGGAGGAGCAGATCACAGGGCCGGTCTGTCCTGCCATGACTTACCCTTTAATCAATTGAGTTTAAATTAAATCAATCAATCCCACTAATTACACTACAGTTAAATAGTTTACCAACAGTCCTCGCTACACCAGAGAGACCTTAGAAACTATAAACCAGAGTTAAAGTTTAAAAAAAAGAGAGATATACTCACCACCCAATCACTTACCTGCTTCCTGCTGACGTCACACTTTGATTACTTTTTACCTCTGTCCCCCGCTGCTGAATTGGTCGGGCCTCGCTGAATCCGCCGGTTTTAAGTTCTGCCGCGCTCAATGCTGCTCTCTCCCAGGTCCAGGCTCTGTGGTCGGGCCTCGCTGAATCCGCCGGTTTTAAGCTCTGCCGCGCTCGATGCTGCTCTCTCCCAGGTCCAGGCTCTGTGGTCGGGCCTCGCTGAATCCGCCGGTTTTAAGCTCTGCCGCGCTCGATGGTGCTCTTTCCCAGGTCCAGGCTCTGTGGGGATAGTGCAGGGAGGTGGAGTTGAGGTAGAAGATCAGCCATGATCTTATTGAATGGCGGAGCAGGCTCGAAGGGCCAAATGGCCTATTCCAGCTCCTATTTCTTATGTTCTTATATGTTCTTATAAATGAAGGCCACTCATACCTCGGCCTATGCAACGCATGCTGCACTAACTGATTTTCCCGCCCTTGAATTTCATGAAGTTCTTGAACTCCCAGTCGGAGTCTCTCTATTTTATTAAAAACAGTCAGTGAGTGGGCTCTGTCCAATGTAGAAGCCTGAATCAGAAAAAAAACTTTACTTACCGAGATAAAACCGTAGAAGAAGCCAGTGACTGATACACTGCAGTCGTGCTGGAGGATCAACAGTTCAATTCGCTCAAGCATGTTGCAATGGTGTCCAACATTGCGCATGCACAGTCTTTGTATCTGAGATTATTCCAATCACACAGGGAAGCAGGGCAGAGACTACTGATGGAAAACCAATGGCAAGTTGTGGGAGACAGTACTATGGGACAAACCAACTCATGGACCCGCTAAAATCTTCTCACGGACCCCTAGCAGGCCACGGGACCCCCCGGTTGAGAATCCTTGACCTAACCCACGTGTCCCCAGCAGCCAATCACAGGAGGCGGTGATGAAGATTAATACAGTCGAAAAAAAGTCATGACTTATCTGAGTTGAATCGCAAGATCGTGAGTTGGGGTGAATTTTCATTAAAAATTGTGTGTCTCGCGATTAAATCGTGAGAGTTGGCAATACTGGAACTGAAAAAACTAGTCAGATCTTGCATGGTGCATGCGCCACCTCGCATTTTGCAGAAGGGTCCTGAAACAGGTGCAGGGCCCTTCTTTGCACATTTAAACATCCAACCTTGATTTCAGGTGGCCGCCAGGGATAACTGAAACAGTGAGGACCAATATGATGGAAGCTATGCCGCTGGTGCTAATTAGGTGCAAGACCTCGCACCCAGAAATTGGTGTACATTGCACCTGATATACACCCAAAAAAAAGGCAAAACACATAGGGCTAGAAATTGGACTCCTTAGCGCCTCCCATTATCGCTTCTGAGGGGCGATAATGGGGCACTAACGACTTACCGCCCGGGCGCGGCAAGATGAACGACTCCCACTAACTTGGCCGGGAGGTTTGTGGTGGTGGTAACACTCAGCGCCACGATCTCCTGCGCCCGGAGATCATGACGCCATTGCCATGCGCATCGCCCTGGTAGCGTCCCAGTCCTGAAATTTGGTTCCGCTCCTGCAGCATCACCGGGCGAAAACACCGACAGCTGCAGGAGGCATTGTTTAGGAGGCCGTGCACTTTGGGGGCGGAACTTAAAGGGGAGGATGCCGAGGTAAGTAGGAAAATTTCTAAAATGCTTTTTTTCAGTTTTTTTCAATTCTCCTGGAGTACATGGGGCTGATCGGCCGGATCCTGGCTGCCATCGGGGACCAGCTAACTGGTCCCAATGCAGAGCCTGCAGTGAAGGCTCTTCCCTTTAAGGGAGGGAAGGAGCCTCGGATCTCGGCAGTGCTGCACGGGACATTGTGCAGCGCTGCACCACTACTGCCCCACCTGCGTCCTTTAATGCTCCAGGAAGGAAGTGGAATGCTTGATTTAGCTCTCTGCTTCCTTCCCGAAGCGCAAACACTGAATTTAGAAAAAGCTGGGAATCGTTAGCGCCTGGTGCTAAGTTTCCCAGCTTTCAAAAGTTACTGCCCCCAAACGGGGCGATACCAAATTTCTAGCTTAGTTTCCACCCCCAGTGTATCCAAATAACTTTTGCTAAATGTGGCTTATGCCAAGTGCTAGGTTGTCGAACCTGGCCCGCCATATAAAATGAGTTTGGTACCCCGACTCGACAATATACAGACAAAGTGCTGAAAACAGCAGTGCCAACTGCAAGATCATCTCATTTGAATGTGCCTTTAATTAAGCTCTGTAAACAGCACAGCTCAATTTAACTGAAAACTGTTGGTTTACAATGAATCTTTTTCACATGCATGTTTCAACAGTAAGTGGCCTTAAGTAAGAACTGTGTAAACGGTGATAATGATGAAAACTGTTAGATGCAATAGACAGTGAATTCCATAAGCCAGAAGCAAAAGATAAAACTAGTTCACCATTTTTGTCACAGGGCTTGAGTTATATTTTACATAATGGAGTAAATTGCTCACAAATTAGAAATTCAAGAAGCAAACATTATGCTTAGTTTTCTTCTGTTCCAAAAAATGTCCTGCCCTCTACTAATTTATTTATTATACAGTACTGCCTTTCTGTTAAATCACCTACACCTTTCAAAAAGTTGTTTTCTTCTCTTAGAGCTTTCTACTCAAAAGAATATCGAACAAATCTGCGTTTCTACTTTTTTTTCATTCCTCCATTCTCCGAGCTACAAATGCTTACCTCTAACTCCGAACTGTATTTACTGAAATGATTTAGTATCATTTGTGACCGATGCTTAAAGTAAACATGCACATAAAAGGATTTGCTGCGCAAAGTATTATGTACTTTGAGAAAACTTTATGCCACCCTGCACTGTGACGGGATAATTAAACACAATTCTGAATTTGTGCAATGACACAGGTCTGGTGTAAAAGGTGGAGGAGTTTACCCTACATGTACCATTATTGATAGAATTTACAAATGAGTGCTCTAGATAAAGAACCTCGTGAGACTGGAGCGTATATTGGCAATGTGGATGCAGAGATTTGCAGTTTTGCACCTGGTGACACGTGAAGCTCTGTGCCGAGAATGCTAATTCATAAAATCTACTCCATATATTCCACACCTCACCCCTTAAACATGAAGCCATCACAAAGTGAAACATTTGTCTCAACGAGGTTTCTTGTTTTAATGACTAATACTTTGAAATTGCTGTCAGCAGTATTAGCATCCCAACACTTAACTGACTCGTATGACATTCCTGTGTCTGCTGTTTTAACAGAGATGCTAGCAACTTAAAATAAATAAGCTAAAGCCTCTCTTAAGGTAGCAGAATGTCATTCAAAGGCATTACGCATTTGTGCTCTCATGTCACAATCAATCATTTCTAGACTTAAATTCTTTGAATTTACAATGTGCTGATAGATGGTAGTTTGGTTACTATTTCATCATTTAATTCTGAAAGCTGCTCTTGAAAATAGTCAACAAAAACAATCAGATGTCTGCCTGCATTTCCATGCGAATAAACCATAGAGACCTGGTGGTTATGGTATTGGATCAGCAACCCAGCGGTCATAAGTTCTAATAGCACCATCGTAAGTTGTGAAATTGAATTCTAAAAGCAGCTGGATTGTTCTTTCAGCAACAGGAACCTACCACCCCTCCTTGGTCTACATGGGACTCCAGTCCCATATTATGTGGTTGACCCTTGATGACTTAAGGGCAACTAGAGATGGGCACCAATAATTATGTTGCCAGTGTCAACCACATCGCAAGAAAAAAAATAACACAATTTGTTTCAGGCAATAGTTAATTCAGTTTTCGGGACTGTTTCTTTGCCAAGCATTGGAAAATTCCAGCATCAGATAATCAAAACTAGTTAAAAAACATAAACTATATGTAATTAGGCTGGATTTTTAAACTATATTTGCTATCTACATTGAATCATGCTAACAAGAAACAAAGAGGTAGAAATTTTTGGCCATAAAGCGGGCACAAAGCATACCAATTTAGCAGTGGGACAGCCTGCGACAAACACCTAAATCAGCCATTAGGCCTCTAAATATGTAAATTAGGGGCATAATGCCTGTTGAAGGACCCCATCCAGAAATTAGTTGTCGATGAGCGGGCTAGGCATTGGGCCTACCCCACTCAGGATTCTTCAGCAGCCTCTGCAGCCACTAACAAAAGGTAAGTTGAAATAATTTTTTGTTAGAATACTTTCTGTGGAGCCAGCAGGGCAGGGGTGCTCCCCCGACCTTACAGGAGCCGCAATTGCTCACCACCCTGCCAAGTAGCCTGCTCCAATCCCCCACTCCCAGGATTTAGTTGAGGCCACTACCAGCAGTCTCTTTGTCAGATGAGCTGCCTGTAGAGACACGACCAGCATCAACAGATCTCGCCGAGTATGTTGATGAGGTCCGAGGACCTATTTCATCAGTCCTCAGGCCTCTTAGTTCAGGCAAGTGCTAGCTGTACAGCACCGAACCTGGGCCTGAAAATGGGCCCAAACTATAATCGACCCCGGAGAGTGCCAGCTTTGTGTAAATGGTCATTTCCAGCAGAATTCCAGATGTGGACTTATGATATCCTTTCAGGCACCATATTTTCCAGCCTACAATTTAGCAATGCAATCTGTCATAACACGAGCTTTCACTTTAATGGTTTTGTTGGTTAAATTTGCATCCAAAAGCAGCTGAAGAAAAAAAAATTACGTAATGGCAGCTGCCATAATCCTTCTCACGCTGAAGCTCTCTGGCTCAGGGGATCTTGTCAAGCACCATGCATTAATCGAGTCACTGGATTTCAGGGGATATCATCATTATTTTTCCTCCTGCAGTAATTCACTTTTACTAATGTTACTCCTGAAAGGCTTTTGGAGTGTTTATTTAAAAAAACAAACATTATTATCGATAGCTCTTTGAAAGGAGCCAAAGGTAAAGCCTGCTGTGATCTAAAAGATTTCCTGACATGCTGGTAGTCATTCTGGGATCAAAAATCTACTCAAATGTTTGAGAGAGATAGACCTGGCCATTCATTTCAATTTAAATCTCAAAATAATGTGGTGACTTAGTTTGAATCAATCCTTAACACTGAGTGACCATTTATGGAGTGTTTAAATACCAATAACATTGAGTGGTATGAATTACGATAAGGTGGCAGCAGGACAGGTAAAGATTGATTTACAATTAATAGGAGAAACAGGCAATTTCAAACTTTTGAAAACATTTCATACATGTATTTTGAGCAGCCTCCATCGGTCTTTGTAAAGACCGCTGGTTAGCCTGATTCAGGCCTGCGTGATTATCATGACTGGATGGCCTGAGCATCACTTGGCAGCTGAGACCCCCACCCACGAATCCCACCCCCTCCCCGCCAACCCCCGCCACCCCCCACCAACCCCCTAAATGGCCTAGCTCTAATTTTAAGATTATGCCCCCTTGTTCTGGCTTCCCCTACCAGAGTAAATAGTTTCTCTGTATCTACCCTAACAAATTCCTTAATCATTTTAAATACCTCGATTTAATCACCCTTCAACCTTTTAAACTCAAGGGAATACCCGCCAAGTTTATGCAACCTGTCCTCATAATTTAACCCCTTAAGCCCTGGTATCATTCTGGTGCATTTGCCTATACTACCTCTGAGGCCAATATATCTTTCCTGAGGTTCGGTGCCCAAAGCTGAACACAGCACTCTAAATGGGCTCTGACCAAGTCTCTGTACAGCAGAAGCATCATTTCCTCACTTTTGAATTCCAACCCCCTTGAGATAAAGGCTAACACTCTATTACACGTTTTGATTATTTTTTTGTAGCTGTACACTAGCTTTTAGTGATTTATGTACGTGGAGAATCAGCGAGGATTCAAGCTCCTAATTAACATACATTCAGCAGTGTGCATCTTTGGACAAAGGTCAGCTGTGAAGTCTTCCATGGTCAAGTAGTCTACAGACACTCACTATCTGGACTCATGCATGAAAAATGGTGAGCTCCCAAAAGGCTGTCGTATGTGTGGAACTGTACCCCAGCATGAGTCTCCGCCTTCAGAAGACAAGTGGTAGAGGAGAAAAGACACATTTTCAAGAAAAGAGTTGTGTCTTATTATTTTTGACATGCGTGTATGGCAGTCAGATCTTTGCAACATCTCAAGGATGCCTGTGTACTGAACCATAAAGAGGAGACTAACTCAAAAAAAAACACCCACAATCTACTCAAATACAATCACTCCCCAACACAGCCAGCAGCACACATTTCAGCAACCAAATATATTTATGTTCTGATGAAGGGTCATTGACCTGAAACGTTAACTCTGTTTCTCTCTCCACAGATGCTGCCTGACCTGCTGAATATTTCCAGCATTTTCTGTTTTTATATTAAATATATTTATGTGTTGTTTATCTCATTGGTACAACTGGTATATTACATAATAAATGTGATAAATCCATGTAGTGAGACAAGGACTCGAAGAGGCGAGGTATTAGGATTAATAAGAGTACTTTATTAAATGACTGCGAAACAACCAGGCAGGCTTGCATCCAAGCATTGCACATTTGCTGACCTTGACAGGAAGCAAACCTCTGACCTTAACAGGAAGCAAACCTCTGACCTTAGCAGCAGCATTGGCTACAGCACCACCTGGTGGATAACCTTAATCATAACATCCCAGATTACTATATCCCTCCCCCCTTAAGATTTCAGTATGAATTTCTTAACAAACAACCATTCCTGAGGGTCACATAAGGAGTCTCCATTCATCATGTTCCATACTTAATGAATCTAACAGTTCAGTATCAATCTCTCTGGTGGCTTGCGAGTCCTTTGTGAACGCCTAACAGTAAAGTCCCTGATTGTTTGTGGTGAAGCCACCAGCTGCTCCTGAGCAGTGCTCAGAGTATCTGACTCTGCAATGATGGTTTCCTCTTGACGAATAGGTTCCTGTGGAATTGTCTCTGTCCCTGGTGGTGGCACCACAGATGCACTTGGATAACTGGGGGCAACACTGTCTTCAGTCATTGCATCTGGAACCTTCATTTCAATTTCCCCTTGTCTGGGAAGTATCTGATCTACATGTCTGCGTACTACCCTACCATCTCCCAACATGATCTTGTATGATACTGGACCTGTCAAATTCCTGGTAAGGACTGCATCTCCTTCTCCAAAACTTCGACTCTTTGTTCTTTTGTCATGGTTCTCTTTTTGTTTGTTTTGTCTGTTTTCCATTTTCCTTTATAGGTCTGGGTGGACAAGGTCAAGAGTGGAGTGTAGTCTACGACCTAATAACATCTCAGCAGGAGAGAGTCCTGTGGTGGATTGAGGTGTTATTCTGTAGCTGAACAGAACCCGTGACGCTTTGGCTGCTAAACTCCCTTCTGCACCTTTTTTCATCATCTCCTTAAATGTTTGTACGGCTCTCTCCGCAAGTCCATTCGAGGACGGATGATATGGAGCCGAGGTCACCTGCACTATGCCATTTTTTCTCATGAACTCTTTTGTCTCTGTACTCACAAAACAAGTGGCATTGTCACTCACCACGATCTCCGGTAGCCCTTGATTACTGAAGCTCCGACGCAGGCAGTCTATAGTAGTAGTGGCGGAAGCAGAATTTACAGGATAAACATCCATCCATTTGGAATGTGCATCAATGATTATGAGGAACATCTTCCCCATGAATGGACCCGCATAATCTAAGTGCAATCTTCTCCATGGTTTATCCAGCCACTCCCAGGGGTGGCGAGGAGCCACTGCTGGTGCCTTCCGGTGTTCCTGACAAGTGCTGCATGTCTTGACTAGATTTTCTATCTCCTCATCTAGCTTTGGCCACCACAAGTAACTCCTAGCCAAGGCTTTCATACGCGAGACCCCAGGATGACACTGATGTAGTTGCTCTAGGATAGACTGTCATGCTGGCTGTGGAATAATCACACGTGCTCCCCACAACACGCAACCATCCTGCACACTCAGCTCTGTTTTCTTGTCACTGTAGGGTGTGAAGTCAGCTCCTTCCGGATGCTGTGGCCATCCCCTCACCACATATTCTCGAACTGTAGACAGTACTGGATCTTTACCTGTCCATGTTCTTACTTGCTCTGTAGTCACAAGTGCCATGTCAGTGTCCTCCAACATCAAAACTCTGTCCTCTGGAGCTGCACGGATAGGTGTGCCTGGCAGTGGAAGACGGCTCAAGGCATTTGCGTTCCCATAGTACTTGCCCGCCTTGTAGATGATGACATACTCATATGCCTTCAACATCACTGCCTACCTCTGGATCTGGGGTGACACCATCTGTGGAACTGCTTTCATTTCATTGAAAAGAGAGAGAAGAGGTTTATGATCGGTGCATATGGTGAACTTCCTGCCATATATGTACTTGTGGAACCTCTGTAACCCAAACATTACTGCTAACCCCTCTTTGTCTAACTGGGAATAGTTTTTTTCCCGCTGGTGTTAGAGTTCAGGACATAAACCCTATTGGTCTTTCAGTTCCATCTTCCATGCAGTGTGAAAGAACTGCCCCCACCCCGTAAGGTGAAGCGTCACAAGAGAGAATGATGTCTTTCTCTGCATTGTAGTGAACCAACACATCTGACAACAGCATCAATTTCTTGGACTGTTCAAATGAAACCCCCTGCTCCTCTCCCCACTGCCACTGTGTCTCCTTGCACAGTAGTTTGTGAAGAGGTGCTAACACAGTTGACAAGTTTGGTAAAAACCTGTTATAATAGTTCAGCAGTCCCAGGTAAGCTTTTAACTCAGCCACATTTGTAGGAGCAGGGGCATCCTGCAGTGCTTGTACCTTCTCCTTGAGTGGATGGAGCCCGGTGGCATCCACTCTGTGTCCCAGAAACACTGCCTCATTCCCCAGGAAAGTGCACTTACTCCTCTTGAGCCAGAACCCTGCCCTCTCCAATCTCTGTAGTACCTCTCTCAGAGTGCTCAGATGCTCCTGGTCGGTTCTTCCCATCACCAGAATGTCATCCAGATAGATGGAAACATGTGGAATCCCTTGCAGTACACCTTCAATTGTCCTCTGGACGATAGCTGGACTAGATGAGACACCAAACGGTAAGCGGTTATATGTAAACAAGCCCTTGTGTGTATTTATGGTGACATACTTCTTTGATTCATCATCCAGTGTAATCTGCAAGTAGGCATGACTCATATCCAACTTTGTGAATTTCTTTCCTCCAGCCAGGTTTGCAAAGAGATCCTTTGTTTTGGGAATCGGATACTGCTCTAGTTTGGACACCTGATTGACTGTCAATTTATAGTCTCCACAGAGTCTTACCGAATTGTCCGGTTTTAAAGCAGGTACTATGGGAGCTGCCCATTCCGAACATTTCACTGGCTCCAGTATGTTCTCTCTCAATAGACGGTCAAGCTCAGCCTCTACCTTTGGCTTCATGGCATAAGGCACAGGTCGTTGTTTAAAAAACCTTGGTGGTGCCTCCTTGTCTACATAAATCTTAGCTGGGGGGCCATTAAATGTGCCAAGTTCCTCCTTGAACACATTCTCATGTTCACTCAACATTTCTTGCAAAGTCAACTGTTTGCCCGCATCTATTTGATGTACTGCTCCCCAGTCTAATTTAAGTTCTTTTATCCAGCCCCGACCTAACAGGTTTGGTCCGGTACCTGATACCATAACTACAGGTAGCTGTTCCACTGTGTCCCTGTGTTGCACAGTTACATTAGCTGTACCTAATGTCGCTACTTGTTCACCTGTATATGTTTTAAGATGCAGGGAGCAAGGCTTTAACTCTGGAACTTTTGCATGGTTCCACAATTTTGAGTACTCTGCCTTGTTCATTATGGTCACGCCACACCCTGTATCCACTTCAAAGTTCACCTTAGAGTCATTTACTCTCAGTTGCAATGTGATAGGAGCCACTTTTGGAATGTTCTCCAATATGCTATACATTATGAACATATCCTCTTCTTCCTCAGCTTCCCCGCTGATGTGGTGTGCTCCATGTTTTTTCACTTCTCTCCCTTGGTTTTGCTGTCCTCCCCCTTTTGGTTTGGATTCCTCCACAGGTGATTTTGCCCTGCAAGCTCATTTTATGTGTCCTTGTTTCCCACACTTGTAGCACTTTTCCTCCAGAAACCGGCATTCACTCGCCAGGTAATCACCTTTGCATCTATAACATGCCTTCACATGCTCATGTTATGGTTTCTGACGCATGTTCAACTTGTGCACAACAACCTGACCTGCAACTCGCGTAGCATTAGCCCTGTCTGAACCCTGTATTTCTTTTACATCTCGGTTCGCTGTCTCTATGGCTTGAGCAAGTTCCAATGCTTTTTCATAAGTAAGCCCAGTCTCGGATAATAATCTGCACTGCATTCGGTCATCCATTATTCCGCAAACTAGCCTATCTCTCAGCATTTTCTTCAGGTTGTTCTCATAATTGCAATCTTGTGCTAATTTACGCAACACCGCTCCATAGTCCATTACCCTCTCTTCCTCTTTCCTGTTCCTTGAATTAAACTTGAACCACTGTACAATCTCACTAGGCTTAGGGTTGAAATGTTCTTTTAGCAAGGCCACTAATTCAACAAATGATTTGTCTCCAGGCTTTTCAGGACTGAGCAGATTCTTCATCAAACTGTAGGTTTGGCTTCCCACTGAACTAAGCAGAATGGCTTTCCTTTTTCCGGCATCATTTATTTAATTTGCTTCGAAAAAATAACCCAACACTTCACAGTATTCCTCCCAGGTTTGTGCTTGACTATCAAAAACGGAAACTGTTCCTACCATGCCAGCCATGCTCTCTTCCAGCTGGTAGCTAACCGTAGCTCGTAATTTTGTTGTTTAAACATCCTGGCAGACTTTTCTTCTTTATTCAGGGTCCTTTAGTTACCTCGTCGCCAAATGTGATAAATCCATGTAGTGAGACAAGGACTCGAAGAGGCGAGGCATTAGGATTAATAAGAGTACTTTATTAAACGACTGTGAAACAACCAGGCAGGCTTGCATCCAGGCATTGCACCTTTGCTGACCTTGACAGGAAGCAAACCTCTGACCTTAACAGGAAGCAAACCTCTGGCCTTAGCAGCAGCATTGGCTACAGCACCACCTGGTGGATAACCTTAATCATAACATCCCAGATTACTATAATAAAATAAATATCAATCCAAGAGAATCAAGATCCCATAACTCAACGGACTACCAATTAAATCTCAAGTGACAGGTTTCTTTGTAAATTTGCAAGATGTCAGCAGAGTTTTAACTCCACTGGCTGAAGCAGAATAAAATAAATATTCTCCCTTTATAGGCAACAATTTAAACCACTGATTATAACTCAGTGATCGTGCTGATTTTGTGAACTATTTCTGGTGCCTGAAGATATTGCAGAATCCACTTCCAGGTTACACGTACTAATGAAGCACAATGCAACAATTCAGGAATAAGTTTGAATATTAACCCTGAAATCCAAGAAACCACTTTCTAAATCTATCAACCAATGCGCAAGTTTAAGGTGACACCTCTCTAGTCTGTAAATAGCAAAGGGTTCATACGGCACTGTGTTTGCACTCACAGATTCTTCACTCAGTTCTACGTACAAACCATTCTTACAGAAAAATGTTTTAAAAATATTTTTATATATCTGGAGAGCAGCATTTCAATAATTATAAATCATGTTGCTCCAGTCAACCCTGCTTCAACACTGGCAACACCCAGTGACTTCTTATTTAGCAATAACATCAACATTCTAAACAATCAATGCTCCAGCTGATTACCGCACACCGCACAGCCATTAAGCTACTGCTTCTATATGGCATGGGCCTTCTTAGCATTGAACCACAAAAGTTGTTATAGTCATCATTAAAGCCAACTACATGCCCAATGTCTCCTCTAATATGTTGGAAAGCTCTTTTTTAATGGTTAACTGGTGCTTTCATGCAAGTTTACACCTCCCCCACCCCCACTCCCTTTAGAGACTTACCAAAAGGAAGAAAAGAAAGAAAGACTTTCACGACCTCAGGACATCCTAAAGCGCTTTACAGCCAATGAAGCACTTTTGAAGTATAGTCAAAAGTTACTGATGTGAAACAAAGGGCTGGATTTTCATGGGGAAGGCAGGTTGGGAGCGGGGGGGCTCCAATGCGGTCAGGAAACCCGGGAGAATGGGTTTACCGCAGGCACTGCCGATTTTAACGCCAGGGCCTGATTTGCATCTGAACCCTCTGTTTCCCACCCGCAGCCAGCCGGATGGAGAGATTGGCTGGCTGCGGGCGTGTAGGCCTGCGGTACTAGGCTGCACAGAGGAGGGAGGGAGCGAGGGATCGGTTGGGGGCTGGTGCCGGCCTCCAGAGGACCGGGTGGTATGGAGGGCAGAAAGGAAGACATTGGGGCCATCAAGGGACCGGGAGGGGTGGGGGTGGGGAGGGATGCAAGAGATCGGGGCCATTCAGGGTCCTGGGGGAGGAGAGATGCAAGAGATCGGTGCCGGCCACCGGAGAATCGGGCCGGCCTCAGGATCATCAGGGAGGGAGTGGTCCAGGAAAGTGATCGGAGGCCTCATGAGGGAGCCTCCATTCACGGAGGGTGTTAGGCAGGGACCCTGGATCTAGGAGGTAAGTGTAAAGGCACTTACTCCTGGAACCAGCCATCCCCACCTTGCTGTAACTGCCGGGTTTTCCGAAGTATGTAAAACCCGACCAGATGCAGTTAAAAACAAAATGGAGGTTAAAGAAGAGGCTTCCAGCTTCTTCATAATAATGAAATTGCTGTCCCACCTCCTGGGAGCAGGTTGGCTGCCCGCCCCAGTCCCGCCTCTGTTAAAACCAGAAGTGGGCGGGTTGGAGGCGGGTTGAGGTCGGTGTAGTGTATGTACCTTTAAGAGGAACTATGTTTTTGAAGCCCCTGTATACTGTAGTACCAGTAGTGACCACTCGGGTATATAAGCCTGTGTAGCGTCTTGTGTTGTTAGTTCACCTCCAGACTTTGTTCAGTAAACACTTGTTAAATCAACTCCTGCATTCCGTGTCTCCATTAACACACGGATCTAACAGTGGCGACGAGTTAGAAACGAACTTACCTGAAATTCGGCAGCACCTCAAGGGGATCGATTCCTCAGACGAAGGTCGAAGCCAGAAGCAAGAAAAAAAAATAACTCGAAGAAACTCGAAAACGAGGGCCAGGCTTGGTCCCCAGTCAGCGTTCGGACTGAGCAGAGGGAGGGGAAAGTCCCAGAGGGTCCGCTCCACGACGGGAACGGTTCTCCAAGTAACGGAGAAACTATTGAAGCGAAATATTTAAAAAAATAGAAATACCGTGAAAAGCTGCAGGTCGCAACGGGAACCGCGGAGAACAGCGTTGGCAGCAGCGGCAGCGGCGGGAAAGCGCGGGAGGCGCCATCTTAACTCGGCGGGGAAGAAAGAAAAGTGTGGGAAGCGCCATTATAGATTTTCAACATGCCGAAGACTGGCAATATTACTGCTTTCGACAGTGATATAGAAGATTGGACCACATATGTGGAAAGAGTGGAGGTATATTGCAAGGCGAATGAAGTAGCGGATGATAAAAAGGCATCGGTACTTCTAAATCTGATGGGCGCAAGGACATACGGGCTGTTACGAAACTTGATCACTCCAGCCAAACCGATGGACAAGAATTTTAAGGAGATTGTTGATACCTTACAGGAGCACTTAAACCCAACACCGCTGCTGATAGCGGAATGATTCAAATTCTTCAGGAGGAATCAGCACAAGAATGAAAGTAACACTGATTACCTCACCGAATTACGAAAGCTGTCAAAGCACTGCCAATTCGGGGCAGGACTGGCAGATTCTCTACGAGACAAATTCGTCTGCGGTCTCCTAAGCGAAGGAACACAGAAAAGACTACTTTCTGAGAAAGATTTGACACTGGACAAGGCTTTCAGTGTGGCTGTATCATACGAAGCAGCAGCAAGAGGAGCTGTAGAGATACAGCAAAAGCCACAGGACTTCGGCACCCATGAAATGACACGGGGTTTCGAGAGATGTTATCGCTGCGGCAGATCCACCCATGACCAGAAGGACTGCTGGTTCAAGGACAAAGCATGCAGGCAATGCGGAAAGATGGGACACATTGCACGGGTATGCAGATCTGGAAAGAAATCCGCTGACAGTAAAAAGGTCAATAAGGAAAAGTACAGAAAGGTACAAATGATGACGGACAGTAGCTCCGAAGACCAGAAGAGCGATAGCGACTCTGGAAACAAGAGACTAAGCTGTCTCAAATTACATAATGTAATTACCAAAGAAGATTACCAGACCATTTGGGTTACCCTCATGATAGCGGGGTCCCCAGTCAAAATGGAGCTAGATACAGGATCAGCTCTGACCGTCATGAGTCGACGGGATTACGAGCGGCTATTTCCGCATATACCTTTGAAAGACACATCCATTGTCTTGAAGACATATACGGGGCAGAAATTATACCCCAGAGGGAAAATAAGGGTGCCTGTTGTATACAACGGCAAGGAAATACAGAAGTTGTATTTATACGTTCTGCAAGATGGTGGTCCACCGTTGTTGGGACGTGAATGGATCAGAAAGATACGTTTAGACTGGCACTCCATTCAGGCACTGACGGTGACCAGTAAGAAAAAAAACGATGATGACGTCATACCTGGACGATTAAAAGAAATCTTGGCTAACGCCAAACAAGTGCTTCAACAGGAACTAGGAACCCTGAAAGGTGCCACCGCCTCAATAAAAGTGGAAGATGCGGCAATTCCCAAGTTTTTTAAGGCAAGGCCGGTGCCATACGCAATTCGTCCAGCCGTCGAGGCAGAGCTGGAGAATTTGGAAAAAGCAGGCGTGTTATCCAAAGTAGATTGGAGCAAATGGGCAACACCCATCGTCCCGGTCATGAAGAAAACGTTGAATAATGAAAAATCTGAAGAACAGAGAAAAGTTCACATCTGTGGGGACTTCAAGGTGACTGTAAACCCGGTTCTTCACACGGTACAGTATCCTCTTCCGAGGATAGAAGATATTTTCGCCTCACTATCCAGAGGGAAACGTTTCACCAAAATTGACTTAGCACAGGTATATCTACAGATGGAGGTTGAGGAGGCCTCTAAAAGGTATCTCACGATAAACACACACAAAGGCCTGTACCAGTACAATCGACTGGTTTTCGGAGTGGCATCAGCTCCGGCTATCTGGCAAAGAGCTATGGAGCAAGTCCTGCAAAGGATTCCGGGGACTCAATGCTACCTAGACGACATCCTTGTAACAGGAGAAAACGACAACGAGCACCTTGCCAACTTGGAGCAGGTGCTCAC
Source organism: Somniosus microcephalus (assembly GCF_052327205.1). Classification (NCBI taxonomy): domain Eukaryota; kingdom Metazoa; phylum Chordata; class Chondrichthyes; order Squaliformes; family Somniosidae; genus Somniosus; species Somniosus microcephalus. The sequence goes on from NC_140988.1 coordinate 126,706,622, forward strand.
GAGGCTGAGAGAACGGGGCCTACAAGCAAATCGCCCCAAATGCGAATGTTTCCAGAAACAAATATCATATTGTGGCCATGTCATTAACGAAGAAGGGTTGCATAAGTCACCTGAAAAAATTGAAGCGGTCGTAAAGGCCCCAGCGCCTGAAAATGTCTCACAATTAACGTCGTTCCTGGGATTAGTAAATTACTATCATAAATTTTTACCAAACTTGTCGACGGTTCTGCACCTGCTTAACGCACTGCTACAAACGGGAGTAGTTTGGAAATGGAGCGAAGACTGTAAACGTGCCTTCCATAAATGCAAAGGCTTGATCACGTCCAGGGAAGTGTTGGCTCATTACAACCCATCACTGCCAATCAGACTGGCGTGCGATGCATCCCCTTACGGCGTGGGAGCGGTATTATCGCATAGATTCCCTGATGGCTCGGAGCGGCCGATAGCTTTTGCGTCACGCTCATTGAACTCAGCTTAGTGTAACTATGCCCAGATTGACAGGGAGGCACTCAGCCTGGTGTGGGGGGTGAAGAAATTCAACCATTACCTACACGGACAAAAGTTTACCTTGTTGACTGACCATCAACCCCTCGTCTCCATATTCAACCCTAAAAAGGGCGTTCCCATTATGACAGCGCAAAGGCTACAGAGGTGGTCCCTTTTCCTAGGGGCACACCAATATGACATAGAGTACAAAGGAACAAAACAGCATGGGAATGCTGACGGGTTATCGCGCCTACCGTTGCCAACGGTGGAAGAGGCGCCTACAGTGGACCCAGTGGAGATATTCCACTCGACCATAGTGGAATGTCTACCGGTGACAAATTCTACCATTGAAAAGGAAACGCGAAATGACCCGACTCTCTCACGAATCTACGATTTAATGGTGAAGGGATGGCCAGCACATGGTGAACCACTGTTGCCAGCATTCTCGCAAAGAAGAGAACAGCTGTCAGTGTGCCGAGGAACCTTGATGTGTGGATCCAGAGTGGTGATTCCACCCAAACTCAAGGATAGAGTGCTAAAGGAGCTTCACGAGGGGCATCTGGGTGGAGTGAAAATGAAGAACTTAGCCAGAGCGTTTGTGTGGTGGCCAGGTATCGATGGAGACATCGAAGAAATGAACAAGAGCTGTCTAGGATGCCAGAAGGTCCAAAACGCCCCACCACAAACCCCTCTACATCCATGGGAGTGGCCCTCATCTCCATGGCAAAGGGTACATATCGACTTTGCTGGTCCATTTATGGACTCAATGTTCTTAATCGCGGTGGATGCACACTCCAAGTGGCCGGAGGTAACAAAGATGTCCTCCACCACCATGGAAAAAACCATCACAGTATTAAGGACCATATTCACCAGGAATGGGCTGCCTGAACAGATCTGTTCTGATAATGGACCGCAATTTGTATCCGAAGAATTCAGGAAGTTCTTAAAAAATAATGGGGTTAAGCACTACATGTCCGCCCTATACCATCCCGCCACCAATGGATTGGCTGAAAGGTTTGTCCAGACCTTCAAGAAGGCCATAAAGGCCATGGGTAATGAAGACATAAATCTACAACATAAGGTAGATAACTTCTTGTTTGCGTACAGGAAGGCAACACATGTGGTTACAAACCAAACCCCCTCATGATGCTTTTCAATAGAAGACTAAGATGCCGGCTGGATTTGGTCAAGCCAAACGTCAGAAGGGACGTAGAGAACCGACAATTTCAAAGCATGAATGAAAGGCCAACTAGAACCTTCCAGATAGGTCAACCAGTTTTGGCCTGGGACTACCGTACCGAGAAATGGCAGCCTGGAACTATTTGCACACGACTAGGACCGCTGATGTATACCGTGAACATTGGAGAAAGCATAATAAGGCGCCATGCTGACCAGATCATAGAGTCATCCGAAAAAGGACAACCTACACCACAACTCTATACGCCTAGTGATGAAGCAGAGATACCCATAGTATCTACCTCCGATCCGGTGATACTGGAACCAGATGAACCCGACACTGGCATTGAAGCCGAATCGACCTTGCCAAAAGAACCTACTACACCACCGAGGCGTTATCCGGACCGAGTCAGGAAGCCTCCAGAGAGACTGAATTTGTAATTGATTAACTTCAGCAAATGTGTATATTATTGTTCTTGTAAAAATGTTATTTAATGATTACTTAAAATGTTATGTACTATTTATCTAAAAGGGGAGGAATTGTAGTGTATGTACCTTTAAGAGGAACTATGTTTTTGAAGCCCCTGTATACTGTAGTACCAGTAGTGACCACTCAGGTATATAAGCCTGTGTAGCGTCTTGTGTTGTTAGTTCACCTCCAGACTTTGTTCAGTAAACACTTGTTAAATCAACTCCTGCATTCCGTGTCTCCATTAACACACGGATCTAACAGTCGGGAATCCGACTTTTAACAATTTAACTCTCCCCACGCTCCAAACCCACCTATTTTTTCAGGTAAAAATTCCCCCCAAGTATTCACCTCTTTACAAAATGTTCAAGGGACCTGCACTCAGGACAAAACTCATGAGCAAATCAGCCACAGTTTGTTTCTATCGCCCTCCCTAGGTTCTGAATAAGTTAGCTATTTCTTTTATAAAATAAGTTCCAAATAGTAAGATTGAGCCTACTGCTGAGCCTGCGCAAATCCACTATTTTAGAACAAGCTGTTTTGTTTGATGAGTTTATTGGTGGATGAAATGTGGGTCTAACATGATAAACTGAAATTGATACCATTAGCTTTAATGTCATGTAAACATGCTTATGTTTCAGGAGATCGAATCAACTTCAAAGTTTTATTCATAACAGTACTGAAATTGTTTTAAAATCACAATCTGTTTGATTTAATTTAGGGTTAGGGTTAGTTAAATGTAACTATGGATCATTTTGATTGTTGCTATAGTTAATCATAATTCTTTAAATAACAAAAATATACCGTGTAATTTCTGGTTTCAAACTGCGGATCAAAATAATCTTGTAATTTTCAGCTATAATATCAGTCTGTTTCATTGTGCTATAAAATGCCAGATTGCTCCTATTAAAAATAGTCAGCTAGCTGACTTTCTGTGGTGCCAATCTTGGCACACCTGCCTGACATGGAACCATCTGCTCTGAGTCCTGTTTCTTGCTTCAGGGCTTCCCTCCCTCTGTTCCTTGTTTAATATGAACATATGAACAAATAGAGCTGTGCCAGACAGTGTTGGAAGGAGCATGTGACTGCACCAGTCTTTCTGAACAAACAGTGATGGCATCAAAGGTCTAGGGATTTATCAGGGTAAGGAAATCATGAGTTCACTCTTCCTCGCCTCATTCATATTGAAATGTGCAATCAGAGGGTCGGTCCTAATCCTGTGACTGAAGCTCATGAGCACAGCTGTGAGCCTCGAAGTTAGCCCATTGGACCACCACTTCATAATAATGTTAGTCCCCGTGATTGGATTAACAAAAATAAAAAGGAAATGCCATGTTACTTTAACGCCTGTGCGGGGTAGTAGTTTAACTCATTCCAAAATGAAGCTCAGAAGACAAAGGAAAATAAGTTTCTATCACTAAGAAGTACAACAAGCTCTCCTGAATGCAATTTGTTGCAATGGCTGAACAGTACCCAGCATCAGGCAGTCTCAGCTGCAGCACACTCTCTGAGCCTTGTTTCACTCGAGGGAGTTCATTGTTGGTTTTGAGACTTTATCATCTTCCAGGAACAGAGACAATTATTCCATTTGACTGAAAGCTATGCCGCTGCAAATAGTAAATCCAGTTACTGAAAAGGTGATTGGGTCAGATTGGCAATTGCTAAATAATTTGGAAAGCTGAATAGTTGGCAGTTCTTGTGGCTATTTATTAGGTTCCCAGCTAAAGGCTTCTGACTTCAGGCTACTGCCTTTACTTGTTTTCCCACTGCAGGAGTTTTATCAGTTACTAGTCAGATTGCTCAATGGAACAATACACCACAACAGAGTCCCCTCTCAGAGGGAATATGAAGTTATAGGACCAGTTCCCCATCAACAGTAACTTCCTGTCAGCTGATCACAGTAACATTGTCACTGGCTGTCAAGAAATTGGTGTTGTAACCGAGATGCAGCGGAGGCAGGAAAAGACCTAAAAGGGAGAAAGGGGCCAAATCTATCTGATCAATTCCTCTTAATAGCATGTTAACCTTTCCAATAAAAATGTTTCATCAATAATGTACATTACGCTGTTATTAATAGATCCAAAGCTTGGTGACATCACCTGTTCCTTTGCCATATGCTTGAGGAGCCTGGAAAAAGAGCATAAGAAAAGCAGGGATGAGAAAAAGCCATTTGGTTCATTGAAGCTCATCCTTCTTGTGCACAAGACAAAATTACCCCATCATCTTAATAAGGGACAGCCAGCATGGATTTGTCAAAGACAAATAATTGAGTTCTTTGTTGATGTAACAGGGAGGGGTGATGAAGGTAGTGTAGTAGATGTATATATGGACTTTCAAAAGGCATTTGATAAAGTACCACATAATAGACTTATTCGGGAAATAGAAGCACATGGGATTAAAGGGACGGTGGTAACTTGGGTACGTAATTGGCTAAGAGAGTAGTGGGGAACGGGTGTTTTTCTGACTGGAGAGAAGTATGCAGTGGGGTCCCCCAGGGGTCGGTATTAGGACCATTGCTTTTCTTGTTATATATAAATGACCTGGACTTGGGTATAGGGAGTACAATTTCAAAGTTTGCAGATAATACAAAACTTGGGAACATAGTAAATAGTGAGCAGGGTAGTAGCAGACTTCAGGAGGAAATAGACAGACTGGTGAAATGGGCAGACACATGGCAGAAGCAATTTAATGTGGCTAAGTGTGAAGTGATGCACTTTGTGAGAAAAAACATGGAGAGGTGGTATAATTGAAATAGTACTATTTTGAGGGGGTGTAAGAGTAGAGGGACCTGTGGGGTGCATATTTACTAATACTTGAAGGTGGCAGGGCAAAATTGATAAGGCAGTTAAGAAAGCATACTTAGCTTTGTAAATTGAGACATTGAATACAAAAACAAGGTAGTCGTGCTAATCCTTTACAAATCTCTGGTTAGGCCTCAGCTGGAGTATTGTGTACAATTCTGGGCACCACACTTTAGGAAGGATGACAAGGCCTTGGCATGGGTACAGAGGAGGTTTACTAGGATGATACCATGGATTTGGAACTTCAGTTATGTGGAGAGATTGGGAAAGCTGGGATTGTTCTCCTTAGAGCAGAGAAGGTTAAGGGTAGACCTAATAGAGGTATTCAAAATTATGAGGGATTTTCATAGAGCAAGTAGGGAGAAATTAGTTCCTCTGGCAAGTAGATCGGTAACCAGAAGTCATAGATTTAAAATAATTGCCATAAGAACTAGAGGGGAAATGAGGAGAAATGTTTTCATTCAGAAGGTTGTTAAGATCTGGAACGCACTGCCTGAAAAGATAGTGGAATCAGATTCCATAGAAACTTTCAAAATGCAATTGAACATGTATTTGAGGAGGACTAATTTGTAGGGTTATGGGGAGAAAGCTGGGGTGTGGGACTGAATTTGACAGCTCTTTCAAAGAGCCGGCACAGGCATGATGGGCTGAATGGACACCTTCTGTGTTGTAAGATTCTATGATCTACATATTCCCCTTCCCACCATAAATATGGCATCATCTATAGATTGTTCCCTGTGTATATCTTCTCGCATAGCTCCCATTCGTGTCACCTTGTCAAACCCACTTCCAAACCCTACCAGTATGTCTGCACACAAAACAACTTTAATACTGCCATAATTTTATATAGAACCCATACTGTTTTGTGTATGTCTACTTCTTCTTACCATCATGCTTCCTCCTGATCCTGGTGATGCTTGAACTCTTAATCTAGTGCATCTCTTAGGTGCTGCCTGAATGGCAGGAATATGAGAGGTGGCTGACTGTTGTGTATCAGAGGAGCCTCTTGTGAATCTGGTGGCCCTCATCTCATGGAAGCTATGCTATGGGTTGGACCTGCTTCAGGCTTAACCGCTTAACTTGTGCTGCTGCATGAGCAACTTGGCCCTACCACCTTTCTGCCCTGTTTGCAGCTATGAGATGGGGCTGGTGGGAGCGCACACGTGTGCTGCTTTCCTGGAAGCAGCATTGTTATCTATGCACATTCCTGCCATGCCAATTCTACTGGGCACTAGCCCTATATGGCCACTGATGTGCAGGAAATCAGACCTAATAGTATCACTGAGATCAATGAAGCCTCATGTCATACTTGTCTGCAACTCATCGCCAACCCTGTCCAAACGAAGAGAGACAGGTCCAATCTGACACCAGAGACCTCTATGGCAGCAGTCTGAGTGTCCTTGCAGAAAGCAAAGTTTGCCCTTTAAGTTGGATTTGGATTGCATTGCTGCTAAATGATCCTCCATTTGTTGTGTGTACTGCTGGTGGACTCCTCCACCTTAAAGGGCAACTGTAGCATACTGTCTGATACAGCCCCAGTGCCAGTGCCAATGCTTAATGCTCTTTGAACATCGTTCTTTTAAATGCAGTGCCCATAAGCTGCAGATCCTGAGGCTGTACAGCCAAGAGACAACCACCTCCGGACATTCCTGACAGCAGCATGTGCCACTAGCAGCTGTTCCAACTCAGTCATGCACTGTGTTACAAATTTTGGGTCTACAGTAGGTATTCTCATGGGCCCTGAAAGTCTGACAATCCACCGCTGTGGTGCAGCAGGGTGGGGCTTCCACTTGGCCAATGGCCCTGACACTCACCCCATCAAAAATCCCAGGCTCAACTCATTTTAATGTTGCTGGGCGGTAAAAGAGACAAGTCCCTCCAGCCATTGGTTAGTTGCTTCAAGAGGCCTGGACTATTCATGGTGGTGAATGGGGGAGGGGGGAGCGCAGAAAGCATGTGTAAGGGCACAGCTGGAGGATTTAAAACTCTACTGCTCTTAAAGCAGAACCAGCAAGCAGCAACCTGAAAACATAGATCGAACAGGAACCAGTAAGAAGAGACCCTCAAACGTCTCGAAGAGCGATGTACACATTCTTCCAACTGAAATTAGAAATGGGCAAGAGGTGCAATAGTGAGAGTGGGTGGCAAGAAATCTACTAATACATCACCAGAACCATGTGGAAGGCACAAGTAGTGAGTAGCAACTCCCAGGAACCATCTTCAATGCAGAACAAGGTTTAATGACCCCACAAGGTCAGCAAGGGTAAGTGTTCTGGCTGAAACCTGCTGTTAATGTATATTTTGTACAATCATCATAGAATTATACAGCAGAGAATGAGGCCATTTGACCTATTGTGCCTGTGCCGGCTCTTTGAAAGAGATATCCAATTTGTCCCACTTGCCTGCTCTTTCCCCACAGCCCTGCAATATTTTTCCTTTTCAAGTATATATCCAATTCCTTTTTAAAAGTTACTATTGAGTCTGCTTCCAACACCCTTTTGGGCAGTGCATTCCAGAACTTAATGGCATAAAAAATATTCTCATCTCCTCGCTGATTCTTTTGCCAATTATTTTAAATCTGTGTCCTCTGGTTACATTTCAGACAGTAAACCTATATTCACCCTAAAAGTGCATTCACAAATCTAAGGGTATTAGGCTGAGCACTAAATGAACTATAGTGACGCCTACACATGGAAGACTTCAGTTAAATGGAAAGAGTAACCTGCAGTGCTTACGTGCCCAATGAAACCTCACTAGTCCTGTGGGAATTCCATAAGACAAGTAACGAGAATTCTCAAATAGTGTCTCATGCAGATAAATTCCAAGAAGGACAGGCTACAAAATGATTGACATCAAGCAAGAAGGTGCAAAGCAAACCCTGGGAACTCACTCACCTAAGGCTGTAGGGGATAAAGATGTGGGAGGGCCTGCACCCACAGATGGTTTGTGTTAGGTGCTAAAGCGAGAAAGAACCAATGCCAGAACTTTCAAAATCTGGCACAGCCAGCTGAAGTTGGCCCACTCCATCATGAACCCTATCACTTCTACTCATCAGCCTAGCCAGGTTAACTTGGTGTCATAGGGATAGTCTAAATGAGGAATTGACATAGGGTGATTCACAATTTACAAGGAAGCCAGAGGGTGAGGTATTGGAGGTGTAGCATGATTTACTTGATTGAGGCTTAAGAGATATCAAACCTTGGCTATTAAGCATTCAAAGGGTAATCTTGAAGGCCTAGAAATTCAGTTGGGCCCCGTTTGGGGCGCCAAGCTCGCCTGGGCGCCGGAATTACCGCTGCGAGTGGAGCCACTAGCGCCATCCCGATATTCAGTTTCAGTGCCCCAAACGGAAGCGGGCCGCTACTCGAGGCTCCCCGCGTCCCGCTTGGGGCGCTGAAACTGATTATCGCAGCGCAACGTGCCACAGCGCCACACGCTGCGGCACGGCACGCTGCGGTACTGCAGGCCTTCCTCCCACTGTTAAGGGGGAGGTGCCTGCAACAGCGCGAGCCCCGTTCGCGAGTGCCGGCAAATGAGCCCGGCACCAAGGAGAAGTGCCGGGCTCTCGGGAAACAGCCGGCAATGCCGCGGGGGGGGGGGTTTAGCAGGCCAGGGACGGAGGACGCACCTCCACCTTAATTTGCGCCACTACCGCCACAGGTAGGCCCTGTGAACCGGTCGTGATTTGCGACCGGCGTTAAAGAGGCGGGCGCGACCAAATATGGTGATCGGGGCGGGAGCGGGGTGCTGCACACACCGATGACGTCATCGGTGGCGGCGCAGCGCTACAGGCTAACGCCGCCATTAGCGCCCCGCATATCGCGGGAGGTGTGGCCAGTGGCGCTAAAGCCACTGAGTGCCCTCTTTGGGCGCTAACTGGTGGCGCAGCCCACTGAATTTCTAGGCCGAAGAGTCTAAAAACTAAAGATCAAATTTAAAAAAATCAACAAAAAAAATCCGAAGTAAAGTTTTGAGCCTTTATCTAACAGCACAATAAAACACAACAATTCACCTTTAAGATCCAAACAGCAGCTTTCTTCAGCTGCTGTTCTATTTCATAGTGGCATAAGTTAGATCAGAGGATCCTAGGGCAGAAAGGGTGGAATTTGGGTTTATGTGCCAGGATTATTATGCCCATGCTCTGATTCTGTGCTATCCTTGACCCATTTCCCTGGGTTGGGACTTATTATTGGTGCATGGCAGACTCCCAGCAGAGTTCGTGCTTCTAAGAGGGAACCCGCCATTGGCCCTGAAGGAACTGCTGATGGTGCTGCAGCGGATGAACAGGGATGGGCATAAAGGGGCAGAAGCATCCCAAAGCTAGCAGGAGCTGCACTCCTGTAGGCCTCGTCAGAGATTAAAGCCTACACAGGTAAATCATTGGGGATGGTATTGGAGGGACAGGAAGCCTTTGTCAGCTCTTCGCTAGAGCAATCCAAAACAAATCTCACTGACCTGTACTCTCTGCATCGTCCTGTATTTGTCTCTGCTTCAAAAGATGCAACTGGCTCGGCCACAAATATGGCAAAGCATTCAATGCTCTAGTAACCTTCTATATAAAGTTATTTCTCCTCACTCACTTAGTAACAATTTTAAATTGACCCTTCCTCAGTGACGCCCCAATAAAAAGAAACAGTCTTTCCCTAGTCATGCTTTCAAAGCCATTCATAGTTAAACAATATTAAATTAAACCTCCTCTTAGCCTTCTCTGCTCCAGTAGAAATAGTCCCAGTTGAGATTGTGGTATCTACTGCCTTTTGGAGTAGACAAGAGATTGTAGTAACCATTGCATGAGAAGAGATGTAAAACAGGCTGCCAATTCATGATCACCCATTTTGCACTATCGCACAAAGTCAAAATTACCCCATGATCTGTTATGGCTTATGTTATAGATGCAGTATAATGTGGATAAATGTGAGGTTATCCACTTTGGTGGCAAAAACAGGAAGGCAGATTATTATCTGAATGGCAATAGATTGGGAGAAGGGGAAGTGCAACGAGACCTGGGCATCCTTGTACACCAGTCGCTGAAGGTAAGCATGCAGGTGCAGCAGACGGTTAAGAAGGCAAATGGTATGTTGGCCTTCGTAGCGAGAGGGTTTGAGTACAGGAACAAGGATGTCTTGCTGCAGTTGTACAGGGCCTTGGTGAGACCACATCTTGAGTATTGTGTGCAGTTTTGGTCGCCTTATCTGAGGAAGGATGTTCTTGCCATGGAAGGAGTTCAGCGAAGATTCACCAGGCTGATACCTGGGATGGCAGGTATGATGTATGAAGAGAGATTGGGTCGATTGGGCTTGTACTCACTGGAGTTTAGAAGAATGAGAGGGGATCTCATTGAAACTTATAAAATTCTGACAAGACAGGACAGACTAGATGCAGGAAGGATGTTCCCGATGGTCGGGGAGTCCAGAACCAGGGGTCACAGTCTAAAGATAAGGTGTAGGCAATTTAGGACAGAAATGAGGAGGAATTTCTTCACCCAGAGAGTGGTGAACCTGTGGAATTCTCTACCACATAAGGCAGTAGAGTCCAATACATTAAATATATTCAAGAAGGAGTTGGATATATTTCTTAAGGCTAAAGGGATCAAGGGGGATGGGGAAAAAGCAGGAACCGGGTACTGAATTTGGATGATCAGCCATGATTGCATTGAATGGCGGAGCAGGCTCGAGGGGCTGAATGGCCTACTCCTGCTCCTATCTTCTATGTTTCTATGTTTCTAATTAAGAGGTAATTGCTAGTCCTTTGGCAAACTCATGTACACAAGGTGCATGATTTTGGTTCATAGGAAACTGTTTATCAAAATGATGATGTGAAGGTTATATTAGAAGAGAAGAGGGGAGTTATGGATAGTATAGTAATAGAAAGAGAAGACATACTAAAAAGATTACGATAGCAAAACGGATCATCCTCCGCCATTTTCGCCACCTCCAACGTGATCCCACCACCCTCCGACGATGCCACCTTCCACACCAGTGCTTCCGACATGTCTTCCTTTTTCCTCAACCGAGGATTCCCCTCTACCGTGGTTGACACGGCCCTCGATCGTGTCCGTTCTATCTCCTGCACTTCTGCCCTCACCCCTGCCCCTCCCTCTCGGAACCACAATAGGGTTCCCCTTGTCCTCACCTTTCACCCCACCAGCCTCTATATTCAACCGATCATCCTCCACCATTTCCACCACCTCCAGCGTGATCCCACCACCAAACGCATCTTCCCCTCCCCTTTCAGCATTCTGTAGGGACTGCTCCCTCCGAGGCACCCTAGTCCACTCCTCTATCACCCCCAGCACCCCTTCCCCTTCGCCCGGCACCTTCCCGTGCAAGCGCAGGAGATGCAACACCTGCCCTTATACCTCCCCCCTTCCCACTATCCAGGGCCATAAACACCCCTTCCAGGTGAAACAGGGATTTACTTGTACTTCTTGCAATCTAGTATATTGTATTCGCTGCTCACGATGTGGTCTCCTCTACATTGGGGAGACCAAATGCAGATTGGGTGACCGCTTTGCGGAACACCTCCGTTCAGTCCGTAAGGGTGACCCCGAGCTTCCAGTCACCTGTCGTTTCAATTCACCGCTCCATTTCCACTCAGACCTCACCGTCCGCGGCCTCTTGCATTGTTCCACGGAAGCTCAGCGTAAGCTCGAGGAACAGCACCTCATCTTCCGATTAGGCACTTTACAGCCTTCTGGACTCAATATCGAGTTCAACAATTTCAGATCATAATCTCGGCCCCTATTACATTTTTATATATTTTTTATCCACACCTTTGGTTTGTGCCTTTTCCTTTTTTTCCTCTCCCACATGGCAGCTGTCTCTCATTCTGCCAGCGCATTTCACACCTAATCTAGAGCCGTCTTTTGTCTCTTTACCTGCCCTATTACCATCTCGTCTCGCCTTGAATATCTCTTAATATCTCTTCACCCCCCACAGACCTTCCCTTTTGTTCTTTCATCCCCTCCCCCATTTCCCAGCCCCCAAACTGGCCTTTTAATCTGTTTCATTTCCTGCTTTTTTCTCAATTCTGAAGAAGGGTTTCGACCTGAAATGTTAACTCTGTTTTTCTCTCCGCGGATGTTGCCTGGCCTGCTGAGTTTTTCCAGCATTTTCTGTTGTTATACTAAAAAGATTAGCCTTACTGAAAGTTGGTAAGTCACCTGGTCTGGATGGAATGCATCCTAGGTTGCTGAAAGAAGCAAAGGTAGAGAGAGCAGAGGTATTAGTCACAGTCTTTCAATCCTCATTGGATGCAGGAGTAGTGTTGGAGGAATGGAGGGTAGCTAATGTTATACCACTATTCAAGAAAGGGGAGAGGGATAAGCCAGGAAACTATAGGTCAGTCAGCCTAACATCAGTGTTGGGGAAGTTATTGGAAACCATTATCAGGGACAAAATAAACTTTCATTTGGAAAGACATGGGTTAATCAAGGAGCGTCAACATGGATTTGTTAAAGGCAAATCATGTCTGACTAACTTGATTGAATTCTTTGATGAGGTAACAGAAAAGATTGCCCAAGGTAGTGCAGTAGATATTGTATATATGGACGTTAGGAAGGCATTCAACAACGTGCCACTCAGGAGGCTTGTTAAGAAAATGGAAACCCACTGAATTAAGGGGAAAGTGGTGGTATGGATACGGAATTGGCTCAGTGACAGGAAGCAGAGGGCGGTGGTGGATGGATGTTTTTAAGACTGGGAGGTGGTTTGCAGCAGTGTTCCCCAAGGGTCAGTTTTGGGTCCATTACTCTTTTCAATTTTTATAAATGATCTAGACTCGGGTGTAGGGAGCAACATTATAAAGCTTGCAGATGATATGAAACTTGGCAAAGTAGTAGATAGTTATGAGGATAGTTGTAGACTTCAGGATGACATAGACAGGATAGTGAAATGAGCAGAAGCATGGCAGGTGGAGTTCAATGCGGAGAAGTGTGAAGTGATGCACTTTAGGAGGACTAATATGGAAAGACAGTCTACTATAAATGGCACATTTTTGAAAGTTTAGATGAGCAGAGAGACCTTGATGTCCATATACACAAATCCTTAAAGTGGCAGGGCAAGTTAATAAGGTGGTTAAAAAAGCAAATGGGTTACTTGGGTTTATAAATAGAGGAATAGAATATAAAATCAAAGAGATCATGCGAGAACTTTATAAATCACTGGTCAGGCCTCAACTGAAATATTGTGGACAGTTCTGGGCATCACATTTCAGGAAAGATGGAAAGGCCTTAGACAGGGTGCAGAGGAGGTTTACCAGGATGTTATCAGTGATGAGGGACTTCAGTTATGAGGAGAGGTTGTAAAAGTTAGGACTGCTCTCCTTGGAACACAGAAGATCAAGAGGTGACCTAACAGAGGTTTTCAAGATGATGAGAGGTTTTGATAGAGTAGATAAAGAAAAATTATTCTCTCTGGCGAGTGGGTTAGTAACTAGAGGTCACAGATTTAAAATAATTGGCAAAAGATCTAGAGGGGAGATGAGGAGAATGTTTTTCACTCAGAGAGTTGTCAGGATCTGGAATGCTCTACCTGTAAAGGTGGTGGAAACTTATTCCATAAATAATTTTAAAAGAAGTTGGATAGGTACTGAGGGTGAGGAACTTACAGGGTTACGGACAAAAAGTGGGGGTGTGGGACTAAGCACGACTGCTCTTTCTAAGAGCCAGCACAGGCATGATGGGCTGAATGGCCTCCTTCTGTGCTGTAAGTTTCTATGATTCTATGAAAATGACCTTTTTGTGTGTGAGCACAAGGCAGAAGTGTTAAGAGAAAGCTCAAACAGCAACAATCATTAGTTCAGTTAATTGAACATTTTCAAAATGTGTGAAAGGCAGCCATTATTAGTTGAAGAGCACTGTGTGGGCTGTTCTATTAAATCACTGAGTGAATTTGGTATTGATGACATGACAGCTCTTCAGGACCTCCACAAATCCAAACATAAGGAAAGCATAGATGGGATACTTATGGACAATTTTATCCATAAGATTTTACAATGCAGCCAATAAATAAGGTTTTGTATGTGGATATAATTTAACCTTAAGTGGTATTTTATCTGCTATAAGCAGCTTTCCTTCAACAATATCTATTAATTTGCTGAACTCAACAATGCTACTGAAAAACTACCTTCTCCAAATCTCTGCAGGTCCAAAGAAAGAGGTTAAAAGTTTTCCAACCCTCATTCAGTAATGTTACAAGAGCAGTTTACTTTAAGTGAAGAATCTATTGAGCTTGATAACTCCAAATGGGTTTATTTCCCAGGATTGTTGGAGTGGTGCTGATGGAGCTCTTCAGAGTTTACGTCTGCTTGCTGTCTGCTGTTCTTTCTTTGTGCTCCTCCACACAGCACATTGCCACAGGAACTGTAGACGCAATGTTTATTTTTAAAAAGCATTTCTGCAAAGGCAGCAGGAAGATAAATGAACTGCAACAGTTTTTAGTTCACTTTTAATGGTCTAAATAAATCACTGGACCTCTGCATTACCTACTGTAGTGACGTGTTGAGTGAATTTTGGCTATCTTTGTTTGGTGATGTATTATATTTAAAAGAAATGTATGTTTTAGAGTACTGCAAAGGATACACTAGGAAACCATTGCTCTTTTTATTTTAACATTTCTTTACATTGGATAAAATTATTCCACACTCTGCCTACATTCAATTACCTTCAGTTTTTCTACAAAGTTCAACTTATTTTACAATGTCATCACAAAAGTCAGTCATTATCTTTGTAGCAACGATCACTCTTAAAAGTCCCTGGCTATTCAGATTAGCACGGTTTAGTTATTGAAATGGTTGTATTTTACTTTTACGTAGTTTTAAAAAAATGTAACACTATGGGCCCAATTCTTCAAGCTAATAGTGGTCAACTTGTGGAACAGGCTGCCACCTAGTGCAGTAAACACTGACTTCACAGGGTAGTCAATCAGGAATTTAGTCAGTTCCTGATTCAGTAAAGAGTAAAGAGGGATATGGGTTAGGATAGGAAAATTAATATTAAAAAGTGGTCAGATCGAGTTCTGAAAAAGGCCTCAATGACAGAGTGAGCGAGACAGGCTGAATACTTTTTTCTCATTCTTACATTTTGTGTTCTTCTTTATCTCTCATATATTGAACATAAGTGTTACTTGTGTATATATACACAAACCTGGGCTAATGTCCAAGTTAGCATCCTTTTCCATCTCCATCCCAATCAGTGAAGTCACGAAGAAGGATAGACCTGGACATCAAGTAACAGATCTGGCCCGACCAATTGCTTCTGACCCTGTCTGCATGGATGTCAAGGGAAATACTTTAGTAATAAGAGTTGCTTAAAATAAATTTTGCAGTAGTGGACTTTTATCCCCACTGTCAGACTGCTTGTCCAACATACAGTTCTGGATGAGTAGAAATTTTCTCCAATTAAATATCGGGAAGACCGAAGCCATTGTTTTCGGCCCCCGCCACAAACTCTGTTCCCAAGCCACTGACTCTATCCCTCTCCCTAACATCTGTCTGAGGCTGAACCACACTGTTCTCAACCTTGGTGCCATATTTGACCCTGAAATTAGCTTCCGACCACATATCCGCAGCATCCCTCCCCTACCTCACCATGGTGGGAAATAGTCCATTAGTACCCTATTCTTTTTCAGACATTTTCTATTTTTTAAGAATATTGAAGAATAATAGAAAGAGAGAATGAGATCTGTGCATAGAAAGCTCAGATAAAGTTGGACACAACTGTTTGTCCGGCACAGAAATAAAGAATCCATTGCTGGTGTTCTACAATTTCTAAATGCTTCAGCCTGTCAAAAACAGTAAGGGGGTGAATTTCCACAGGAGTTCTCCAGCTTGTCCACCTGAATTTTGGCAGAAGACCTGCGAAAACCCTTTTGAAACCATGTAAACGACATTCACAATGTTTTACTGGGGTTTCCACAGGGCTCCTGCTGAAGCTACATCAAACACTCAGGAGAACTACCATGGAAATTAATTCGCTATGATTCACAATAATATTCCATCATAATCCTATGGGGGTGAATGTTTATTGTGGTTAATACAAAAAGTACTTGCTTGTGAATAAAGCTGTAAGGGGGAGAAACTCGGTATCGCCCTGTTTGGGCCGCAATCATCGGCCGGGCGCAAAGTTTAGCGCCTGGTGCTAATTATCGCCTCCGACTGCAAACTTGACTTCTTTCACCCCTGGAGGTGATTGGAGCACTAAATCAGGCGCTACACACCTCTCTTAAGGCACTAACGCCAAGGAGCGCGGCGCTACCTCAGAGCGCTGGCGAAGCTCATGTGATGTCACTCAGCAATGGAACACAGACACACTGGCGCCAGCCAGTTCTTAAAGGGGAGGGTCGATCTTGCTCTCCATCCACACCCTGCTCATTGCAGCCTTGAATCACGGCCTGGAGAGACCTGTACATCAAATCTGCTGGAAAGAACAATGGAGAGGCCCAGGGAAAGAGCTCAGAGTGCAGCCCCCACAGTCTCTTCTAAATCGATGCAAGGAAGGTCAAATCAAAATGAACCTGCAAAGTGCTGCTCAGTACCCAAAACTCCTTCACACAGCTTTGAAGATTTCCAGAAGTCTCTCTCTCTCTCTCAGAATGCGTGGTGCAAAAATGTCGCTGACAAAAAAAGGCAGGAAGTGGTTGTCTTTAAATAGCACTCCCCCAGCCCCTTCCCGACTGCAAAACGCTCCCCTCAACCTGTCGTTGCTAGTGGCAGGCGGTAAGGCAGGGGGCGCCACTCAATATCCGGTCTGGGGCGCTACTGGGGCATTGCACGCTCGACTGACGTCACGATCTGCAGGCGCAGGAGATCGTGGCGGTAGTGTTTAGCGCCGCTACAAAATGTCTGGTCAATTTCGCGAGCAGCGCAAACATCGCCGTGCCCGGGCGCTAGTTGCTTTGCACCCCATTAGCACCCTCTTAGGGTGCTAACGGGAGGCGCAAAGCAAACCAAATTTTCCCCCCTAAGTATCCCATCCTGACTGACCTGATAAATTCATGTGTCTTGTGATCCATGTTCCAGAGATAAAGGCCCCAATCATATCTCAGAGCTGGGGCGAGAGCAGGGTGGGGCAGTTTTACAGTCGGGAAAACTGGAAGAATGGTTTCTCTCAGGTCCTGCTGAATTTAATGGCAGGACCTAAATACCATTTTGTGTCTCCATTTTTCAGCCGCAGCCAGCCAGATTGAAAGGTTGTCTGGCTGTCGGGTGAGTAGGCCTTTGACAGCAAGCCGCAGTTGGAGAGCGAATGGGAGGGAGGGAGGGATTGGAAAGGCCGGAGGGCTCGAGGAAGATTGGAGTCCAGAGGTGAGATCAGAGGCCAGGGTTGGGGGAAGACTGGAGCCCAAAGGTGGGGTGGGGGGTAGGAGATCGGATAATGGGTTCAGTGGAAGATCGGAGCCCCGAGGGGAGATCGGCAGGGTCGGGGGGGAAATCCGAAGGGTTGTGGGGGGAGATCGGAAATGTCAGAGGAGTCCGCCTTTCACATAAAAATGTCACAAAGTGCTTTACACAATTACTTTGTGCAGTGCACTGACTGTCATGTAGGCAAACATCGCAATGATTCTGCACCAGCAACTTCCCACAAATAGTCATGAGATGAATGGTGGTAGTATTGGTTGAGGGAAGAATATTGGCCAAAACACCAGAAGAATGGCCTGCTCTTCTTTGAATCGTGCTATGCAATCTTTAATGTCCACTTGAACTGGGAGATGGAACCTTGTTTTAATGACACATCTAAAAGACAGAAAAAATTGCAAAGTTTGATTAAGTTGCATGTCATCCTTGTGCAGGGACCATGCCATCGCCTGCATCATTTCAACGTTAATATATGTGTAGGCTTAAAGATTATGTAAAAAGATCTCCAAGGTGGCATCTTCATTCTGCTTGAGAGTTGTAACTTGTCTAACTCGGCCTGTGGGATGATTTTTCTTAATTTGTTCTTGGGATGTGGGTGATGCTGGAAAGAATCCATTTATTGTCCATCTCTAGTTGCCTGCTGGTGAGCTTTCTCCCTGAAATTCTGCTGTCATTGTGGTGATTTTGTTCTCACAATGGTGTTAGGTAGGGAATTTCAGAATATTGACATAGCAGCAATGAAGGAAAGACGCTATATGTCCAAGTTAGGATGATGTACGCTTGGAGGGGAACTTAGAGGAGATGCTGTTTGTGTGCCATTGTTGCTTTTGTCTGCTCAATGGTAAAAGGCATGGGGAGGGCGGTGGTGTCCAAGTAACCTTGATGAGTTTCTGCTCTGCATCGTGTAGAATGTACATACTGCAATTACAATTCGCCAGTGGTGGAGGGAGTAGATATTAAGTCCAATGGCAGGAGAACCAACCAGTAAACTACTCTGTTCTGCATGGTGTCAAGCTTCTTGAGTACTGTTGCAGCTGCACTCATCCGGTGAGTGTTGAGTATTCCATCACACTCCTGACTTGAGTCTTGTAGATGGTGGATAAAATTTGAGAGATCGGGAGGAGAGCCACTCATTGCAGAAGTTTCACAAAAATTATATCAGGGCTAAAGTGTTAAATTATGAGGACAGTTTGCAAAAACGTTGTTTGCACTCCCTTAAATTTAGATGGTTGAGAGGTGATCTAATCGAGGTGTTTAAAATGATAAAGGGATTCGATAGGGTAGATACAGAGAAGCAATTTCCTCTGATAGGGAAATCTAGAACAAGAAGGCATAATCTTAAAATTAGAGCTGAGGCATTTTGAAGTGAAATCAGGAAGCACATTTTCACACAAACGTTAGTGGAAATCTGGAACTCCTCCAAAAAGGCTGTGGATCCTGGGTCAATTGAAATTTTCAAGAATGAAATTGATAGATTGTTATTAGTTAAGGGTTTGAGGGATATGAAATAAAGGTGGGTAAAGAGAGTTGAGGTACAGATCAACCATGATCTAATTGAATGATGGAACAGGCTCAAGGGGCTGAATGGCCTACTCCTATTTCTATCTTCTTATGTTCCTATGGTGCTGTTGAAGGTCAAGAGGAGGTGGCTGGGCTTTCTTTTGTTCAAGATGATCACTCCCTGGCACTTATGTGGCACAAATGTTATCTGGCACCTGTCAGCTGAAGTCTGTATATTACTGCTGGCATGGCCTGCTTCATTATCAGAGACGAGCTGAACTCTGGAATCATCAGTGAACAGCCCCACTCCTGACATTATGATGATTGGAAGGTCATTAATGAAGATGGTTGGGACAAGAACACTTCGCTGAGAACTCCTACAGTTATGCTCTCTGGCTGCAAGAATTGGCCTCCCAACAACCACAAGCATGTTTCTTTGTGTCAGGTATTGCACCAGTCAATGGAGGGTTTTCCCTTTGACCCCCATTGACCCCAGTTTTGCTAGGGCTCCTTAGTGTCATACTCGGTCGAATGCTGTCTTGATGTCGATGGTAGCTACTGTCGCTGTTTCCCTGGTACTCAGCCCTTGCGTCCATATCTGGATCGAGCCTGTGATGAGATCTGGAGCTGAGTGATTTCTGGCAGAACCCGAACTGAGCATCTATGAGAAGGTTATTCGCGATTAAGCTATTCGTGAGTAGGTGTTTCTTGATGGCATTATTGCTGGAAGTGACTCCTTCTATCACTTTATTGATGACTGAGAGGAAGTTAATAGGATGAGGTAATTGGCTGAGTTAGATCTATCCTATTTTATTGATAGGACATGCCTCTGCAATCTTCCACACTATCAGGAGATGCCAGTATCACAGCAGTAAAAGAACAAGGCAGTTGCTAGACACCAACATGTTTCATTACATCCATGCAATTTCTCCAGTTAAACTTAAATATTCGATCTTGTGAAAAATGGAAGCCATTCCCTTGTAACTCATTTCAGGCACCTTCTTTGACTAAAT
The DNA here is from genome assembly GCF_052327205.1 of Somniosus microcephalus. Lineage (NCBI taxonomy): Eukaryota > Metazoa > Chordata > Chondrichthyes > Squaliformes > Somniosidae > Somniosus > Somniosus microcephalus. The sequence continues at coordinate 126,726,421 of NC_140988.1, forward strand.
AAATGACAAACACCAGGACAAACTTTATTGGAAACAAAGCAAGTAGTTTGTTAAATGGAGATTTTGGAAACTTTTCAGTTTGATGGGTTTGAAAGTCTCTGATCGGTCATCAAAAGGATATTTCCTCTTCAATCTGTCAGGTCACTATAACTGTGCTCCTTACTGGTCAACAGTAAGAACACTCAGTGCAGTTTTTTCAATCTTCAGTGTTGCTTAATTCTTAAACTACTTTATTTCTTGGCACCAATGCTGCAGTGTGAGTATGTTTTGCAATTTCTCTTGTCATTATAAAACTCTCTTTTGTGTACTTAATATGTCTGAATGGAATTTTGTTAACAGAAAATTAATCCATCTACTTGCAGTTAAAGCCTGCTGACCTGGAGTAAACAGATTTCTGTAAGGTCCCAGCGTTGTGAACAACGACAGGTGCCAAAGAGGGAATCAGAAACATTTGTGTATTTCAAAATGCTTCAAAAGATGCATCTTCTCGTTCCACATAATGACAGTCACCTTTGGTGTTTTTTGTAGACCTGTAATCAGTGATGTTGCTTATTCAGATTAATTGAAAATGGATTCCTGTTTTAGAGAACATTTTTGGTAAAATGTATTAATTATCACACAACATTTGTCTTTATGAATAAAAAGAAGTTGCCAAATAAATTGATCACATTTTTAGAGTTTGTCCCTCAAATGTTACCAGGACTTTTATTTCTTGAACATTTATTAAGTGGGCTCTAAACTTCTAAAGATGTGTTTCGAATTATAATCACATAGTCATCGGTTACAGGCAGTAGCATAACCCCAATATGACTGAATGAACTAAGCATAGTGCCAGGGATCATGGAGGGCCCTTAAATTGTAAATCAAGGGGCTATGATCACAATCTCTATCCTCAAAGAGTTGACTTTGTATAAAGGATCTTACCTGCAACCCTTCCATCAGCCCTTTCCAGTGTAAAATGTCTAAACTTTAAAAGTTCACCATGTTAAGCTTCAAAACAAAGTACTCAAAAATCTGAATAAAAGGTTGTCTGCAGTATTTTCTCCAAAACAAAACTCCACAATAGTCACAGACTCCTATTAAAAGAGTTAAAAATGGGACCTGTACATGGATTGTTTTGTGTCTTTTTTTTAATGTGATTGCAGCTCTGATCTTTGACATGCAGTGCAAGGACATAAAGACTGATAGCTTGGACTTCACGCAACATAGAAATAAAAAGTCACTGCACTGAATTCAATAAACTTTCCACTGTGGATTTAAGTCATGACTTTTGTAGGAACTAATGAGTTAAAAAAATAAATTGTAATGCAGCTTTATAGGGCTATTATTAAATAATTTTCATCTTATAGGTCCACTTCTTTAGCCCAGATGATTAATATTCTGTGCTATGTAAAATCTTATATTTCATCTCGCAGACTGTGGGAGTAAGATTGCATTACCATATGTCAATGTTTAGAAAGTAAACCACATTAAACAGAACCCAGACAAAAAAAAAATATGTGAAATTCAGATTTGCATCACCTCAGTTGTGTTCTGAATTTGGTAGGAAAGCAAACTATAAGTCATGCTGTTGAAATGGTTTCATGTTTTCAAACAATTCCTTCAGGAATCCTCCTGAAATTATCATCAGCAAAATTAACTACAGAAGCTACACATGACGACTTATTTGAAGATCTTTTTTTGGCTGTGATGACTGACTGGCAATTAATTACAGACAGACCCATCTGGAAAGCCCAAGCTTTGGGTTGAGAGTAACAATATTTGTGCCTGGTGCTACAGCTGATGCCACCTTTGATTTCTGCCCGTATTTGTCTCTGTGCTTTTGAATAATAGAGTGTCCCTCTGAAGTCAGCACTGTTTTGAAAGTACATCCGAGCACGTTTGAGAGGAGAGATTTCCCTCTTAGGTTACAAGAGTGACCTCTAGTGTTAGTTTTAAAGAACCAAACACACTGGTAATTCGCAAGTAAGTGCCTGCCTTCTGTACGTCTTTATATGAATATGAGTTGCACGCTTGTCGGCATATGGCTACAATAGTCATAGGGGGTCATAGTCTAAGGATAAGGGGTAAGCCATTTAGGACAGAGATGAGGAAGAATTTCTTCACCCAGAGAGTGGTGAACCTGTGGAATTCTCTACCACAGAAGGCGGTTGAGGCCAAGTCTTTAAATATATTCAAGAAGGAGTTAGATATATTTCTTAGAGCTAAAGGTATCAAGGGATATGGGGAGAAGGCAGGTATGGGGTACTGAGTTTGGATGATCAGCCATGATCTCATCGAATGGGGGAGCAGGCTCGAGGGGCCGAATGGCCTACTCCTGCTCCTATCTTCTATGTTTCTATGTTAAGTAAAATAGATGACAACTGCACATCGCTGGATAGAGTGATAAGATTCTAGTGACTGATTTCTCAAGCATTTCTCACAAAGCTCAATAAGAACATAGTGACTGGCAAGAATATACAGTGAGAGTAATTGTAGGTAGAATAAAACCTAACAAAGAATCTTTGTAATTTACACAAATATTTTTTTAAATGGGAGGAACTCTTATTCCATCACCATTTTGATCTCTGGAGACAAAGGGAACACATTGAGCAACACAAGAGGCTGATCACTGACAAAGCTCGTCATTGTGAAAAGCAATGTAAACAGAATGATGCCAGAGTCCTCACAGCTCCCATCGATTCACCTACCTGGCTAGTTCTTACCCATCAGTCCTGTTACCTCTGCTACCGTACTGGTAACATTTAAAAATAAATGTAACATATATTCAAAACAAGTCTATCGTATGATTTGGTTTAGATTTGTAAATTTTTGTGTGATTTTTTTTATAAGCTACTGAACCAGGATGTAAAGGAAAACCGTTTTAATGCATGGTAAATTAGCATGGAGAGGGGAGGAGCCATGTGAAAATGCATAGCTATTGTCTTTATGATGCCTGGTTTAGATTGGCCAGGTGATATAAATGAGGCAATAGCAAAATTTCCGCCATTTCCGCCACCTCCAGCGTGATCCTACCACTAAACACATTTTCCCCTCCACCCCTTTCAGTATTCGAAGGGACTGCTCCCTCCGTGACACGCTGGTCCACTCCTCTATCACCCCCAACACCCCTTCCCCTTCGCCCGGCACCTTCCCATGCAAGTGCAGGAGATGCAACACCTGCCCTTTTACCTCCTCCCTTCCCACCGTCTAGGGCCCCAAACACTCCTTCCAGGTGAAACAGCGATTTACTTGTACTTCCTACAATTTAGTATACTGTATTCGCAGCTCACGATGCGGTCTCTTCTACATTGGGAAGACCAAACGCAGATTGGGTGACCGCTTTGTGGAACACCTCCATTCAGTTCCGGTCGCCTGTCACTTTAATTCTCCCTTCCGCTCCCACTCTGATCTCTCCGTTCTTGGCCTCTTACACTGTTCCAACAAAACTCAACGTAAGCTCGAGGAACAGCACCTCATCTTTTTATTAGGCACTTTACAGCCTTCTGGACTCAACATCGAGTTCACCAATTTCAGACGATAACCTGTATTTCTTTATATATTTTTTCTCTTGTTTTCTCACATGGTAGTTGTTAATGATGCTGCCTTCATCATTCACACCTCATCTAGAGTCATCTTTTGTTTCTTAACTTGTCCCATTACTTCTCCTTTTGCCTTGCACCATCATCCCTTTTGTCAATCAATCTCTTCTGCCTTCCATCCTATCACAGACCTTCCCTTTGTTCTTTCCTCCCCTCCTCCCAATCCCTGCTTAAAAATCTCTCTTCTCTAACCTTTTCCAGTTCTGATGAAGGGTTCGACCCAAAACGTTGACTCTGTTTCTCTCTCCTCGATGCTGCCTGACCTGCTGAGTGTTTCCAGCATTTTCTGTTGTTATATTTGATATAAATGAGGTACTTCCATGAATCATCTTAGAATGAGCCTGTGTTAATTGATCTAGGGCTCAGTTATAAACAAGGCAAATGTTAATTGTAAGGATGCTATTTGAAATAAGATTGGAACAGTCTCAAACAGCATCTGATGGCTGTGAGTCCACAGCCCAAATCTGCCCAGCATTAACTGACACTAAATAATTCTCACTTGGGGAGGCCACAAGAATGGTTGGTAAGAACATAAGAACATAAGAAATAGGAGCAGGAGTAGGCCAATCGGTCCCTCGAGCCTGCTCCACCATTTAATAAGATCATGGCTGATCTGATCCTAACCGCCAATCTACTATCACAGAACCATCTCCTGAATCTAACAGAATTAGACACACGAAATAGGAGCAAGATCAGGCTACACGGCCCCTGGGCCCGCTCCGCTACCCACAGGGCCATGACTGATCCAAACCTAGACTCATGTCCAAATTCCTGCCCGCTCCCCGTAACCCTTAATTCCCTTTACTTCTAGGAAACTGTCTATTTCTGTTTTAAATTTACGTAATGATGTAGCTTCCACAGCTTTTTGGGGCAGCATATTCCATGGACCTACCACCCTCTGAGTGAAGTAGTTCCTCCTCATCTCAGTTTTGAAAGAGCAGCTCTTTATTCTAAGACTATGCCCCCTAGTTCTAGTTTCACCCATCATCGGGAACATCCTCCCCGCATCCACCCAATCCAACCCCTTCACGATCTTATATGTTGCAATAAGATCGCCTCTCATTCTTCTGAACTCCAATGAGTAGAGTCCCAATCTACTCAACCTCTCCTCATATGTCCATCCCCTCATCCCCGGGATTAACCGAGTGAACCTTCTTTGTACTGACTCAAGAGCAAGTATGTCTTTTCTTAAGTATGGACACCAAAACTGTATGCAGTACGAAATGGAAAAGCCTTACTGGTGAGGTGGGTCCTGGGATCGGTGCTGGGACTATTGTTGTTCACCATATACATAACTGATTTAGACTCAGAAATTGGAGGTATCGTGTCGAAATTTGCAAATTATACCAAATTGAGTGGTATAGCTAATAAGGGGGAAGACTGCACCAAAAGATAAAAAGACATAGGCCCAGATTTTGCTGTAATAATGACGGCGAGGCTAACAGCGCTCGTCATTATTACTGGGTAAATCTGATAGCAACTTCTGGCGTCCGCACATGCACAGTTAAACGCGGAAATCCAGACATTGCTGTCAGAGATACTCCGCTCCTCCACAGGGTGCGCTGTTGCAGTGCTTACCAATAGACTCGTCACTGAAATAACTGTAATCATAGAATCATAGAATGGCGTGAACTTAGGATAATTACTCACTAGTTCTGCACTAAAAATGGCTGGAAATGTTAGGGCTAGTGCATTCAGGAGTACATGAGTTTTTAATGGTATAATAAGTAATAATTACTGCTGAACAACCTCTCTGTCCCTGAAAAAATAATTTTACAAGAGTGGAGTCTCATTATCTCAGAAGAAAATTAATGTTGCAGATTTTTAAAAAAATAAAAATTATATACATTTTCTTTTAGTTTTTCTGTTTTTCTCTATTATCTCTCTCTCTCTCTCTCTTAACCCAATCTGTATGACCCAATCTTTATTCGGTTCCTGTACAATGATTTAAATGTAATTTATATTTCCTGTTTTTTTACTTCCTGGTTTGCAGTCTACGTGTCTCAGTGAGGATTCTTCAATCTGATTGGTTTAAGAGCCTCCCTGCTGCTTGGCCTGCTCACAGATGCCACAGATCCCCTGTAGAGGGCGGTGCACTATATTAGACACTGGATTAGTAGAAATCCCCGCTGACAAGCCTGCAAAAAGTCTCTGGACATGAACACAAAGTAAATGGCGAAAGCCATTCCTTCGTCGCTGAGAGGAAAATCTGGGCCATAAACAGACTTGCAGAGTGAGCGGCTAAATGGCAAATAAAATTCAAGGAAGAATAAGGAGGCCACTTATTCCTTGAAAGGTAAAAAACTAAATGGGATAGAGGAGCAATGAGATCTGGGAATACAGATATATAAATTGCTAAAAGTAGCAACACAAGTTGATAAGGCCATAAAAAGTGTAAACAAAGTACTGGGTTTCATTTCTAAGTCTAATAAAAGACCAGGTAGAGGTTTTTAAATTACAAAGGGGTGGCAATGATGGATGTAGAGAAACTTAGTCTGAATTTCATTTGCAAAAATAAGCATTAACAGGGCGGTGAGGGTCTAAAAATGGGGTCAGCAGCCTTATTACCCCTTTAACTCTGACAATTGGCCTGCTGTAACTTTCACAGGGGCCTATCACTGGGCGGACGAAGGGCTGTCCTGAAATAAGGGGGCCTTTCCCATGTAATTCGGGGTCCAAATGAAGCAATTTTAAGGGACATATGGGCAGAGCTTGTGATGTCAATGCTCCACCCATGTGTACTGGAGTTCTGATCAGAAAAAAAAAACATTTTTTTTTGTGTAGCCGGAAGGAGCAAGAGTGCTCTTCCTGACTCTACAAAAATACTTTGGGCTGCTCCCGGCCTGGACTCGCCCCACCTCAGCATCGCGTTCCCTCATCCCCACTCCGAGCACCTACCTGCGGGTCTCTGCTAGTGCCCCAGCAGGCTGACATTCCTGAGGACGAAGAGCAGCGAGCTGTATCTTGACACATGTTTGGCATCCACAGCTCATCTGCTAAATGAGGCCAGGGTTTCAAAATCATGGGGGCCTTTTCAGGGCCAGAATGGGCAACCAGCTAGCACGCTCCACCCACAAGTCAAAATCAACCCCTTTGTTTCCACTTGTGGGTGAATCCAGAATAAAGGGGCATAAATATAAGATAGCCACTAACAGATCAATAAAGAATTTAGGAGGAATTGTTTTGCACAGCGAATGGTGAGATTGTGGAACTCGCTGCTGTGTGGAGTGGCTGAAGCAGAGAGTGTTGACACATTTAAGGGGAGGCCTGATGCACACATGAGAGAGAAGGGAATAGAGGGATACTGGGTGCAGGGTGGGAAGAGGTAATGAAAGTGGGAGCAGGCTCTTGTGGAATATAAACACCGACATAGACCAGTTGGGCCAAATGGCCTGTTTTGTGCTGTAGAATTCTAATTCTGTGTCCTGTTCTGAGATTAAGGGGGTGATTTTCCCAATGGAGGCGGGTTGGAGGCGGGTTTCGGTTTGGGTGGGTTCCAAACCCGCCTCCACTGAGAGGTGGGAAAAATTTGCGATTTTCCCCTAATTGGCCAGTTAATTTCAGAGGTGTGGGTTCCCCTGGGCCAATTAGTGTTTTGGGACTGAAACTCGCCTCTGCTGACGTCACCAATCCAGCTTAATTTAAGGGCTGCTTGCTGCTTTGGCTCATTCCACTGGTTTTTGGTCGATGCTGCACCACCTCCAAGCTGTTAGCTCCTTGAAGAATGGCCAGCTCCAAGGCAAGGGCCTCCCCGAGGTTCTTGGATGAGGTATTGGGTATGCTGGTTGAGAGGGGCGAGAGCCAGCAGGGAGATGCTCTTTCCCTCATCTGGGAGGAAGAGGCCTCACAAAGAAACCAAGGCTGTGTGGGTCCAGCTGGCAAGGGATATAACCTCCAGATCTGTATGCAGATTGGGTGATTGTTTCTGTTTATTGATGAAATGCCATCCCTGTGGGAATGTATTAAAATTAGGTGATGGCAAACTGTTGACGTGATGGCATCTGTTATTTCAGCTTAGGCAGCTCCACATTGCAGGCTCAATGACACTTGCATGGTCAGGTTGGTGGTCAGAGTGAAAGGAAGCCAGAGAGTCATGTCCATTGTCTATCATGTGTTAAGAAGGAGCCAAGCACATGTTCCACAATGGGCAACATATGCAAATCTGGCCAGGATGAGTGCATTCCTTGCACGATGTGCTTCCATGCGCTGGCGCCTTCTGCCCTGTGCAGCATCAGGTGGGTGAGGAGGAGGTTGGGGCTCCTGCTGCTGTTGCTGCTGAGCTGCCTGGTTCTGCTGCTGCCATGGCTGCTCCTCATCTGAATCTGAGGTCCATGGTGAAAGGAAATAAATGGTTCCCATGCTGCTGGCAGATACCTCCGTTGGGGAAGTGCTCAGTCCAAGCGGGGAGAGGGTTTTCTAAGGAGGTCACACAGTTGAGAGATAGAAGCTGCAGCACCTCTGACTTCGGTAGGCCTGCTAAAAGTGCTGTTGGGCCTTTGGAACAAAAGTTCTGCCACCTGCAACTGCTCCCTGATGAAAGCTCTGTTTTAATGGTGGAGCTGCAGCTGTGAGGAGGCCACCCACTTGTCAATCCACCAGGATTAGCTGGCGTGGTTTAGGAGGGTCGTGCAACATGCACAAAATGTGGCAAAATAACGAAGGCCTGTCAAAATAGGATTATAGAGGCCCTTAACTACTATTTAAGGGTCTTAACTATCTCTCCTGACTGATGGAGGCGGGACCGAATCGCACCCATCAAACCCGCTTCCGGCAAAATTGCGCGGAGGCAGGTTCCGAACCCGCCCTCAGTTTTTGCCATTTTGCCAACTATCCTGCCTCCAAACCCACCTCCTCGGGGCTGGGAAAATCACCCCTAGGTTAATGCATTTTTGGGCAGTGCCGAGGAATCTTTACTCTGCATCTTACACATTCTGCAAGCTAATAATGGAGACAACGGATGCAAAAAGTGAGAACCCTTTTCCATCCATACAACTGACATCCTTCACTGTATTAAAAACTAAACATAAAACGTTGAGTTAAGCATGGTTGAATAGATGCCTCAGTAACTCATCATTAACCTGACAGTAGGAATGACTATACTGTTACAGGTCATAGAAGTGAAGTTTCTAAATCTGCATTAATAAGGCCTTGTTTGATTCAAGTTAAATATTGCCTTTACACAACATGTTGCCAAATTGAAACATCTTGTTCATATAAGAAGAGCACCGAGGTTTCATTACGTTTAGATGTTATTTGGCCGTTGAATAAATATGGTGATCTCTATGGACTGGAATCTGGCAGAAGCACTCCTGGACAGGTTTGACGGTCACGCTTTTCAAAAGTGTTATAATCACTAACACATTTCAGTTATACTGAGCAAATTACCTTTGATGAGCCTTTATACAGACTAATAGTTAGCGGGTCTGTGGATTTAGGCATTAAAAGCTAGGATATTCAATTATTTTAGTAACTTCCTAAATTAAACTTAAAACCTTATTCAATATAAGATCCTTGCTGCTACTCAAGTTATACTTCATTCATTTTATTGATGATTGCTGACCGTATTATTGACTGCCAACAATGACTGAAGCCTCTCCTCTCAAATATTTGAATTTGCTCGGTTGTAAGCAATCACAAAGTGAAAAAATTGATCTCTTATAATAAGATTACATAGCAACAGTCACTACACTTTAAAAGTCATTCATTATGCAAAATGCTTTGAGACGTCATGACGCGACAAGGCAAATACTTGGTGGCAGAAATTGCTTGACCGCTGGAATTTCGACAGGTGTCTGCCAGAACCGTTGCAAACTCCACCAGGACCTGGATACACTGGATCCCAGACTGAAGCTTGCTGTGGTCTCATCTGGGTATAAAGTCAAACAAGGCCACAGGAATCTACATTTAGCAGGTTCTGGAGTCTAGAAATGCGATGGCCTCAGGGTCCAGTATGGCAGGTAGCGTGCGTGCGTTCATTCCGTGTCGGAAGTGCACTGAATATTGGATCGGGCTGCACAATAGGCATCCAGGGCATGCACTGGAAATGCCTCATTGACTGTTGTTATGTAATTTTATTATAAGAGATCCAATTTTTCATTTTGTGATTGCTTACGACCTACCAAATGGCAAATAATTAAAATGGCTCATTATAATATTAAAATAAGACTCCTACGCTTGTTGTAGGACCCTTTTGCGAAATTGGTCTGCCCCAGAGCCTAACTCAACACGTGATAATGCCATGAGTTGCTAGATGAGTTTAACAGGCAGCAAGCCCCCTGCAGGAGCACCATTTAAAAGGCTTAACCATTCCATACAGGTTAGTTGCTGGTTTATCCTCTTAGGCTGCTAGTTAACCTCTGGGCCTTTTAGTCACTATTCTGACAGTCAATTCTAAATTCTGGAAACAACCTTTTGCAGGTGCTGCAGTTTTTGTCTGCTTTAGAAACAATTTTTTTCCAGTCATGAGTGATCTGGTAGGTCTGTCTTTGGAGCTGGAGGATGAGGGGGAGCTGGAAAGATGACAGGCGAGAGCAGGAGAAGAGGGAGGAGTAGGAGGGCACTATGCAGAACACTACCCACAATGGAGGCCGTCAGCGAGCTAAGTCACCTGCTGCAGCCACAACTAGAGTTTCAAACTAGAGCATGGAGAGCATAGCCTCTAGCTGTCAAGGTCACCTTGGTCCTTTATGTTAGATCCGTGGTTCAGTGGATAAAGAATTACACGGATGCTGTACATAAACAAACAACAGGTCTTTACTGGAGGAGGGTCATCTCTAGACTGGAGTACAGAGGCATGCGCACAGCTTATATACCGGTGTGGTTACTGCCGGTACTACAGTATACAGGAGCTGTAAAAAGTAGTTCTGACTTAAAGCACATACACTACAATTCCTCCCTTTTTAGATTAATAATACCCCCTTAATATTCAAATAACAATTACATTTTTACATGTACATTCAATAACAAAAAATCCATTTATAGATTCAGTCTTTGGGGCGGCTTCCTGACCCTTTCGGGATAGCGCCTTTCCGGAGGTTCTTGTTCTTGGTGCAGAGGCGATTCTGACCCCTTTTCATCGGGTAGTTCATCGGGTTCCACTGCTACTGGGTCTGAAGTAGATGCTACCGGTATGTCGGGTTCATCCCCAGGTACTCGAGACATGAGGTTGACGCCTTCCTGTGACGCTAAGATCTGATCGACGTGGCGTCTCACAATGTTCTCCCCAACATCCACTGTGTACATTAATGGCCCCTGCCTTGTACATATCGTTCCGGGTTGCCACTTCTCTGTTCGATAGTCACGGGCCAAGACTGGTTGCCCTACATTGAAGCTCCTTGTCGGCTTCTCGTTGATGTGCTGGAATAGTTTGTCCTCAACATTTCTTCGCACATTTGGCCTGAGCAAGTCCAGACGAGATCTCAACCTTCGGTTAAAGAACATCATGGCCGGGGTCTGGTTGGTAACTGCATGTGTCGCGTTTCGGTAGGCTAATAAGAAATTGTCCATCTTATGCTGTAGTGGAATTTCCTCGTCGCACATGGCCTTTATCGCCTTCTTAAAGGTTTGTACGAACCTCTCAGCCAATCCATTGGTGGCTGGATGATACGGGGCAGATGTGTAATGCCTTACCCCATTCCTTTTCATGAATTTTTGGAACTCGTCGGACACAAACTGTGGTCCATTATCAGAGCAGATCTGCTCTGGCAAACCGTTTCTGGCAAATATGGTCCGTAGGACTGCAATCGTTTTCTCTGTAGTGGTTGAAGACATCTTTATCACCTCAGGCCACTTTGAATGAGCATCCACTGCTATTAAGAACATTGAGTCCATGAATGGCCCAGCAAAATCAATGTGCACCCGTTGCCATGGAGAGGAGGGCCACTCCCATGGGTGTAGAGGGGCATGTGGTGGTGCATTTTGGACCTTCTGGCATCCTAAGCAGCTCTTAGTTAGGTCTTCGATTTGTTGATCGATTCCCGGCCACCACACATAAGCCCTAGCAAGGCTTTTCATTTTCACTCCCCCCAGATGACCTTCATGTAGTTCCTTTAGCACTCTCTCCCTTAACTTGGGTGGAATCACCACTCTGGATCCACACATCACTATCCCCTGGCATACTGACAGCTGTTCTCTTCTGGATGAGAATGCTGGCAACAGTGAGTCGCCATGTGTTGGCCATCCCCTCACCGTCAATTCATATACCCGTGACAGCGTCGGATCATTGTGGGTTTCCTTCTCTATATCCGCGTTTGTTACTGGCAATCATTCAATTATCGACGAATAAAATATCTCGATAGGGTCCACTGCTGGTGCTTCCTCCACCATAGGCAGTGGCAGGCGCGATAGCCCATCAGCGTTCCCATGCTGTTTTGTGCCTTTATATTCTATTTCATATTGAGTCGCCCCTAGAAACAGGGACCATCTTTGTAACCGCTGTGCAGTCATTACTGGCACGCCCTTCTTAGGATTAAAGATGGAGACAAGTGGTTGGTGGTCAGTCAGCAAGGTAAACTTCTGCCCATGCAGATAATGGTTGAATTTTTTTACTCCCCATACTAGGCTGAGGGCCTCCCTGTCAATCTGGGCGTAGTTGCGCTCGTCTGAGGTTAGTGACCGAGACGCAAAGGCTACTGGCCTCTCCAACCCATCTGGGAATTTGTGCGACAGCTCCGCTCCAATGCCGTAGGGTGATGCATCACATGCCAAACGAATTGGTAGTGCTGGGTTGAAATGGGCCAACACCTCTTTTGATGTGATCAATTCTTTACACTTCTGGAAAGCTCGTCTACGTACGTCATCCCACTTCCATGATACCCCTGTTTGCAGTAGGGTGTTCAGCGGGTGTAGTACCGTAGACAAATTTGGTAAGAACTTGTGGTAATAGTTTACCAGCCCGAGGAACGACCTCAGTTGTGACACATTTTCCGGTGCTGGAGCCTTGACTACTGCCTCAATCTTGTCAGGGGACTTATGTAACCCCTCTTCATCGATGACGTGGCCACAATACGAAATCTGTTTCTGGAAAAACTCGCACTTGTGGCGATTAGCTCGTAGCCCATATTCCTTTAATCTGGCGAGCAGCTTCTCCAAGTTAGCGAGGTGATCACCGTCATTTTCGCCCGTGACCAAGATGTCGTCCAAATAACACTGGGTCCCTGGAATCCCTTGCAGGACCTGATCCATCGCCCTTTGCCAGATAGCCGGAGCCGAGGCTACTCCAAACACCAGCCGGTTGTATTGATAGAGACCTTTATGGGTGTTGATCGTAAGGTAATGTTTCGAAGCTTCTTCTACCTCCATTTGCAAGTACGCCTGGGCTAGATCAATTTTGGTGAAGCATTTACCACCAGATAGCGAGGCGAAAATATCCTCAATTCGTGGAAGCGGATATTGCACCGTGTGAAGGACTGGGTTCACTGTCACCTTAAAATCCCCACAGACGCGGAACTTCTTTGGTTCCCCAGGCGTATTACTCAATGACCTCTTCATTACAGGGACGATGGGTGTAGCCCACTCGCTCCAGTCCACTTTGGACAGTACTCCTGAACGTTCCAACCCTTCCAGCTCTGCTTCAACCGTTGGTCAGATCGCATAAGGCACTGGTCTGGCCTTCAGAAACTCTGGGCTTGCATTATCCTCTATTTTAATTGTTGCTGTTATTCCTTTTAGTGTTCCTAGTCCCTCCTGGAACACTTCTTTTGCGTCAGTTAGCATTTTTGACAGTCGTCCAGGTGTGACGTCGTCATCCTTTTTGGCCTCCACCTTCAGTGCCTGTATGGAATGCCAATCTAAATGTATCTTCCGGATCCACTCATGTCCTAGCAGTGGTGGTCCTCCATTTGGCAATACATATATATCCATTTTAGGTATTTCCTGACCTTTATATGTCACTTTCACCCTTATTTTTCCTTTGGGGTAGACTTTTTGCCCCATATACGTCTTCAAGACAATCTCTGTAGCTTTCAAGGGTATGTGTGAAAATAGCCGCTTGTAGTCTCTTTGATTTATGACTGTTAGAGCTGACCCTGTGTCCAATTCCATTTCCACTTGGACTCCGTCTATCTTGAGTGTAACCCAGATAGTCTGGTGATCCTCTATTTTGGTTACATTATGTAGTTTCAGACAACCCAGCTCCTTGCTTCCGGAGTCTGTGTCACTTTTCTGTTCGTCTGAACCACTGTCCATCACCTGGTGTACCTTTTTGTACTTCTCCTGTGGAGATTTCTTACTGTTGGTTTTCTTCCCAGACCTGCAGACTCTTGCTATGTGTCCTGCTTTCCCACACTGTCTGCACACTTGGTCCTTGAACCAACAATCTTTCTGGTCATGTGTTGTTCTGCCACAGCGATAACACTTCCCTGTTCCATAGGTCATTTCGTTGGTGCCGTATTCTTGCGGTCTCCGTTGTATCTCTGCAGCGCCCCTTGCGGCTGCTTCGTGTGATACTGCCAGATTGAAAGCTTTGTCCAGCGTAAGGTCCTTTTCTGATAGAAGCCGTTTCTGGGTTCCTTCACTTTGTAGCCCACACACAAACTTGTCCCTTAACGTGTCTGCTAGTCCCGCTCCAAACTGGCAGTATTTCGATAACTTGCGCAGTTCCGTTAGGTACTCAGCATTGCTTTCGTCTTTTTGTTGGTTCCTTTTATGGAACTTAAATCGTTCTGCTATCAGCAGCGGTGTGGGGCTTAAGTGGTCCTGTAGGATTTCTACTACGCTTCCAAAATCCTTGTTTACCGGCTTCTCTGGGGTTATTAGATTTCGCAGTAACCCATAAGTTTTTGCACCCATGGAATTTAACAGAACCAGTGCTTTATTAACATCTGGCACTTCATTCACCCTGCAGTACACCTCAATATGTTCCACATATGTCGCCCAATCTTCGACTTCATTGTCGAACATAGAGATACTGCCACTCTTCGGCATCCTTGGTTGTGCGTTAACTATCCCCAATGGCGCCTCCCGCGCTTCCCCTTCTTCTCCGCTGGCACAAAATGGCGTCTCCCGCGCTTTCCTTCCTTCCCGCGCTCGCCCGTCTTCTCCGCTGCGGCTTCGCAAAATGGCGTCTCCCGTGCTCTTCCTTCTTCTCCGCGGCTCAATGGCACCTCCCGCGCTCTCCCTGCTTCTCCGCGGCTCAATGGCGCCTCCCGTGCTCTCCCTGCTTCTCCGCGGCTCAATGGCATCTCCCCTTGCTTCGCCCCGCGGACCCTGATCAGCCCGTGATCCCTGGCTGTGCACTGCACGTTCTTCTCTTGATATTTGTCGATGCCACTCCGTCTAGAACCCGGCTGTTTCTTACCCTCTCTCTCTCCGGTTTGCAGTATTTTTCCTCGACGCCGCTCGGTGATCAATCCCCGGCTGCGCCCTGCTCTCTTCACACCCTTTCTTACCCCATCGACGCTGCCCGGCTCTCTCTCTCTGCCGTCGGTCGGCTCCAGCCGCCGCTGCTCGGGAAGGGTCTGCTCAGGACCTGTCGTTGGTCTCTTACTGCTCGTTGTGGCTGGGGAACCAAGCCTGGCTCTCCACAGCCTCCCCAGCGAAGTTGGATCTCTGCCTGACTGCTGGGCAGTTGCTCGCGGTCGACGCCCGTGTTCCTGGACTCAACTATTTTTTTTGTTTGTTTGTTTAATGTTGCAGGTAGATTCGCATCAACACCGCCACTGTTAGATCCGTGGTTCAGTGGATAAAGAATTACACGGATGCTGTACATAAACAAACAACAGGTCTTTACTGAAGGAGGGTCATCTCTAGACTGGAGTACAGAGGCATGCGCACAGCTTATATACCGGTGTGGTTGCTGCCGGTACTACAGTATACAGGAGCTGTAAAAAGTAATTCTGACTTAAAGCACATACACTACACTTTACTTTTACACTATAGAGTTGTTCCAGGTTGTAGCAGGTGACTGTTAAGTATGTGTATTGTATTGAACAATTAACACAAAGACTTAAACGTATAACTCAAACAGGTCTTTACTGGTTGGAGGTAGGGACTATACATAGGTCTTTACTTCATGCCTACAGGCGGGAACTGAGGGGGATCAGTACCCACAGTACTATTTATACCCCTATGGCCAGGAGTGGTACTGCGTATCACTACGCCCAACAAGTAGTGCAGTCCTGTCCATAGGTTCAAAGTAGCACACATATTACATACACAACATTCCTCCCTTCCTAGCTTTACAGTCATCTCCCCATTTAACATAACGTAATAACATATATACATATATAACTTCAGGTTTACATAACAGAATAACATAGATACATAGATAACTTCATGTCAAAAACAGATCACAGATTCAGTCTCTGCGGAAAACAGTTCACAGATTCAATCTCTGTGGTGTAGTCGGTTCACGTTGCTAGAGTGACTCATTCAATAGTCCTTCCATGGATTTAACAGTTTGAACTTCCGAACTGAATTGGCTCCGTTCGGAGGGACCACGTGTGTGATCTGGTAGAGGTGATAATGGTTCAGATGGGTCATCTTCTGTTTTTACTTTTCCTTTTCTGCTTCTTGGAGACTCTCTGGGCTCCATTGTCAGCTGCCACAGCTGCCAGCTGCATGCGCAGTTCCTCCTTCTCTTCCTCCTGTTTCCGTCGTAGAGCCAGCTTCTCCCGATGCTCCGTAGACTTTTGGTGCTCCTCCATGATTTCTGCACTTTGGGAGTCGAAGTTACAAGCTGGGCAGGACAGGACATCGTAATATTCGGTGTCGTCCTGAGCTAGACCAGTGAGAGGGTCGTCTATTTCCTCCATACCTAGCTGGACGTTAGCCAGCTCTTGTTCCAAATCCAGACATCTTTCCTGAAGAGACTTCTTCATGTGTACCTCTGCATCCAGCTTTTTCTGGGCTTTCAGCAAGTCGTTTACTAGTGACCTCATTTGTGATTTTAATACTTCAACTTCCTTTGGAGATTGATTGATCGGACTATGCAATCCCTCTACCGGAGCAGCTGTTTCAGCGGTCTGTTGTTCTACGTTGACGTGAGTCAGCGTACTTTTGGCATCCAAGGGCTGCTCTGTTGCAGTCATCTCAGTCTGTGTTGCCACCTCAGCTCTTCCAATAACCTTTGAGAGCTCCGAACCCCTTTCGTTTGAATATTGAAGTTCATGTTCAAGTTTTTCCCATTTCAGAGTCCTGTCCTTCAGCATATGCAGGAGTTGGCTGACCGTTAACTCCTCTGACATCAGACGTTTTGTGTGCTCCTGCTCCATTTTCTCCATCAGCTGCTTCTGTTGTCTTTCCAGATTCTCCAACTCTATATCAAAGAACTCTTTCGTTGCATTCAACTCTTGCTCAAAACGGCGAAGCATTTGTTCTAATTGCTGTTGTAGTTTGAAATGGAGTTGAGTTCGAGCCCGGTGTCCCTCAGAAATGGGCACATCAGTAGACTTGCCAGACTCAGAATCCACAGTTAAACTATGTTGTTGTTGCTCAGTGGAATTCTGTGCTGAAACTTTGTCTTTTGCACCTGAGTTGGGCTTACCATCATCCGTTCCAGAGTCTGGGCCGACTATCTTCACCGAGTTCTCACTCGTTATTGTTTGTAGGAAATGCCAGTCCATATTCATTTTCCTAATCCACTCCCGTCCTAGTAGTGGAGGACCTCCTTCAGATATCACATATAAGTCCATTATTTGACTGTCTTCGCCCTTGTGGGCCACTGCAACCTCTATTTTCCCGATGGGGTACACTCTTTGCCCCGTGTATGTTTTCAATATAATCCCCGTATCCTGTAGGGGAATATGTTGGAATAACTTTCCGTAATCTTTCTTATTTATGACCGTCAATGCCGATCCAGTGTCCAATTCCAGTTTTACTTGGACTCCTTCTATCTGAAGAGTGACCCAAATTGTCTGGAGGTCTGCACCCTTACCAGCGTTGAGTACTCTTAAGCTAGCCAGTTCATTACAGCTTAAGCTAGCCAGTTCATTACTGCTAGCGTCTGAATCGGACTCCTGTTCGGTCACCTTGTGTACCTTTGCGTATTTTCCTTGCGGTGACTTCTTGTTGCTGGTCTTCTTCCCTGACCTGCATACTCTAGCTATATGTCCAAGCCTACCACAAGTTCTACATTCTTGGTTTTTAAACCAACACTGGTTCTGATCATGCGTTGTCTTTCCACAACGATAACATTTGCCAGAACTCACACCCAATTTGTGTGCACTGAGCTCCGGTGACCGTAGCTGCATTACTGCCGTGCCTCTCGCTGCGGCTTCGTGTGCTGCTGCCATAGTGACCGCCTTCTCAAGCGTCAGCTCATTCTCCTCGAGCAGTCGCTTTTGTGTATCCTGTTTAAATAAACCACACACAAATTTGTCTCGAAGTGCCTCTGTCAGTCTCGTTCCAAACTGGCAATATTTCGCTAATTTACGCAATTCCAGCAAATAATCAGCATTGCTTTCATGCTGTAGCTGCCTTCTGTCGTAAAATTTAAATCATTCCGCTAGCATCAGCGGCGTGGGGTTTAGATGATCTTTCAGGACAGTAACAATCTCATCGAACGTCTTATCCGCCGGTTCATCTGGTGATAACAGGTGTTTCAATTGCCCGTATGTCTTCGCACCCATTAAATTTAATAATGTTAGTGCTTTATCAGCCTCACGAATTTTATTTGCCTTACAATAATTTTTAACTCGTTCAACATATATGGCCCAATCTTCGATGTCACTATCAAAGTTGCTAATATTCCCGTGTTTAGGCATTGTAGTACTTTATCAGATTTGCAATTTCTCAGATTTTTTTTAACTGTTATCCAAGATGGCGGCTTCCCGCTCTTGCCATCGTCCTCCGCCCACAAAATGGCGGTTTTCCCGCTTCTGCCTTCTTCCCCAGCGGTTTTCCCGCGAAAAATGGCGGCTTTCCCGCGCTTCTCGCTCTCCCCGCCCACTTCAATGGTGGTTTTCCCGCGCTTCTCATCGCTGACTTTCAGCCCGACTGCGGCTCTTATCTCCTGTGCGATCGCTGGTGCGCCGCCCGCCCGAAACGGTTCTCAGCCCTTATCACCGGTGCGATCGCTGGCCCGCTAAGCGCCTCCCGCTTGAAGCGGCTCCCGGCCTCTGGCTCACCCGCTCAGCGGCTCTTGCTCGCTCCCTCCCGGGCTCTGGCTTACCCGCTCGCGCCCTCCCGGGCTCTGGCTTACCCACGAGGTTATGGAGGCTTCAGGGTCCTAATGCCTGTTGCTTCCAGTCGCTGGAAGCTGTCAGGATTTCTGCTGCCCTTCAGTTTTCAGTGGGGTGTTGAGGATTGGAACCTCTCTTCAACGTCCTGTCTTTGGACGAAGCCGCTGTGGAATAACTGCCGCAGGGTTCGAACTGACTCGTCGCCAGTGTTAAGTATGTGTATTGTATTGAACAATTAACACAAAGACTTAAACGTATAACTCAAACAGGTCTTTACTGGTTGGAGGTAGGGACTATACATAGGTCTTTACTTCATGCCTACAGGCGGGAACTGAGGGGGATCAGTACCCACAGTACTATTTATACCCCTATGGCCAGGAGTGGTACTGCGTATCACTACGCCCAACAAGTAGTGCAGTCCTGTCCATAGGTTCAAAGTAGCACACATATTACATACACAACAGTGACAAGAGCGACATCTTCCAGTTTGCTATGCACTGATGTATCTTGGAGGTGACCGAGCCTCTCTACACCAGGAGGAACACATACCCCACATTCCCAATGGACAGAGCAAAGTAGGACAAGAGAGCACTAGGCTTTGCCCGCATTTCAGGCTTCCCCAGAGTCTAAGCTACCTTAGACTTTCTCAATAGAAAGGTTTTCCACTCCCTGGATGTCCAGCCTGTTTACAGCCACAGCCAGCACATCATCATGCAACACAGTGCCTGGTTTCCTCGCAGCAATTATGATTTATTCATCCAGTGCCAGTCCTCTGTGCCGCCTTCATTCCAACCAGGCTGTCAGGTCAGAGGCTGGCTACTTGTCAACAAGTGATATCCCCTCCAGCTGGCTGTGTGGCACTAACAAGGGCACTGGCAGATTGGGTGGTGGGGGCGCAGGCTTACTGTCATCCCGATAGAGGACAGCAGGTGCCTCTCCCATGGAGCCAAGGCCACTCCCCTGGGACTGCGTCTCAGCCCTTCTACTGGTTTACGTGAGAACAGAGAGCAGGAGTGATGTGACGCTCTGGAAGCCTCTGTCAACCCTGGCCTCCAGAGCCAAGATGGCAGCAATCAGCTTCTGTGGTAGCCGTGTGAGCTGAAACATTAACTCGTCTGCTTTCTCCACAGATGTTGTCTGACCTGCTGAGTGTTTCCAGCATTTTCTGTTTTTGTTTCAGATTTCCAGCACCTACAGTTTTTCTGCTTTTTGTTCAGTATAAACAGGGGACTGCCTGATTAGCTACATACATGAACAAAGGTCTTCTCTCAGCCATTAGAACTGAAGGCCCTGAAAGTTCACAAGAGTTCTATTGGTCTCCTGCACTGACACCAGCAGGAGACCCGCAGAGCCCCCAGGGAAATGATGTAAACAGCTACCTGGGGGTTCTGCCAGTATTCTGCTGAGATCACAGCAAGAGACCGGCAGACCTTCCCACGCCCACACTGCCCCCCCACCTCTCTGGAATGTCAGGGCTGAAATGTTTAGGGGTATAGGTTGCAGACTCCACATTATCTAAATGCTTAAGTTAACTCTGGGTAAGTTTTAAAAAAGTGCCAAGGAGCTCCAAGGGAACCCCTGAGTACTTTTTAATTCCAGTTTGACACCACACTGGAGTTGGACTCCATGTAGTGTTGGACCAAGGTGATGTGGGACTACCTGCTCCAGGGAATCTCTCACCCTTTCTCGCCAATGTCTGATTGGGTCCTGACTCCAGATTTATACGGTCTTTTTAGCATCATTACAGTCATATTAAAGTAGCAATATGAACACATCTTTAAAAAGGATATTCATTGTACAAAGTGTGCACAAATGGGGGATCTGGGCCAATATTCAGACATAGATGTAACTCGTCAAAGGGGATCAGGAGAATGTGTGCCCCTCAAAAAGTTATGTCTTAAAAAGCTGCACAAAACTCCAAGCCCAGAATTGTTCCAGTCTTAAGTTGATGAGTCTGATGTGACGCAGCTAATCAGCTGTGATGTAGTATGGGTGGGATGCCAGGTGCTGGGAAAAGCCTGCTGGGGATTTCTTTTACTGTCTGTCAGCTCCATGTGCGTATTGTGTGAAGGAGGTAGGTGACTGACAACGCCACTGCCAATTATGTGCTGAAAATGGTTAATTGGTAGGTTCCTATAAACAGCAGTGACTAAACTCCCAGACACAGATCCTAGCCTTGGCCCATACCTACCTCCCAGCCCCATCCAGGCCAGAATTTTCTTTCCCTCCCAAGCCCCCAGTGTCTATCTGGCCCATGCATGATCCACTGAATGTGCAAAGCATGCTGACTGCTACTTTTCAGAGAAATTCAGCAAAAGAGGCATCAATGCAGGCACTGAGCTAGGTAACTTGCTAAATATCCAAATGTACCTGAATTTGCACATACCTTGTACCATAAAGAAAGAAAGACTTGCATTTATATAGCACCTTTCACAACCACCAGACGTCCCATAGTGCTTTACAGCCAATGAAGTACATTTTGAAGTGTAGTCACTGTTGTAATGTAGGAACTGGCTAATGCCAATTATCAGATGAGCAGTTACTGAACCCATGTGACAAAGATCAAGGTTAGTGTGATAAAGGTCAAAGTTGCTGTGTGCCCATCCATTTGCTGGTGGAGAAGGGGATGAATAGCTATATGCTGTTAACGCATCCAATGGATCTCTAACCAAACGCCTTAGTATTTTTTTAATTCATTTATGGGATGTGGGCATCGTTGGCAAGGCCAGCATTTATTGCCCATCCCTAATTGCCCTTGAGAAGGGGTTGGTGACCCGCCTTCTTGAACCGCTGCAGTCCGTGTGGTGAAGGTACTCCCACAGTGCTGTTAGATAGGGAGTTCCAGGATTTTGACCCAGCGACGATGAAGGATCGGCGATATACTTAAGAACATAAGAATATAAGAAATAGGAGCAGGAGTAGGCCATTCGGCCCCTCGAGCCTGCTCCACCATTCAATGAGATCATGGCTGATCTTCTGCCTCAACACCATTCACTGGCTCTATCGCCATATCCCTTGATGCCCTTGTTAGTCAGAAATCTATCGACTTCTGTTTTGAATATACCCAATGACTGAGTCTCCACAGCCCTCTGGGGTAGAGAATTCCAAAGATTCACCACCCTCCGTGTGAAGAAATTTCTTCTCATCTCAGTCCTGTATGGCCTACCCTTTATCCTGAGGCTGCGGCCCCTGGTTCTAGACTCCCCAGCCAAGGGAAACATTCTCCCAGCATCCACCCTATCAAGCCCTGTAATAATTTTGTATGCTTCAATAAGATCCCCTCTCATTCTTCTGAATTCAAGAGAATACAGGCCTAGTTTACTCAATCTCTTCTCATACGACAGCCCCGCCATCCCAGGAATCAATCTCGTGAACCTTCGTTGCACTCCCTCTGACGTAATAAAACTCACTACGCACTTGGTTTGAGCATAAAGCAAGGCTTTAATCAACTTGTTTCAGAACATGGAATTCTAGTTGTATTTCACTAGCTCCTTGTCTTACAAAATGTCCCTGGCAAGCTAGGGCCCACGCCCGAGTATTTATACTCCTTGGACGGTGCCACCAGCTGGCCATCCAGTGTTATTTCATAAGTAGTTTCTTGATGATGAGATTTATAACACCCTCTATGGCAAGTATATCCTTCCTTAGGTAAGGAGACCAAAATTATACACAGTACTCCAGGTGTGGTCTCAACAAGGCCCTATATAATTGGAGTAAGACTTCTTTACTCCTGTACTCAAATCCTCTTGTAATGAAGGCCAGCATACCATTTGTCTTCCTAATAGCACCTGCACGTTCACTTTCAGTGATTCATGTACAAGGACACCCAGGTCACTTTGAGCATCTGCATTCCCCAATCTTTCACCTTTTAGGAAATACTCTGCCTTTCTGTTTTTCCTACCAAAGTGGATAACTTCACATTTATCCACATTATATTCCATCTGCCATGTTCTCGCCCACTCACTGAGCCTGCCAAGATCCCTTGAAGCCTCGTCACA
This sequence comes from Somniosus microcephalus, assembly GCF_052327205.1. Lineage (NCBI taxonomy): Eukaryota > Metazoa > Chordata > Chondrichthyes > Squaliformes > Somniosidae > Somniosus > Somniosus microcephalus. The sequence continues at coordinate 126,749,119 of NC_140988.1, forward strand.
TCCTCTTCACAACTGACACTGCCACCTAGCTTTGTATCATCAGCAAATTTGGAAATGTTACATTTAGTCCCCTCATCCAAATCATTGATAAAAATTGTGAATAGCTGGGGCCCAAGCACTGATCCTTGCGGTACCCCACTAGTCACAGCCTGCCATCCTGAAAAAGACCCATTTATCCCTACTCTTTGTTTTCTGTCTGTTTCCAATTCTCAATCCATGCTAGTTTATTACCCCCAATTCCATGTGCCCTAACTTTGTTCACCAACCTTTTGTGTGGGACCTTATCGAAGGCCTTCTGAAAATCCAAATACGCCACATCTACCGGTTCCCCTTTGTCTACTTCACTAGTTACATCCTCAAAGAACTCCAATAGGTTTGTCAAACAGGATTTCCCTTTCATAAATCCGTTGACTCTACCCAGTCTTACTATTAGTTTCTAAGTGTCCAATTATTGCATCCTTTGTAATAGATTCCAGCATTTTCCCAACTACTGATATGAGGCTAACAGGTCTGTAGTTCCCCATTTTCTCTGTCCCTCCTTTCTTAAATAGTGGGGTTACATTTGCTATCCTCCAATCTGCAGGAACCATTCCAGAATCTATAGAATTTTGGGAGTTACAGGATTTTGACCCAGTGACGATATACTTCTAAGTCAGGATGGTGTGTGACTTGGAGGTGAATTTGGAAGTGGTGGTGTTCCCATGTGCCTGCTGCCCTTGTCCTTCTAATTGGAAGAGGTCGCGGGTTTGGGAGGTGCTGCCAAAGAAGTTGCTGCACTGCATCTTGTAGATAGTACACACTGTAGCCACGGTACACCGGTGGTGAAGGGAGTGAATGTTTAAGGTGGTGGATGGGGTGCCAATCAAGCGGGCTGCTTTGTCCTGGATGGTGTTGAGCTTCTTGAGTGTTGTTGGAGCTGCACTCATCCAGGCAAGTGGAGAGTATTCCATCACACTCCTTACTTGTGGCTTGTAGATGATGGAAAGGCTTTGGGGAGTATAGGTGAAACAACTCTATTGTAGCTTGTTTATTCTGATAAATCAGTGCTATTTTTTATTTATACTGTGAGGCAGTTCCATAAACCAGGAATCAAGCAGCAAAATGAACACATTCTACTCCTCCTACCAACATTTAGATCTTTCCCAAATAAACCGGAAATGGGCCTACGTAAATGAATTCAGATTTGTAATTTAGTTTGAATTTTACCATTGTATTTTAAACTTAACGTAGAAATACTCTTAATCATGATGATTAATCAGGAATCAGATTTAAATCATTATTAAATACATTTTAAGCCACAGAGATTTTGAGATTGCAGTTCTGTTCTGTTAAAAGTTTTCAGGGATGATTTTAACTTCGGTTGGATAATAGCTGAGTGGCAGGTGGAACTTGCCTGCTGCTTGCCCGTTCTTGCCGGTGACATGAATCATTCATTCATGAAAGAAAGACTTATGAAATAATACTGAGCGGCCTGTGAGTGGCGCTGTCCAGGGAGAGTATAAATACTCAGGCACGGGCCCAGCTTGCGCAGGACATTCTTAACAGGAACTAGTGAAGGACACAACTAGACCTCCATGTTGTAAAACAGTTGATTAAAGCTTTGTTTAATGCTTAGACTATAATGTATATACCTTTAAGGGGGGAACTATCTTTTACAGCTCATGTATACTGCAGTACCGGCAGTGACCACACCTGTATATAGTACTGAGTAATAATCTGTACAGATCAGTTCCAGTGTGAACCACGTTGAGTAAACACCTGTTGTACCGTTCTCCTGCAGTCTGTGTCTTATTATACACAGACACAACATTGGTGACAAGGCAAGTTCGAACCTACCTGCAACTCTGCATCACCTCCCGGGGATTCATTCCTGGAAATCAGTGGATTGGAGGTCAAGGCCAGAGACTCGGGCGTCGACCACGGGCAACCGCCCAGTCATCCAGCAGAGACTCGAGAATTGCGGGGGAGGCTGTCGAGAGCCAGGCTTAACTTTCCAGTCGAGGTGGTCCAGCGAAACGGGCTGGCAACAGGTAGTGCGCAGACCCTTCCCGGACAGCGGCGGGCTAGAGCCTGACCGAGCGGCACAGCAAAGGGCTGAGCAGCGTCGATGGGGGAGAGAGAGAGAGGGCAGAGCGCATAGGGTGCAGCCGGTGTTCAGGGGCCGAGCAGCGTTGAAGAGAGAGAGAGAGAGATGCGCAGAAACCCGCGAGGTGCCGCCATTGCCACGAGGATCGCCGAGAGCGGCATTGGCAACAGCACAGGAGAAGCGCGCGAAACCTACAAGGCGCCGCCATTGCCACGAGAACCGCCGGGAGCGGCGTTGGCAGCAGCGGGGGAGGAAGGAAAGCGCGGGAGACGCCATTTTAAGCCATTGGGAGACTCCATTTTAAACCACACCCAAAATGCCGAAGAGTGGCAGTATCACCGCATTTGACAATGAAGTCAAAGATTGGACTACATATGTCGAACGAATAGAGGTATACTGCAAGACAAATGAGGTGTCAGATGACAAGAAAGCGTCGGTATTGTTAAATTTAATGGGTGCAAAGACATATGGTTTATTACAAAATCTAGTAACCCCAACGAAGCCAATGGAAAAGAGTTTTGAAGACATAGTAACGATACTACAGGAACATTTAAACCCCACGCCACTGCTGATAGCAGAAAGATTCAAGTTTCACAAACGGAACCAGCATAAGGATGAAAGCAATGCTGATTATTTAACAGAACTGCGCAAACTATCGAAACACTGCCAGTTTGGAGCGGGACAGGCAGATACCTTAAGGGACAAGTTTGTGTGTGGGCTTCAAAGTGAAGGAACCCAGAAACGGCTTTTAGCTGAAAAGGACCTTACGCTGGAAAAGGCTTTCAGCATTGTGGTATCATATGAAGCAGCAGCACGGGGCGCTGCAGAGATACAACAGAGACCGCAAGAATATGGCACAAACGAAATGTCATATGGAACAGAGAAGTGCTATCGCTGCTGCAGAACAACACACGACCAGAATGATTGCTGGTTCAAAGACAAAGTGTGCAGACAGTGTGGAAAAGTAGGACACATAGCACGAGTCTGCGGGTTGGGAAAGAAAACCAGCAATAAGAAACCTACCAAAGAAAAGTACAAGAAGGTACATAAGATGACGGAGAATAGTTCAGACGAACAAAAGAGTGATAACGACTCCAAAAGCAGGGAACTGAGTTGTCTGAAACTACATAATGTGATCACAACGGAGGATCACCGAACCATTTGGGTCACTCTCAAGATAGCAGGAGTCCAGGTAAAGACTGAATTGGACACAGGATCAGCCCTAACAGTCATAAACCGATGGGACTACGAGCGGCTATTCTCACACATACCCTTGAGAGACACAAAAATTATTTTGAAGACGTACACGGGGCAAAAAGTCTACCCCAAAGGAAAAATAAGGGTGACCGTTATATATAACGGTAAGGAAACACCAAAACTAGACCTGTATGTATTGCAAGATGGAGGACCACCATTACTAGGAGGTGAATGGATCCGGAAAATACAACTGGATTGGCATTCCATACAGGCAGTGACTGTGGCTGACAAAAAGGATGACGACGTCACACCTGGGCGACTGTCAAAGATCCTAACTGACGCGAAAGAAGTGTTCCAGCAAGAACTCGGAACACTAAAAGGCATGACAGCGACGATTAAAATTGAAGAAAACGCAAGCCCAAAATTTTTTACGGCCAGACCTGTACCTTATGCAATCCGCCCAGCCATCGAAGCAGAGCTGGAGAGTCTGGAACATTCAGCTGTACTGTCCAAGGTAGACTGAAGTGAGTGGGCTACACCCATCGTCCCTGTGATGAAAAAGTCATTGAGCAGCATGCCTGGGGAACCAAGGAAGGTTCGCATCTGTGGGATTTTAAGGTAACAGTGAACCTTACACCGGTCCTTCACACCGTACAATATCCACTTCCGCGGATTGAAGATATTTTCGCCTCGCTATCTGGAGGGAAACGCTTCACTAAGATTGATCTGGCCCAGGCGTATCTGCAAATGGAGGTAGAAGAAGCATCAAAAAAGTACCTCACAATCAACACCCATAAAGGTCTCTACCAATACAACTGGCTGGTATTCGGGGTAGCATCAGCTCCGGCTATTTGGCAGAGGGCAATGGAACAAGTCCTGCAAGGGATCCCAGGGACCCAATGTTATTTGGGCGACATCCTGGTCACGGGCGAAAATAACAGTGATCACCTTGCCAACCTGGAGCAGGTGCTCACTAGATTGCAGGAATATGGGCTCCAAGCTAACCGCCCCAAATGCGAGTTTTTTAGAAAACAGATCTCGTATTGTGGCCACGTTATCGATAAAGAGGGGTTACATAAGTCCCCAGAGAAGATTGAGGCAGTAGTCAAGGCTCCAGCACCGGAAAATGTGTCACAACTGAGGTCGTTCCTCGGGCTGGTAAACTACTACCATAAGTTCTTGCCAAATTTGTCTACAATACTACACCCACTGAACACCCTACTGCAAACTGGGGTGCCATGGAAGTGGAGTGACGAATGTAGACAAGCTTTCCAGAAGAGCAAAGTACTAATCACATCGAAAGAGGTATTGGCCCATTACAACCCGGCATTACCAATTCGGTTGGCATGTGATGCGTCACCCTACGGCATTGGAGCGGTGCTGTCGCACAAATTCTCGGACGGCTCAGAGAGGCCAATAGCCTTTGCGTCACGATCACTGACCTCAGCTGAGCGTAACTACGCCCAGATTGACAGGGAGGCCCTCAGCCTAGTGTGGGGAGTGAAAAAGTTCAATCACTATCTGCACGGGCAGAAATTCACCTTTCTGACTGATCACCAGCCTCTTGTCTCCATTTTTAATCCGAAGAAGGGCGTTCCGGTGATGACTGCGCAACGACTACAAAGATGGTCACTTTTTCTAGGGGTGCACCACTATGAGATTGAATATAAGGGCACGAAACAGCATGGAAATGCTGATGGACTATCACGCCTGCCACTGCCTACTGCGGAGGAAGCACCAGCAGTGGATCCTGTCGAAATATTCCATTCGACTATAGTTGAATACCTACCGGTAACTAACGCTTGTATCGAAAAGGAAACCCAAAATGACCCGACACTGTCTCGGGTATATGATTTGACGGTGAAGGGATGGCCAGCACATGGCGACTCACTGTTGCCAGCATTCTCGACAAGGAGAGAACAGCTGTCAGTGTGCCAGGGGACCTTGATGTGTGGATCCCGAGTGGTAATTCCACCCAAGTTAAGGGATAGAGTGCTCAATGAGCTTCATGAGGGTCATCTGGGAGGGGTAAAAATGAAAAGCCTAGCCAGGGCTTATGTGTGGTGGCCAGGAATCGATAAACAAATTGAGGACCTGACCAAGAGCTGCTCAGGATGCCAGAAAGTCCAAAATGCACCACCACAGGCCCCTCTACACCCGTGGGAGTGGCCCTCATCTCCATGGCAACGGGTGCATATTGATTTTGCTGGTCCATTCATGGACTCAAAGGGGGAGAAATTGGGTGAGTAGCGCCACCTGCTAGCGCCTAAAGAGGCAGTCAGTGGCTGTAGCGCCACTGGCTGCGTCTGCAGCGATATTCAGTAGGGGCGCTAATGGTGGCATTAGGCATTTGCGCTGCGCCGCCACCGATGACGTCATTGGTGTGCGCAGCAGCCCATTCGTGCCCCGATCGTGATATTTGGTAGGGAACGCCGCAGTTGCGTCGCTCGCTACCCGCGCCCGGTTCACGGGGCCTTACTGTGCCGGCAGCGGCGCAAGTTAAGGTGGAGGTGCGGGGCGGCCGCTTTTTCGGCGGCCGCCTGCCCGCACCTCCGTCCCCGGCCTCCTAACCCCCGCCCCCACGGCATTGCCGGCTGTTTCCCGAGAGCCCGGCACTTCTCCTTGGTGCCGGGCTCATTTGCCGGCACTCGCGATCGGGGATCACGCTGTTGCAGGCACCTCCCCCTTAACAGTGGGAGGAAGGCCTGCAGTACCGCAGCGTGCCGTGCCGCAGCATTTGGCGCTGCGGCACGTTGCGCTGCGATAATCAGTTTCAGCGCCCTAAGAGGGACGCGGAGCGCCTCGAGCCTCGCCCCGTGTCCCTCGAGGGGCACTGAAACTGAATTTCTGGCGATCGGTATCACTCCGATCGCTGCGCTAAATCCTGCGCTCCGCCGACTTTTGCGCCACTTTGGCGCCCCAACCCAATTTCTAGGCCAATGTTTTTAATAGCCGTGGATGCGCACTCGAAATGGCCTGAGGTCATCAAAATGTCCTCCACCACCACGGAGAAAACTATTGCAGTCCTACGGACCATTTTTGCCAGGAATGGCTTGCCAGAACAGATTTGCTCCGACAACGGACCACAGTTTGTGTCTGAAGAGTTCCGGAGGTTCTTGAAAAAGAATGGGGTAAGGCATTACACATCCGCCCCGTATCATCCAGCCACAAATGGATTGGCTGAGAGGTTCGTACAAACCTTTAAGGAGGCAATAAAGGCTGTGTACAATGACAACATTCCGCTGCAGCACAAGGTGGACAATTTCCTGTTCGCCTACCGGAATGCGACACAGGCAGTCACCAACCAGGCCCCAGCCATGATGTTCTTTAACCGAAGGTTAAGATCTCGCCTGGATTTGCTCAGACCAAACGTACGAAGAGATGTTGAGAGTAAGCAATTCCAGCACATCCATGAGAAGCCAACAAGGAGCTTCAATATAGGGCAACCAGTCTTGGCCCGCGACTACCGAACAGAAAAATGGCAGCCAGAAACGATATGCACACGGCAGGGCCCATTAATGTACACAGTGGACGTTGGGGAGAGCATCGTGAGGCGCCATGCTGACCAGATCCTAGGGTCACAGGAACAAGTCAACCCCATGCCTCGCCCATACGTACCTGGTGATGAACCCGACGTACAGGTCGCATCTACCCCAGAAACAGTAGCATCGGAAGCTGATGAACCAATCGATGACAGGGGGGCAGAATCGCCTCCGCACCAAGAGCAAGACATTCGGGAAAGGCGCTATCCAGAAAGGATCAGGAAGCCTCCCCAAAGACTGAATATATAAATAGACTATTTTCAGCTAATGTTGCATGTTAAAAGTGTTAATTGTAATTAGTTTGATATTTAATTGTTAAATGAGTGTTATGGTACTGTTAATCTAAAAGGGGAGGAATTGTAATGTATATACCTTTAAGGGGGGAACTATCTTTTACAGCTCATGTATACTGCAGTACCGGCAGTGACCACACCTGTATATAGCACTGAGCAGTAATCTGTACAGATCAGTTCCAGTGTGAACCACGTTGAGTAAACACCTGTTGTACCGTTCTCCTGCAGTCTGTGTCTTATTATACACAGACACAACATAAACCAAGTGCCTAGTAGTTTTCTTACATCAGCAGGCATGAGGCCAGAGCCAGTTTGAGGTCCGGGCCTCACTTACATGCTGCTGGTGAGCTGCGGCTACTGAGCCGGACAATAGTCTGGGAGGAGAGGGAGGCAACCCTGGATGGGCTGGCAGTGGCCTGGAGTTCTTTGAGTACTACTGCTGCTTAGGCCGCTCAACACCTGATACAAAAGTGGAACTGGGGTGTTATGTATGCCATAGGACCCAGATTTGCATTTTATAATTGATCCCTGTCTGGAACAGGCGGGCACTCCAACCGCCTATCTCAAGGCACTTGAGGGAAATAAACTTGCAGGGCTACGGGGATAGAGCGGGGGAATGGGACTGACTGGATTGTTCTACAGAGAGCCGGCATGGACTCCATGGGCCGAATGGCCTCCTTCTGTGCCGTTATGACTCTATGGGCTCGATTTTGCCAAGCCCCGAGGAGACGGGATTGGAAGCGTGTGAGGTGTTAAAATCGCAAAAAATGGCGGGCGGCTCCGATCCCGCCTCCAGCTCGCCTCTGAGTAATTTTCCCAGAATCGGGGATTCAGACACCGTTTCCATCCCACCTCCAAGAGGCGGGATAGGTCCTTAAGGCCTTTAACAACCAGTTAATTGCCTCTATAATCCCATTTTGAGAGGCCTTTCTGATTTTAACACTTTTCCCCCATCCTGCACGTTTCCTCTGGAACATGCCAGTGAATCCTGGCGGCCTCACTAGTGGATTGCTTACTAACAGCTGCAGCTCCACCATTAAAAAGGAGTTTTCACCAATGATCATTTGCAGGTGGCAGAACTTTGTTGTCTCAGGTCTGGGGAACTTTTAGCAGGCATACTCATTGTTGTGGAAGTTTGGAGCCCGACACCCATCTCCAGTGTGACCTCCTGGGAAACCCCTCTCCCCACCTTGACTGAGCGCTTCCTCAACTGAGGCATATACCAGAAGCATGGGAACCATTTATTTCCTTTCCTCCTGGACATCAGATTCAGACGAAGGCCAGCCGTGGCAGCAGCAGAACCAAGAACAACAGCAGCACCAGCAACAGGAGCGCCAAGCTGCTGCTCACCCACCTGAAGCTGCACAGGCCAGAAGGCGCCAGCGCTCAACCACATTGCTGCCCGGGATGCAAGGGACACGCTCATGTTGGCCAGATTTGCTTAGTCTGCACAATCAAACACTTTTGCCTCGCACCTTCTTAACAGAGCATCGACAATGGACAAGAACCTGCAGATTCCTATCACTCGGACCATCATACTGACAATTACAAGTCGCTCTAAGCCCTCAATGTGGAAGTCCCATTTGTGAAATGACACAGGCCACAACTTCAACAGTTTGCCAGCAGAATTTTTTATCACAAAAAGCAACTGATGGCATTTCAACAATAAACACAACATAACACCCAAGTGACGACCCTTGTGACTACTTGTGCATTATCTTCCTCTTAGGCATGTGTAGGGGGTTTGCACAGGCGTGTTTGGTCAGTCAGCTTTGCCTCTGACTACCTTCTTTGAGCGGTTCGAATCGCTCGCCCCCTGGGTTCTGGACACCGGACTTAGATACAGGCAGCGATAAAGAAACTCGAGTAGACAAGTGGTTTGGTGTAAAAGAACCAAGGTTTTACTGAACTGAAAAATTATTAACAATGTTACATGAGAAAATTACTGGTACAGCACACTACAGACATAAAATGCTTATACTTAAAGGGAATGGGGAACACACGGCACAATCGAGGGAAAACAACTATATTAGCAATCCCCTTAATTCCCACCCCCTATACCTAACTAGATTAGACTATGAGGGGCCAGAACTTCATGCTCACCAATCCAAGAACTTGTTACGTTTAAAAAAAACAGTTGAAGGTTTTGGGTTCACTCCTTGTGCACTCTGTGGCCTGTCGACGTCATGTGGTTCCAGCGCGCTGCAAGGGTGCCGTCCAGGTAAAATACCCCAATATTAAAGTCTCTGCCTGGGTATTTTACCTCGCAGGACGGGCTCTTCTTCAGTTGATGTTCTTCCTTGGTTGATCCTGTTGGGTTGAATGAGCTGGAGTGAGGGCCCATTTATTCGAAGCCCCAATCAGTCTTCTTCATACAACCCTGGTTGTAATCTGGCAGTGAGTTGAGAGGCAGGAGGCAGGAGGGAAGAGGCAAGAGAGAGAGTGGCTTCCTGATGGGCCCATAGTTATACCCCCATCGGGAGCCCTTATCTGCGCGGCAAATCAGTTCAGTCTTTTATCTGATTTGGGTGAGCTCGTTTAAATGTTTAAAAACATTTATAAAAATGACCTGTAGAGTGATAGTCGTTATGTCTAAAGTAGCCTCAAAACCCTGGCCGTTGTTAAAGACAAGTTGTGAATTGCTCCCATTCAGGCTTAATGTCTCTGGTGAGAGGTTCCCGATTTAAAATGCAGAAAGCCTAATGGCTTGATGGAGCCCATTCCAACTTAATGACTGGAATGTACAGTCTTTTATTCATTTTATCAGTCCTTACAAAGTCTTTGATTAGTTTAAAACTTGAACTCCTTGACCTGCTTGTTTTGCAGAACCTTTGTTTTAAAATCCCATTTGGCCTGGTCACGAGGTTTACCGCAGCCATTTTGGGTACCCTGGTTTTAAAATCAAGTCCATCCAGGGTCCCTGTTGATTAATAACTTTGGGGAATGTTGGAATTTTGAGAACCTTACACATGCTCCTATATGGTGCTTCCCCTGTGGCTTCAGCAGATGTGGAGGCCTCTTGCTCACTTTCTTGTTGCTCCTGTCTCGACACCTTTGGCGGCTGTCCTCTGGAGTTGTGAACCTGTTAGGGATCGGCAACAGTCTGCTGCTCCTGCGGCTGTGCAGGGGATGAGACGCCCATCTCAGTTGAGTGAGGACTCTGGTGGGGCTCTGACCGAGGGCTTTGCAGTGGCATGGTCGTGCGAGCGCTTGGGGAGGAGCCCCCACTTCCTTGTTGTCTGCCACCAACATCCCTCTCATGGGTCAGCCCCACTTCAGAGCTAGCAAGTTGCTTGACAACGCCTTGCTGCACTTCAGGGGGGCCATGAAGACCCGTTTCTGCACTGGAGGTCCTACTCCAGAGTTCTGGTTTCTGTGCTCAATAGCTGACCATCACTCCTCAAGAGATGCCAGTCTATTCTGAACAATGACCATGTTTTCAACACTCTGGCGACTTAGCTACTCCATGGCCATAGCCATCCTCTCCTCTACCATAGCCATCCTTTCCACGGAGGTTGCCATCCTTTCCGTGGTGATGCGTTCATGCGCCAATGCCTCCACAAAGGCTCTTCTCATGTTCGCGATGGACTCCTCCATTCACTCCACACTCACAGCGACCCTGAAGACAAAACCTGCCAGAGACTCCTGCACCTGTTCCTGGAGTTCCATCACCGCTCTCCTTCAGGATGGACCTGGAGGCATAGGATCGACATGCAGCTGAGCCGAGCTGGCAGAGTCCTGCGCCCTCCGACGAGGACTCTCCACTGCTGTCCCTGTCTCCTCCATCTGCTGATGCTCACTTGTGAGCTGCGATACACCAGGTGACAACACTACTCTATCTCGCGAAGGTCCCACCGAGGTGTGAGTGTCTGCGCTGGTGCTGGGTGCACGGAATTCTGCTGACGCTACGCCCTCAGAGGTTGCAGCTTCCTCTGAGGAGTCTGGAAGCTCTGGCTCTTCCTCCTGGACAGTGGGGGCGGGGGCTGTCGATGGTCCTGTGGGGGAATAAAGGAAAGAGTTAGAGATGTGAGGTAAAGGTTGCATGCACATTGAATTGTGCAGATGATCATAAGTCAATCTGTTAGAGCATCAGAATCATTATCAGTCACTCATGCAATGTCAATGAGAGAGATGCCAAACTATTCTGTCACCAGCTTGCTGTGATGCGCCCGTCTGTCCATCTCCCACTTGCGAATCTTCCTCGACACCAGCGATTTCCAGGGCTGCCTCCTCCGAGGTGGTGAGCTGGGCTACTGAGGGTGACCCTCCTCCTGTCCTCGCTCTTTCCCTCTTATTGTGGGCTCTCTTTTCCTGCAATGAGGGACACGAGTGGAGCTTGAATGAGAATGAAGGAGTAAGTGTAGAGAATCCATAGCATAGATGCATAGAAGGAGACAAAGGGCCCTGCCTGTGTGTTGTAAGTTGTTGTCATTGCATCACAGTGATAGGGAGTGTGAGGGCTGCATGGTCAAATAGTTAAGTGAATGTGATCATAGAGAGATAGGGAATGGGTAAGGGTGCAGGAATGTCAGTGTCAAGTGAGATCACAGAAATCACAGAAACCCCACAGTGCAGATAGAGGCCATTTCGGCCCATCGAGCCTGCACCGACACATATCCCACCCGATCCCCGTAACCCCTACACCAACACATATCCCACCCTATCCCCGTAACCCCACGTATTTAATACCCCTAACACTAAGGGTCAATTTATCATAGCCAATCATCCTAACCCGCACATCTTTGGACTGTGGGAGGAAACCGGAGCACCCCGAGGAAACCCATGCAAACACGGGGAGAATGTGCAAACTCCACACAAACAGTCACCCGAGGCCGGATTCAAACCCGGGTCCCTGGCGCTGTGAGGCAACAGTGCTAACCACTATGCCACCGTGCTGCCCATTGGAGATGTGGAGGAAGAGGTTGGCAAAGCAGAGTGCTGGTGAGGAGAGGCGATGGGGATCAGATTGAGGGTGATGAGAAAGTCATACTCACTTTTCCTGTGCGGAGAAGGTCACAAAACCTCTTCCTGCACTGCAGCCAGGTTCTGCGGCACATAGAGATTGAGTTGACCTCCTGGGCTACCTGCAGCCACACAGCTTTAGTCTGCTGGGGTGGCTTTTTCCTCCCTGAGGAAGGGAAGAGCACCTCCTTATTTGATCTTGCTCCCTCCACCAGAGCTTGGAGGGAGGCCTCATCGAACTTTGGAGCACACTTTGGTTTACTGCTGGACATAGTTGCTGAATGAAGCGATCACAACAATGGGCATAAAGCTTAAAGTCTCCAGAAGAAGCAAGGCTGCTTGCAGGCCTTAAATCCAGCAGCATTGATGATGTCATCGGAGGTGACTTTTTGTATGGAAAGACTTATTGGGCCAGGGGTTCCCACACGCTGGAAATCAAGTGCCCAATTAGGGCAAAATTGCACTTTTTTCCCACTTCACATCGGAGTCGGAGTCCTGACACGAAAACCACTTGACACGCCCCCAGCCCGCCCCCAATGGCAAAATCGAGCTCTATGAACCTACTCAAGGTGGTGGCTGGAGCACCAGTGTAATTGGGGCGGTAAGGGACCCGATGCCATTTTGAGGCTGCTGATGTCACATTTACCTTGGTGCAGCGAGTAAAAAATCAGCCCTTTAATTTATTTCACAGACAAAGAAACATTGGGATTTTCTCCCTTTGTTCTGTGAAATATTCACTGGAGTTTAGAAGAATGAGAGGGGATCTCATTGAAACTTATAAAATTCTAACAGGATTAGACAGACTAGATGCAGGAAGGATGTTCCCGATGGCGGGGCAGTCCAGAACCAGGGGTCACAGTCTAAGGATAAGGGGTAAGCCATTTAGGACTGAGATGAGGAGGAATTTCTTCACCCAGAGAGTGGTGTACCTGTGGAATTCTCTGCCACAGAAGACAGTTGAGGCCAATTCATTAAATATATTCAAGAAGGAGTTAGATATATTTCTTAAGGCTAAAGGGATCAAGGGATATGGGGAGAGAGCAGGGACAGGGTACTGAAATTGGATGATCAGCCATATTCTCATTAAATGGCGGAGCAGGCTCGAGGGGCCGAATGGCCTACTCCTGCTCCTATCTTCTATGTTTCTATGTTTCTGTGAAATGAAAAGATGTAGTTATTCTGCCTCAGAACAAGATAACCTGAAGTCTGTATTTACCACCCAGTGTTAAACCATTGGCTGTCACAACAAAATGACTCACATCTCTTATTATCTTACCTTCAGACACCCCATGGTGTAAACTCTCTTCAGGGATATGCCTGTTTAGACACCACCAATGTTGAGGTGTAAGGCTAAAGGATTAGAATCCTTTTACATTTCTGTGTGGGCTCACTTGTGATTTCTGAATGGAAAAGTCCTTCAACTTTTGATGTGTACAATATTTGGAGCAGGGGCAGAGTTTTGAATGCTGGATGCGCCTTTGAGTTAGTCGTCACTATGACATCTTTTTCGAAGCCTCGAAGGATTGCTTTAGATAAACACATGACTTAAGCATCAAAAGAAACTGTAACAAATATAATGTCACCCCAAAATACATGGAACTAGAACGAGTTTTCTTTGAGGTACAGTAAAAAGAAAATCACAAATGCTGGAGCTATGAAACAAATCTGCTGGAAATGCACACCGCTTTCAATCAACACCCAAATGAAAAAATGATCTAACACTTCAAGACCGTTCACTAGTTCTGAAGCTGATCAACTTGTGTTTATTTTGGCTTTCTTTTGAAATAGGGTGTGGGTAAATGGTGGTGAGTCGACAACAATAATCTCTTTATACTGTGTTTAATCTGTTTTGTTTTAACAAGTTGTGTGAATACAACTTGTAGGACAATTTATCATTTTTCCACCCTATTAAATTTATTGCTGTATACTTGTGACTTGCTGCAAATGTTCACCTTAGTTTTCTTGGCTTTGTTACAGAACACAGTTGAATATTGCTTAGATCAGCAAGGAGCGGACAGGGAGAAACAGAAAAGCATTTATGTGACAACTATATATTTGCTTCACTCTTAGGTTACTGCACCAGGTATGTTTTTCCATGTGATTTAAGCAAATTCCATTTGACTAGATATTGTAAACCTGCTCCAGTAGTCTCAAGAGCTAATATCTGAAGCGTAAATACTCCAGAGATGATAAATGTAATTATACTTGTTTACTTACAACATGTGTTCCTCATTAAAAGTCACAGGCTGCCTCAGACTGGGACCAACCAACCTGAATCAGTATTTTACTGCTCCTAAACTCTTGTTTGTTTTAAATGAACAAGAGCCTCCCAGAGCACTCAGAAACACTAATTAAAGTAAACTATTGAAAAGCATAATAAAATATGTACTTGGAGATTTGGAGGTGAACCACACTGGCATATTAAAAGTAAAAGAGAAAGAAATACACATTATTTATGACTTAAAAGAGCTCTTTTTGAGCCTTTGTTTAAATAAAGGATTAAACCTGAAGCAACTTATCATTAAGCATCTGAAAAAGAACTTTGTTTTAACAAATCATTAATAACCCTATCTACCCGTAGGCTTTTAATTCCTGCTCGATCTGAATTTCTGGATTACTTAATTTGGACTGTACATTCTGTGACACAAAACACCCTAATTAGTTTTTTTTTTGTTTTCAAATTAAATCCTGGTTGCTTGTTCAAATATTGAAAAAGACTCAGGTTTCTTAAAGATCTGCAGAGAATATGTTGGAATGTTGGCCGTGTGCATGAAAATCCCCCCATTGTTCTGCCAAACTGGAAAGGACGCTGATCAATTTTACATCAGTTACCCAATAACCATCTTAAGTAGTGTGAGACGTCATTTTTTCTTTAAGTCTCAATCCCCCAGCAATCACAAAATAGCTTAATAAATGTATTCTGTGCAATATTCTAGATAGAATCTCTATTATACTTACTCCAATTATCGTTCCCAATTATCTACCAAAAAATGTTCAATGCCTTGAACAGCCCACTAGCATCAATCTCTTTCAGACATAAACCAATCTCACAGCTAAAGGTTAAATTTAATTTGCATTATTTGTCTTGTATTTGTCTTTATTATCGTGTCTAGGATATCACTGTGAGTATATTTCAAACCAAATTGTGGGGAGTTAAAATGGCTCTGGGCCTCACGTTAGTAAGCCAGGCCGAGCCTGACACTCGACCCGTCGGCCCCAGGCTTACCCTTCGTCCCCATTGAAATCAAGGCTTTTGTGCCAACTTCGCCACTGGGCAACATGGTGGCATTAGGTCAATGCTTTCAAAGGTTGATGTCCCTGGCTCTACCTGCCCAAAATATCCTCATAGAAGCTTGTGGTTAGAACATCTAAAAGGAGAAACGGAAAGTTGACAGAACATGTGAAGCACCTGTGGTACTGTACCATCCTCCAGAAATGGCCTTCAGTCAGATTAATGATTGTCGCTACTCATTCCTGATCCTTGTTCCTGAACAATGTGACCTAATTTTCAGTAGTTAACTGCAGCAAGGTTTAGCTTTGAAGTCAGGCTTGATTTATGGCCTGCTTGTATGGGAGTGCACAAATCAGATGCACTGTAGTTCACATGAAAGTGTTTCTCTTGTTTAGAGAAAGAACCACAGTTAAACTGTATTAGTTTGTTATCAATAAACTGATAATACAAATACAATTAGGTTTGAATTCTGTCATACAAAGTGGGAAGAAGGGACAAAAGATCAAGGTCAACAGCTGAAACAAACCTATTAAACAGTACTTAAACAATGATAAAAGTGAGATAACACAGTTCTAACTGTGCCAGATTTGGCTGTGACTGTCCACTACCCACAGCAA
This sequence comes from Somniosus microcephalus, assembly GCF_052327205.1. Classification (NCBI taxonomy): domain Eukaryota; kingdom Metazoa; phylum Chordata; class Chondrichthyes; order Squaliformes; family Somniosidae; genus Somniosus; species Somniosus microcephalus. The sequence goes on from NC_140988.1 coordinate 126,765,048, forward strand.
GTTTCATAAGAACAAATATGGAACCAGTATAAATACAAACATATAAAATAAAAGTTTGCCAGCTGCTATTTGTTCATTATATTACAGGGACTAATGCTGGCCTTGTGCTGTATGCAAACTTTGCACTACATATCAGGTAAAGGTGAAGTTTGCAGAATTATATTCTGAGCACCTTTATTTCAGCAATGAATTTAAAGCATCAACTAGCTTGCAAGATTCAAATAAGCACAATCTGTAGATGCAAACAAGGGGGGTAATTTTTAGCTTCGACTCCAGGAGTGGAACACTGGCGGTATCAGATCGGCTGCCCACCATACACTGCGCTTGATTTTCCTTTCCATTGGCGCCTATGTTGAGAGCAAGGGGCAAGAATGAAGTGTTTGCCAGTGTGAAAAGTGTTGACTAATGGTCAGGGTATCAAGGCATATGGAGCTAAGGCAGGTAAATGGAGTTGAGGTACAGATCTGCCATGATCTAATTGAATGGTGGAGCAGGCTTGAGGGGCTGACTGGCCTACTCCTGATCCTATGGGGGGAATTTTAACCCCAAACAACAGGTGGGTTGTGGTCGGGCAGGTGGTTAAAGTGTTAAAGATCTGAATCCCGACCCCAACCTGCCCACTTCCTGTTTTAACGGAGGCAGGCAGCCAACCTGCTCCCAGGAGGTGGGTTGGCACTTTAAATATTATAAGACTGCATGCCTCATGTTGAAGCTCCATTTTAAATTTAACTGTGAGCGGCCGGGTTTCCCAGGCCTCAGGGAACCCGGCAGCTAAAGGGAGGCGAGAACTGCTGAATTCAGGAGGTAAGTGCCTATCCTGCCTCACTAACCCCCTCACCATGATCAGACAAACCCCACCCAACCCTTCCGATCTCCCCTAACCTTGGCCCCCCCCAACAGGGCCTCCGATCTCCGAATCCCCCTCTAGCCTTCCAACCCTCACCCTGACCTCCAAACCCTACCTCCAGCCCCCAGTCCCCAGCCCCCAAACCCCACTCCCACCTCTGATCTCCAGCCCGGCCTTCCTACTCACCCCCCTAATCTCCGGCCTCCACTGATTCCAGCCTTCCTACACCCCCGGATCTCTAGCCTCCGACGATCCCGCCCTTCCTACCCCCACCCCCCGATCTCCAGCCTCCAACAATCCAGGTCTTCCTACTTCCCCCCAACACCCGATCTCCAGCCTCCGTCGATCCCGTCCTTCCTACCCCCACCCCCGATCTTCAGCCGCCGACAATCCAGGTCTTCCTACTTCCCCCCAACACCCGATCTCCAGCCTCCGACGATCCCGTCCTTCCTACCCCCACCCCCGATCTCTGGTCGGTGGATTGGCCTCTCATTGTATAGTTATGAAATCAATGGAAAGGAAATCGGGGTGTAGCATAATGTGCAGCAAATTCGTTACCACCAGTGTCAGCTGTGGCTCAGTTGGTAGTACCCTTGTCTCCAGGTCAGAAGGTTGTGGGTTCAAGTCCCACTCCAGAGACTTGAGCACAAGAAAAAAATCTAGGCTGGCATTCCAGTACAGTGCTGAGGGAGTGCCACTGTGTCGGAGGTGCTGTCTTTCAGATGAGACGTTAAACTGAGGCCCTGTCTGCTCTCTCAAGTGGACGTAAAAGCACTATTTTGGAGAAGAACAGAGGAGTAATGTCCTGGCCAATATTTATCCCTCCAGCAACATCACTAAAAAACAGATTATCTGGTCATTATCACATTGCTGTTTGTTGGAGCTTGCTGTACAAATTGGCTGCCATGTTTCAAACATTACAACAGTGACTACACTTCAAAAAGTATTTTATTGGCTGCAAAGCACTTTGGGACGTCCAGTGGTTGTGAAAGGTTGCTATATAAATGCAAATCTTTCTGCCCCTGCTGAAATTGAGAATTATTGCCAAGATTTCTGCCACAGAGAAAAATTGAAAGAACATTGGCCCCTCACAATAACACTATTTTCCATTCCTAATTTTAAAACTCAAGCCTTATAGTTTCCCCATTAATAAAGAGCCTATATAAAGTCAAAAACTAATAAGTTTTTAGTTCTGTTAAGAGTCTGTGCTGAAACGTTAATGTTAAGTCTGTGTGTTCTAGTTGTAATTACTAACACAGACTACAAGATTAAAGTTCAACAGGTCTTTACTGGTTGGAGGTCAGGACTATACTAAAATACAATATTACTACACAGTGCTTATATACCGGTGGTCACCACCGGTATTACGTATACAGCAGCCAGAGAAAGTAGTACATCTCTTAAGGTGGAACAGGCTTAAGTTCTCTTAAGGTGGAACAGGTTACATACACCACAATCCTCCCTTTTTAGCTTAACAGTCATATCCCCATTTAACATAACATAATAACATATATAACTTCAGGTATAAACAGTTCAAAGGTTCAGTCTCTCAGGAGGCCTTCTGATTCGGTTTGGATAACGCCTTTCAGTGGTCTCTGATTCCTGTTGCTGAGGTGACTCCTCTAGTTGGTCTCCCATGCATTGGGTGTTATCATCCTCAGGTACATTTCCTGCCGAGGTAGATGCTTCAGGTTCATTAATGTCTTCCACAGTTGTCTCTGTCGCAACCATGGGTTCGACCCTTGCTCTCGATTCTACCAGTTGATCCGCATGACGCCTTATCACATTGTTACCAATATCTACTGTGTACATTAGAGGTCCTTGTCTGGCCTGAATTGTTCCGGACTGCCATTTTTCATTTCCATAGCCCCTTGCCAACACTGGTTGTCCTACGTCGAAACTTCGAGTGGTCTTGTTATTAATATGCCGGAACTGTTTGTTTTCCACTTCCCTCCGCACATTTGGTTTTAACAAGCCCAACCTGGACCACAACCTCCTGTTATAAAACATCATGTCAGGACTTTGGTTAGTCACTGCATGAGCGGCGTTTCGATATGCCATTAGGAAATTGTCCACCTTGTGCTGTAGCGGAATCTGATCATTGTTCATGGCCTTTATTGCCTTTTTGAATGTTTGGACAAATCTCTCGGCCAACCCGTTTGTCGCCGGATGATATGGGGCAGAGGTATAATGTTTCGCCCCATTCTTCTTTAAGAATTTTTGGAATTCTTCCGACACGAACTGTAGCCCGTTGTCCGAACAGATCTGTTCTGGCAATCCGTTCCTTGCGAATACTGGCCTAGAAATTCAGTCGCGTTTGCGCCCACTTATTGGCTATAGAGTGGTTTGCGCCGGAAGTTTTTTAGCGCCCGAAATTCAGTTGGTCCCTAACATCGGCATTAGCCGGTAGCGATGCGCCGGCACCGATGACGTCATCGGTGTGCGCAGCGCCCCGGTTCCAATGCTATTCCGTGCCGATGGCCAAATTCAGTTGCGGCCGCCTCGCCCGTAGCGGCCGCAAACAGCGTTTGAAAAACGGTGCCTTGCAGCTCCGAGAGGCCGGCGCATAAAGGTGGAGGGGCGGCCGGCCGCTTTCCCGGCGGCCGCCTAGCCGCACTTCCCTCCCCGGACTCCTGCACCACCCCCCCGCGGCATTGGTGTCTGACTCCCGCGAGCCCGGCACTTCTCCGTGGTGCCGGGCTCATTTGCCGGGGGAATCCAGCGGCGATCTCACGGCTGCAGGCAGCTCCTCCTTAAGAGAAGGAGGAGGCCTGCAGTACCCCAGCCTGCCGCACCGCATCGGGTGCCGCAGCGGCAGCTGGACGCCTGAAACTGACTTTCATCGCCCCAAACGAGGCGGCCAAACCCTGCAATAGCGCCCGCCTCCGTCTTGGGGCGGCGCAACTGAATTTCAGGCGGGCGCTACGGGAATCCGGGCGAGCGCAAAATTTCGGGCACTAAAGACCTGGCGCGGCGATACCGAATTTTTAGCCCATTGTTCTTAACACCGCAATTGTCTTTTCTGAAGTAGTGGTATTCATCTTGATCACTTCTGGCCATTTGGAATGTGCGTCCACCGCAATTAGGAACATGGAGTCCATGAATGGACCAGCAAAGTCAATATGTACGCATTGCCATGGGGCTGAAGGCCATTCCCATGGGTGTAGTGGTGCGATCGGAGGTGCATTTTGCACTTTTTGGCACCCAGCGCAGCTTTTCGTCAACTCCTCTATCTGTTGGTCAATACCCGGCCACCATACATAAGCCCTAGCAAGACTTTTCATCTTAACTCCCCCCAGATGACCTTCATGCAGTTCTTTTAGAACTCTTTCCCTTAACTTGGGAGGAATAATCACTCTTGTCCCGTACATCAAAGTACCATGGCAGACGGACAGCTGGTCTCACCTTGCCGAGAATGCCGATAACAGAGGATCACCATGTGTTCGCCATCCTTTCACTGTCACCTCGTAGACTCTGGACAGTGTCGGGTCGTTCCTGGTTTCTTTTTCAATACTTGCATTGGTGACTGGTAAACACTCGATGATGGTCGAATGAAATAACTCAACAGGGTCAACTTTCGTCATTTCTTCTTCTTCAGGTAGTGGCAGGCGCGACAGCCCATCAGCATTGCCATGCTGCTTCGTACCTTTGAATTCTATTTGATATTGATGTGCCCCTAGGAAAAGGGACCATCTCTAGAGACGCTGTGCTGTCATCACTGAAACACCCTTCTTAGGGTTAAAAATGGATACCAACGGCTGATGGTCTGTCAGAAGTGTGAATTTTTGGCCCTGCAGGTAATGATTAAACTTCTTCACTCCCCATACAAGGCTGAGAGCCTCCCTATCGATCTGCGCATAGTTGCGCTCAGCGGAGGTCAATGATCTGGATGCAAACGCGACTGGCCTTTCCGTGCCATTTGGCAACTTGTGTGAGAGTACTGCCCCAATACCATATGGAGAAGCATCACAAGCCAACCGAATAGGCAGTGTCGGGCTGAAGTGAGCCAATACTTCCTCTGAGGTGATCAATTCTTTGCTTTTGCGAAATGCCTTCTTACAGTTTTCGTTCCATTCCCATGGTACCCCCTTCTGTAAAAGAGCGTTTAGCGGGGGCAGTACCGTGGATAGATTTGGTAGAAATTTATGGTAATAGTTAATCAATCCTAGAAACGACCTCAACTGAGAGACATTATCCGGAGCGGGAGCCTTTACAACTGCCTCTATCTTGTCAGGAGACTTATGAAGCCCCTCCCGGTCAATGACATGACCACAGTATGAGATCCGCTTCTGGAAGAACTCACATTTCTGCCGATTAACTCTAAGTCCATACTCTTTCAGTCTGTTGAGCACCAGTTCCAAGTTTGCGAGGTGTTCTTCATCACCATCACCTGTAATCAGAATATCGTCCAGGTAACATTGTGTGCCTGGAATTCCCTGTAATACCTGCTCCATGGCCCTCTGCCAAATTGCTGGAGCCGATGCCACTCCAAAAACCAGCCTATTGTACCGGTACAAACCTCGATGCGTATTGATCGTGAGGTATTGGTGTGACTCTTCTTCAACCTCCATCTGCAAGTACGCCTGCGCCAGATCTATCTTGGTGAAGTGTTTCCCGCCAGACAACGAAGCAAAAATATCCTCAATCCGCGGAAGCGGATACTGCACCGTGTGAAGCACCGGATTAACGGTGATTTTGAAATCTCCACAGATGCGAACCTTCCCTGGTTCTCCTGGCTTGTTGCTCGAAGGACGTTTCATAACGGGAACAATGGGCGTAGCCCACTCACTCCAATCTACCTTAGACAGTACACCTGAATGTTCTAGCGCTTCCAGTTCCGCTTCTACAGTAGGTCGTATTGCATAGGGTACTGGTCTGGCCTTAAAAAATTTTGGGTGTGCATGTTCATCAATCTTGATGTTTGCCGTAATTCCTCTCAGTGTTCCCAGTCCCTGCTGGAACACCTCTTTAGCATCATCCAATATTTTGGACAATCGTTTAGGTTTGACATCTGTTTCCCCGGAATCTACCGTTAGTGCCTTCAAGGAGTGCCAGTCCATATTCATTTTCCTAATCCACTCCCATCCCAGTAGTGGTGGACCTCCTTCAGGTAGCACATATAAGTCCATTACTTGGCTTTCTTCGCCCTTGTGGACCACTTTTACCTCTATCTTTCCGATGGGGTACACTCTTTGCCCCGTGTATGTTTTCAATATAATCTCCGTATCCCGTAAGGGAATATGTTGGAATAACCTTTTGTAATCTTTCTTATTCATGACCATCAATGCCGATCCAGTGTCCAATTCCATCTTTACTTGGACTCCTGCTATCTGAAGGGTGACCCAAATTGTCTGGAGATCTGCATCCTTACCAACGTTGTGTACTCTTAAGCTACCCAGTTCATTACTGCTAGCATCTGAATCTGACTTCTGTTCGGTCGAACTGTTCTTTGTCACCTTGTGTACCTTTATGTATTTTCCTTGCGGTGACTTTTTGTTGCTGGTCTTCTTTCCTGACCGGCATACTTTAGCTATGTGGCCAAGCCTGCCACACGTTCTGCATTCTTGGTTTTTAAACCAACACTGGTTCTGATCGTGCGTTGTCTTTCCACAACGATAACATTTTACAGTACTCAAACCCAATTTATTTGTACTGAGTTCCGGTGACCGTAGCTGCATTACTGCCGTGCCTCTCGCTGCGGCTTCGTGTGCTGCTGCCATAGTGACCGCTTTCTCAAGCGTCAGCTCATTCTCCTCGAGCAGTCACTTTTGTGTATCTTCTTTTAATAAACCACACACAAATTTATCTCGTAGCGCCTCTGTCAGTCTCGTTCCAAACTGACAGTACTTTGCTAGCTTACGCAATTCCATTAAATATTCAGCATTGCTTTCATCCTTCAGCTGCCTTCTGCTGTAAAATTTAAATCGTTCCGCTAGCATCAGCGGTGTGGGGTTTAGATGATTTTTCAGGACAGTAACAATCTCCTCGAACGTCTTATCCGCCGGTTCATCTGGTGATAAAAGGTGTTTCAATTGCCTGTATGTCTTCGCACCCATTAAGTTTAATAATGTTAGTGCTTTCTCTTCATCTGGAATTTTATTTGCTTTACAATAATTTTGTATGCGTTCTACATACATGGCCCAATCTTCGATGTCGCTGTCAAAGGTATTAATGTTCCCATGTTTAGGCATCGTTGCAATTTAATTTATTTAAATTTTTATCCAAGGTGGCGGCTTCCCGCTCTTGTCTTCGTCCTCCGCCTACAAAATGGCGGTTTTCCCGCGCTTGGCAGTCTTCACCCGTCCCCCGACGCTGTCTCCGCTTCACCGCGGCTCTCGCGCCTTCAGTTGCCCCAGACGCTGCGCCTTTTTAGCCCGAATGCGGCCCGGCCCTTATCACCAGCCGCGATCGATGTCCCCGCGCTGCGCCTTTCGGCCCGAATGCGGCCCGGCCCTTATCTCCGGTTGCCATCGATCTCACCACCCTCATTCCTCCGTCTTCCCTCCCCGTCTGTACAGCCAACGCGGCCGACTTTCTGGTCGCGTCGCTGCCCGGCTTACCCACCACCGAGGAAGAAAGAAGATAGCTGACAGCCGCTGATGGAGGCTTCGAGTTCAGGGTGTCTTCTGCACTCTGGTTTCTCGATGTCTGCCGCGCGCCGTGTCTTCCAGCAGGGTGATGAGGGTGGAAGCCTCTCTTCGACGTCCGTTCTGTGGACGAAGCCGCCGTGGATATAAACTGCCGCAGGGTAAGAATCGGACTCGTCGCCACTGTTAAGTCTGTGTGTTCTAGTTGTAATTACTAACACAGACTACAAGATTAAAGTTCAACAGGTCTTTACTGGTTGGAGGTCAGGACTATACTAAAATACAATATTACTACACAGTGCTTATATACCGGTGGTCATCACAGTGTTTTCTTCTTTTTATTTATTCTATATAAATCACCAATGCCTCAATATGCCCATAAGGAAAAATATTATTTACCTGGGGCAAATAGAAATTGCGTCCACTGAAAGTACAAAAAGAGGCATTCACACTGAGCCCAGTTATTTGAAGTCAAGGGTCTCACTCTCTTTGTTGACTAATTCACATCAGGTCAATAAATATGAAAAATCAGCACTTTAGCTCATTTACAAAGAGTGGATTTGTCAGCTCATTGCATTGTCAGAAGTCTTGTTACCACTTGCTGATAGGTCCTGGAGTAGTAACTAATTAAGAAATAGCTGACATCTGAAGGCTAATTTTCCGAATGAGTACTCCAGGTGTGGAGCCATGTTCTCTGTTAAAATCATGGCAAACGTGACAATTTAATTGGTGGGCCCCTAAAACTGACCTCAAGACTGACCTGTACACCAGGTTCTTCCCGGCGTCCAGTCCACTGGGTGGAAAGGAGGTGGAAACTGCAGAAATCCTGGCATGGGAAGGCCCTCTCACCAGACTTGCCTCCCGAGACGTCATGGGCCATATTTGGGAGTACTGCCTACCCCCATCCCCAACAAAAATTCTTATTGGTTCCTCTTGTGGGAAGAGACACGTGTTTCCAGGTCCTTCTCTATTTACAGCCCCCGCCAGCTTTCTTGCGCCCAACTTCCACCCCATTATGACAGCGGCTCAGAGCAAATGCAAGGCCAATATGTTGATTAACTCAGTTAACAAATGCCCATGATTTTGTTGACACAATAGGGCTAAATTAAAATAGGAGCTTCGGGCTCTAGGATTGCCAACCCTCCAAGATTGGCCTGGAGTCTCCCAGAATTGAAGACTAATCTTCAGTACACTGCTGCGAGCAGCACAGGAGAAAAATCCTCTGTTTATTAGTTATAAAAATATTGGAGCTGGGAAGAAAAGGCTGTTTGACTTGAGAGTCAATAATCATCCGATTGGGTAATGAAGAGTTTTGTTCTCACAGGAAACTCCGGATCAGGGAATCAGTCCTCATGTCACCACCAGCAGTCAACACATTTCAATATATTTAACACATTGGGCCAAAAACCTGCAGCCGCAGCATCCTGGTACCAGTGCTGGAATGCAACCACCTGGGATCTCCAGCACTGACCCCAACAAAGTTCAAAAGAGGGGGGCATTCGCCTGCTCCATGAGACCTTAAACTGGAGTTGTTTGGCAAGCCAGGGGGGTTGCCAGGGCTTCCCCCATCCCTGGAAACATAATTAATGTGCCCCAATTATTTTGTTCGGCCTGGGCCTCCACTTCTACCATCAGACAAGCTGGTACGCTTGGTATCCAGGCTAATGTCACATGAATTCCTGGCCTGGGAATACCCACCATTGACCTTATTTGGGGTGGGCGGCGGTTCCATTCCTTACAAGGATCCTCGGAAATTGGGCATATCCGAGTCCCGGTCTACTAACCGGCCCTTCCACCGCACTCCCATCTGAGTTACAGTGGGAGTGTGCCAGAAGACCTAATGGTTTTCAGCCCCATTGAGTTTATCAATTCATTTTCAGAATTAGCTGTCAAATTCCCTGTTGAACATTAAATTGCAATTAAAGCAGCCTCTTCCACCACATTATCTTATTTAGTACACTGGTCATTAGAATACAAAAATGACTTGACAGCAAATTTGTCACCAAATAGAAACTTATGTAAATAGCATTGATGTGCATTTTTCAATTCCTGCAGCTGTGCAGAGGAAGCATTTGTCAAATGGGATCAGGCAGGCTGCTATATGCAGGGAGTCAATTTCCTCATTTACCCCGTCTTTCTGCACCAAACGTGAGCCGGAAAATCCCTGTGGAAATTTACGCGCCCCCCCCCCAGTGTCTTTTTCCTGTCATATGACTTTCCCCTTATGTTCTAAGGCTACATTCCTAAAATGCAATCACTAATCGATAAGGCTACCTGATTTCGTTCTCATTGGCCCAGAAATTCGGGTCGGGGGCTTCCCACGGGTGTAAGCCCCCGACCTGCACTTACCTTGCGCGCCAGCAGTTGAAACATAGAAACATAGAAACATAGAAGATAGGAGCAGGAGTAGGCCATTCGGCCCCTCGAGCCTGCTCCGCCATTCAATGAGATCATGGCTGATCATCCAAATTCAGTACCCTGTTCCTGCCTTCTCTCCATATCCCTTGATCCCTTTAGCCTTAAGAAATATATCCAACTCCTTCTTGAATATATTTAATGAATTGGCCTCTACTGCCTTCTTTGGCAGAGAATTCCACAGGTTCACCACTCTCTGGGTGAAGAAATTCCTCCTCATCTCTGTCCTAAATGGCTTACCCCTTATCCTTAGACTGTGACCCCTGGTTCTGGACTCCCCGACCATCGGGAACATCCTTCCAGCATCTAGTCTGTCTAGTCCTGTTAGAATTTTATACGTTTCGATGAGATCCCCTCTTATTCTTCTAAACACCAGCGAGTACAAGCCCAATCGACCCAATCTCATACGTCATTCCTGCCATCCCAGGTATCAGACTGGTGAATCTTCACTGCACTCCTTCCATGGCAAGCACATCCTTCCTCAGATAAAGCGACCAAAACTGCACACAATACTCAAGATGTGGCCTCACCAAGGTGTAGGGCCCCGTGGAATTCCGCTCCGGGGCCTGGCCCAGCTGCCGGCGCGCTGTGCTTGCGTGTCCCAGGGGCATAGTTAGTGCGATGCGTCCCCTGGGATCACGTGAGCCATGGGCAGCCAATCGGAGGAGGGAAAAGCCCATTCATAAGATTGACAGGAAGACCTGTCAAAACTTATGAATACTACGGCCCCAAAATAGCAGTAAACCTTCAAATAATTTTTTTTTTAAATCACACTTTTTAAATAAACTATAAATTACATTAAATAATTATTTTAAACAATAATTTAAATTTTTGAAAAAAATAATTTTATATTCTAACGGGGCTAAAAATAAACTTACCTTGCTTTAAAGTATTTAAAAATAATAAACTGTGGAAAAAAATGTTTTAATTTTAATTAATTGACCACTTACCTTGTAAAAAGCAGGCTTTACGCCTGCTTTTTACATTTCTAAATACTGCAGGCTTACGATCCTGGGAAAACCTGCAAAAAAAACCTAAGTTCAAAGTGCACGCGCAGACTCTCCTGCGCGTGCGTTTGACCTCTGAACCCCTTCGTTCAGAGGATTGGAAGTGCCGGTTTCCCATGCATGCACAGTGCATGCAGAAAACCGGCACTTCCATTCGGCCTACGGGTGAGTACCCCGTGCGTACTCACCCGTGGAGACCCGAATTTAATGATTTTTTCTGATTGCATAATTCAAATACACAATTGAAAAATTCGTCCAGGGTTTCCACTCTGGTCACCATCGGTGGACCATAGCTGAACATGTGCGTGTTTGGAAGTTGGATGACAACAGATCGGCCTTAATTGTAATACCCTCCGCAGGCAAACAGCCCATCAACTCCAGACTATCACATGAAAATTGGCCACCTGAGATACAAGAGAGCTACTAAAGCCCTTGAAATTGTACCATTGATTGCATAAGATTGGCAGGGCCAATGTTAGTCCTTGGCAAGTAACCCAAATAGAAGCGCCTGCACTGTCCAATCACTACCTTTTCCTCTGCTTACAGCAGACATAGTTGGACAGTGAAGCTGGAATCTGAATTCAGTGATAGTGGGGAAATTGACTTCCACCTGAAATGGGCACAAAGTCGGCATCGGGAGGCCTGAACCGTTTTCTGGTTCTGCCTTCATTCTAATGCCACCAGCAAGCTACGGCGGCAAATAGCTCCCAATCTGAGCCGGTCGGAATGGGATCGAGCACGGGCCGGCAGTGGTATGCAGGATTTTTGTGGAGCCAGGTGGAGAACTCCTGATACTTCTGGCCCCCGAAAATCCCCTCAAAACAATTTTAGGACTATTTCTTGAGCAGCCACCAATGGTCCCTTTAAGGACCACTGGTTACCACACTGCAATAAGAAAGTCTGAAAATATAGGCATGTAGGTTAACAAAAGGATTAGACAAGGACCTCAGTAAAAGAACAGCCAGAATACGAATATCCAGATGTTTGGCACTTCCAAAAGGCAAATAAAACTCTCCTGCCCTAACCACAGTGTTTCAAGTGATACCTAAGCAATGTACAGTCAAATTGACAATACTGAAATTAAGCCGCTGCAGACATAATTTTAACAAAGTGCAGTGAGGGTATCAAGGATTGTTTCTAGTACAACGACATCACAAAAATGACAAGTTGCAACCTGAGGCCACAACTTAATCTTTTCACTCTGATGACGAAGGGGAGCAGCCATGTCTTGATACCCTCTTTGTGTTGTCAGATCTTCAACCATTTCAGTTAATTCATGACAAGTTTCAGCAAGCTTGAGAGAACTTCCCATTTTAGAGATTTGTAAGCTTTCAGATTCCCGCATGGTGACAGTAAATTGCAACGTGTTTCTGCAAGTTTGCTGTTCAGTTTGTGGTGTTGTCGCTGCAAATTTACGCAAGGGGTTGTTCCCGAAGGTTGTAGTGGAATAGTATTGTGCCGACAGGTACACCAGTGGTTTAAAATGTGTTATGATGACTGAAGGCTGAGCACCAAGGCATTATTGAGCATTCAGAACATGATCAGCAATATTTTAATACTTGCGGTCAATTTGTGTTGCATTAAAACTTTGAGTTAATCCATTATAATTAAACGTTGTGTAATTTTAGATAAATACTCATTTGAAGTCATTTTTCTGACAGATATCTATTTAATTAGCTGTTATGTGGAGTTTTAATGCAGAAAACAATGAAGTATATCATTTCTCTTAGGAAAGACAATATCTGGACTCTGATTGAGCTTTCTCCCACTTTGTTAAGCATTTAAGCAATATTCTTTGTTGTGTAATATCAGTAAACAATTGTTTTTGTTTTATTCTTTCTGTTAAAAGGAAATTCTTTACAGCCAATGAAGTACTTTTTGAAGCACAGCTGCTGTTGTAATGTAGGAAACGCGGCAGCCAATTTGTGCACAGCAAGTTCCCACAAACAACAATGTGATAATGACCAGATAATCTGTTTTAGTGATGTTGATTGAGGGATAAATATTGGCCAGAACAACGCCCCTGTTCTATTGTAAATGGTTCCATCTCCTCAGACATTGTTCCCCTCCCTTTCAAAACCTTTGCCATGACCTCTCCCAAAAGCCCAGGCTTGATACCTCTCTCCTTGCTGACTACTGCCCCATCTCCAGCCTCCCTTTCCTCTTCAAAGTCCCTGAACGTGTTGTCGCCTCTCAGATTTGGACCCATCTCTCCCGCAACTCACTGTTTGAATCTCTCCAATCAGGTTTCCACCCCACCACATCACCAAAACAGCTTTAACTAAAGTTTGAGGCAGGGGCTGCAGATGATGGCGTCAGTCTTCTCAATGTTTAGCTGGAAGTTGTAACGGTTCATACAAGACTGGATGTTGGGCAATACTCTGTAACTGTAGTGCATTATTCCTCCTCCTCCTCCTCGGCCTTTCTGCAGCTTTCGACATCGTCATCCAAGCCTTTGTTATCATCAGACTCAATTATTGCAATACTCTCATGCCCAGCTGCCCACCTTCCACCCTCTATAAACTTCAACTCATCCAAACCTCTGCTACAGGTATCCTATCCCACATCAATTCTCATTAGCCCAACACCCCTGTCCTCACTGACCTAAATTGGCACTCGGTTCCCCAAAAACTCAAATTTAAAACTGTTACCTTTATTTTTAAATCTCTTCATGTCCTCTCCCCTCTCTATTTCTGTAATCTCCTCCAATGCTGTAATCCCCATCCTCACCAAACTCTCAGTTACTCTTACTCTGGCCTCTTGTGCATTTTGCCTCCCTTTCCCCCACCAATAGTGACAGGCCTTCAGACGTCTCGGCCCCATGGTCTCGAATTCTGTCCATAAACTCTTTGCCTCACCACCTCTCTCTCCTCTTTTAACACCCTCCTTAAAGCCCATCTCTTTGACTGAGCACCTGGTTACTATTATGTCCATGTGTAATTGAGACACGGACTGCAGGAGTTGGTTATAACAGGTCTTTACTGAGTGGAGACAACCTGGAACTACTATGCAAAAGTTACTACACAGGCTTATATACAGGGGTGGTCACTACTGGTACTGCAGTATACAGGGGCTGCAGAATACAGTTCCTTCTGCAAAGTACATACACTACAATTCCTCCCCTTTTAGCTAAACAGTACATAACATTCGATTAATAATTAAATAACATATTTACAATTACAGTTGCTAGATACATTAGCTGAAGTTAAGCAATTATAAGTTCAGTCTTTGAGGAGGCTTCCTGATTCTGTCTGGATAACGCCTCTTTGGGGTATCAGGTTCTTCTGGCAAAGTTGATTCAGGATCAACGTCGTTGTTTGGTTCGTCTGCTTCCAATATCACCGATTCTGAGGTAGATGCAATTGGTACTTCGGTTTCATCACCAGGTGTATCGGATCGTGGTGTGGAATTGACGTTTTCCAGTGACTCTAGAATCTGGTCAACATGGCATCTTACAATGCTCTCTCCAACGTCCACGGTATACATTAGAGGTCCTTGCCGTGTACAGATCGTTCCTGGCTGCCATTTCTCTGTGCGGTAGTCCCGGGCCAAAACTGGTTGACCTATCTTAAAACTCCTGGTCGGCCTTTCATTCATATTCTGAAACTGCCTGTTCTCCACATCTCTTCTGATGTTTGGCTTAACCAAATCCAAGTGGCATCGTAGTCTTCGATTGAAGAACATCATGGCTGGAGTTTGGTTGGTAACCGCATGTGTCGCATTCCGGTAGGCAAACAAGAAGTTATCCACCTTGTGTTGTAGGGGTATGTCTTCATTACACATTGCCTTGATAGCCTTCTTGAATGTTTGAACGAACCTCTCAGCCAATCCATTGGTGGCTGGATGATATGGGGCGGATGTGTAATGCTTAACACCATTGTTCTTTAAGAACCTCCGGAACTCTTCAGACACAAACTGTGGTCCATTGTCAGAGCAAATCTGTTCAGGCAGCCCATTTCTGGCGAATATGGTTCGTAAGACTGTGATAGTTTTTTCTGTGGTGGTTGAGGACATTTTTATTACCTCTGGCCACTTTGAATGTGCATCCACCGCAATTAAAAACATCGAGTCCATAAATGGACCAGCAAAATCAATGTGCACCCTTTGCCATGGAGATGAGGGCCGCTCCCATGGATGTAGAGGGGCTTGTGGTGGGGCGTTTTGGACCTTCTGGCATCCTGTACAGCTCTTGGTCATCTCTTCGATTTCTCTATCGATTCCCGGCCACCACACAAACGCTCTGGTTAAGTTCTTCATTTTTACCCCTCCCAGATGACCCTCATGAAGCTCATTGAGCACTCTATCCTTCAATTTGGGTGGAATTACTACTCTAGATCCACACATCAAGGTTCCTCTGCACACTGACAGCTGTTCTCTTCTCGGCGAGAATGCTGGCAACAGTGGTTCGCCATGTGCTGGCCATCCCTTCACCGTTAAATCATAGACCCAGGAGAGTGTCGGGTCATTTCGTGTTTCCTTTTCTATGTTTGCATTCGTCACCGGGAGACATTCGACTATGGTCGAGTGGAATATCTCCACTGGATCCATTGCAGGTGCTTCTTCCACCGTCGGCAACGGTAGGCACGACAATCCATCAGCATTCCCATGCTGTTTAGTTCCTTTGTACTCGATGTCATATTGGTGTGCCCCTAGGAAAAGGGACCACCTCTGTAGCCGTTGTGCTGTCATTATCGGGACGCCCTTCTGAGGGTTGAAAATGGAGACAAGAGGTTGATGATCAGTTAGTAGAGTAAATTTCTGACCATGCAGGTAGTGATTGAACTTCTTCACCCCCCACACCAGGCTAAGGGCCTCTCTGTCAATCTGGGCGTAGTTACGCTCGGCTGAAGTTAACGAGCGTGACGCAAAAGCTATCGGCCTCTCTGAACCATCAAGGAATTTATGTGACAGTACCGCTCCAATGCCGTAGGGAGACGCATCACACGCCAATCTTATCGGTAGTGATGGGTTGTAGTGAGCCAATACTTCTCTTGAAGTGATTAGGTCTTTACTCTTCTGAAAGGCCCGCTTACATTCATCGCTCCATTTCCATGCTACTCCAGTTTGTAGTAGGGCGTTCAGTGGGTGCAGAATTGTGGACAAATTCGGCAAAAACTTATGGTAGTAATTCACCAATCCGAGGAATGACCTCAGTTGCGACACATTTTCAGGCGCTGGAGCCTTAACTGCCGCTTCAATTTTGTCAGGGGACTTATGTAACCCCTCTTCATCAATCACGTGGCCACAATACGATATATGTTTCTTAAAAAACTCGCACTTGGGGCAATTGGCTCGGAGCCCATGTTCTCTTAGTCTAGTGAGCACCTGCTCTAGGTTGGCAAGGTGTTCACTGTCATCTTCACCTGTCACTAGGATGTCGTCCAAGTAACACTGAGTCCCCGGAATCCTTTGCAGGACTTGTTCCATCGCTCTTTGCCATATCGCCGGAGCTGATGCTACTCCGAATACCAGTCAATTATACTGGTAAAGACCTTTGTGAGCGTTTATCGTGAGATACTTCCTAGAGGATTCTTCAACCTCCATCTGCAAATATGCTTGTGCTAGGTCAATTTTTGTAAAGCGCTTCCCTCCAGATAGTGAGGCGAAAATACCTTCTATCCTCGGGAGAGGATATTGTACTGTGTGAAGGACTGGGTTCACCGTCACCTTGAAGTCCCCACAGATGCAAACCTTCCTTGGCTCCTCAGACTTATTGTTTAACATTTTCTTCATGACAGGAACGATGGGTGTCGCCCACTCGCTCCAGTCTACCTTAGATAACACGCCTGCATTCTCCAGATTCTCCAGCTCTGCCTCGACGGCTGGGCGAATTGCATACGGTACCGGTCTTGCTTTGAAAAACTTGGGAATTGCATTCTCTTCTATTTTTATTGAGGCGGTTACGCCTTTAAGAGTTCCCAGTTCTTGTTGAAATACCTCTTTGGCATTTGCTAAGATTTTTGACAATCGTCCAGGTGTGACGTCGTCATCCTTTTTACCAGCCACCGTCAGTGCCTGAATGGAGTGCCAGTCTAAACTTATCTTTCTGATCCATTCACGTCCCAATAGCGGTGGTCCACCATCTTGCATGATGTACAGATACAATTTCCGTATTTCCTTGCCGTTGTATTCGACAGGCACCCTTATTTTCCCTCTGGGGTATACTTTTTGCCCCGTATACATCTTCAAGACAATGGATGTCTCTTTCAAGGGTATGTGTGAGAATAGCCGCTCGTAGTCTCGTCGATTCATGACGGTCAGGGCTGATCCTGTATCCAATTCCATTTTGACTTGGGACCCTGCTATCGTGAGGGTGACCCAAATGGTTCGGTGATCCTCTTTTGCGATTACGTTGTGAAGTTTGAGACAGCTTAGTCTCTTGTTCCCGGATTCACTATCGCTCATCTGGTCTTCGGAACTACTGTCCATCATCTTTTGTACTTTTCTGTACTGTTCCTTAGTAGCCTTTTTGTTGTCATTAGTCTTCTTCCCAGACCTGCAAACTCGTGCAATGTGTCCCATCTTTCCGCATTGCCTGCATATTTTGTCCTTGGACCAGCAGTCCTTCTGGTCATGGGTTGTTCTGCCGCAGCGATAACATTTTTCAAATCCCCATGTCATTTCGTGGGTGCCGTATTCCTGTGGCTTTTGCTGTATTTCTGCAGCTCCCCTTGCTGCTGCTTCGTACGATACTGCCACGCTGAAAGCCTTATCTAGCGTCAGCTCTTTCTCTGAGAGTAACCTCTTCTGGGTTCCTTCACTCAGGAGTCCACAGACAAATTTGTCCCGTAGGGTATCTGCCAGTCCTGCTCCGAACTGGCAGTGCTTTGATAGCTTGCGTAGTTCCGTAAGGTAATCAGCATTGCTCTCATCTTTATGCTGATTTCTCCTGTGGAATTTAAATCTTTCTGCTATCAGCAGTGGTGTAGGATTTAGGTGTTCCTGTAGGATATCAACAATTTTGTTAAAACTCTTCGCCATTGGTTTGGCTGGAGTAATCAGGTTCTGCAATAGGCCGTACGTTCTTGCGCCCATTAAGTTTAGTAGTACTGATGCCTTTTTCTCATCGGCTACTTCGTTTGCCTCGCAATATACTTCGACTCTTTCCACATACGTGGTCCAGTCTTCTATTACATTATCGAAGGCAGTGATATTGCCAGTCTTCGGCATCTTGGAAATCTAAGATGGCGCCTCCCGCGCTTTGCCTTCTTCCCCGATTTAACAAAATGGCGCCTCCCGCGCTTTCCGTCTTCCCCGCTGCTGCTAGCGCTGTTGCTGGCGTTTTATGCCTTGATGGCGACGCCCTATGGTCTTCGCGCACTTCCCCCCGCGCTGCTGCTAACGCCGCTCTCTGCGGTTCCCGTGGCAAACTGCAGCTCCTCGCGGCTTTCTGCGCTTCTAATTTCTTTTATTTCCCCATCGTCGGAGCAACCCTGCGGGACACTTTCCTCCCTCTTCTCGGGTCTGTACGCTGCCCAGCTTCGTAGCACTGGCCACGCCCTGTGTGCTCCACCCTCTCTCTCTCTCTCTCCTCTTCCCGACAACGCTGCTCGGCCCCGTTGAAAAGCCACCCGATCGAGCTCTAGCCCGCCGCAGCCCAGGAAGGATCAGTGTACTACCTGCCACCAGCCCGATTAGCTGGAACACCATCGACAGGATAACCAAGCCCCGCTCTCGACAGCCTCTCCTGCAAATCTTCAACTCCAATGAATCAGAGGCGGTTGCCCACGGTCGACGCCCGTTTCTTCTGTTTGTTTTATTTTTTTATTTTTTTTCTTTCTTCCTTCTGGCCTCGACCTCTGACAATTCGCTTCAGGGATGGATCCCCATGAGGTGGTGCAGACTGTAGGTAAGTTCGGATCTGCTTGTCGCCAGTATTATGTCCGTGTGTAATTGAGACACGGACTGCAGGAGTTGGTTATAACAGGTCTTTACTGAGTGGAGACAACTTGGAACTACTATGCAAAAATTACTACACAGGCTTATATACAGGGGTGGTCACTACTGGTACTGCAGTATACAGGGGCTGCAGAATATAGTTCCTTCTGCAAAGTACATACACTACAGTTACCCTCCTAATCTCCCTTTCCATAGCTTGGTTTTAGTTTCCTTATGCCTCTGTGAAGCTACTCGGAATGTCTTTGTATATTAAAAGGTGCTATATAGCTGCAAGTTGTTGTTTGTTTGATGTTGTTGTATTGCTCCTGACAGGAGATTTGCTGCAATAAACGACCATGTTATTAGTTTCTTCTAATCACAGTTAGGATTTCAGCCCAAGAGAATGTTAAGCAGGTACTATCTAAGACTTAATTAACTTGAGATGACAATAAAACTATTTTTCCATAATCACCATGCACACTGAAAAGGGTTAGAATGGAAACCTGCTGCTGAAACACCAGTGAGTCATTCTGATGATTACAAAATTATATTAATGATCTCTGCATTATATATCAGGTTAACCTGCCGCTGTTAATTATTTTTCATTTTGTCTTTCTCCCCTCCTACATAAGAACATAAGAAATAGGAGCAGGAGTAGGCCAATCGGCCCCTCGAGCCTGCTCCACCATTCAATAAGATCATGGCTGATCTGATCCTAACCTCAAATCTTCTATCACTCTGCATCCACCCGAACCCATGTGATCTCCCGGGAGAGGCGAAAAACCAGATAACAACTCAATGGCCAATTTGGGAGAAAAAATCTGGGAAATTCCTCTCCGACCCATCTAGGCGATCGAAACTCGTCCAGGAGATCACTCTGTCCCTATATTTTCTACAGTACTTACCTTCTGTAAAGGCGATCTCCATCCCAGCCAGGAACAGGAATAAAACTATCTCCTGAAATCTAAAACAGAATTAGAACACAAGAAGTAGGAGCAGAACCAGGCTACACGGCCCCTGGGCCCACTCCACTACCCACAGGGCCATGACCATTCCGAACCTAGACTCATGTCCAATTTCCTGCCCGCTCCCCGTAACCCTTAATTCCCTCCAGAAGGTGGTAATTTATGCTGAAAACATTCCTCGGGCAGGAGCAGCCAACACCAGAAGTGCCAAAGTCTACCACTCTTCATGAGCCTAGACTGTGTGTGTTGACAGGCTGCTCAACCATTGGGGGGAGGGGGGATGGGGGCACCATCAGGGTTGAATTTCCCCAGGGTTTCTCATAGGTTCCTCAGCTGTAACTTCAGCAGAAGTTCAGTGGGAACCCTGTCTACAACAACAACAACTTACATTTATATAGCGCCTTTAACGCAGTAAAATGTCGCGAGGCACTTTACAGGAGCGTTTATCAAGCAAAATTTGTCACCAAGCCACATACGGTGATATTAGGACAGGTGACTAAAAGCTTGGTCAAAGAGTTAGGTTTTAAGGTGCATCTTAAAGGAGAAGAGAGGGGCAGAGAGATTAAGGGAGGGAATTCCAGAGTTTAGGGCTTAAAGTTTACTTATGTAAATAGAGTTCTCGCTGAAGTCACGGTGGAGGAGCGGGAGAAGTCCCAAGGGAATTTAGCCCTGTAGTCAAGCCCAATCCTGCTCTCACCGCCATCACAAATAGGTACTTTTCAGCAGAGGTCACTGGATCATGATTAGAATTGGGGCCCCTAACTGTTTTTTCTCTTCCTAACCCCGGAAAGCAAGATCTTTCTGATTTCTATAGCCCTGCTCCACACTGTGCAGTGCAAATACTTTCTGAACCACTGGAAAACCATTTAATTCAAAAATACTTTTAGAAGGCTTTTTAAAGTTATTAATGTTGGCCTACAGGGCACTATTGTCACGCTGAGAGTTCAAGGGAGACAATCTGCTTCCATGTCTCTGTCGATGGCTCTTCACCCTACCGCTAGAAGATGCATGAGAGCAACTCAGGATAATTTTCCCTGCAATCAGGAAGTTATACAAACCAATGTCCTGCTTTTCCAAGACACAAGTTGGAGACTTAATGTTAGCATAATAATAAACAAAAGTGTTGAAATTACTGAAGGTGCCAAACAAAATGTAGAAAGAAATATATGAAAAGAGTTAGTTGTTTGACGGCAGACCACACACACAGAATGCGCTGCATATACAAATATATAGCTCATAAGAATATTGGGGGGGGGTGGTGGGGAGGTGGGTGTCTACACTTCAATCAAAAAATATATCTCTAGCTATTATTGAATTGCCACTGAGAAAGCAAGTAAAGCAATCAAACAGGACAGCTAACAGTGATAACATCACTGACAGCACACATCATGGCAGTTCTGATAGTCTCTAAATGTAATTTACTCCTGCAACACCTAGAAATAGAATTCAAATTCATAGCTAATGTTGCTTTTAAATTTGATTTAAAGGTGAAAGCTATATGAGCCATTGTAGGGGTCGTGGTAATAGCTTCTGCTGTAGTTTCTTGACAAGCTGTCTCACCGCACAATATGAATGTTTAAAATTGCAGTAGAAAATATATTTGAAACTTCACAAATTTTAAAACTGTAATCAATGTATCTGATCCTTACTCACCAGGTGCTGCTCACAGGTTGAGCTGCCTTGTTCCAATTGAACAAAATTCTCTATATCACAGACCTCACAAGATTTCAATTAAGTTCAATAAAGTAACCATTTACCCTTATCCCTTGTCGAGGCTCGTTATTACTGTCCTGTGACACATTTCTTTGTTACCTCTAGACTTGACTACTCCTATGCACTCCTGGCCGGCCTCCCATGTTCTACCTTCCGTAAACTTGAGGTCATCCAAAACTCTGCTGCCCGTGTCCTAACTCACACCAAGTCCCATTCACCCATCACCCCTGTGCTCACTGACCTACATTGGCTCCTGGTTAAGCAACGCCTCTATTTTAAAATTCTCTTTCTTGTTTTCAAGTTCCTCCATGGCCTCGCCCCTCCCTATCTCTCTAATCTCCTGCAGCCCCACAACCCTCCGAAGTATCTGCGCTCCTCTAATTCTGACCTTTTGAGCATCACTGATTATAATCGCTCAACCATTGGTGGCCGTGCCTTCAGCTGCCAAGGCCCTAAGCTCTGGAATTCCCCACCCCGACCGCCCCAAATCTCTCTGCCTTTCTACCTCTCTTTCCTCCTTTAAGACGCTGTTTAAATCTACCTCTTTGACCAGGCTTTTGGTCATCTGCGCTAAAACCTCCTTATGTGGCTTGGTGGCAAATTTTGTTTTATAACGCCACTGTGAAGCACCTTGGGACATTTTACTACTATAAGGTGCTATATAAATACAAGTTGTTGTTGTTGTTAAACCTAGACCTCACTGACATATACCATGGCACTATGAGAAGAACAGAGAGCCCTCTTGATGTTCAAGTACACATTCATCCCTCGATCAATTATCAACAGAAAGCAGGTTAACTGGTTATTCATCTCATTTGCTGTTTGCGGGACCTCACTGTGTGCAAGTTGCCTGCACAGCAACTGATCACTTCAGCAGTTATTAATTGGCTGTTAAGTGCTTGAGGATCCTAAGGAAATGATAAGGTGCTATATAAATGTATGTTCTTCCTTAGAAATGCTTGGGAGGGAAGGCGGCATAGCATTTGTTAGTTAATTATGACGGGCAGTGGGTGAGACATGACTACTATTGGGCACGGGCAGAAAAGTGGTGGTAGTAGATCGGCCGCTCATTATACACCATGCCAAATTTTCCACTAGGCGAGGTGTATAACAGGCAGTTGATCTGCTATCACCAGTTTTCCACCCCTGACAAAAGAGCAAATTGACCCCATTAATTGCTAATAGCATTACTATGCACCAAGGTGCTAAAAGATATATTTTATATGGCAGCAAAAAGTGCTTTGTAGTATTGATAGTTGAATATTCAAATTATGATTTAATCTTCTAATGTGCTTTCATGTTACAAGTGACTTTTATTTTGTTTTTCTTTTACTGGAGGTTCATACAGGAATATGCATTGAATATGAAACAGTGCTGTGAGTTTAAGGGACAATTCTTCTCTCTTCTCTCCAATCCTATCCCCCAGATTAGATAAAATAAAATAGAATTTGACTGTATAAAGGCTGATAGGAACTTCTCCTCTACAGACAACATTAGTCTGTAGGAAGAGGGATGATCTCTCCAGGCGTGGCAAAATCTGTGCACTTTTGTCCACCAGGCAGGATAGTGCATGTTTAGTGGCAATCTGGGTTTTGGCTGAACTTCCATTAGTCAGAATCATTGACTCCACATTTATTCAAACTGAAAGAGTGTTGCACAGTGTTATAATCTGTCAGTTTAGCCAATTTATTTGGGTGTCAGCCAGAACATTCACCACAAGTAAAGCCTTCCTCTATGAATGGAATTTAGATCTACTCCAAGTAGGTTTCAAAATGTCATTTCAAATGTAAAAAGGAAATACATGTTTTCTTTAAAATATCATTACTTCATACTTTAATGCACGATGCAACTTTTTCCTACTTCAAACAGTGGTAAAATAGTGGGCCATAATTTGCTGTCAAAATAACAGTGAAGCTAATGGTGCTCGCCATTATTTATATGCAAATGGTGCAGTAACTTCAGGCGAGAGGCAGATGCACGGTTAAACTCAAATATCCCAAAGTTACTGTGTTAGTTGCGCTGCTCCGCCATTAACTTCACAAAAATGGCATCTTGTTGTTTGCCTCACCATTAAAATGTATTGAATGGCGTGAAGTTGCTGTATTTCCGCGGCCAGTCTTGCCATTTCAGTCTAAGTACCCTTTTAATGACATGCTAAATGTTAATTGCTGCCAAACAACCTCTCTGGCACTGAAAATTAATTATTATAAATGTGGTGTTTCATTCCTTCATGTTTCAATTGTTAGAGATTTTAAAATATAAAATGTAATTTTTTTTCTTTTTTCTCGCTTTTTTCTTTCTCTCTTAATCCAATCTTTTTTACCCTCTCTTTATTTCTGATTTAACATTGAATTCATCCACTCTAATTTATACTTCCTTCCCAGTTCTTCACAGAATCACAGAAACCCCACAGTGCAGATAGAGGCCATTTTGGCCCATCGAGCCTGCACCGACACATATCCCACCCAATCCCCGTAACCCCTACACCAACACCAACACATATCCCACCCTATCCCCGTAACCCCACGTATTTAATCCCCCTAACACTAAGGGTCAATTTATCATAGCCAATCAACCTAACCCACACATCTTTGGACTGTGGGAGGAAACCGGAGCACCCGGAGGAAACCCACGCAAACACAGGGAGAATGTGCAAACTCCACACAGACAGTCACCCGAGGCCAGATTCGAACCCGGGTCCCTGGCGCTGTGAGGCAACAGTGCTAACCACTATGCCACCGTGCTCCCCTTGTGGTTCTTGTGGTATTAATATCTCTATCCGTCAATCTGATTGGTTAAGGAGATACACATTTGCTTGCCCTGTTCACTCAGGTCCCAGATGCCCTGTTTCTCTCTAATACAAAAAGAAAATACCGCAGATGCTGGAAATCTGAAATAAAAACAGAAAATGCTGGAGAAACTCAGCAGGTCAGGCAGCATCTGTGAAGAGAGAAACAGAGTTAACGTTTCAGGTCAATGACCTTTTGTCAGAACTGGAAAAAAGTAGGAAATGGAACAGATTTTTAAGCAAGTGTAGTGGCTGGGAAATGGGGGAGGGGATGAAAGAACAAAAGGGAAGGCCTTTGATAGGATAGAAGGCAGGAGAGATTAAGAGACATTGAGAGACATTAAGAGATATTCAAGGCAAAAGGAGATGGTAATGGGACAGGTTAAGAAACAAAGGATGGCTCTAGATGAAGTGTAAATTGCGCTGGCAGAATGGAAGACCGCTGCCATGTGGGAGAGAACAGAACAAAAGTGTGGATAAAAAATATATATATGATAGGGGCCCCTCCCCCATTTCCTAGCCACTACACTTGCTTAAAATCTGTTCCATTTCCTGCTTTTTTCCAGTTCTGATGAAAGGTCATCGACCTGAAACGTTAACTCTGTTTCTCTCTTTGCAGATGCTGCCTGACCTGCTGAGTTTTCCCAGCATTTTCTGTTTTTATTTTAGCCCTGTTTCTCTCGCTGTGATATTATCAGCTCGCACTTTCAGCAACTTGCCACGCAAAAAATGTAAAAACCTAAATATGCAAGGTCAAGTCTAACTAATGGCAGATGCCGTTAGATGCCCTACCAATTATGGCCCAATGATTCTGGCATACATTGATTAGTGCTAAATTTGTACATTATAACTTTTGTCAGTACTATTCTATCACTGTGGAAAATGTATCTTTGTAAGAGTGCTTGCAGATGTTTATGGTTTTGCCAATAATTGATAAGCATTTGTGAAATGGTACAATCAAAATCAGATACAAAAGAAAAATACTGTGGAAGCTGGAAATCTGAAATAAAAACAGAAAATGATGGAAATACTCAGCGAGTCAGGCAGCATCTGTGGAGCAACAAACAGAGTTAACGTTTCAGTTCAATGGGGGAGAAATTCAGTATCACCCTGTTTGGGGCGCCGTTATCGGCCGTGCGCAAAATTTAGCGCCTGGCGCTAATTATCGCCTCCGATGGTAAACTTGGCTTTTATCGCCCCTGGAGGTGATTGGAGCACTAAATCAGGCGCAACACACCTCTCTTAAGGTGCTAAGGCCGAAGAGCGAGGCGCTACCTCAGAGTGCGGGCGCAGCGCAGGTGCTGTCAGTTAGCGATTGAACACAGACACACTGGCGCCGGTCAGTTCTTAAAGGGGAGGGTCGATCATGCTCTCCAGCCACACCCTGCTCATTGGAGCCTTGAATCTCTGCCTGGGCAGACCTGTGGCTAAATCTTGCTGGCAAGTACTATGGAGAGGGCCAGTGAGCAAGCACATCACTTCAGCAAGCAGGCCTTGGAGGCTCTGGTTGGCGCGGTGGAGTGCCGAAGATCTATACTGTACCCAGAGAATGGCAGGAGGCCTTTGCCACGCGAGTACAGAAGAGTGTGGAGGGAGGTGGCTCAGAGCGTCTCCTCAAGGAGCATGGTGCCCAGGACCCATATCCAATGTAGAAAAAAGTTCAACGACCTCACTCGGGTCGTCAGGGTGAGTGGCTTCTTTTCAAAACCTCTCCATCCCTCCATCTCAACCTCACTCTATGGCCAGAGGGTCCCAACACTCATCCAAGACCTATGGCCCTTTCATCAAACACACACGCACATTCCACACTTTGCATACAGTAAGGGCTATTCAACTATGGGAGGCACATCAGGCAAGACCATGGCTGCATACAGTAAGGGCTATTCAACTATGGGAGGCACATCAGGCAAGACCATGGCTGTATATTTACTCAGACGCCATCCTTTCTCTTGCAGGCCAAGCTATCTCATAATAGGAGACAGCAGCAATGGATGGGTGGAGGGTGGCCTCAGCTGCAACCCCTCAGCGATCTTGAGGTGCATGTCCAGAGGATTGTGGCAAGCCGGGTGATCGGTCCCGTCACCACTGGAGATGCTGACCCCGTTCTGGACAGCAATGGTAAGGTCATCACCTTTTTGTCCTCTCTCCTTCCACTTGTTCTTCACAACACCAGCCTTTGACACTTTCAATCCAACTTACTAATCGCTGCACTCATTCCTCCCTTGCTGCTACCCTGTCCCCACGCTAAAGCCACTCTTGTACCTCCCTGCTTTCAGATGGTGATTCACCAGCTGAGGAGATGGGCCCTCAAGCTGCCAGCAGGAGTGAAGCTGCAGGCGAGGAGGAAGAGGAAGCCGAAGCATCAGCACCACCCTCTCCCGAGGAAGCCCATGCCCACACTGGGAACACGCCTTCCCTGGAGGGGAGCAGGGGGGAAGGGTCTGATGAGGGTGAAGATCCAGGACCTAGCGGGCTGCAGCAACGCGATGGGGGTATGGAAGCTCGGGGGCCTTCTCCCCGGAGGGAGAGTATGCCAGCGAGTCCTACTGCACTGGACACAGGGGAGGAGCGGCTCCTCACTGAAATGAACACCCAGGTGGTGCACAGGCACACTGAGCTCATGGGTGCAGTGGGAAGGGTGCCGGAATGCATTGAATCACTGGCAAGGAGTGTGGAGCACTTCGCAGTAGCACAGGCAGATGCCACGCAAATGCTTAGTGCTGCAATTCAGTCACTGGGTACCATGATCCCATCTCAGACTGCTCTCATGCAGGCTCAGATTGAGGCCACGTGAGCACTGACTGCTGCCATCCTCGCAGGTTCAGACACATTTCCCCGGAGCTCTCACTGCGCTGCAGCAGGCCAGCACTCTGTGCTTCAGCAGATTGCTCCAGATGCTGAAGTGCTGCCCCGTGGGTGTGCCAGTGTGTCAGCTGAGCAGGGAGTTGCTGTCCTCTCTCAAGGTGACAGCATTCCTCTGCCACCACTGTCACTTCTTCACTGCACTTGCCACCACCTGTAGGACAGACTGCTGCCGCCCATGCAGAGTTGGTGCAGTCTGCAGTCGGGCCCTCTAGACCCAGAGCTGGTCGAAGCCGTCCTTCAAAGGCATCTGCAGTCTCAGGTTGTGACAATCAGCAGCCTTCCACCAGCCTTGCTGCAGCCACTGGGGTCCCATTACAGAGAAGCTGTAGGGTGGGAAGGGGGGAAGTGCGCAAGGGAAGGAGATCACCCTCGAAGGGCAAAAAGTAGGAGGTGTGACAAAATGTTGTTCATTTTTTTATTAAAGGCCGAGGCTCGTGGTCAAATTTTTTTTAGTGTTTTGGACATTATCTCCAGGTTGTGAGAGCCAGTTATGCTAATGACTTTTTTTTTGTGTTTCTTTCTATTAGTTTGTCATGTGGAAATGACACACACAGAGTTTGTTAAATAAAAAAGTTTTTGTATTCAAAATGTACATGTTTGGTCTTTGCAATCATTGTTGCCTTGGCCAGCTTAGGGGTTGCGGGTTGGTTTCATTCATGTTGTTCTCAATGGCAGAAGCCATTTCCTCAGCAGGGGCCTAGAAGCGGCCTGTTATCAGTCTTTGACGAACGATCCTTCCAGTTTCGACATTGTGTGCCTCCCTCCTGCCTTGGTGCTGCTGATCATCATCCTCCTCATCTTTCTCCTCCTCCTCCTCCTCCTCTGGTGGTGCTCCAAGGCCTGGTGGCATTGGCTGGGTCCTGAGGATTGCCAGGTTATGCAGCATGCAGCATACAACAACGAAGTGGGAGACTCACTCAGGCGAGTACTGCAGGGCTCCTCCAGAATGGCTCAGACAGCAGAACCGTTGCTTGAGCACGCCGATTGTGTGCTCAACGATGTTCCTGGTAGCTTGATGGCTCTCGTTGTACCGCAGCAGAGGTGTTGGGCGTACGGAGCGGTGTCATCAGCCAGGTGCACAGTGGAAATCCCTTGTCCCCGAGAAGCGGGTGATGTGGTGCCTGGAAAAGTTCTGCCACAGTAATCTGGCGCAGGATGAATGCATCGTGGCTGCTGCCAGGAAAGTGGGCATTGACAGCGAGTATCAGCTGTCTGTGGTCACAGACCATCTGAACGTTTAAGAAATGGAAGCCCTTTCGGTTGCGGAAATCCTCGGCATTCTCATGCGGAGCACGCAAAGCCACGTGCATGCAGTCAATGGCGCCCTGCACCATGGGGAAGCCCGCTATCCTAGCAAAGCCCATTGTGCGTTCTTGCTGCTTGTCCAGGGTCATGGGGAAAGAGATGTACTCTCGTCCCCTTTTATAGAGGGCATTTGTGACCTGACGGATGCAGCAATGCACCACGAACTGGGAGCTGATTGAATTTTTCCCCCAATGACTTTTGTCAGAACTGGAAGAAGTTAGAAATGTACCAGATTTTAAGCAAGTACAGGGGCAGGGAAAGGGGAGAGGGGAGGAAAGAACAAAAGGGAAGGTTTGTGATAGGGTGGAAGGCAGGAGCTGATTGAAATGAGCCGGTGGCATAAAAGTTCAGAGCCACTGTTATCTTCACTGCCACCGACAGAGACGTCCTGCTCCTCAGTTGAGGCTGCAGATCTGGCTGCAGCAGGTGGCAGAGCTCAGTGACCACCTCCTTGCTGAAGCGCAGCCTTCGCAAACACTGCTCCTCAGACATATTATGTAGGAGAATTGTTGGCGAAATACCCTGGGAGCGTGTCTCCTGTACAGAGGCCTGTTGGCCCTCCTCCATCCGGCCATGATTGCCACTCTCTCTCTGTGTCTCTGTGCCCTCCGAATGTGATGGCGCAGGACGATGCCCCCATTCATTGCAGCCCCCATTCATTGCAGCCCCCATAGTATCTTGGCAATCAAAGTAATGAAGGTCAAAAACCAAAGTTCCTGCAAAGTTATGGTCAGAAGCCAAAACTCTTTCAGACAGCGTTGACTCAATGCAGAAGTCTCTCTTTCTCTCTCTCTCAAAATCTCTCTCTCTCTCTCTCTCTCTCAGAATGAGTGGTGCAAAAATGTCTACCACAGAAAAAGCCAGGAAGAGGCCCCTTTAAATAGCGCCCTCCCAGCCCCACAGCGACTGGGCAGCTTTCCAGTGTACCTGTAGTTGGTAGCGCCAGGCAGAAAGGAGGGGGGCGCCACTCAATTTCCGTTCCAGGACGCCCCAAGTGTGTTGCATGCTCGAATGACGTCAAGATCTGCGTGCGCAGGAGATCGGGCGGTAATGTTTAGCGCCGCCGCAAAATGTCCAGTCAATTCTGCGAGAGGCGCAGATATCGCCTCGTCTGGGCGCTACTTGCTTTGCGCCCCATTTGCGCCCTCTTAACGCACTAACGGGAGGCACAAACCAACTGAATTTTTCCCCCAATAACTTTTGTCAGAACTGGAAGAAGTTAGAAATGTACCAGATTTTAAGCAAGTACAGGGGCAGGGAAAGGGGGGAGGGGAGGAAAGAACAAAAGGGAAGGTTTGTGATAGGGTGGAAGGCAGGAGAGATTAAAAGACAAAAGGGATGATGGTGCAAGGCAAAAGGAGGTGGTAATGGGACAAGTAAAGAAACAAAAGATGAGTGTAGAAGAGGTGTAAATGGGAATGGCCGAATCATTTGCAATTATATAACATCTTTCATATCCTCAGGACGTTCAAAAGCACTTCATAGTCAATTAAGTACTTTTGAAGTGTAGTCAGTGTTGTTATGTAGGCAGCTAATTTGTACACAACAATGTCCCACAAATAGCAATGAGATAAATGACCAAATAAACTTTTAGTGATGTTGGTTGAGCAATAAAGGTTTGCCAGAACAGTGGGAGATCTTCCCTATACTTCTTCAAGGGTTCATTTACATCCACCTGAGAGGGCAGATAGAACATTGGTTTAACATATTCTCTGAAGGACAGCACCTCCAACAATACAGCATTCCCTCAATACTACACTAAAGTGGTCGCCTAGATTAAGTGCTCCAGTCTCTAGAATGGGACGAGCCTACAGCCTTCTGGCTCACAATTGAGTGTCATCACTCGGTCATGGCTGACACAGATATTATGGAAACCCTTTTCTCTATCTACATTACAAATTTCTCAACTGGCACACCTGCGTATTGGATTGTAACCCTTTCTTAAAGGTGGCATTTTAACACTGCACTGCAAGTGATCGATACGCTTTAACAGTGTTCAAGCTACTCTGGAAATTTTATGGACTAAAAATTGGATATAGCCAAGAAAGTGGCAGTGTTAAGACTAAATGAGGTTAAGCTTTGCCACCTGAAAATGGTCTAATTAAGATACAAAATTTGTCCTCACTCTTTGTTAACATGATTTTAGTCATGATTTCAGTGCTGATACTGCTGCTTATTGGCGTTACACTGAACAGGTGGAGCAATATCAGGGATGGTATAAGTCAGAGTCAGGATTGCCACAGGCTTTTTCCACTACTTAAAGGGAAGGTGCATTAGTGCTGTTGTACCTCATTGTCAGGCTGCTAGGCTGTTCAGCTGCCCCAACAGCACAGTGAAGAGACAGACGTAGAAGCAACACATACAAGTAGTGATGGCAGAACATAGATGGAGGGACAGAGCCCGTAGGTTTTCTGACGAAGCTCTCGAGGCATTGGTCTCCGCGGTGGAGAGGGGACAGGTGGTGCTATACCCGCAATCTGGTAGGAGGCCCTTGCCACATACATCAAGGACCATGTGGTGTGAGATAGCAGACCATGTCATGGCCAGCACTGTTGTCCCCAGGACCCACACCCAGTGACGGAAGAAGTTTAACGACCTCATACTTGTGGTTAAGGTGAATGAAGGCTTCAGCAAATGCCACCTATCACCATCTGGACCACAAAGCTCACACACCACACCCCCAGCACTCACAAAGCAACAATCTCCACCTTTCAACACTCACACCCACATCTCACACCTTGCACACAACGACAGCTGTTCAACTATGGCAGGCACATCACCCAAACACATTGCACTAAACTCATTCAACACCTCTCTTTCTCTTGCAGGCCAAGGTCACACATAAGCGTGCGGAGCGAGTGCTTGAGGTCATTGAGCGCCATGTGGTAGAGGCTGTGGCCACTGGCGAGGTTCAACCCTTCAACCCTTTGGGGACAAAAACGATATGGTAATTCCTAATCCTTCTCACATCCCACTTCCCCCTCAGCCCACAATCCTTTCTCACTTTCAAGCTACTCATGCTGTATGCATGCATTTCTGGCTCCCCCCACCTGCCCCCACCGCACTCACCATAACCTTATTCCTGTGTCTTTATGCTTTCAGATAATCAACAAGCAGCTGAGCACCCTGTCCCCGAGGGCACCGCTGAGAGTGAGGGGGGAGAAGAGGAGGAGAAAAAAGACACCGCGTCACTGCATCTCTCACCCGCAGACACCAGCTCAGAAACTAGCACTACGTGAACTTTAGAGGCTAGTGTAGAAGCAGGACCTGCAGAGGGTGAGACAATGGGCGCGAGTGATCTGCAGCAAGGCCAGGGGAAAGGGTAGCTCGGGAGCCAGCTCCCCGGAGTACGAGTTCGCACACGAGTTCTGCTGCACAGGACTCCGATGAGGACCTCGATGTGGAGGCCTTCAGAAGATGGGTGATGGGCATGAACACAGAATTGATGAGTGCAATGGCAAGGCTGCCAGAGAGCCCCGCGGCAATATCAAGGAGTGTGGAGGAGTCCGCCTCCAACATTGCACTGGGCTCTGCGTAGAACATGGAACTGAGGATTTCAAGCCCTGAAATGATTGTGCACTCCCAGAGAAACTGTAGCATCCCAGATGTGATGAGTGATGTTGCAGCTTCTATTCAGCACAGGCGGAAGCGACCCAATGTCTTAGTGCTGCAGCGGAAGCTCAGACTGTGCTCATGCAGGCTCTGCTTGGTGCCATCCAAGCTCAGACCGCTGTCATGCAGTCTCAGCTCGAAGCCACCCAAGCTCAGACCGCTGTCATGCAGTCTCAGCTCGAAGCCACCCAAGCTCAGACCGCTGTCATGCAGTCTCAGCTCGAAGCCACCCAAGCTCAGGCCGCTGTCATGCAGTCTCAGCTCGAAGCCACCCAAGCTCAGGCTGTTGCTATCATGGCTGGGTTGCCCACCATCGACCAGGGCTTGCAGGGTGTCGCAGCAACTCAGCAATCTGTGCTCCAACAGATTGGTGGGACTGTTGAGGCACCGCCCTGGGGGAGTGACAGAGGATCAGTGGAGCAGGAACCTGCTGTCCTCTCTCAGGATGACAGCATTCCTACTCCCACCACTGACACTCTGCCATTGCCCTTGTCGCTGCCTATCAGCTAACCAGCCCAGACTACTGCTGCCCATGCTGAGGTGGTGCAGTCTACAGCCGGGCCTTCTAGGTCCAGAACTGCTCATGGTCGTCCTGCAAGGCCATCTGCAGTCTCCCCCACTGAAAGTCAGCAGCCTTCCTACATTACAACAGTGACTCCACTTCCAAAGTACTTCATTGGCTGTAAAACACTTTGAGACGTCCGGTGGTCGTGAAAGGCACTATATAAATGCAAGTCTTTCTTTCTTTCCACCAGCCATGCTGCAGCCACTGGGGGAACAATTCATAGGAGCACTAGGATAGGAAAAGCCACATGGAAGACAAACACTATGGGATTAGTTAATAGTATAATTGTAAATATGTGTCTTGTGATTATTGATAAATGTAATAATTATGTCTGAAATCTTTTGTGGTGTGTCTCATTTCAGCTCTGTGCCCGGGGGAGCGATGTGATATTCTCTGTGCCCGGGGGAGCGATGTGATATTCTCTGTGCCCGGGGGAGCGATGTGATATTCTCTGTGCCCATGGGAGCGATGTGATATTCTCTGTGCCCAGGGGAGCGATGTGATATTCTCTGTGCCCGGGGGAGCGATGTGATATTCTCTGTGCCCAGGGGAGCGATGTGATATTCTCTGTGCCCAGGGGAGCGATGTGATATTCTCTGTGCCCAGGGGAGCGATGTGATATTCTCTGTGCCCGGGGGAGCGATGTGATATTCTCTGTGCCCGGGGGAGCGATGTGATATTCTCTGTGCCCGGGGGAGCGATGTGATATTCTCTGTGCCCGGGGGAGCGATGTGATATTCTCTGTGCCCTGGGGAGCGATGTGATATTCTCTGTGCCCGGGGGAGCGATGTGATATTCTCTGTGCCCGGGGGAGCGATGTGATATTCTCTGTGCCCAGGGGAGCGAAGTGATGTTCCCTGTGCCCAGGGGAGCGATGTGATATTCTCTGTGCCCAGGGGAGCGAAGTGATGTTCTCTGTGCCCAGGGGAGCGATGTGATATTCTCTGTGCCCAGGGGAGCGATGTAATATTCTCTGTGCCCAGGGGAGCGATGTGATATTCTCTGTGCCCAGGGGAGCGATGTGATATTCTCTGTGCCCGGGGGAGCGATGTGATATTCTCTGTGCCCGGGGGAGCGATGTGATATTCTCTGTGCCCAGGGGAGCGATGTGATATTCTCTGTGCCCAGGGGAGCGATGTGATATTCTTTGTGCCCAGGGGAGCGATGTGATATTCTCTGTGCCCGGGGGAGCGATGTGATATTCTCTGTGCCCAGGGGAGCGATCTGGTATTCTCTGTGCCCAGGGGAGCGATGTGATATTCTCTGTGCCCGGGGGAGCGATGTGATATTCTCTGTGCCCCGGGGGAGCGATGTGATATTCTCTGTGCCCGGGGGAGCGATGTGATATTCTCTGTGCCCAGGGGAGCGATGTGATATTCTCTGTGCCCGGGGGAGCGATGTGATATTCTCTGTGCCCGGGGGAGCGAAGTGATATTCTCTGTGCCCAGGGGAGCGATGTGATATTCTCTGTGCCCGGGGGAGCGATGTGATATTCTCTGTGCCCGGGGGAGCGATGTGATATTCTCTGTGCCCGGGGGAGCGATGTGATATTCTCTGTGCCCAGGGGAGCGATGTGATATTCTCTGTGCCCAGGGGAGCGATGTGATATTCTCTGTGCCGAGGGGAGCGATGTGATATTCTCTGTGCCCGGGGGAGCGATGTGATATTCTCTGTGCCCGGGGGAGCGATGTGATATTCTCTGTGCCCGGGGGAGCGATGTGATATTCTCTGTGCCCGGGGGAGCGATGTGATATTCTCTGTGCCCGGGGGAGCGATGTGATATTCTCTGTGCCCGGGGGAGCGATGTGATATTCTCTGTGCCCAGGGGAGCGATGTGATATTCTCTGTGCCCGGGGGAGCGATGTGATATTCTCTGTGCCCGGGGGAGCGATGTGATATTCTCTGTGCCCGGGGGAGCAATGTGATATTCTCTGTGCCCGGGGGAGCGATCTGGTATTCTCTGTGCCCGGGGGAGCGATGTGATATTCTCCATGCCCGCGGGAGCGATGTGATATTCTCTGTGCCCGGGGGAGCGATCTGGTATTCTCTGTGCCGAGGGGAGCGATGTGATATTCTCTGTGCCCGGGGGAGCGATGTGATATTCTCTGTGCCCGGGGGAGTGATGTGATATTCTCTGTGCCGAGGGGAGCAATGTGATATTCTCTGTGCCCGGGGGAGCGATGTGATATTCTCTGTGCCCGGGGGAGCAATGTGATATTCTCTGTGCCCGGGGGAGCGATCTGGTATTCTCTGTGCCCGGGGGAGCGATGTGATATTCTCCGTGCCCGCGGGAGCGATGTGATATTCTCTGTGCCCAGGGGAGCGATGTGATATTCTCTGTGCCCGGGGGAGCGATCTGGTATTCTCTGTGCCGAGGGGAGCGATGTGATATTCTCTGTGCCCGGGGGAGCGATGTGATATTCTCTGTGCCCGGGGGAGCGATGTGATATTCTCTGTGCCCAGGGGAGCGATGTGATATTCTCTGTGCCCAGGGGAGCGATGTGATATTCTCTGTGCCGAGGGGAGCGATGTGATATTCTCTGTGCCCAGGGGAGCGATGTGATATTCTCTGTGCCCAGGGGAGCGATGTGATATTCTCTGTGCCCGGGGGAGCGATGTGATATTCTCTGTGCCCGGGGGAGCGATGTGATATTCTCTGTGCCCAGGGGAGCGATGTGATATTCTCTGTGCCCAGGGGAGCGATGTGATATTCTCTGTGCCCGGGGGAGCGATGTGATATTCTCTGTGTTCGGGGGAGCGATGTGATATTCTCTGTGCCCAGGGGAGCGATGTGATATTCTCTGTGCCCAGGGGAGCGAAGTGATATTCTCTGTGCCGAGGGGAGCGAAGTGATGTTCCCTGTGCCCAGGGGAGCGATGTGATATTCTCTGTGCCCGGGGGAGCGATGTGATATTCTCTGTGCCCAGGGGAGTGATGTGATATTCTCTGTGCCCAGGGGAGCGATGTGATATTCTCTGTGCCCGGGGGAGCGATGTGATATTCTCTGTGCCCAGGGGAGTGATGTGATATTCTCTGTGCCCAGGGGAGTGATGTGATATTCTCTGTGCCCGGGGGAGCGATGTGATATTCTCTGTGCCCTGGGGAGCGATGTGATATTCTCTGTGCCCAGGGGAGCGATGTGATATTCTCTGTGCCCAGGGGAGCGATGTGATATTCTCTGTGCCCGGGGGAGCGATGTGATATTCTCTGTGCCCGGGGGAGCGATGTGATATTCTCTGTGCCCGGGGGAGCGATGTGATATTCTCCGTGCCCGCGGGAGCGATGTGATATTCTCTGTGCCCGGGGGAGCGATCTGGTATTCTCTGTGCCCGGGGGAGCGATGTGATATTCTCTGTGCCCGAGGGAGCGATGTGATATTCTCTGTGCCCGGGGGAGCGATGTGATATTCTCTGTGCCCGGGGGAGCGATGTGATATTCTCTGTGCCCAGGGGAGCGATGTGATATTCTCTGTGCCCGGGGGAGCGATGTGATATTCTCTGTGCCCGGGGGAGCGATGTGATATTCTCTGTGCCCGGGGGAGCGATGTGATATTCTCTGTGCCCAGGGGAGCGATGTGATATTCTCCGTGCCCGCGGGAGCGATGTGATATTCTCTGTGCCCGGGGGAGCGATCTGGTATTCTCTGTGCCGAGGGGAGCGATGTGATATTCTCTGTGCCCGGGGGAGCGATGTGATATTCTCTGTGCCCGGGGGAGTGATGTGATATTCTCTGTGCCGAGGGGAGCGATGTGATATTCTCTGTGCCCGGGGGAGCGATGTGATATTCTCTGTGCCCGGGGGAGCAATGTGATATTCTCTGTGCCCGGGGGAGCGATCTGGTATTCTCTGTGCCCGGGGGAGCGATGTGATATTCTCCGTGCCCGCGGGAGCGATGTGATATTCTCTGTGCCCAGGGGAGCGATGTGATATTCTCTGTGCCCGGGGGAGCGATCTGGTATTCTCTGTGCCGAGGGGAGCGATGTGATATTCTCTGTGCCCGGGGGAGCGATGTGATATTCTCTGTGCCCGGGGGAGCGATGTGATATTCTCTGTGCCCAGGGGAGCGATGTGATATTCTCTGTGCCCAGGGGAGCGATGTGATATTCTCTGTGCCGAGGGGAGCGATGTGATATTCTCTGTGCCCAGGGGAGCGATGTGATATTCTCTGTGCCCAGGGGAGCGATGTGATATTCTCTGTGCCCGGGGGAGCGATGTGATATTCTCTGTGCCCGGGGGAGCGATGTGATATTCTCTGTGCCCAGGGGAGCGATGTGATATTCTCTGTGCCCAGGGGAGCGATGTGATATTCTCTGTGCCCGGGGGAGCGATGTGATATTCTCTGTGTTCGGGGGAGCGATGTGATATTCTCTGTGCCCAGGGGAGCGATGTGATATTCTCTGTGCCCAGGGGAGCGAAGTGATATTCTCTGTGCCGAGGGGAGCGAAGTGATGTTCCCTGTGCCCAGGGGAGCGATGTGATATTCTCTGTGCCCGGGGGAGCGATGTGATATTCTCTGTGCCCAGGGGAGTGATGTGATATTCTCTGTGCCCAGGGGAGCGATGTGATATTCTCTGTGCCCGGGGGAGCGATGTGATATTCTCTGTGCCCAGGGGAGTGATGTGATATTCTCTGTGCCCAGGGGAGTGATGTGATATTCTCTGTGCCCGGGGGAGCGATGTGATATTCTCTGTGCCCTGGGGAGCGATGTGATATTCTCTGTGCCCAGGGGAGCGATGTGATATTCTCTGTGCCCAGGGGAGCGATGTGATATTCTCTGTGCCCGGGGGAGCGATGTGATATTCTCTGTGCCCGGGGGAGCGATGTGATATTCTCTGTGCCCGGGGGAGCGATGTGATATTCTCCGTGCCCGCGGGAGCGATGTGATATTCTCTGTGCCCGGGGGAGCGATCTGGTATTCTCTGTGCCCGGGGGAGCGATGTGATATTCTCTGTGCCCGGGGGAGCGATGTGATATTCTCTGTGCCCGGGGGAGCGATGTGATATTCTCTGTGCCCGGGGGAGCGATGTGATATTCTCTGTGCCCAGGGGAGCGATGTGATATTCTCTGTGCCCGGGGGAGCGATGTGATATTCTCTGTGCCCGGGGGAGCGATGTGATATTCTCTGTGCCCGGGGGAGCGATGTGATATTCTCTGTGCCCAGGGGAGCAATGTGATATTCTCTGTGCCCAGCGGAGCAATGTGATATTCTCTGTGCCCAGGGGAGCGATGTGATATTCTCTGTGCCCAGGGGAGCGATGTGATATTCTCTGTGCCCAGGGGAGCGATGTGATATTCTCTGTGCCCAGGGGAGCGATGTGATATTCTCTGTGCCCAGGGGAGCAATGTGATATTCTCTGTGCCCGGGGGAGCGATGTGATATTCTCTGTGCCCAGGGGAGCCATGTGATATTCTCTGTGCCCAGGGGAGCCATGTGATATTCTCTGTGCCCAGGGGAGCGATGTGATATTCTCTGTGCCCGGGGGAGCGATGTGATATTCTCTGTGCCCAGGGGAGCGATGTGATATTCTCTGTGCCCGGGGGAGCGATGTGATATTCTCTGTGCCCGGGGGAGCGATGTGATATTCTCTGTGCCCAGGGGAGCGATGTGATATTCTCTGTCCCCAGGGGAGCGAT
Source organism: Somniosus microcephalus (assembly GCF_052327205.1). Lineage (NCBI taxonomy): Eukaryota > Metazoa > Chordata > Chondrichthyes > Squaliformes > Somniosidae > Somniosus > Somniosus microcephalus. Next base: position 126,803,228 of record NC_140988.1, read on the forward strand.
GTGATATTCTCTGTGCCCGGGGGAGCGATGTGATATTCTATGACACAGGGATGGTATTTTGGGGATGTGGTGTGTCACAGTGACCTTGACTGCCACTGGGAGAGCTGTGTTCACCCTGCTCTCAGGCTGCAGATCTGGTTGCAGGAGGTGGCAGAGATCGATGACCACCTCCTTGCTGAAGCGTAGCATTTTAAGACACTGCTCCTCGCTTAACTGGAGGTAGGCGATGTGCTGTCGGAAGACCCTAGGTGGGTAAGGCCTCCTGTTGAGAGCCCTCATGGCAATCCTCCTGCCTCTGCATGCAGGTTCCTATCTTACTCACTGCCTCCGCTCCCTCTGCCATAGCTCCTGGAGGCCAAGGTCGACTGCCAGTACAGCCCTGAAAGGATTCGCAAATTTCATGTCTCCCCCGAGGATTTACTTTTGGTTTATTGGAGAAGCCCTGGTTGGACTGAGTTTGGAATCCAGGGCACAACAAGATGGCTGCGGTCGGCCTCACGGCCAAAGCCTGTGGGTTTCGGTTTGGACTGACAGCTTGTGTTCTGATGACTGTGAGAAAGAACTTTCCAGAACTTGAATGCAGACAGACCTTCTGCATTTATGCATTAGAAGCAAACCCAGTGGCATTCGGGCCTCTGATTAAAAGCCATCAAGGTTGTTTGCGCAAACAATCAAGAGCAGACAAGGCCTATTTGAATATGTAGTGGGATAAGCTCAGCTGCATTCAGGCCTTCGATTAGAGAACATCAACATTGTTTACCTAAGTACTTCAAAACGATCAACGGGGCATTCAGAGTGGAATGGCCCCATCACGAAACCAGTTGGACAAAGGGGAACACTGATGAGGCGTTTAAAACCGATTACCGGCCATCTAGGTCGATGGGCCCAGATCGGTACCATTTGTATGAGTTTCAATACATCCAGATTAGACAAAAGAAATGAGCTGATCTGGCGGGAGATAAGGGCTACCGGGAAGGGTATAACTAGTCCCTCGGGAGGCCATTTCTCTCTCTCTCTCTCCCGCCTCGCCCCCCATCAAGAGGACCGTCGACAAAGAGCCCGTCCAGGGAAATAGAATACCCGCAGCTACGTTTAAATTACTGGGGTATCTCTGCTTTGGGTGGTGTAAACCTAAGACATCGGTAGGCAACAGGGCACGAAGCAGGCATTTCAACATCCTAGACTGGTGAGCATCAATTTTCTGGCCCATCACAAGATAATCAAGATAGGTGTAAAGGGTGGGAGTTAAGGGGAATTGCTAAAGTGTCATTTTAGTCATTTTCCCTCGATGTGTCCGTTTCTCCTCCCCCCGTTAAGTGTAATTGAGCTGCATCCATAGTGATTTTCTCTGTATAGTAATTGTTCTCTATTTTAATAAACATTGGTTTTCTTTGCACCGAACCACTGGTCTCGTTTTGTCTATATCGCTACTTGTAAATAAGTCCGGTGGTCAGAACCAAAGGGGAAGCGATTCGAACCGCACGGGGCTGGAGCAACTCAGACACACGACTGACTGACCAGACGTAAACCCCAAACCAAAACCTCCTACAGAAATGGCGACCGTGGCAGGACCATCAGCGACAGTATGCGATATGACAGACAGTGGTGCGGAGGGAGAAACCGCAATGGAAGAGAGGTTGTCCAGTTATGTGTGCAGAATGGTCAATATCACCAAGAAATGGGTGGGCGCTATGTTAAAGGCCGAGCGTCCCATAGACGCTGCCGCCCAGTGGACGGCGAGTAAACAGCATAAGAGGGCAATTGAAAAGGCAGTCTGGTTAATGTGTTACAAGAAACAAGTCCTAGTGCTGGACAGTGTTGTAGCAGCACAGGCTGCCAAGCTCAAGAAATTGGCCCTAGAAATGCAGGATAAGGTTTTAGCGGAAGAGAAAGTGCTAGTGGCGCTTCAGGCGTTAAGCCAAGAAAGAGCGCAGACGGCAAAGGAACACCAGGCAAAGGTAGAGCGCCTGGAGGCCCGGGCCGTCGAAGTGCAATGGGAACACCAGGCAAAGCTAGAGCGCCTGGAATACCAGACCGCTGAAATTAAAGCCAGCGCTAGGCGCAAGATGGAGCATTTGGAATACCAGGTCAGAGAGGCGAGGGGCAGTGAGATAAGGCTGCAGGACACGATTTGTAACCTCACCCAAGAATTAAAAGAGCAGGAGGAGAAAGTAAGGGAGGTAAAGGCAGCATACAAGCTAGCCTGCGACCGGGGGTTCGAGGAGGCAGATCACGGGCCCTGTAGGGAGGAGATAGAAAGCTTGGGCATGGCCTTATCGAGGGCAAAGGGCATGGTATGCCTCATCAGCCCGAAGGCGGGCCAGTCGGACTTTACCGGCAACCCAAACAGATCCGTCCCACAGGCAGCACCCAGAACAAAGTTGGCTAGGGAATCAGAGGTCCCACGGCCGCCACCCATAGCTCTGAGTTTTCAGGAGTTTTGGCAGCAAGAGGGGGTGGAGGATGAAGTGGTAGGGGAAGCACAGCGGGCCCCGCTAGATAGGCCGGGACCAGGACCGGTGTACCCCCTCCGACAACGGAGGTACGGCCCGCCCGTTGATGGCGAGGACCCAGGGGCCATCCAAAATCAGTTTGTGGTGCCGCATGGCACCCAGCAGCTCAGGGCCATGGTTAGTCACATCCCCAAGCTCACCGAAAAGGGAGACCCCTCTCTGCACTTCAGGGAGATAGAACAGGCAGCATGCGTCAATGACTGCGATGACGCAGAGCAAGCTAAGATGCTGCTGTTTTCTCTGGGGAGTGATCTCCTCCAGACCCTATCTGATGAATGTAAAAAGGGGCAGAAAGATTATGAGGATTTGAGGAACGAGATATTGGAGGCCATGGGACTCAATGACGGTAGTCCGTTCGCCCGGGCGGAAAAAACGTTACAGCTCCCAGGGGAGTCCCCGCAGGCGTTCGCAGACAGGCTGTGGCCAGTCTACCGGAGTGCATGCCCGGGAATGCCAGCGCGGACATTACTGAACCAAGTCCAATTGACCCACTGGCTCCGTTGTTTAATGACAAACTGCCTGCCCCAAATCCAAGCCCAGGCTGCGGCCTGCTTTGACCCCCGAAGCCCCCAGACCACCGAAGAAATGGTGAACCGCCAGCTCACGGTAGCGTTGAGGAATATGAGGGGTATCGAGATGCCCCAACCCAAGGGAAAAGTCCATGATGTTAAACCTGGGGGCCAGAATAAGAAAGAGTGGCACCAGGAGGGGAACCGTCCCTCCCAGACTAAGTTAAACTGTTATGGGTGCGGGAAAGACGGCCACTGGCACAAGGATTGTAAAAATCCATGGAAAGACAATAAAGTAAAGAACTCCACAGCCCCAGCCCAGAAGGCAGAGGCGGAAATTGCTCCTGCTGCGATTGAGTCATTTTTAGAGACCATGCGATCTCTTATGACCAGCCAGGGGAGAATAGCAGCCACCACCGGTGTGGTGGTTCCCTCGGCCCCCTCTGAAGCCCCACAATGACTGGAGCCCACGAAGCCTGTCTACCTGTGTGCTCTCCGGTATGACGGATGGAAGAGACCGTTCGTGCAGATGGAGGTAGAGAAGGTTAAAGGGACTTATTTGCTGGATACGGGAGCATCATGCACCGTGATCCATGCAGCTAATCCCACCACCTCACCACTGTCTAGCGGGGTTCCATACGTTCTATCGGGGTTCACCGGTAAGGAACAGGCGGGAGCATTCTCCAAGCCGCTCTCAATCCACCCGGGCATGCTCCGGACCAAGTGGACGTGCATTCTGGCGAGGTGGGAAGCGGAGGGAGGAAAGGGGATCCTAGGGGCCGACTTCATCGTGGGCCACGGGATCCTCGTGGATCTCCGCAATCATTGCCTTTGGGGAGCCAACACGGGTAAAGAGGGAGGTGTAGTAGTCATCCCGAGCAAGGAAGGGAAGGGGACCCTGTGTACTGTGAAGCCGAAAGAAGGTTACAACCTCGGGCTCCTGGTCGACGGTGTCCCGGGGGAATTTCAGGCATTCGTGCAGGCTAATCTAGCTGCGTTTGCCACGCACAAACACGACTGCGGGAGAGTCACCGGGTTTGAGGTTAGAGTGGACGGGGACCCCATGGCCCGGCCCCAGAAGCAGTATAACTTCCCCAGAGAAGCAGAGCCCGACATGGAGGCAGCCATGTCCTCTTTAGTACAGCAGGGAGTGTTGAGGCCCATAGCCACCCATGTTAACTCTCCGCTTTGGCCGGTCAGAAAACCGGACAATTCATGGAGAGCCACGGTGGACTATTGGGTGCTCAACAGCAATATCCCCGCGTGCGCCCCCACAGTGGCAGCAATGGCCGACCTCATCGGGAGTATTCCAGCATCCGTGACTACGTTCACGGTGCTGGATATTTCAAATGGGTTTTGGTCCATCCCCTTGAGGAGGGAGGACCAGTATAAGTTCGCTTTTACTTTTAAAGGGCAACAGTATACTTGGAACTGCTTGCCACAAGGCTTTCATAACAGCCCCAGCATCTTCCACCAGTGTATGGCGGATAGCTTAAAGGAATTTAGTCAGCCCACCCAGTTGCTGCAGTATGTGAATGGCCTGCTCTTGTTTACCGACTCAGTCAGGGAGCATGGCCCGCTACTGGCCGAACTGCTGGAGCTGCTACAGAGTAAGGGGTTCAAAGTCAACCCGAAAAAGGCGCAGATCGGCCAGCGGGAAGTTAAATTCCTGGGCCTAACCGTCCGCGCAGGAGAGAGAGCCATAGACAAGGCTAGGAGGGAAGCGGTCCAAGAGTTGCCGGTTCCCAACACAGTGAGAGGTGTGAGGTCGTTCCTAGGGTTAACGGGGTACTGCAGGGACTTCATTGAAGACTATGCAGCCACAGCAGCCCCTTTGCTCCGACTCCTACACAGAGGAGTGGAGTGGTCTTGGGATGAGGGTTGCCAGGCAGCATTTGTCAAGCTCAAGGGAGACTTGCAGACCGCACCAGCCCTAGGAGCCATAGATGGGGGGAAAGAGTTCTTTCTGGAGGCAGCGGCTAGCGGGGATAGCCTGAGTGCTGCACTGCTCCAAGAGCGGCACGGTAGGCTAAGGCCCGTGGTCTACTCCTCCAGAGTACTCACTGATGTGGAGAGGAGCTACTCAATTTGCGAACGGCACCTTTTGGCCACGTATTGGGCTGTGAAAAGATCCTTGATCTTCACAGGCACCTCTCCCATCACCCTTCTCACATACCACACATCCACCCAGATGCTTCTGGACGGGAGGATTAAAGATGGGACAGTCAGCAGTGTACGCATTGCGCGCTGGACCCTCCTCCTCTCGCAGATGGATCTGAAGGTGAGGGGCCTTTGCGAGCCAAAGCTCGCGGCCAATATGGTATACCCTGGAACAGCCCATCGGTGTTCCATAGACGGGGTATGGGAGGTGAACGTAGGTTTACGGGCCGGGATACATCCCTCAGGCCGCGAAATCTATGTAGACGGTTCCAGCATGGTATCTGCTGGCGAACGACTCACGGGTTGTGGAGTCTATGACCCAACGGCAAACATTGCCCTGGTGATCAAGCTCCCCAGCACCATGAGCGCCCAACAGGCTGAACTGTCCGCGGTGGTGTACGTGGTTACCCACCCCGAAATCTTCCCCACCCCATACACAATTTGCTCGGACAGCATGTTCACTTGCAACTCGTGTACGGAATACCTGGCCATTTGGTCCCGTCACGGGTTTTCCTCCGCCAACGGGAGGCCCTTAACAGTAAAGCTCCTGCTGGAGAATATCCTGGCAGCCGTGGGGGAGGAAGGCGAGGTCTTCATCCACAAAGTGAAGGCCCATTCCTCCACAGAGCCCCGCAGCCAGGGTAACCAGCAAGCCGACATGCTGGCCAAGGAGGGTGCATGCGCAGGCACTTTCTGGGACCCGTATGAGTCCGGGCCCGTGGCAGCAGTTAGAGGCAGGGATGGGACCCAAGGGAGCTTAGGAGTAGTGTTAGCCCCGGACCTTAAAATGGTCCAAGCCCAGGACCCTGTCCTGAAAACCGTCATTTGCGCAGTAATGGAGGGCAGGAAGGTAGAAGGCCCTTACGGCGCAGCGGCCCTCTCCATAAGGGAAGGCATGCTGTTCAAAGAAGAACAGTGGGTAGTACCCCAGCAACACCGGAGGGAGTTCCTTCAACTGGCCCATGAGGGTCCGGGAGCGGGACACCCCGGGCCTGAGACCACCTGGCAATGGGTGGAACAGGCGGGATGGTGGCCAGGACTCCGGGAAGACATCCGCGAGTTCTGTGCTAGCTGTCTTGTGTGCGCTGCAAACAACCCCAACCCCCACAGAAGGAAGGTGCCCATGGGACACATTAGGAGGGTAGAGGGACCATGGCAGTCGATCCAGATCGACTACATCGGGCCCCTGCCCACCGCCCAGGGAGGCTACAAATACTGCCTCGTCCTGGTAGACGTGTTTTCCAAGTGGGTGGAAGCCTTCCCCTGCAAAACGGCCACAGCATTGGGGACTGCAAGGATCTTGGTGCGAGAGGTATTCTCGAGGTGGGGACTACCCCAGTTTGTGGAGTCCGACCAGGGAAGCCACTTCACCGGCCAGGTCATGCAGAACACCCTTACGCTGCCCGGTATTCAGGGGAAGTGGCACGTAGCCCACAATCCACAGTCCTCAGGGATTGTGGAGCGCATGAACCGCACCGTTAAAGAAAAGTTGAGGAAGGAGACAGTGGGCTCGCCCCAAAAATGGGCAGAGGTCCTGCCTCCAGTCCTCATGGGGATCCGGGCCAGCCAGTCCAAGAGTACAGGGTATTCCCCGCACGAACTCATGACCGGTAGGGTTATGAGGACCCCCACCCATGTCCTAGCCCCAGTTCTTACTGAAGGGCAGCTTCGGGAGATAAATCGAGATAAATTCGCCCGACCACTCCTCGAGCGCCTGAAACAGATTTACGAACAGGCAGCAGGTGGCATGGGGAAGCAGCATCGGAACAACCGGTTGCTGCTCGAGCCTAGCAAGAGTCACCAGTGGGAGATAGGGGACCAAGTGATGGTTAGGAACTACGCCCAAATGGGGAGTTTAGAGCCACTGTACATGGGACCCTATAGCATAGTCGATAAAGCCAGCCCCATGGTTTAAGCAGTGAAAATGCCCTGGCGCACAAAATGGTTCCATGTGAATCAATGGAAGTTGTTTAAGCCAAAGGCAGGGAAACAGGCAGCTGGGATTCAACCCAAGGTTAGAAATCCTCAGCCCGCAGCGGGTACGCGCACGCAGGCTGCACATGCAGGCGCAGTCGCGTGCGTCAAGGGAGAAGTTCCCCAGCACTTTGTCCAGACCACGCCCCCTCTCTTATGGGATTCCGAGGAGGAGGAGCCCGAACCAGATGGCCCTGCCCCTGAACCAGGTTTTGAACCTGGAGGGGAAGACCCTCAGCCACCAGCAGCGAGGGATTGCCCGTCCCCAGTTCAGGTTTGGGAGGGGAGGGACCCGAGCCAGCGAGGACTGTGACCCGAGCCAAGGGTCCGCTCGCCAGGGTAGCCCCACCAGTAGCACTCCCTAGGAGGTCTCCTCGGCCACCCCAGCCCAGAAAAGTATGGTCACTGGCTCTTCGGTTCAAAAGGGCGGCATCCCAAGTCAGGGAGAAGCCGAAAGACAGAGGTCCCCAGCCAGCAGCCATAAGCTGCGAGGGACCAGAAGTGGAGATCAGTCCAGCTTCGCCGCAGGTAGTAGCCTGCAACAGTCCTAACAGAGATTAGGCTGGCCGCTCGGAGACGGGCGGCAGATGTACATAGCTTTGTTTAAGTTTAGTAATGTGTATAAGGTTAAGTTAGGGTGTTTTAATTTAATTCTATGTAAGGAACCGATAGTCTATAAGTTTTAAGTATGGAACCAATCCAGAGTGCTGTCTACGTGAGCCGAGGTCGCGGGACCCGATCACACTTCCCCCGAGCCAGGGACCCTCCAGGGAACCTGGCTAGATGCTTTTATGTCTTTTTCAGAATTTCGAAATGTGCGGAGGCATAATCCTGCTCGCCCTGTTCGGGCTGAGCCTCGCGAGAAGGGGCGATGACGAGGACCATCATATCTTCGGATGCTCGGGGAAGAGAGCGCCCCTAGCACACGACGGAAGTGGCCTATGGGAGGCGGATGAAATCACCTCGTATGTCCATGAGGGGAGCTGGCCAGGATGGCTAGGATCCAATTCGACCTAATATTCTAGTGAGACCGGCTTCACGTATGGGGAGGCCTCCCTCCAGTGCCCGAGGATACGAATTGTCACCCCAAGGATGTTTGACGTGTAAAGGGAACGTTCCCCTGGATAGGTGGTGGTGGCTCAGAAAGTTAAGCAGAGACATGGGGAACCCCAGGGTAGAGTGGGAAAGGTTAGGGAATGACACTCACAGGACCATTACAGGGACCCAGGGAGGGTTAAGTGTGTGCTGGGATAAATGGTGGGAACCGGATCAGGGGATCTACGTCTGTATGTGGGGATCAGAGAAAGTCTGCCCCACAGGCATTTCCATCATTTTCCGCAGCCAGTGGCAAAATAACGGGAGGGGGATGGACTGGGAGTCCCACCTGGACGCATGCGCGATCCCGTACTCCCCAATCTCGGTTAATGCCACTGAACTAGTGACCCACCCCCGACGGCCCCTGCCCACGACCCCGGCGTCACGGACAGTAGCAGAGGGATGCCCCGCCACCACCAAGGGACCAGGGAACAGCCTGGTGCTAGTACCCACAGACCAGGTGCTGTATCAAGGGGTGCATTACGTGGTGGCCTCGGTGATTTTAAACCTCACTGAGGTACACTTACCCGCGTGGTGACCCGCAGAGACTGCCAAATTGTATCAAGCCCTTTTAACAGAGATGTTTCGAAAATTCCGTGAATTTGACTTTTCGGAGGTCAATAAGGCCGAATTGTATACTCACCACGAGATTTGGGACGGGATTGGGAGGCAAAGAAAGGGTGTTCTTAATGATGTTTTAACTGGTTTTAACACGGGGTCCTCGGTCATCAACAGTTTCGATGACATCGAGCTGCAGACCCAGATTAATGGTCTAAAAACGCAATTAAAGGGTATTTTAACTGATGAGAATAAGGTGGTAAGTTCTGAGTTGCGTGAAGACCAGGCCATGACTCTCCATTTGAAGGAGATCATTGCGGAGCTGGAAAAACATGCAAAGATGGTAAATGCTCTCATCAGGGAGGACAGAAACGCTTCTGACCAGGCAGTGCAGTACGATGTGTGCGTGCTGTACGGGGCATGGTTGCTGGGCGAGGGCCGCAGTAATCTGGAGGATTTAAAACAAGGTTTAGTCCCCTCCTGGATCAGCAACAAACACCTCGCAGCCCTCCACCCTTTTGAGAATGCATTAAGCCCATGCCAGCTCCGGCTAACTTCTGAGGCCTACCCAGTCCCAGTGGACTGTGGGCAGTCCAACCACACCGCCATGGGGATAGTTATAAGAATGCCGGTCATGGGCGGGACGGCCCGACCCGCACCGGTATACAGGGTGGAGAACATTGGAGTCATTCAAGGGGGTGCGCACATTCGTTTTACAGCGGTCCCGCCCTAGGTCATAAAGTGGGAGCATGCTATGATGGGTGCTGACCTCTCGGGGTGCCGTAGCCGGGGAGCACACATCATCCTGTGTCCCCAGCACTTGAATGCCTATTCGAAACCACAATGCGGGTTCAGAGCTGCTGACACGAAACCTATAAATTGTACCATGGAAGCCATGGCACAAGGCCATGTTCCCCCACAGGTAGCATATATCGGAGGTGGGACATATTGCGTCACCACAGGAGCATCTCACTACCAGCACGGACAGCACAGCTGGTACGCGGTGAGTGACAGCAGTTTCTGCTTCAAACCCGAGGCAGAAGTTCAAGTGGCACAGATACGAATTGTCCCCATTCCTGAACCATCCACTGTTCACCTCACTGTGGAGGAGAGTTTTACCCACGTCCAGAAATATGTCGCCCACTTCGGTTACCTGATTCCCCCTCTCCCAGAGCACCTTACCAAATTATTAAAAGCCATTCTAGTATCACAAAAGCACTTCTACACTTTGGAACAGAAGACTGTACAGATAGGGGCCGACATTTTAGATATTACGACCCCACCCTGGTGGGACATTTTTGAAAGTATAGAGGTCCCCTCCTAGATTCGTATAGCATCCCACATCTTAGTAGTCTGTCAGCTAGGGATCGTCCTCCACCTGGTTTGTGTCCAGTGTAGGAGAAAGGATCCCAGGGTAGAATTTAAAGCGAAAAGGTTGTGGAAGGACCGGTATGCCCGGGTGGAAGAAGAAACACCCATGTGAGCTTTGTGTCATATCACTACCGAGTGATGGCAGATTCGTTTGTTATTTTTAATAAAGCTTGTTCCTTCCGTTCGTTATTTTTAATAAATATGGTTTTGGCCTGATGTTAATTTTATTAATGATTGTGTGTTGTAATAAAGTTTTATGATGTCCCAAGTAGTGCAGGGGTATTGGTCCCCTCCGTGCTTGGATTATTGTAACAGATCATATTTTCTATCATTAGATGCCTGCCGTGCATTGCGGTTTTCTCTAGGTAAGGGGAATGTATGTGTCGGGGGATCGTGGATAGATAAATATAGGGGAAGGTTGTTTGTGGGGTGTCAGAAATGTTGCTCACCTTGATTGGACACTTCAAGCAAGTTTCAGTATCCTAGGGGGAACTGAAAGGATTCGCAAATTTCATGTCTCCCCCGAGCATTTACTTTTGGTTTATTGGAGAAGCCCTGGTTGGACTGAGTTTGGAATCCAGGGCACAACAAGATGGCTGCGGTCGGCCTCATGGCCAAAGCCTGTGGGTTTCGGTTTGGACTGACAGCTTGTGTTCTGATGACTGTGAGAAAGAACTTTCCAGAACTTGAATGCAGACAGACCTTCTGCATTTATGCATTAGAAGCAAACCCAGTGGCATTCGGGCCTCTGATTAAAAGCCATCAAGGTTGTTTGCACAAACAATCAAGAGCAGACAAGGCCTATTTGAATATGTAGTGGGACAAGCTCAGCTGCATTCAGGCCTTTGTTTAGAGAACATCAACATTGTTTACCCAAGTACTTCAAAACGATCAACGGGGCATTCAGACTGGAATGGCCCCATCACGAAACCAGTTGGACAAAGGGGAACACTGATGAGGCATTTAAAACCGATTACCGGCCATCCAGGTCGATGGGCCCAGATCGGTACCATTTGTATGAGTTTCAATATGTCCAGATTAGACAAAAGAAATGAGCTGATCTGGCGGGAGATAAGAGCTACCGGGAAGGGTATAACTAGTCCCTCGGGAGGACATTTCTCTCTCTCTCCCACCTCGCCTCCGGTGCCCTGCCTTACCATCAAAAGGATTGTCGATGAAGAGCCCGTCCAGGGAAGTAGAATACCACAGCTACGTTTAAATTACTGGGGTATCTCTGCTTTGGGCGGTGAAAACCTAAGACATTCACAGGCAACAGGGCACAGAGCAGGCATTTCAACATCCTAGACTGGTGAGCATCAATTTTCTGGCCCATCACAAGATAATCTAGATAGGTGTAAAGGGTGGGAGTTAAGGGGAATTGCTAAAGTGTCATTTTAGTCATTTTCCCTCGATGTGTCCGTTTCTCCTCCCCCCGTTAAGTGTAATTGTGCTGCATCCAGTGATTTTCCCTGTATAGTAATTGTTCTCTATTTTAATAAACATTGGTTTTCTTTGCACCGAACCACTGGTCTCGTTTTGTCTATATCGCTACTTGTAAATAAGTCCGGTGGTCAGAACCAAAGGGGAAGCGATTCAAACCGCACGGGGCTGGAGCAGCTCAGATGCACGACTGACTGACCAGACACAAACCCCAAACCAAAACCCCCTACAGCCCCCATGACTGTGAGCAAGTGTTGTGAGCAGAAGCCTTTAACAAAAAATGAGGGACTTCTGCACTTGAAAAAATACTCCCTGATACCAAAAAAACTTGAAATAACTAAAGAAAGCTGTTTCAGTTACAGAGAGTAACAGACAACCACTGAAACTGCTGCACCATGTGAGGTGCGAGTGATTGGTGATGATGCCTTTAAATATCGCTGCTGCAGCCTGCTTCCTGCTGGTAGACGACAGCGTTCCCTGTCATTGTTCTGCGCTGATGGTAAGTACAATGGCTAAATGCAATGTTGTAGATCGGGCGTCAAGTGAGCGTTACACACTCACTGATGTCACGATCTCTTTCATTCAAATTTCCCTGGTGCTAGTGTTTACCAGCAGCATTACCGGCAGCTTGAAAATGGCCCTTGCCGATGGATCCACCACCAGCTGGCAGAAGAGCGCCGGCTGCCATCTTTTCAACATTTCATGGCAGTAGCAGCCGATGCTAAAGCCTCCAATTTCTCCCCCTTAGACCTTTGTGGTACCTGTGACCCCAAAGTATTTATATAGTGCCGTATCATATCTTTAGCCTGTCCCAAAACACTTTGCAAACAATGGATTACTTCTTGCAAGTCTTCTTTACAGATTTTAAGGAGATACATTTTCACACAGCAAGGTGAATGAAAGACAAGGGCCTAGAAATTCAGTTGGGCGCGCCAGCCGTTAGCGCCTTAGGAGGAGTAGATCTCGAGCGCTAGGCGCTTAGCGCCCGGGCGCAGCGCGATCTGCGCCTCGCCCCAACTTCAGTAGACATTTAGCGCCAGCGCAAAGTCTTAGCGCGCGCCCTGCTGCGCGCGCAGATCATGACGTCATTTCGTCGTGCAACGCCCTTTGTGCACCCGGAACCGGAACTTCACTCGCGCCGCCCCATTGTGCGCCGGGCGGCCCTAACAACTGTGAAGTGGAACGGTACGCAGCCAAGGCGGGCCGCGGGCAGCGCAAATTAAAGGGCACTCCTGCAGTAGAAAAGGCAGCCGTTTTGCAACACTTTGTGAGAGACAAAGATGATGATGATGAAGGAGGAGGAGGAGGAGGAGGAGGAGGAGGAGGAGTAGTAGTAGTACCGGTACCACATAACAAACTGATGGACAGAAGCCCTCCCCAACAACACAAATACAGCAGTCTCGGCCTTTCAAAAAACCAAATCCACCCTCCCCCTTTAAGAGCTCACCGGAGCCAGAGTGTCTGCCGTCAATCAGCAGCTCGCCGCACCTGCCCTGCGCCCACCTTCCGGTGTTAGCGCCCAGGCCGCCGGCTTAGCGCCTAAAGAGAGCCGTGCATCGCCAGTTTTAGCGCTCGAGCAAACTCTTAGGGCGAAGCTAATGAATATCGGGGAAGTGGCCTTGAATTTGCGCCGGGCACAAACTTTAGCGGCCGCCCGACTTTACCACCCCAAAAGTGGCTATAATGAATTTCTAGGCCAAGATAACTTGTTTTTGGTTGTGTTGGCTGAGGGAGAAATGCTTGCCAGGGCACCAGGAACACTCCCTACTCTTCAAATAATGCTATTAGATCTTTTACACTCAGGCCTTCCTTCTGTTACCCTCCCACCCTGCTGGGATTTTAGGCCCAAGGTTTCTAACATTATAAAAGCATTAGAAAATTACATATTTCAGAATAATTGATTACATTTACCTGTAAAGTTTCCTTTCGTGGTGTTGAGCACATTCATTAATGTTTTTACATGATCTTCCCAGAGCTATCACTACCAGAAAAAACATTACAATTTTTTTTTATTTGAGTTCAGGAAGCAGAGAGGCCACCTCTATACATTATGCCCAGAATGGGACCGAACTATGCTCTCAACAGGTAAAGATCCCACTGGGCCTATCAGATTGCTCTTGGCAGAAATTCTGGGGTAGCCCAGGACCTCATTAATTAACCTCAGAATGTACAATCAGCTACATTTACCTGGATTCCCATGGGCAGTACCTGGGCAGTGGTCATAAAGTGACAAGACACGCTACCGGCTAAACATCATAATCTTGCTTCAGATCCAGACTAACCACGAGATCCAATGGTATATATTATGAAAAAGGACAGTGGGAATGATCTGAAGCCTGTATAGCAGTGGTTCTCACTAACATTTTGGTAGGAATCAAAGTCCTGAGCAATGACTTGCTGAGGGACGCAATCACTTAGTTTTTTGAATGTTTACACTATTTCCTCTTTTCTCTCTCTCGCACACTCACATACACATACATCTCAATGCTGGAGGGCTCGACATTCAAAACCGTGGATATGTGGCGCAGTGGATCTGTTTCGGGCCTTAGGTGAGGAAATGGTGGGCCTCAGTGGTCCACAGGCCATATAATGAGTCGCACAATTGTAATATAATCCTGGGGTTTAGATGATGCTTATGAAGTACTTTTGCTTTATGATCTCATCTGCAGCTTTTAATGGAATCATCACCTTCTAATCAGTCCTAAATATTCACTGTTCTCTCTGGAGAATATTCTTACTCTGTGTGGCAAATGAACTGTACTATTGCTTTAGGGCTTCTGGCAGATCACAGAAAGAATTAGTCTGCCTGGTTTCAATCCACACTACTAGGCAATTATTCTTAATTCAGTTTGAAAGGTGGAAATTCCAAATCTTCCCGCCCCGCCTCCTTTTTAGGACTCCACTACAGTTGTCAACATATTTTCTCCTGCCAACAAGGATGTTTCCATGTCTATCATTGATGGCACTCTGAGATCTGGTCCACCACGAGGGTGTTTGGTCCTGTTAGTTTCTCCTCCCTCTTGCATAGAGGAGTGCCCTTCATACAGTCCTAACTATTTACATGTAGGTGTCAGAGAGTGACTAATTTGCTAGCAATTTGTCCATTTTCTAATTTTCCTGGACTACTGCCTAAATAATAAAGTCCTGGAAAATGGGTTGTGCATGCCAGATTATTCCTTTAAATTAACCAACGTTACTCAACACCATTTGAAACTAGATAGAAAACTTAACCAAGTCTAATTCCGCTAGCCCCTTAGCAATATCTGCTGTCACATGTCAGCAACCGTCCTAGATGAGAAGATATTACATGTCAAAAAGGCCATTTCGCCCATCTTAATTTATTCATCCAGCACAACCCTATATATTCACCTTACTCACATTGCTTCAGCTAATTGTTTCTTAAATGATTTCAGGATTTTCACCTCCACTTTTCTGCTTGGAAGTTCATTCCATGTGCTTATAACTCTGTAAGAAGAACAACCTCCTGATATCAGTTCTAAAGTTAACTTTTACTAGTTTGAACACATTTCCCCGCAGCTTAAAGGGAACATTGTCCCACAGTGCTGTTAGGTAGGGAGTTCCAGGATTTTGACCTAGCGACAATGATGGAATATTTCCAAGTCAGGATGGTGTGTGACTTGAGGGAACTTGGAGGTGGTGGTGTTCCCATACACCTGCTGCCCTTGTCCTTCTAGGTGGTAGAGGACGCGGGTTTGAGAGGTGCTGTCGATGAAGCCTTGGCGAGATTCTGCAGTGTATCTTGTAGATAGTACACACTGCAGACATGCTGCACCAGTGGTGGAGGAAGTGAATGTTTAAAGTGATGGATCTGGTGCCAATTAAGCGGGCTGCTTTGTTCTGGATGGTGTCGAGCTTCTTGGGTGTTGTTGGAGCTGCACTCATCAAGGCAATTGGAGAATATTCCAACACACACCTGACTTATTCCTTATAGATGGTGGAAAGGCTTTGGGGAGTCAGGAGGTGAGACACTTGCCGCAGAATACCCAGCCTCTGACCTGCTCTTGTAGCCACAGTATTTATGTGACTGGTCCAGTTAAGTTTCTGGTCAATGGTGACCCCCGGGATGTTGATAGTTGGGAATTTGATGATGTTAATGCCATTGAATGTCATGGGGAGGTGATTAGATTTTTTCTTGGAGATGGTCATTGCCTGGCACTTGTGTGGCGCGAATGTTACCTGCCACTTATCAGTCCAAGCCTGAACGTTGTCCAGGTCTTGCTGCATGCGGGCATGGACTGCTTCATTATCTGAGGAATTGCGAATGGAACTGAACATTGTGCAATCATCAGCAAACATCCCCACCTCTGACCTTATGATGGAGAGATGGTCATTGATGAAGCAGCTGAAGATAGTTGGGCCTAGGACACTGCCCTGAGGAACTCCTGCAGTGATGTCCTGGGGCTGAGATGATTGACCTCCAACAACCACAACCATCTTCCTTTGTGCTAGGTATGACTCCAGCCAGTGGAGTGTTTTCCCCCCGATTCCCATTGACTTCAGTTTTACTAGGGTTCCTTGATGCCACACTTGGTCAAATGCTGCCTGATGTCAAGGGCAGTCACTCTTACCTCACCTCTGGAATTCAGCTCTTTTGTCCATGCTTGGACCAAGGCTGTAATAAAGATCTGGAGTGGAGTGGTCCTGGCGGAACCCAAACTGTGCATTGGTGAGCAGGTTATTGGTGAGTAAGTGCTGCTTGATAGCACTGTTGATGACACCTTCCATCACTTTGCTGATGATTGAGAGTAGGTTGATAGGGCAGTAATTGGCTGGATTGGATTTGTCCTGTTTTTTGTGGACAGGACATACCTGGGCAATTTTCCACTTTGTCGGGTAGATGCCAGTTTTGTAGCTGTACTGAAACAGTTTGGCTAGAGGCGTGGCTAGTTCTGCAGCACAAGTCTTCAGCAGTACAGCCGGGATATTGTCGGGGCCCATAGCCTTTGCTGTATCCAGTGCGCTCAGCCATTTCTTGATATCATGTGCAGTGAATTGAATTGGCTGAAGACTGGCTTCTGTGATGTTGGGGACCTCAGCAGTAGGTCAATATGGATCATCCACTTGGCACTTCTGGCTGAAGATGGTTGCAAAAGCTTCAGCCTTGTCTTTTTGCACTCACATGCTGGGCTCCACCATCGTTGAGGATGGGGATGCTCATGGAGCCTCCTTCTCCCCTTAGTTGTTTAGTTGTCCGCCACCATTCACGACTGTATGTGGCAGCACTGCAGAGCTTTGATCTAATCTGTTGGTTGTGGAATCACTTAGCTCTGTCTATAGCATGCTGCTTCCGTTGTTTAGCATGCATGTATTACATAGAATTACATAGAATGTACAGCACAGAAACAGGCCACTCGGCCCAATTGGTCCATGCCGGTGTTTATGCTCCACACGGGCCTCCTCCCAACCTACTTCTTCTAAAGTAGTCCTCTGTTGTAGCTTCACCAGGTTGACACCTGGTATATCCAAGTATTTCCCTGATTCTCCACAACTTTGAGTTTTTCATAAGGGATGCTGGTCCACTTGTCAGGTACAAGTCCTCTAAGAGCACTATCAGGGAAAAAGGGAATTGTTTCACAAGATAATTGCTTGGTGTTTACATATCCTGACCCAGAATGTTATCATTCACAGTATAGACCTTACTTTTCTTCTCAGGATGTGTACCTCAGCCAGAAACTGATCCATTTAGTTGAAGAAATTAACTACCTGGTCCATGGTCATAGACCTGGAACATCCCAGGTTTACTTCCAAGGCTTGTGTTGAAATAACACCGAGGCATACTACAGATTGAGTTCAGTACCTCTGGGCTAGGGAGAGAAAGAATCAGAATGTTTCAGAACTCTGATGTTATCCAGTGACTTCTACTGGATAGGTCATGTATGTGAACTTTGGGTGAGGACAAGATCCGGCTTGGATTTGATGCCCTCTTAGGTTAAGCAACCTACCAACATGCGTATTTAGTCTCACACATGAAGAATGGCCTCTTGGAAAAGCCACTGAAGAAATACCAGTGCTGATGGAACTGTCTTCAACCAGGACATTTAAGTTCATTCAGGAAAGGAAGGGAAAAAATTAAAAAGGGAACAAGATATTCAAATATTCATGACACAGATGCTCATATTAAGTAATTTTCATCAGAAGTGATTGTGTGTCTTCTTAGGTGACCCCAAATCATACATTGTGTTTTTTTTAGACCTCATCCTTCTACCCAGTGCCTGGCTCTCTCCTCTTACCCATGTCCTCATTGAGAAATCTCTGCCAGATATCCATGTTGCCTCATTGCCTATAATAGTGCAGTTATCAGCCCTGCAACAAGATACTACAGTCTAATCCTGCAGCAATAAATGTCTAAGATATAACTTCACATGTGTTTATTTAATTCTGTCACAGTACATAAGGAGTTCAAAATACTCACAGAAATCCTATTCCAGCTTAATTTGATAAATTTGTTGCACTGATAAGCTTGTCTGAGAAAGATGTCCATGAAAGGGGCCAAGGCACTCAGTTCAAATACAAACATCTTTTGGGGTTTTGACAGCTTTTTTAACAGACAGTTAATAAAGTTTGGTCAGTCCATGTTACCTTTCTGAAAGTATTTCTCATCCCTTTTTCAATTCAGGACATCTGTTTGTAGCATTTGAAGCAAGATAGTTAGGCCAGATAGCCTCTGTAAATGATGAGAAAAGGAAGCGAATCGGTACAAAAGAATATTAAAAAGAAAGATTTGTATTTATATAGGACCTTTCATGACCACCGTATGCCGCAAAGCACTTTACAGCCAATTAAGTACTTTTTGGAGTGTAGTCACTGTTGTAATGTAAGAAACATGACAGCCAATTTGTGCACAGCAAGCTCCCACAAACAGCAATGTGATAATGACCAGATAATCTGTTTCAGTGATGTTGGTTGAGGGATAAATATTGGCCAGGACACCAGGGATAACTCCCCTGCTCTTTTTCAAAAAAGTGTCTTGGGATCTTTCACTTCCACCTGAGAGAGCAGACGGAGCCTCGGTTTAACGGCTTATCCAAAAGACGTATCCTATATATTACTTATATCTTTGTTGATCACTGTAGAAATATTTATTATTTTGACTGCACAAGGAACCGGCTAAGCATAACAACTAATGTAAAATATGTATTGTGTTACTTGTATCATTTAATTGTTCTTTTACTGCTGTTTAATAAATTTGTTTGGAAGCTAAAACCTAAGCCAAAGTATTATTTTGCTGCCTTCCAAACACAAGTAGGATTATATGGGACCACATAACAAAACCAGTAGTTGAAATCAATTAAAACAGATCTCTATTCATTCCCTGGCCACACTACAAATTCAGCTATATATATATAAGAAAGATAAAGCACTCTGACCCCAAACTTACTTCCTTTATTTGTGATATCCCTGGTGGTAGACTAGGACAATGGCATTTTCAGGCCTGTGAATTTGGGCAGGAGTCATTTTTACTGGGTTTTTACTCCAAAATTGATGCACTTCAGTGCTATTTAATCTGCTCCCTACTGCCACAAGAGCTGCAGTCTGTGCTTGCGTGGTGGAGGAACAGGCGCCCAAGATGTGCACATATTAAAATTAGATGACCTGTCCTGACCCAAGATAATTCGGCAGGGTCAGGAGCGGATGTTAGTGGCACATTGGGATTCTCACTCTGTCGCACTTGCCCCAGCATATTGAAGCCAGACAAGAGAGCCTTTTAGAGACTGGAGCTCAAGGCCTCCATAGCAGCATCATGAGCGTTCACAACAGAAAATCCCATTGTGCAAAGAATTGCTGTCCTTGGGGGGCTCTGCTAGAAATGCCCCTGGAGTTGCCACACTCTCCATGGTGTGCTACAGTTCAAGTAAGAGGTCGTACACATCTGCACAGATACAGGTTAGTGGACTCTTCCACATTCATGCAGGTATTTTACCCTGGTGCTTCCCTTGATGACTGTATATAATATGCGTCTTGTAAAACTCAACCTAGTGCTCTTTCTAGATGTTTCCACAATGGAGAAATAAGTGAGATGGCTGGCTCTGGGGATGATGTGGTGCTGTGCCTTCTTGTGCTGGGTCCTGCTACTACTTCCACCACATCTGCTGCTATGGCGGCTGACTCCTTTTACCTGCTATCTGTCATATCATCTGCCATTTGAGCGGGGGCAACTTAATGGGCTAGATGTAATGCCATCCTGAGAGTTGCTCCATGCTACTCCAGCCATGCCCCTGCTGCTGGGCACTCCTGCAGCATGTCTAGTGTTCTGCATGGGAGCAGACCGCTGGGCAGTAATGAGGTTTGTAAAGGCCTGTGTAATGGCACTGTCCATCTGCTGCCCCAGCATATTGAAGCCAGACAAGAGAGCCTTTTGGAGACTGGAGCTCAAGGCCTCCATAGCAGCATCATGAGCATTCACAACAGATAATCCCATTGTGCAAAGAATTGCTGTCCTCGGGGGGCTCTGCTAGAAATGCCCCTGGAGTTGCCACACTCTCCATGGTGTGCAACAGTTCAAGTAAGAGGTCGTACACATCTGCACAGATACAGGTTAGTGGACACTTCCACATTCATGCAGGGAATTTTGCATATTTAAAATGACTGCTTGAAACACCTGTGCTCGGGTAGCAGCCTTCTTTTCAATGGAAGTCCAACTGAGTCTAAAGCCTGCTGAGGAAGGATGCAAGCTGGCCCTCTCTCTGGATGGTTCCTACTCCTCCACTGCCAACACTATATACATCCGCTCCCTCTGCTCAATGATTCACCCAATGCACGCTTCACAAACTGGCTCTAAATTTCCCGTAGCGGCTGTGCTTGTGAGGTGTGGACTGAGTGATGCAGACTGGTGTCTGGTTGTAGCTTGTTTCATTTCTGTGACAGTTTGGAATGGTTCTTGGAGGTTGCCTAAAGAAACAGAAGAATAACATATGTTAGAATGATAACTGCAAGGCACACCATCTCACAATGCTATATGCTGTGTGCATGAGTGAGTGAGTGAGTGAGTGAATGAGTAGAGAAAAAATAACAGAAAACAGATGAAACTAGGTCCAGAGCTTGCTGTTCATCCTCCCCCACTCCTTCTATTCTCTCTGGTCCCAGGATTTTCAGTGCTAATGGGCTTAAAGTGAAGGATGGAGCCTTCTTCCAGTGTAGTTTTAGGTTGGCAGCTTTCCAATGCTGTAATCTGGACTCAGCTTCTTAAGATACAGCATTCACCCTTTCCCCCACCTCCTCCCATGCAATCAGCACTACTCCTTCTGTTTAGAGAATGTCCTTTAATGCCGAACAGGACATCCCTCCTTTTGCCCAGATCCTGAAGGAGGGTATCAGTGAATGAAGAGGTTCTCTGTGGGCACTGCACCATTCCTCTGGCTTCCTCACTTGATGCACAAATAAATCAACACACTTTAAATCATAGCTGCACAGAATTCCCAACACTTCCTCCTCACCATTGAATAAAGTCCCATCAGGAAGCCTTATTGAGGCCAATAGCTTACATTGAGTATATAATTAGACCAACACACAAAAATCCAATGGGGTTAGGGGCAACTTTCCTTAATGATACTTGTAAATCACAATCTTTTTGAACAACTCAAAGCAGTTTGATGGACAAATTGCAGTTTAAAACATAGTAATTGTGTGTCTTTTGTCCATCCTGTGAGTTGCATCTATAACATTAGCATTCCTTAACCTTATTAAGTATTGTTATCAACAACAAAAATCCATTAGAGCCTCTCTGTCAGTTTGCTCAGTGCTGGCTCATTGTACAAATTGTCATGGTTTATACTTCTTAACACTCAGACAATGGAAGTGATCACATTATTCAGAGAGAATTACTGATCCTAAAATTGGGCAATCAAGCTTCAAAGAATGTGACAAATCACCAAACACCACTAAATTATTTTGTTAAAGTAATCCTATAGACTGTATATTACAGTACACCAAATATACTTTTAAATTCTAATTTAATCCATACAGAAAGAATTCTGATCTAAATTGGTGACGGGGATGGGCTTGCAGGGACCGCAGTAATAGGGCATTAATAAAATGGCAGAACAGATCTGTTGTGTTAACTTTATTCAGACTTTTTACAGAAAATAATGCTTTTTCTGATCATTACTTTTTTTAGCTGTCTTCCAAAGATGCTTTTGGACAGTTTTCATTCAGCTATAGTTGACTTATATATACTATAATAATTAATAACAACAGAAAATGCTGGAAAAACTCAGCAGACCAGGCAACATCCGTAGAGAGAAAATAGAGTCAACGTTTCAGGTGAACCCTTCATCAGGGTTTTCACCTGAAACGTTGACTCTATTTTCTCTCCTCGGATGTTGCCTGGCCTGCTGAGTTTTTCCAGCATTTGCTGTTGTTATTTTGGATTTCCAGCATCTGCAGTATTTTGCTATCGTATATATACTAGTTGATCTCCCATGGTGTTGGTCACAGATTTATAAAGTTTGTATTTTTACCTGTACCTCCATAGCTGCTTAACACATTGTGATTGAAAGAGCAGTCTCCCCAGGTTACTCCCTCTGTTTTTCTTGTCCCTCTGTGAGTTGTTTCCTCCTTCTCCCTGCTGTTACTATTTTGTTCATAATTCTTCCTCGCCACACCACAGCTGTGTTATAACCTCATTGGCCATACACTTGTACTTAATCTGGCCCACTCTCCATTTGAATTTCTCAACCACGCTCTTCAAAAATGTTATGAACTAAAGTCACAGGGGTCGATTTTCCCGAAGCTGTCGGGAAGAAGGCAGGACTACAACTTTCGGGTTTTAGACCCGCCTACTTTGACGTCCGGCCAATCCGCGCGATTTTCCCTTGGTTGACCTTGTTGAGCCCACCCAGCGGGCTCAGCAGGCCAATTAAGGGCCACCCGGCAACAGGTGACATCATAGACTGAAATTTCACCTGTCAAGAGTTTTTGACAGATGAAATATCAGTGTTTCACAGCTGTTTGAAGCTGTGAAACACTGACAGTCTGAGTTTTAACATGAGTCCTTCTCCACAGACTCAGTTAGAACTCTCAGCAGCACTCAAAGCTGAAGGCTGTCGCTTTTCACAGATCACAGCCATTCAGCTTTAAGTTCTGGCTGAGTGATGGACTCCTGACGGCTACAGGAAGAAAGGCTGTTAAGGTAATTACAGGTAAGTAAAAGTTCTTTACACACTTTAGACACACCAAACACACTTACCTTTGCACTCATGCACCCATCACTCACCTGAGCACTGACATCGCGACCCCTCCAACTCCTTCAACCCGACGGCCCGCCTGCTCTAACCTGGCGTGGTTTGGAGCCGTTGGAAATCCCATGCGAAACCCCTCAAAATAGGGATTAGGCTAAAAACTGCTTGTTAACTACCTGTTAACAGGCAGTTAATTGGCACTAATCCCTTCCCGTCTGGTTTCGGCGGGTCCCAGCGCGGGGCGGGTACCCACCGCCCCTGAAAGTTGCGTGGAGCGGGGTTTTGGGTGGGATGGTGTCGGGACCTCCAAATTCAGGATTTTCTCCCCCCACATGCCTGAAACCCCGCCTGACGGCTCCACAAAATCGACCCCACGATCTCAGCTGGCTAGTTTGCGCATATGAGGATTTGAGAGGTCTCCAAAGTTCAGAAGTCAATTGTTCAGTTTGCACAAGCGTTGGAGCTTCAATCCCATGATAGCTCCTTGGACTTGTCGGGGGGTAGCAAGATGGTTTGGCCATGTATTGGAGGCGCTCAGAGGCCTCTGATATCAGGAATCAGCTGGCCTGTTTGTGCGCATGGAGGGAATCAGCTGATTAGTTTGTACTTTCTTTGGAGCCCTGGCCATAAGGTTGCTCCTGGGAATTGTAGTCTAATTCTGGGATGCACATCACAGCATATTGGGAGTTCTCTGAACATGAGGAGTCAGATTCCCAGGTGGGGATTGCAATGTATGGGGGAGAGTCCAGTTGTACATGGTGAGTCCAGGTGGGGATTGTGATGTATGGGGGAGAGTCCAGTTGTACATGGTGAGTCCAGGTGGGGATTGTGATGTATGGGGGAGAGACCAGTTGTACATGGAGTACTTATACCTGGACAGTCAATGGCCTCACACAGTGTGCCGCTGTGTTTGTGAAAAGAGGAGATTTTGCTGAAGCCATGTTTGAGTAAGTGTGTGAATTTGTTAATGCGTTTATTGTATGATATATTTTATTTTTATGGATATACTAGTAAATCTCCCATTGAATTGGACATCTTTTGAGCACAGTTAGAATATTTGTGCAGTTCTAGGCACCCCATTATAAAAAGGACATTAAAGCCATAGGGGTTCATTTTCAACTAACCGCTGGAATGTAAAACTGACATTGTGGGTTGGGTGCCCATTATAGAAACCGATGGTGAGTTGAAAATTACCCCCATAGAGAGTATTACAGTGAAGATTCACCAGAATGATGCCAGGGATGGGAAACTATAGTTATGAACAGAGACTTGGAACTATGTCTAATGGAGCAGAGAAGAATACAAGGAGATTTAATACAGGTTTTTAAAATTATGAAGGGTTTGATACAGTGAATAGGGAAAGATTATTCCCCTGCTTGGGGAGTCAATAACAAGGAGTCACTAAGTTAAAATTGCCACTGAGGAGAGAGGTTAGGGGAAATTTCTTTACGCAGAGGGTTGTTGGAGCATAGAATGCTTTTCCACAGAAAGTGGCTGAAGCAGAGACCACTACATTTTTCAACGGAAAATTTGATATGATTTTGCAGCAGGGGAAGATACAGGGCTATTGAAAGAGAGTGGGACAGTGGTGTAAGTTTTAGATTGCTCGAGCAAAGAACTGCCACAAACTTGATGGGCCAAATGGCCTCCTTCTATGCTGTAAATTTGTATGATTCTACAGGTAGCGTAGGACTTGGACTGTGCTTTTTAGCGCTTACTGCAGTCTTACTGAAGCCTAAATATGGCAATGGCTGGCTCATTGATGTAATGCTGCTAAGTTACTGAAGCAATATATTACATGACTAATTTGAGGTAAATACATTACACACCATACTGACACTGAAAGACAACAGCCTCAGATAAATTTAGAATAAAACCAGAAAATGCTGGGAATACTGGTCATTGGGGACTTGTTATTTGCATCTTAACCAGGTTTTATAAAGTAGTCGGTAAATGCTATTATAAATTTATCTGATACAAATGCAAAATACAGGAGATGCTGGAAATCTGAAATAAAAACAGAAAATGCTGGGAATACTCATCAGGTCAGGCAGCATCTGTGGAGAGAGAAACAGAATTAACGTTTCAGATAGATGGCTTTTCTTTTCCCCTTACTTCCCATCGTTGAATCTGTACTTTGTGCTAAAGCTGTCATTGGTGTAGCAGTGTCTTGGGAAGCTTTTCCCACTGACAAGTCCACAGCCAGCTGGTCATTCATTTGGCTACTTGACTGACTCCAGTGGCAATGTCCAAGGTCAACATCAAAATGCCGCGAACCTAGCCACCTCCGACCCTGATATAAACATTACTCCTCCTCAGCAAAACACAAAAAACTCATCCTAAAACACCATGGGCAAGAAATTGGGCCTGGTAGCTGCTACGGGTGCCCTTAGAGCTGTAAAATGGTGTCTGCAGTGCATGTGCATACTTGTGATGCAAAGTGCGCCGGACGCCATCTTAGTGCAGGCGATAGCGCGCACGTAGTGAACATCCGTCAGAAGTATGCAGAACAGGTAGATTATGACGTCAATCTACAATCAGCATGCAATGCTGATTTGCTGCCAGTGCTGCCATTTTGGAACTCAACGCTCCAGCTGACGCTCTCTCTTAAGCTGGTACAGCTGAACATGAGTTAAGTAGCAGCAAGGAACCCCCACCAGCACTATTTAAAGGGATCATCAACTACTTACAGGTTAGTTGCTGGTTGATTGCTTCTGGCTGTTGCTACAATTCTATACATTTTTGATGCTTTCCATAGTTGTTTCAAGTTTCAAAAGTCTACAGGGAGTGGTGTGGCAGGTGCTGAAGTACTTTTTCTGACTTCAAGGATTCTGCACAAACCAGTTGCTCCCAGACATGGGTGCAGTAGTAGGCCTTCCTCTTGGTATTGAGCATGACTGGGAGAAGGAGCAGAGGCCACGCAGAGCAGGACAAGCTGCTAGAAGAGGGAGGAGGAGGAGCAGGAGCAGGGCTCACAGCAGGAGGCCATAACTGCACAATGTGTTGAGGGAGCAATTCTCCTACCTGAACGGGAACTGTAGCATAGTGGTTATGTTTCTAGACTAGTAATTCAGAGGCCTGGATTAATGATACAGAGATGTGAGTACAAATCCCACCACGGCAGCTGGGGAATTTAAATTCACTTAATTAAATAAATCTGGAATAAAAAGCGAGTATCAGTAATGGTGACCATGAAACTACCGGATTGTCGTAAAAACCCATCTGGTTCACTAATGTCCTTTAGGGAAGGTAATCTGCCGTCCTTACCTGGTCTGGCCTATAAGTGATTCCAGACCCACAGCAATGTGGTTGACTCTTAACAGCCCTCTGAAATGGCCTAACAAGCCACTCACTTGTAACAAACCACTATGAAAAGCAATAATAAGAACAAAACCGGACGGATCACCCGGCATCGACCTAGACACAGGCTTCGGACATGACAACGGCACATCCAGCCCAGTCAACCCTGCAAATTCCACCTCACTAACATCTGGGGACTTGTGCCAAAATTGGAAGAGCTGTCCCACAGACTAGTCAAGCAACAGCTTGACATAGTCATACTCACAGAATCATACCTTTCAGCCAAAGTCCCAGACTCCTCCATCATCATCCCTGGGTATGTCCTGTCCTTACCTGTGGCTGTCAAAGTCACCACCAGCCTCAACTTCTTCACCTCAGGCTCCTTCCAGGGATCTGCAGCAGACATTTGCAGGATCTCACAGTCGGCCACCCACAGATGCATCACCCAGTTGACCAATGCCATGTTTCACAAGTCAGCCAATTATTGTAAACTTTGCCACTGACGAAGCCAGTGTTACTGAGAGGGCGCTCGGCTTTGCGGCTCTGGCTGACTTCCCACAGGTGCAGGGCATCACCGACTGCACACGTGTGGCCATGAAGGCACCCCATCATCACCCAGGTGTGTTTGTGAACCGCAAGGGCTTCCACTCCCTCAATGTGCAGCTCGCCTGCAACCATAATAAGATAATCATGCATGTGTGCGCCAGATTCTCTGGCAGCTGTCATGACTCTTTCATGCTGCGCCTGAACACACTCCCTCAGCTCTTCGCACCTCCAAACAGGCCTACCGGCTGGCTGCTTGGAAACAAGGGCTATCCACTGAAGTCGTGGCTCATGATACCCTTGAGGACGCCAAGTACTGAGGCCGAGGAGTGTTATAATGAGAGCCACATGTCAAAAAAAAAGAAAGACTTACATTTATACAGTGCCTTTCACAACCACCGGACATCTCAAAGCGCCTTACAGTCAATTAAGTACTTTTGGAATGTAGTCACTGTTGTATAGTGGGAAACGCAGCAACCAAATTGCTCACAGCAAGCTCCCACAAACAGCAATGTGATAATGACTAGATAATCTGTTTCTGTTATGTTGATTGAGGGTTAAATATTGGCCAGGACACTGGGGGTAACTCCCCTGCTCTTTTTCAAAATAGTACCATGGGATCTTTTACATCCACCTGAGAGAGCAGATGGGGCCTCAGTTTATCGTTTCATCCAAAAGATGGCACCTCCGACAGGGCAGCACTCCCTCAGCACTGTACTGGAGGGTCAGCCTAGATTTATGTGCTCAAGTCCCTGGAGTGGGACCTGAACTCACAACCTTCTGACGCAGAGGCAAGTGTGCTACCCACTGAGCCACAGCTCACACTACATTTGTCCACCAGATGTATCATGGAGCAAAAAGTTGGCATGTTGAAGATGCGCTTCAGATGCCTTGACAGATCTGGAGGAGCCCATCAGCACAACCAGCCAGGTCTCCAGAATCATCGTCATTTGCAATGCACTGCACAACATAGCGCAGCAGCAAAGATTGGTGCTTCAGGAGGAGCAAGGCACAGAGCGCACAGCCTCTTCAGAGGAGGAGGAGGAGGAGGATCAGGTGGAAGACGAGGAGGAGGAGGAGGAACCTGAGGTGGAAATGGTACCAGCAGCACCGCACACTGTTGCCCGGGAGGCCCAGGATGGCCTCATCATGGCCAGAGATACTTGCACCAGTGCATCCATATGGCTGCCACATGCTCTACTAAGTTCCCCCTCCACCCCCACCCCCCGGCTAACAACACCATAAAAGATCCCTACAGTGAACAAGCCATTACTCTCACCCAACCCCAGTACTTCATCTTAAGTAATGTCTCACCATTCACTCCAAGTGACAAAGTCACTTCCAAGGTAGCAGGCAAAAATGGACAAGACCAGAAAGTGCTGCAAATAAATACATTTGTCTGTGTCATCAAAATAACTGAAGCTTACCACTGACATTTGTTCATATTCACATGTGCTTAACCTTGTGCAACTACTTATCTGAGTGCTTCTATGAGGTGCAATCCCTGTGGCTTCAGCAAAGGTAGAGGCAGGTGTGGTGTATGTGCCTTTAAGAGCAATTATGGTGTATGTGCCTTTAAGAGCCCCAGGTGTGCGTAATGCCAGTAATTGCCACTTGGGCTATATAAGCTTGTGTATTGTGTATATCCTTTCGAAACCCCCCCCCCCCCCCCCCCCAGACTTGCTTAGTAAATACCTATGAACCAACTCCTGTCTTCAGTGTCTTTATCTACACACGGACACTACAGTGGCGACGAAGTGGAAACAGACTTACCTGCAATTCGGCAGCACCTCAAGGACATCGATTCCTCCAGCGTCCAGAAGACTCAAGGAAGTAAGAGAAACTGTGGTTTCACCAGCTGGCCAAGCTGGTGACAGGTACTGCGCTAATCCTTCCTGGGCGTCAGGCTGGAGCTCCAGCGGTGGGCTCTACAGCTGAGACAGGCAGCGAAATCGGAGGCAAGCAATAACGGACTGGGAGGGTGCACTCGAGAGACGGCCGGCGCGGCAAGCAGGTCAGCATTTAGACCTCCGTCGGGAACGAGTCTCCAACAGTGAATAAACAGCGTTGTTATCGGTAGCAGCGGCGGGAAAGCGCGGGAAGCGCCATATCGTTGCTACAGAGAGAAAAAAAAAAAGCGCGGGAAGCGCCATATCTTTTCTGAAATGCCTAAATCTGGTAATATTGAGGCTTTTGATGGCGAAATAGAAGATTGGACCACATACGTGGAAAGAGTAGAGGTTTATTGCACTGCAAATGGAATAACAGATGAAAAAAAAGCTTCAGTACTTCTGAACTTAATGGGCGCGAAGACATACGGGCTGTTACGAAATTTAATCACTCCAGCCAAACCAAAGGACAAGACTTTTAAAGAAATTGTTGATACCCTGCAGGAGCATTTAAACCCAACACCGCTGCTGATAGCGGAACGATTCAAGTTCTTCAAGAGAAATCAACACAAGAATGAAAGTAACGCTGATTACCTAACCGAATTAAGAAAGCTATCAAAGTACTGCCAATTCGGAGCAGGACTATCGGATTATCTTCGAGACAAATTTGTTTGCGGTCTCTTAAGTGAAGGAACATAAAAAAGACTGCTTTCTGAAAAAGATTTAACATTGGACAAAGCTTTCAGTATGGCTGTATCATACGAAGCAGCAGCAAAAGGAGCTGCAGAGATACAACAAGAGACACAGGACTTCGGCACCCATAAAATGACACAGGAGTTCGGAAGATGTTATCGCTGCGGCAGATCCACCCATAACCAGAGGGACTGCTGGTTCAAGGGCAAAGCATGCAGGCAATGTGGTAAGATTGGACACATTGCACGGGTATGCCAATCCGGACAAAATAAATCCACTGACAGAAAACAAAAAATCAATAAAGAAAAGTACAGGAAGGTACAAATGATGACGGACAATAGCTCCGAAGACCAGAATAGCGATAGCGACTCCGGAAACAAGAGACTAAGCTGTCTCAAATTACATAATGTACTTGCCAAAGAGGATTACCAAACCATTTGGGTTACCCTCACAATAGCAGGGTCCCCAGTTAAAATGGAGCTAGATACAGGATCAGCTCTAACCGTAATAAATCGACGAGATTACGAGAGGTTATTTTCGCATATACCTCTAAAAGACACATCCATTATCTTAAAAACATATACGGGGCAGAAAGTCTACCCCAAAGGAAAAATAAGGGTGCCTGTGGTATACAACGGCAAAGAAATACAAAAGTTGTATTTATACATTCTACAAGATGGTGGTCCACCGTTGTTGGGACGTGAATGGATAAGGAAGATACGTTTAGACTGGCACTCCATTCAGGCACTGACGGTGACCAGTAAGGAAAAAAACAAGGATGACATCATACCTGAACGATTAAAAGACATCTTGGCCAACGCCAAAGAAGTGTTTCAAGAGAAACTAGGAACCTTGAAAGGCATCACCGCCTCAATAAAAGTGGAAGATAGAGCAATTCCAAAAAATTTTAAGGCAAGACCGGTGCCATACGCAATACGTCCGGCAGTCGCGGCAGAGCTGAAGAATTTGGAAAAGGCAGGCGTATTATCCAAAATAGATTGGAGCGAATGGGCAACACCCATCGTTCCAGTCATGAAAAAACATTGAAAAATAACTCTGAGGAACAGAAAAAAATTCGCATCTGTGGGGACTTTAAGGTGACTGTAAACCCGGTCCTTCACACGGTACAGTATCCTCTTCCGAGGATAGAAGATATTTTCGGCTCACTATCCGGAGGGAAACGTTTCACAAAAATTGACTTGGCACAGGCATATCTACAGATGGAGGTTGAGGAGACCTCTAAAAAGTATCTCACAATAAACACACACAAAGGCCTGTACCAGTACAATCGACTGGTTTTTGGAATAACATCAGCTCCAGCTATCTGGCAAAGAGCTATGGAGCAAGTCCTGCAAGGGATTCCGGGGACTCAATGCTACCTAGACGACATCCTTATAACAGGAGAAAACGACAACGAGCACCTTGCCAATTTGGAGCAGGTGCTCACTAGGCTGAAAGAACGGGGCCTACGAGCAAATCGCCCCAAGTGCGAATTTTTCCAAAATCAGATATCATATTGTGGCCACATAATTAATAAGGAAGGGTTGCATAAGTCACCTGAAAAAATTGAAGCAGTTATAAAAGCCCCAGCACCTGAAAATGTTTCACAATTAAGGTCATTCCTGGGATTAATAAATTACTATCATAAATTTTTACCGAACTTATCAACTATTCTACACCCTCTTAATGATCTTCTACAGACAGGAGTGATTTGGGAATGGAACGAAGACTGTAAACGTGCCTTCCATAAATGTAAAGACTTAATCACATCCGAGAAAATTTTGGCTCATTACAACCCATCACTACCAATCAGACTGGCGTGCGATGCATCCCCTTACGGCATAGGAGCGGTATTGTCCCATAGATTCCCTGATGGCTCGGAACGGCCGATAGCTTTTGCGTCACGCTCATTGAACTCAGCTGAGCGTAACTATGCCCAGGTAGACAGGGAAGCACTCAGCCTGGTATGGGGAGTAAAGAAATTCAACCATTACCTACACGGACAAAAATTTACCTTGCTGGCTGACCATCAACCCCTCATCTCCATATTCAACCCTAAAAAAGGTGTCCCCATTATGACGGCACAAAGACTACAGAGGTGGTCCCTTTTTCTAGGGGCACACCAATACAACATTGAATACAAAGGGTCAAAACAGCATGGGAATGCTGACGGTTTATCACGCCTACCGTTGCCAATGATAGAAGAGGCACCTACAGTAGACCCAGTAGAGATATTCCACTCTACCATAGTGGAATGTCTACCGGTGACAAATTCTGCCATTGAAAGGGAGACAAGAAATGACCCTACTCTCTCACGGGTCTACGATTTAACAGTGAAGGGATGGCCAGCACATGGCGAACCACTGTTGCCAGCATTCTCGCAAAGAGGAGAACAGCTGTCAGTGTGCCGAGGAACCTTGATGTGTGGATCCAGAGTGGTGATTCCACCCAAACTCCAGGATAAAGTGCTAAAGGAGCTTCACGAGGGGCATCTGGGTGGAGTGAAAATGAAGAACCTAGCTAGGGCGTTTGTATGGTGGCCAGGTATCGATGGAGACATCGAAGACATGACCAAGAGCTGCCTAGGATGCCAGAAGGTCCAAAATGCTCCACCACAGGCCCCTCTACATCCATGGGAGTGGCCCTCATCTCCCTGGCAAAGGGTGCACATCGACTTTGCTGGTCCATTTATGGACTCAATGTTCTTAATCGCAGTTGATGCACACTCCAAGTGGCCGGAGGTAATAAAGATGTCCTCCACCACCACGGAAAAAACCATCACAGTATTAAGGACCATATTTGCCAGGAATGGGCTGCCGGAGCAGATATGTTCTGATAATGGACCGCAATTTAAGAACATAAGAAATAGGAGCAGGAGTAGGCCAATCGGCCCCTCGAGCCTGCTCCACCATTCAATAAGATCATGGCTGATCTGATCCTAACCTCAAATCTTCTATCACTCTGCATCCCACCTGAACCCATGTGATCTCCCGGGAGAGGCGAAAAACCAGATAAAGACCCAATGGCCAATTTGGGAGAAAAAAATCTGGGAAATTCCTCTCCGACCCATCTAGGCGATCAAAATTCTTCCAGGAGATCACTCTGTCCCTATATTTTCCACAGTACTTACCTTCTGTAAAGGCGATCTCCACCCCAGCCAGGAACAGGAATAAAACCATCTCCTGAAATCTAACACAGAATTAGAACACAGTAGGAGCAGAACCAGGCTACACGGCCCCTGGGCCCACTCCACTACCCACAGGGCCATGACCATTCCGAACCTAGACTCATGTCCAATTTCCTGCCCGCTCCCCGTAACCCTTAATTCCGTTTACTTCTAGGAAACTATCTATTTCTGTTTTAAATTTATTTAATGATGTAGCTTCCACAGCTTTCTGGGGCAGCAAATTCCACAAACCTACCACCCTCTGAGTGAAGAAGTTTCTCCTCATCTCAGTTTTGAATGAGCAGCCCCTTATTTTAAGATTATGCCCCCTAGTTCTAGTTTCACCCATCATTGGGAACATCCTCACCGCATCCACCCAATCAAGCCCCTTCACAATCTTATATGTTTCAATAAGATCGCCTCTCATTCTTCTGAACTCCAATGAGTAGAATCCCAATCTACTCAACCTCTCCTCATATGACCACCCCCTCATCCCCGGGATTAACCGAGTGAACCTTCTTTGTACTGACTCGAGAGCAAGTATGTCTTTTCTTAAGTATGGACACCAAAACTGTATGCAGTATTCCAGGTGCGGTCTCACCAATACCTTGTACAACTGCAGCAATACCTCCCTGTTTTTATATTCCATCCCCCTAGCAATAAAAGCCAACATTCCATTGGCCTTCTTAATCACTTGCTGCACCTGCATACTAACTTTTTGAGTTTCGTGCACCAGGACCCCCAGATCCCTTTGTACTACAGTACTTTCCAGTTTCTTGCCATTAAGATAATAACTTGCTCTATGATTTTTCCTGCCAAAGTGCATAACCTCACACTTTCCAGTATTGTATTCCATCTGCCAAATCTCTGCCCACTTACTTAGCCTGTCTATGTCCCTTTGCAGGTTTTTTATGTCCTCCTCACTCACTACTTTCCGTCCCATCTTTGTATCATCTGCAAACTTTGATATGTTACACTCGGTCCCCTCCTCCAAATCGTTAATATAGATTGTAAAGAGTTGGGGACCCAGCACTGACCCCTGCGGAACACCACTAGTTACTGGTTGCCAATCTGAGAACGAACCATTTATCCCAACTCTCTGCTTTCTGTTAGAGAGCCAATCCTCCACCCACGCCAGAATATTACCCCCAATCCCGTGATTTTTTATCTTGAGCAATAATCTTTTGTGTGGCACCTTGTCAAATGCCTTTTGGAAGTCTAAATACACTACGTCCACTGGTTCCCCTTTATCCACCCTGTATGTTACTTCCTCAAAAAACTCAAGCAAATTTGTCAAACGTGACTTCCCCTTCATGAAACCATGCTGAGTTTGTCCTATTAAATTATGTTTATCCAAATGTCCCGTTACTGTCTCCTTAATAATGGACTCTAACATTTTACCAACCACAGATGTTAGGCTAACAGGTCTATAGTTTCCAGCCTTCTGCCTACTACCCTTTTTAAATAAGGATGTTACATTAGCAGTTTTCCAATCTGCCGGGACCTTTGCTGAGTCCAGTGAGTTTTGGAAAATTATTACCAATGCATCCACAATCCCTACCGCTACTTCCCTCAAGACCCTAGGATGCAAGCCATCAGGTCCAGGGGATTTATCCAGCTTAAGTCCCATTATTTTACCAAGTACCACTTCCTTAGTGATTTTAATCGTATTTAGTTCCTCCCCCCCTAGAGCCCCCTGTTTGTCCAGTGTTGGGATATTCTTAGTGTCCTCTACTGTAAAGACTGATACAAAATAATTGTTCAGTGTTTTTGCCATCTCCATGTTTCCCACCATTAATTTCCCAGTCTCATCCTCTAAGGGACCAACATTTACTTTAGCCACCCTTTTTCTTTTTATATAACTATAGAATTCAGAAAGTTCTTAAAGAACAATGGGGTAAAGCACTACACGTCCGCCCCATACCATCCCGCCACCAATGGATTGGCTGAAAGGTTTGTCCAGACCTTCAAGAAGGCCATCAAGGCCATGGATAATGAAGACATAAAACTTCAGCACAAGGTGGATAACTTCTTATTTGCATATAGGAATGCAACGCATATGGTTACTAACCAAACTCCCGCCATGATGTTCTACAATAGAAACCTAAGATGCCGGCTGGATTTGGTCAAGCCCAACATCCGAAGGGACGTGGAGAACCGGCAGTTTCAGGGCATGAATGAAAGGCCAACTAGGGCCTTCCAGATAGGCCAACCGGTTTTGGCCCAGGACTACCGTACCGAGAAATGGCAGCCTGGAACTATCTGCACACGATTAGGACCACTGATGTATACTGTGGACATCGGAGACAGCATAATAAGGCGCCATGCTGACCAAATCATCAAGTCATCCGAAAAGGGACAACCTACACCACCACTCTATACATCTAACGATGAAGTAGAGATACCCATATCTACCTCCGATCCGGTGATACTGGAGCCCAATGAACCCGACACTGGCCTTCAAGCCGAATCAGCCTTGCCAGAAGAACCTACTACACCACCAGAAACTACTACACCCCCGAGGCGTTATCCGGACCGAGTCAGGAAGCCTCCTGAGAGACTAACTTATTAATTAATACAGCAATGTATATTATTTTGCATATAACATGTAATTAATAATTACTTAAAATATGATGTACTAGTTAGCTAGACGGGGAGGAATTGTGGTGTATGTGCCTTTAAGAGCAATTATGGTGTATGTGCCTTTAAGAGCCCCAGGTGTGCGTAATGCCGGTAATTGCCACTTGGGCTATATAAGCTTGTGTATTGTGTATATCCTTTAGAAACCCCCCCCAGACTTGCTTAGTAAATACCTATGAATCAACTCCTGTCTTCAGTGTCTTTATCTACACACGGACACTACAGCAGGCTGCTCAGCTTCCCTGCTGCGACTGGTTAGATACTTTTGGCAGACGTCCTCTGGGTTTTGGAGCCTGTGATGGCCCCACCAAAGTCTGCTCCTCCTGCGACTGTGCAGGGGCAGACTCAGCCATCGGGATCCAAGGAAGCATCTGGGGCTTTGACTGAGGGGGAGGCAACGGGGGAGAAGTGAGAGCGCTTTGAGAAGAGCCCCCACTTCCATGTCCTTTCTTAAGGTCATCCCTCTCATGGGCCACCCGCACTTCCCTGGTAGCAAGGAGCTGGAGAGCACGTTGCTGCACAGCAGTGGGGTGGTGAACACTCAAGTCTATGTTTATATCCCTCCTTGAGATGAGGTCTATGACCATCTGCCATCTGTTGTCCACAGCTAGTACGTGCTCATGTGAGTGCCGCATTTGCTGCTCCATGCAGGTGGCCATCCTTTCCATGGAACAGCACATCATCACCATCGTCTGCGATATGGTGGTGCTCATGTTGGAGATGGACTTCTCCATTCTCTGAACATTTGCAGACATCGCAGCTGAAAAAGAAGCCAGAGCCTCATGCAATTGTTGTTGCCCCTCCAGGATCAGCCTCTTCCTCAATGGCCCCTGAGGCTCAGCATCTGCATGCAACTCAGCAGAGCTTGGAGCATTTTGCACCCTCTGGCGAGGATTCTCCATTGCTGTACCATCTGTTCTTGCTCACTTGTGAATTGTGTGATACCAGGTGACAACACTACTCTATCTCTCACAGGATCCACCAAGGTGTCCGTACCTGCGCTTGTGCTAAGTGTGCATGGGTCTAGTGATGGTGCACCTTCAGAGAATGGAGCTTCCTCTAAGGAGTTGGATTCCTCCTCTGGCTGGACAGTGCGGGGGTGGGGGGTCAGGGGCAGTGGCGGGCACTTGATGGGCCTGTGGGAGAGTAAGGAGATGAATTAGAAGTGTTATATTAAGAATGGGTAACATTGCACTGGCTGCTGACATCAGTCACCATATGAGTGACTGCTGTATGCCATGTGGCTGTATGAAATGTAATTCTGTCACCAGGTTACTGTCTCACACCACCAGCAGCTCTGCAACTCACGATACCTCCAGGGCCTCCTCCTCTGCTGGAGCCAGTTGCGTCAATACTGGAGGGCCACCTCCGGTTCTCTGCCTCTCACTATTGTTCTGGGCTCTTTTCACCTGCAAGGAGGGAAAGAAGAGAACTTTGAGTGAGAGTGATGGAATGAGTGTAAGGAATGGATGGGTTATATTTGTAGAGGGTGACTATGAGGAAGTGGCGTGACATTGCCAAGTGGCCTCCTTCTGTGGTGTTACTTGCTATGATTGCATTAGGATGAGGTCAGATGGGGCTGTGAGTATGTACATAGAGAGAGAGGGATGGGAGGACCTGCAAGGTATGTTGGTGTAAGGTATGTTGGTGTGAGGAATGATGTGCAGGAGTAGGCCTGGGAAGGCAGAGTGATGGGGGTGTGGTGACTGGCATATCAGGCTGAAGGTGAGTGTGGCATTGCACTCACCTTTCCTGACCTCATGAGAGCATTGAATCTTTCCTGCACTGGATCCACTTCCTCCTGACAATATCCCTGCTGCTGACCTCCTCTGCGCTCTCCAACCAGGCCCTTTTGGTGTCAATGGGCGCTCTCTTGTGCCTATCTGCAGGGAACAGGACCTCCCTGCGTGCTTTCACTGCCTCCACCAGAATATGCAGGGATGCATCAGAAAGTCTGGGTGCAGCCCTCTGCCTTTGAGTATTCATCATTTAAAATTTTGAACAGTACTCAGACGTTTCTATTTCAACTTCCACACTGCTCTAGCAACCTTCAAATGAGTTGTGTGCGAGGCTGTTTTAAATATCGGCGCTGGAAACGAGTCATCGATGTCATCAGACCCGTTCCATTTAACTGGGCTGAGAAACGCACATGACTGCTTTAAGTGGGGCCATTAAGTTGACGTCGCCCTGAAGAACGCGCTGAGCAGAACATCGCGTTCCCGACCCACTACGCGGCCCACATGCACCCAACCCGACACCAAGGTTAAAATTTCGGCCATAAAGTCTAACTGTTGCAAAGTAAACATTGAGGGGAAATTTAACCCCTAAAAATGGGTGGGTTTGGGTCGGGAGTGATGTTAAAATATTACAAATCTCAAACCTGAACCCAACCCACCTCGAACCCGCCCACTTCTGGCTTATACGGAGACGGGATGTTTGGCGGGAAACCAACCCGCTTCCAGGAGGTGGGTCACTCATTTAAATATTTTAATGAGGCTGCATGCCTCACATTTGTCTCCATTTAAAATTTTATGCTGGCCAGCCGATTTCCTGGGCCTCAGGAAACCGGCAGGCCAAGGGGAGGCAAGGACTACTTGTTCCAGCACTGCTTGTGCAACCACCACCCCGCCCCGCTCCCCCCTCCGCCCCCCGCCCAACCTGGGCCCCCAAGCTTACCTGTAAACCACTACCACGATTGGCCGACTCCCCCACCCCTGCGATCAGCTAACCCCGGATTGGACCACCCTCTCCCACCGACCCGGCTTTTCCGATCTGACCGCGCCCACCTGCCCCGCCCCCCCCCACCCGCCAATGTAGACTTTCCAATCCCTCCTTTCTCTGCACTACCTGGTTACAATCTCCCCCTGCCTTGTCTTTTCAATTTTCCTCCCCTCCCGCCAGCCTCTGATTTCCCCCACTGGCCTTTTCGATCTCACCCCCCCATCCGGCCTTTCTGTTCTCCCTCCTGCCGGCCTTTCCGATCTCCCCCCCCATTCCCGGCTTCTGATGTTCCCTCCCGCCACAACCCCCTCCCGGATCTTGCAGACCCCTCCCTCCTCTACGTTCCCCGGCTACCCACCCGACAGCCAGCCAGCCTCTCAATCTGGCTGGCTGCGGCCAGGAAACGGAGACAAAATATGTTAATCAGGTCCTGCCATTAAATTTGGCAGAACCTGAGGGAAACCCGTTTATCAGGTTTACCAAATGCATAACAGCCTTTTTGGCTCCCTCCCCGCCTCTCCATAAATATCTGAACTGAAGTTCAATTGTTCGCTGGGGAAATTGTGCAGAGTGAGTTCAATCAGAGCTTAATTGCTCTTTAGGCCGCAAGTCAGAACCTAGGATGAAATATCTGTCTCTTCCTCTTTCCGCACACCCACCCCAACTGTGATTGCTAAGGTTACCTCTAGACTCAACTATTCCAATGCTCTCCTGGCCAACCTCCCAACTTGCATCCCCTGCAAACTTGAGCTCATCCAAAACTCTACAACTGTACCCTAATTCGCACCAAGTCCCATTCACCCATCACCCCTGTGCTCACCCCATTCCGGCAATGCCTTGATTTTAAAATTTTCATCCTTGTTTTCAAATTCGCTCTGTGGCCTCACCCCTCCCTGTCTCTGTAGCCTCCTCCAGCCATACAACACTGAGACATCTGCGCTCCTCCAATTCTGGCCTCTTGCACATCCCCGATTTTCATTGCTCCACCATTGGCGGCCGTGCATGGTGGGTACCTAGGCCCTAAGTTCTGGAATTCCCTCTCTGAACCTCTCCACCTCTCTACCTCTGTCCCCCTTTTTGATGCTCCTTAAAACCTACTGCTTTGACCAAGCTTTTGCCCTACTATCTCCTTATGTGGCTCAATGTCAAATTTTGTTTGATAATGCTCCTATGAAGCACATTAAGACATTTTATTATGTTAAAGGTGCTATATAAATGCAATGTGTTGTTGTTATATTTTAGGCTGGATTCTTCTCTTCCTGGCAGGGTAAAGGCAGGGCATGACTTAACACCTGCTGGTTTTGACCAATGAACCATTTGCCCAGGCCTCTGGATTACTAGTTCAGTAACATAACCACTGTGCTACCATTCCAACTTGGAAGAAGAACTGAGGGTAGCAACGGCACAGAATATACTCTGGGTGGGGGACTTCAATGTCCATCACCAAGAGTGGCTGAGTAGCACCATTACTGACTGAGCTAGCTGGGTCCTGAAGGACATAGCTGCCAGACTGGGCCTCTGACAGGTGGTGAGAGAACCAACGCAAGGGAAAAATCTATGCAAAAGAAAAATACAGTGGATGCTGGAAATCTGAAATAAAAACAGAAACTGCTGGAAATACTCAACAGGTCAGGCAGCATCTGTGGAGAGAGAAACAGAGTTAATGGGCTGGATTTTGATACTAGAGCCGTGTAGGAGGCGGGACTACAACTTTTGGGGTTGTAGTCCCACCTCCATCGATTTGTGGCCAACCCACACGATTTTCACTTGATTGACCTTGTTGAGCCCACCGAGTGGGCTCAGCAGACCAATTAAGGGCCAGCCGGCAACAGGTGACGTCACAGATTGACATTTCATCTGTCAAGAGCTTTTGACAGATGAAATATCAGCGTTTGACAGCTCTTTGAAGCTATCAAACACTGACAATCTGTACACTAAGTTAATTCCTTCCTCTCAGGCTGATTTAGAGATCTCTCCAGAACAGAAAGCTGAATGCTGCAACTTTTGACAGCTCGCGGCCATTCTGCTTTCTGTGCCGATGAGATGAGGGACTCCAGAGACCTGAAGGACGGATGGCTGTAAAGGTAATTAAGCTTCTTTAAACACTTTACACACACCAAACACACTTACCTCTGCACTCATGCACCCATCACTCACCTGAACACTGATATCTTGAACCCTCCAGGCCCTTCAGCCCGACGGTCCACCTCGCTAACTTGGCGTGGTTTGGAGCCGTCGGGAATCCCACACTTCAGGAATAAAAATAGGGATTAGGCTAAAAACTGCCTGTCAACTACCTGTTAACAGGCAGTTAATTGGCACTGAACCCCTTTCCACCTCAGGGAGGCGGGTCCCAGCACAGGTCGGGTATCCGCCTCCTTTGAAACTGGCATGGAGGCGGGTTGGGGGCGAGATGGGTTCGTGCCCCCCGATTTCACGATTTTAACCCCCCACATGCCTCCAATCCTGCCTCCACGGCCCAATGAAAATCCTGCCCAATGTTTCAGTCAATGAGCTTTCATCAGAACTGGAAAAAGTTAGAGATGTAACAGGTTTTATGCAAGTACAGAGGCAGGGAAAGGGGGGAATGGAGGAAAGAACAAAAGCGAAGGTCTGTGATAGGGTGGAAGGCAGGAGAGATTAAATGACAAAAGGGATGATGGTGTAAGGCAAAAGGGGATGGTAATGGGACAAGTAAAGAAACAAAAGATGGGTCTAGAAGAGGTGTAAATGGGAATAGCAGAATCATCAATAGCTGCGAGGGAAACACCTACTTGACTTCATCCTCACCAATCTATCTGTCGCAGATGCATTTGTCCATGACAGTATTGGTAGCAGTGACCACCGCACAGTCATTGTGGAGACAAAGGCCTAGAAATTCACTGGCGCCCCGTTTGGGGTGCCAGTCTCACCAGGGCACCGGAAGTACCGCCCTGGAAGGAGTCGCAAGCGCCCGCCGGAAATTCAGTTTCAGCGCCCCAAACGGAAGCGCGGCGCTACTCGAGGCGCCCTGCATCCCTCTTGGGGCGCTACAACTGAAAATCACAGCGCAACGTGCCGCAGCGCCACACGCTGTGGCACGGCACGCTGTGGTACTGCAGGCCTTCCTCCCCTTCTTAAAGGGGCGGGGCCTGCTGCAGCGCGATCGGCGACCGCGAGTGCCGGCAAAAGAGCCCAGCACCGAGGAGAAGTGCCGGGCTCTTGGGACACAGCTGGCACAACGCGGGGGGGGGGGTGCTCAGGAGGCCGGGGACGGCGGCGCGAAGAGGTGCTGGCAGGCGGCCAGCAAAAAAATGGCCACCCCGCACCTCAGCACCTCTACCGTCGCAAGTAGGCCCCCCTGAACTGGTCGCAAATTGCGACCGGCGTTAAAGCAGGGGGCGCTACCAAATTTGGCGATCGGGGTGGTAGCGGGGTGCTGTGCACACCGATGACATCATCGGTGGCGGCGCAGCACTAATGGCTAGCGCCGCCATTAGCGCCCCGCTAAATTTAGCGGGAGGCGTGGCCAGTGGCGCAAAACCCACTAAGTGCCCTCTTTGGGCGCTAACGGGTGGCGCAGCCCACTGAATTTCTAGGCCAAAGTCTCGTCTTCACACCAAGGACACCCTCCATCATGTTATGTGGCACTACCACCGTGCTAAATGGGATAGATTCAGAACAGATCTAGCAGCTCAAAACTGGGCATCCAGGATGTGCTATGGGCCATCAGCAGCAGCAGAATTGTATTCCACCACAATCTGTAGCCTCATCGCCCAAATATCCCTCACTCTACCATTACCGTCAAGCCAGGGGACTGACACTGGTTCAATGAGGAGTGTAGAAGAGCAGAGCAGGATCAGCACCAAGCATGCCTAAAAGCGAGGTGCCAACCTGGTGAAGCTGGACTACATGAATGCTAAACAGCAGAAGCAGCATGCAATAGAAAGAGCTAAGCGATCCCACAACCAACGGAGCGGATCAAAGCTATGCAGTTCTGCCTCATCCAGTTGTGAATGGTGGTGGGCAATTGAACAACTATTGGGAGGAGGAGGCTCCATGAACATCCCCATCCTCAATGATGGTGAAACCCACCATGTGAGTGCAAAAGACAAGGCTGAAACATTTGCAACCATCTTCAGCCAGAAGTGCCAAGTGGATGATCCATCTCGGCCTCCTCCTGAGGTCACCATCATCACAGAAGCCAGTATTCTGCCAATTGGATTCAATCCACATGATAGCAAGAAACAGCTGAGCGCACTGGATACAGCAAAGGCTATGGGGCCTGAATAATTCTGGCACTAGTGCTGATGACTTGTGCTCCAGAACTAGCCACGCCTCTAGTCAAGTTGTTCCAGTACAGTTACATCTACCCGACAAAGTGGAAAATTGCCCAGGTACGTCCTGTCCACAAAAAGCAGGACAAATCCAATCTGGCCAATTACCGCCCCATCAGTTTACTCTCAATCATCAGCAAAATGATGGAAGGTGTCATCAACAGTGCTATTAAGCGGCATTTACTCACCAATAACCTGCTCACCAATGCTCAGTTTTGGTTCCACCAGGACCACTTGGCTCCAGACCTTATTACAGCCTGGGTCCAAACATGGACAAAAGAGTGAAAGAGTTGAGATGAGAGTGACTGCCCATGACATCAAGGCAGCATTTGACTGAGGGTGGCATCAAGGAACTCTAGTAAAACTAAGTCAATGGCAATCAGGAGGAAAACTACCCACTGGCTGGAGTCATACCTAGCACAAAGGAAGATGGTTGTGGTTGTTGGAGGCCAATCATCTCAGTCCCAGGACATCGCTGCAGGAATTCTTCAGGGCAGTATCCTAGGACCAACCATCTTCAGTTGCTTCATCAATGACCTTCCCTCCATCATAAGGTCAGAAGTGGGGATGTTCGCTGATGATTGCGCAGTGTTCAGTTCCATTCGCAACTCATCAGGTAATGTAGCAGTCCATGCCCGCATGCAGCAAGACCTGGACAACTTTCAGCCTTGGGCTGATAAGTGGCAAGTAATGTTCATGCCACACAAGTGCCAGGCAATGACCATCTCCAACAAAAGAGAGTTTAACCACCTCCCCTTGACATTCAATGATATTACCATCGCTGAACCCCAAACCATCAATATCCTGGGTGTCACCATTGACCAGAAACTTAACTGGACCAGCCACATAAATACTGTGGCAACAAGAGCAGGTCAGAGGCTGGGTACTTGTTTTTAATTCATTAATGGGATGGGGCATTGCTGGCAATGCCAGCCTTTATTGTCCATCCCTAATTGCCCTTGAGAAGATAGTGGTGAGCCACCTTCTTGAACCGCTGCAGACCATGTGGTGAATGTACTCGCACAGTGCTGTTAGGAGAGTGTTCCAGCATTTTGACATGGTGACAATATAGGAACAGCGCTATATTCCCAAGTCAGGACATTATCTGACTTGGAGGGGAAGTTGGAGGTAGTGGTGTGCCCATGCACCCAGTGCCCTTGTCCTTCTAGGTAGTAGAGCTCACGGGTTTGGGAGGTACTGTCGAAGAAGCCTTGGCAAGTTTCTGCAGTGCATCTTGTTGATGGTGGTGGATGAGATGCCATTAAGTGGACTGTTGTGTTCTGGATGATGTCGAGCTTCTTGAGTGTTGTTGTAGCTGCACTCATCCAGGCAATTGAAGAGTATTTCATCACATTCCTGACTTGTGCCTTGTAGATGGTGGAAAGGCTTTGGGGAGTCAGAAGGTGAGTCACTCGCCGCAGAATACCTAGCCTCTGACCTGCTCTTGTAGCCACAGTACTTATGTGGCTCGTCCAGTTAAGTTTCTTGTCAATGGTGACCCTCAGGATGTTGATGGTGAGGGATTCAATGATGGTAATGCCGTTGAATATCAAGAGGAGGTGGTTAGACTCTCACTCGTTGGTGATAGTCATTGCCTGGCACTTGTGTGGCGCAAATGTTACTTGCCACTTATCAGCCCAAACCTGAATCTTAGCCAGGTCTTG
This sequence comes from Somniosus microcephalus, assembly GCF_052327205.1. Lineage (NCBI taxonomy): Eukaryota > Metazoa > Chordata > Chondrichthyes > Squaliformes > Somniosidae > Somniosus > Somniosus microcephalus. The sequence continues at coordinate 126,846,978 of NC_140988.1, forward strand.
AATCAGTGGTCCGGACTCAATAAAATTAATGTAAGTAAAGTAACAATAATGAAGAAAATAATGGCACAAAAGAGTGACAAATCCCCAGGAGCAGATGGATTCCATCCAGGGTTTTAAAGGAAGTGGGTGAGCACATTGCAGATGCCCTAGCTATAATCTTCCAAAGTTCTCTTGATTCAGGAACCATTCCTTTAGATTGGAAAATTGTGCATGTCACTCTGCTATTTAAGAATGGCGAGAGAGGGAAATCAGGGAATTATAGACCAGTTAGCCTAACATCTAACCTCAGGAAATTACTAGAGCCTATAATTAAGGATAGGGTGACTGAACACGTTGAAAATTTTCAGCTGATCAGAGAGAGCCAACATGGATTTGCAAAAGATAGGTCATGCCTGACAAGCCTGATTGAATTTTTTGAGGTGACTGAAGTAGTGGACAGGGGCCTGTCTATGGATGTTATTTATATGGACTTCCAGAAGGCATTTGATAAAGTTCCTCATAAAATTGAAGCCCATGGAATTGAAGGCAGATTATTGACCTAGTTAGGAAATTGGCTGAGCGGCAGGAGACAGAGAGTAGGAATAATGGGCAGGTACTCTAATTGGCAGGATGTGACTAGTGGTGTCCTGCAGGGATCTATGTTGGGATCTCAACTATTCACAGTATTTATTAAGGGCTTAGATGATGGCATAGAAAGCCATGTATCCAAATTTGCCGATGACACAATGCTAGACGGCATTGTAGGCAGTGGAGACAAAAGCATAAAATTACAAAGGGCTATTGATAGATTAATTGAATGGGCAAAATTGTGGCAAATGGATTTCAATGCAGACAAATGTGAGGTCATCTACTTTAGACCTAAAAAGGATAAAACAGGGTACTTTCTAAATGGTGAAAAGTGGTGGTCCAAAGAGACTTGGGGGTCCAGGTACATAGATCATTAAAATGTCATGAACAGTTACAGAAAATAATCAAAAAGGCACACCTGGACAATTGTGAGCAGTTCTGGGCACCACACCTTAGGAAGTTTATATTGGCCCAGAAATTTGGCTCTCCACGGGTGAGTACGCACGGGGTACTCACCCGTAGGCCGAATGGAATTGCCGGTTTCCTGCATGCACTGCGCATGCGCGGAAAACCGGCACTTCCGATCCTCTGAACGAAGGGGTTCAGAGGTTGAACGCGCGCGCAGGGGAGGCTGCGCGTGCACTTTGAACGTAGTTTTTTTTGCAGGTTTTCACGCGAGCTTAAGCCTGCAGGATTTACACATTTACGCATAAGGCCTGCTTTTTACAAGGTAAGTGGTCAATTAATTAAAATTAAAACATTTTTTCCACAGGTTTATTATTTTTAAATACTTTAAAGCAAGGTAAGTTAATTTTTAGCCCCATTTTTTTATTAAATTATTTTTTTCAAAAATTTAAATTATTGTTTAAAATAGTTATTTAATGTAATTTATAGTTTATTTAAAAAGTGTGATTTAAAAAAAAAATTATTTGAAGGTTTACTGCTATTTTGGGGCCTGTAGTATTCATAAGTTTTCACAGGTCTTCCTGTCAATCTTATGAATGGGCTTTTCCCTCCTCCGATTGGCTGCCCATGGCTCACGTGATCCCAGGGGATGCATCGCACTAACTACGCCCCTGGGACACGCAAGCACAGCGCACCGGCAGCTGGGCCAGGCCCCGGAGCGGAATTCCACGGGGCCCTGCAGCTCAACTGCCAGCGCGCAAGGTAAGTGCAGGTCGGGGGCTTGCACCCGCGGGAAGCCCCCGACCCGAATTTCTGGGCCATTAGCTTTGGAGGTAGTGCAGCGTAGGTTTACCAGAATGATACCTAGATTCCAAGAGTTAAATTACAAGGAGAGATTAGACAAATTAGGTTTGTATTCCCTAGAATTTAAAACGTTAAGTGGTGATTTGATCGAAGTTTTCAAGATAAAAGAAAAAAGAAAGACTTGCATTTATATAGAGAGATAATTACAAGTCCTAGCCTTTTTCAGGCTACCCCAGATCAGGCGTATTTATTTCTTCCATCCAATCCTGTGGCATTGCCCTCACAATCTTCTCATACATGATTCCTATTGCTTTTCCTTCTACCTCCTGATCCTCCTACCACACCATGTCCCTCACTATCGCTTCCGGCAACCAACCGGGAATCACCTCGTATAATACATCTTTCACAGATATAATCCCAGCTTTTATTAAAGCTTGATTAAATAAAACCTCTCCTTCGATGTTGACCCACCTATTCAAAAATAAGGGCTGTTCTAAAAATTCCTCAGCCCCCTTGGGCGTAAACTGCACACTTTTTAAAAATTGAGCCCAAGTCTCTACAACCCCCTTATAAAACCTAGGGAGAAGGTTAATCGATTTCAAAAACATATTATTGTATTCCATATACAATATCCCCTGCCCTCCTATCCCACTTCGTTTTAAAAAATGCTCAAAACAACTCTTCCAAAAACTTGACTTCTGAAGAAATCTCTTCACCCATTTGATTCTAAAGGATTTTTTCTTCAAATCAATATCTGGGAACTTGAGTCCTCCCTGATTTCTCCGTCCAATGATGGTATTGTAAGCCACCAAGGCTGGTTTCCCTTCCCATAAAAACCTCACACAAGCCTCTCGGATGGACTTTTCTGCCCACTCAGGAATATCCTCCACTGTCAATAAGTACCATAGCTTAGATAGCAGGAGAGCAGACACCACTGTCGCTCTTCCTTGCACTTTCAACCACCTTCTTTCCCATCTTCCCAAAATCTTTTTAATTTTCATAACCTTCGGTTCCCAATTTAATCGATCCACTTCTTCCCTGCCTTTCTTGCACCCCATATGCACCCCCAGAACTTCCAAAACCTCCACCACCTTAAAGGGACATACCCCCAACCATTCCCCCCTACCCCTCCCTGCAACCAGGCATTGGGACTTACTATAATTCACTCTGGCACCTGAAGCTCTACAATATTCCTCCACTACCTCCATAGCTTTCCTCACTGACTCCCCATTTCTCAATGTTAAGATTGTGTCATCTGCATATTGGTGTATCACCGACACCAGCCCAGAACTGGGGACCACAATCCCAGCTACACCTTGTTTCTTTCGCATCATGTAACCTAATGGTTCTGCTACCAATGTGTACAGCAGTGGGGACAGGGGACAACCCTGTCTCACTGATCTCTGTATCGGAAAATACTTAGATAAAAAACCATTACATTTAACACAGCTAAATATGTTTGAATAAAAAATCCTTATCCACTGAATGAAATTTTCCTTGAAACCAAATGCTTCCAAAACCTTCAATAAAAACTCATGAGAGACCCTATCAAAGGCTTTCTCTTGATCTATCTTTAATACATAAGCCTCCCTCCCACTCTCTTCCATGAGCTCTATCGCATCTCGGATTGAGACCACAGAGTCTGCGATGTCCCGGCCTATGACTCCATAGGACTGAGAGGGCCAAACTATCTCCGGTAACACCTCCTTCAAACGATTTGCCATAACCCTCGCCAAGATCTTATAATCCACATTTAATAGTGTGATGGGCCTCCAATTCTTCAGATCCCATCTATCCCCTTTATTTTTATAAGCTAAGCTTATGATACCTCTCCTCATAGATGGGGCCAGGCTTCCCTCAATTTTAATTTCCTTAAAAACTCCTAAGAGCAATGGACTTAAAATCTCGAAAAATTCCTTATAAAATTCTGCACTTAGTCCATCGGACCCTGGGCTTTTCCCCCCCTTCATTCCACTTATTGCTATTTTTATTTCCGCTAATCCTACTTCTTTATCACACATGCTTCTCTCATCCTCCTTTAAACCCTTTTCAATAAAAGCAGTAACCTTCTCCATCTCCAAATTGGAAATGTCTTCTTTTGTATATAGCTCTTGATAAAAGCTGCTAGCCGCCTCCAAAATCTCCTCACTTTCATGAATGATCTTCTCCCCAACCTTCAACTCCTCAATTAACAATAATCTCTGTCGCAGCTTCTCTTGCTCTAGAAAATATCTAGTGCATCTTTCGCCCTCCAATGCATCTCTAGCCTTTGCACGGAGAATGGCCCCCTTGCATTTTTCAGCTTGCAATAATTCCCACTCTTCCTTTAGCACCCGGAACTTAGTCTCAGCTCCCTTATCCCCTCTGTCAACTGCTTTGCAGACATCCGTAAACCTTTTGTTTATATTCTCTTCTCGATGCCGGTTAGCTGCTGCCCTCTTTTTCCCATAACGTACCGAAAAAACTTTTACCTCATATTTGAAATTGTCCCACCAAACTCTTCTTTCTTTCAATAACAAAAGTTCCTTCCGAGCATTCTTTATTATTTTTATAATCCCTTCTTTATAAGCACTTTCCTTCAGGTATTGATTGTTTAAAATCCACACCCCTGAACCAATCTTAACTCTGCTGTTCCTAATTCTAAGAACCAAAGCCGAGTGATCACTAAAAAATACTTTTTTATAATAAATCTCCATCACTTCCGAACTTAACCCTTCCCGCATTAACACAAAATCTATTCGGCTCTGTTTTAAAACATCACCCACCCAACCTGCTCTGGAGAACTCCCTTTTTATGGGGCTCCAGTCCCTCCATAAGTCTCTCAAATTTAAATTTGCCATCATTTTTATAATCATCCCTCTGGAGTTATCCTCTTTAAAGGTCATCTGGGCTGAAATGTCCATCCAAGATAAAAAATACATTAAAATCCCCCACTATACAAGGATTTTCCACCTCTGCCACTTCAGTGAATAACCCCCGAAAAAACTCGCGACGCTTGCAATGGTCGTTCGGTGCATAAATATTAAAAAGATCACAATTAAATCCCTCCAATTTTACCCTTAGCCGTAAAAATCTCCCCTCAGTGTCCTTGTCCACCAAGGCAACGTTCTCTTCTATGGACAGACTCACCAAAACAGCAACCCCTCTACGGTTATTGTTTGCACAACTTGCAAACACCTCTCCCTTCCAAACCTTCTGAACTCTTTCTAGAATATCCTCATCCCAAAAGGTTTCTTGTAGACACAACAAGTCCGTGCCTTTAAAACCCTGCAACAACTGCTGCAATTTCTTCTCACCCCTCAGTCCGTTCACATTGACCGAGACCAATGTAATCATGGCTCCAAAGAAGGGAAGTATGCCCAATAATCTCCCCATCATTTAATCTCAGGCTCTTCCCTCCTCTCATGCTCCTTCTCAACTTTTCGGGCAGCTGTTGCTTTTTCCTGCAGCCTCCGGCTCTTTTTCCCCTCCTGTTTGACCCCTCCCTGCTGTTTCAGCCTCTTCTTTGCCTTAAGTTTGGACCCAGGAGCTGCCCTTTCTCCCTCCTTCTGCCCCTCACTAACCTTTCCCTTTCCACATGATGCCACCCCATCCCCAACTTCCATGTCTCTGTCCCTCTCTAATTCCTCACACTCAAGCTCTTCTGCAACCCCCTGTGCCTGCTCCCCGTCAGATACATAATCCTGCTCCCCGTCAGATACTTCATCTCCCATTGAGAGTCTTCCTGCTATCGCAGTTTCTCCCACTGTGCTGCCCCCTTCGACCACGTCTCTACTTCTGACCCTTGCACCTTGTTCCCTCACTCCATGGGACAATGGCGCACCTAAATTGTTCCCTTCTGACGTCTCTATCTCGCCGATCCCATTCTGCTGTCCCTTTAAGGCTCCTGCCTCTTGCACCCTCTCCCTGCCCTGCCCCCTCCCGCTCACCAAAATATCCGACTCCCCGCCTCTCCCCGGAGCACTCACTTCCACCACACACCCCGCTCCTGCCTCCTCTCCCCCCACAGACACCAGACTCCCCAGGGGGAGCCGAACTGCACTAAGGCTCGAGTCTGTACTCGACCCTTGCTGCCCGCTGCTGTCTTTGTTCCCCTCCATAGCACTCGCCGTGTTTTCCGCCATCTCCATCTCGATCTCCGCTCCGCCAACCTCTGCCTCTTCCTGTGCACCTTTTTCCTTCATTTTACCTGCTGTGTCCTCCGACTGCACCGCACCTCCAGCCATTCCACACTCCTCTCCTGCTCCTTCTCCCATCTCCTCATCACTCATTTCGCTCCCTTCTGCCACACACTCACAGTGGGTGGGGCCTTTATGGCACACCCCACAGCTCTCTGCCTTGCAGCTCTGCGCGATATGTCCTGACTCACCACAATTGTAACAATACAAATCAGGACAGTTTCTTACGAGATGGTCATGTCCCAGACAATAGTAACACACCTTTACTTGGTTATCGTGCAGCACACGAAAGTACTGTACTCCTTCCAGTGTCTCGAACTTCATACTGTAAGGCAAAGACCTCACCCCCTCTGGGAACCGTACCTTTACATACCGTGTTCCGTCTGCTACCCGTGTTCCCGGATAGTACCTCCTCTTTATTTCGGAACAGATTTTAATGTCCCACAACTCCAACTTTTTGCTCAGCACTTCGTCCTCGATGTACACAGGCAAGTTCAAAAATGAAACCACCACCTCCTCTGAATATAGCAGAGTCACCTCCAAAAATTTCTCCCCAACTTTCAGGCTGAGCAGCAGTTTTTCCACCTCCTCACGGCCACTGACCGTCACCTCAAATCCCACATTTGGTTTTGGTCAGCAGGCAAAACAGCTTCCCTCACCACAGTCCTCATGAACCGCCTGGATTATATTCCAGGCTCGAATCTTCTTATCTTCACATTGCACCACCACTGTATTTTCTTTACCGAACCTCCTGAGGTCCCGGCCCAAATCTTTGGGCCTTTTTTTCCCCCTTCCCACCACAGTTTCTTCCCTAATAAAATTCCTCTCGGGAATATTGTCCTCTGAGGGGCCCGGCACTCCGGACCCCTCAGCAGCCATCTGGCTGTTTTTTGTGGGCCAAAAAGGCCCTAAAACCTGAAAACAACACCCCAAAACCCTCCACCAACTTTTTACAAAACTTCCTCCAACACCCAGCTGCAATTAGGCAACCAGTCACACCTGGCTCACTCCCAGCCCCTCCCACCTAGAGAGTGCTACCCACTGAGCCACAGCTGACACTGTGTCATTAAGATATTAAGAGGAACAGATAAGGTAGATAGAGAGAAACTATTTCCACTGGTTGTGGATTCTAGGACTAGGAGGCATAGTCTAAAAATTAGAGCCAGACCCTTCAGAAGTGAAATTAGGGTGGTAAAAATTTGGAACTCTCTTCCGCAAATGGCAAGTGATGCACGATCACTTGTTAATTTTAAATCTGAGATTGATAGATTTTTGTTAACCAAAGGTATTAAGGGATATGGGGCAAAGGCGGATATACAGAGTTAGGTTGCAGATCAGCCATGATCTCATTGAATGGCGGAACAGGCTTGAGTGGTTAATTGGCCTACTCCTGTTCCTATGTTCCTATGCTGAATGTGGGCATGGACTGCTACATTATCTGAGGCATTGCGAATGGAACTGAACACTGTGCAATCATCAGCGAACATCCCCACTTCTGACCTTATGATGGAGGGATGGTCATTGCTGAAGCAACTGAAGATGGTTGGGCCTAGGATACTGTCCTGAAGAACTCCTGCAGCGATGTCCTGGGGCTGAGATGATTGGCCTCCAACAACCACCACTTTGTGTTAGGTGGAGAGTTTCCCACTGATTGCCATTAACTTCAACTTTACTAAGGTTCCTTGATGCAAGACTTGTTCAAATGCTGCCTTGATATTAAGGGTAGTCACTCTCATCTCACCTCTGGAATTCAGCTCTTTTGACCATATTTGGACCAAGGCTGTAATGAGGTCTGGAGCCAAGTGGTCCTGGTGGAACCCAAACTGAGCATCAGTGAGTATTCTGCGGCGAGTGACTCACCTCCTGACTCCCCAAAGCCTTTCCACCATCTACAAGGCACAAGTCAGGCGTGTGATGGAATACTTTCCATTTGCCTGGATGAGTGCAGCTCCAACAACACTCAAGAAGCTCAACACCATCTAGGACAAAGCAGCCTGCTTGATTGGCACCCAATCCACCACCTGAAACATTCACTCCCTCCACTACCAGTGCACCGTGACTGCAATGTGTACCATCTACAAGATAAACTGCAGCAACTCGCCAAGGTTTCATAGAATCATAGAATTATAGAATGGTTACAGCACAGGAGGCCATTCGGCCCATCGAGCCCATGCAGACACTCTGCAAGAACACTTCAGCTAGTCCCACTCCCCTGCCCTTTCCCTGCAGCCCTGCAATTTTTTTTCCTTCAGATACTTATCCAATTCCCTTTTGAAAGCCATGATTGAGTCTGCCTCCACAATCCTTTCAGGCAGTGCATTCCAGGTCCTAACCACTCGCTGTGTAAAAAAGGTTTTCCTCATGTCGCCTTTGGTTCTTTTGCCAATTACCTTGAATCTGGGTCCTCTGGTTCTCGACCCTTCTGCCAATGGGAACAGTTTCTCTCTATCTACTCTGTCTAGACCCCTCATGATTTTGAATACCTCTATCAAATCTCCTCTCAAACTTCTTTGCTCTAAGGTGAACAACTCCAGCTTCTCCAGTCTATCCACGTAACTGAAGTCCCTCATCCCTGGAATCATTCTCGTAAATCTTTTCTGCACCCTCTCTAAGGCCTTCACATCCTCCCTAAAGTGCAGTGCCCAGAATTGGACACAATATTCCAGTTGAGACTGAACCAGTGTTTTATAAAGGTTCATCATAACTTCCTTGCTTTTGTACTCTATGGGCTGGATTTTGTCAAATGGGAACGTGATGGAGGCGGGACTCCCACTTTTTGGGTTGTAGTGCCACCTCCATCAATTTGTGACCAACTCACGTGATTTTCCCTTGATTGACCTTGTTGAGCCCACCCAGCGGGCTCAGCAGGCCAATTAAGGGACACCCGGTTACAGGTGACGTCAGGGATTGACATTCCTTCTGTCAAGAGCTTTTGACAGATGAAATACCAGCATTTGACAGCTCTGTGAAGCTGTCAAACACTGACAATCTGACTTCTAACTTGAGTCCTTCTCCACAGACTCAATTAGAAATCTCTTCAGAACAGAAAGCAGAATGCTGCAACTTTTGACAGCTCGCGGCCATTCGGCTTTCTGTGCCGGTGAGATGAGAGACTCCCGAGACCTGAAGGATGTAAGTAAAGGTAAGTAAAACTTATTTAAACACTTTACACACACCAAACACACTTACTTCTGCACTCATGCACCCATCACTCACCTGAACACCGGACATCTCAAACCCTCCAAGCCCTTCAGCCCGATGGTCCACCTCTCTAACTTGGCGTGGTTTGGAGCCATCGGGAAGCCCACACTTCAGGGATAAAAATAGGAATTAGGCTAAAAACTGCCTGTTAACTTCCTGTTAACAGGCAGTTAATTGGCAGTAATCCCCTTCCTGCCTCGGGGAGGCGGCTCCCAGCACAGGTCGGGTTCCCGCCTCCTGGGAAATGGGCATGGAGGCGGGTTGGGGGCGGGAAGGGTTCGTGCGCCCCGATTCTGCAATTTTAACACCCCACACGCGTCCATTTCCGCCTCCACGGCCCTGGGAATTTCGAGCTCTTTGCCTCTATTTATGAAGCCCAGGATCCCGTACGCTTTCTTAACTGCTTTCTCAACCTGTCCTGCCACCGTCAACGATTTGTGCACATATACCCCTAGGTCCCTCTGTTCATGCACCCCCTTTAGGATTGCACCCTTTAGTTTATATTGCCTCTCCTCGTTCTTCCTACCAAAATGTATCACTTCACACTTTTCTGCGTTAAATTTCATCTGCCCCGTGTCCGCCCATTCTACCAGCCTGTCTATGTCTTCTTGAAGTCTATCACTATCCTCCTCACTGTTCACTATAATTCCAAGTTTTGTGCCATCTGCAAATTTTGAAATTGTGCCCTGTACTCCCAAGTCCAAGTCATTAATATATATCAAGAAAAGCAGTGGTCATAGTACCGACCTCTGGGGAACACCACCGTATACCTTCCTCCATTCCAAAAAACAACCGTTCACCACTACTCTCTGTTTCCTGTCACTTAGCCAATTTCATATCCATGCTGTCACTGTCCCTTTTATTCCATGGGCTTCAACTTTGCTGGTAAGCTTCTTATGTGGCACTTTATCAAACACCTTTTCAAAATCCATATACACCACATCAACCGCATTGCCCTCATGAACCCTCTCTGTTACCTCATCAAAAAACTCGATCAAGTTAATTAAACACGATTTGCCTTTAACAAATCCATGCTGGCTTTCCTTAATTAATCCACACTTGTCCAAGTGACTGTTAAATTTGTCCATGATTATCATTTCCAAAAGCTTTCCCACTACCAAGGCCTATAATTGCGAGGTTTATCTTTACACCCTTTTTTGAACAAGGGTGTAACATTTGCAGTTCTCCAATCCTCTGGCACCACTCCTGTATCCAAGGAGGATTGGAAGATTATGGCCAGTACCTCTGCAATTTCCACTTTTACTTCCCTCAGAATCCTGGGATGCATCCCATCCGGTCCTGGTGACTTATCAACTTTAAGTTCAGACAGCCTTTCTAGTATCTCCTCTTCATCAATTTTTATCTCATCCAGTATCTCCATTGCCTCCTCTTTCACTATGACTTCGGCAGTATCTTCTTCCTTGGTGCAAACAGATACAAAGTATTCATTTAGTACCTCAGCCATGCCCTCTGCTTCCATGTGTAGGTCTCAATTTTGGTCCCTAATTAGCCCCACCCCTCCTCTTACTACCTGTTTACTATTTATATGCCTATAGAAGACTTTTGGATTCCCTTTTATGTTAGCTGCCAATCTATTCTCATACTCTCTCTTTGCCCCTCTTATTTTCTTTTTCATTTCCCCTCTGAACTTTCTATATTCAGCCTGATTCTCATTTGTATTCTCAACCTGACATCTGTCATATGCGTCCTTTTCCAGTTTCATCTTACTCTCTATCTCTTTCATCATCCAGGGAGCTCTGGCTTTAGTTGCCCTATCTTACCCCTGTTGGGAATGTACCTCGACTGTACCTGAACCATCTCTTTAAAGGCAGCCCAGTGTTCAATTACAGTTTTGCCTGCCAATCCTTGATTCCAATTTACCCAGGCCAGATCTGTTCTCAACCCACTAAAATTTGCCTTCCTCCAATTAAGTATTTTTACTCTAGATTGCTCACTGTCCTTTTCCATAGCTAATCTAAACCTGATGATACTGTTCCCTAAATGTTCCCCATCTGACACAGCAGCTCCCAAACCTGCAACCTCTAACACCTAGAAAGACAAGGGCAGCAGGCGCATGGGAACACCACCACCTCCAAGTTCCTCTCCAAGTCACACACCATCCTGACTTGGAAGTATATCACCGTTCCTTTATCGTCGCTGGGTTAAAATCCTGGAACTCCCTGGAACAGCAATTTGGGAGTACGTTCACCTCACGGACTGCAGCGGTTCAAGAAGGCGGCTCACCACCACCATCTGAAGGGCAATTAGGGATGGGCAACTAAAGCTGGCATTGCCAGTGATGACCACATCCCATGAATGAATAATAAAAAAAAATCCAAACCATTTTCTTGGGTTGGGGCTCATCTGCCATACAAGGCAGGCTCTCAGCAGATCCCCACTACCAAGAGGGAGCCAGCCATTGCTGAAGAGGAAAATTCTTGTGGTACTGTGACAGGGTGGCTGCTGTACTTTGGACCATAGGACCAGAGCACTTTGTGCACTGGCACTGAGATCCAATGCCTACCATGCACCAAATGTGCTCAGTGCACCGCCAATCAGCCAGCTAAACCTGGGAGCCTGCATACACAATGCACGCAAGGCTCATTAAGGCCCCATAAATTATGCCTCCAAACAATGTAACTGGAGTGCCTCAGTGATGCTACATACATTAAGCACATATTTGGAATGAACTTTTATGGGGAGGCCCATTGGGGCCAAAACGTGCATTGTTTCTGGGGACCTCGCTCTAATATAGGACAACCCTTCTTTGCTGTTGCTGTTGTTTTCAGCCTACCACGGTCAAATTGTGTAAGGCATTAAATCCTCAGCGGCAGCCCAATGCAATGAATAATTGTGGCACAGGAATTTAAAAAAGAACTTGCATTTACATAATGCAAATATATGCGCCCATATTTGTCGCACTATATGCCACTGCTGAACAAACAATGCTGAAAGATTTCTCTTTTTATAGAATTAACTACGCTTTAGGATTCTTATGTTCATTAATAAATAGATATTCTTATTATGAACACAGCTAGCTTTTGCTAGTTACTTTATTGAGCACGTGTGGACTGGTACAGTATCTGTAGAGGCTTCCATCTTGACTGTTGCCTTGTGGGTACCCTAGTGCCTCATGGGTAATGTAGTCTTAATATATATACAGCTGGGTAGTGTAGTCTTATACATACATCTATATACAGCTCTAAGGCTCCACCTAGTGTCCACTATAGAATGACATGTTATTGATCGTTACAAGGATGATGCAATTTTAAATGCCCATTCCCACTGGGTACAGCTTTTGTTGGTCAATACTACATTCCTGCTAATATAGGGACACAAGTACCAGTGAGCCTGTCTGTGAAACAGAGTCTGGAAATACACAGTCACAGCTCCATTAACAGCATACTTCAAATATGATGCACCTGGCAATGGGGAAACAGTGCTTTTCCTTTGTGTTTTTTTTAAACAAGATGGTTATGAATATTTTATTAGGCTTTTGGATTTTTCTCTGCGGTTAGGATAGAATCATAATTGCAATTCTATTGGTCACAACATTCTCTGTGCAGGACACTCCCTTTAAATAAATCTATTTAAAGAATGATACATTCACCTGTTACCCTGAAGGTGACTGCACTTGTAAAGGATAATGACTTTTTCAAAATCATTGGCTTAGAAATTCAGTTACTTACCGCTCTCCGTAAGGCAAGTTTCTTGAAAAAAAAGGTGGCCTCCTCACTTCCGTCCACCTTTGGCATGTGACTCGGTGGTCACCATTTTGGTGAGGGCCACAGCGCTGCCATTAACAGCGCTAGCCCTAGAAATGCAAAACAGCAGAGCGTGAAGTCAGTCACCATGCACCGCTGACTAGACACCACGCTCTGCAAACTTGGACTTTGCACTGACTTTAGCGCTGGGTCCTAAGCTTGCTCTGAAAAGCGAGCATGCAACAGACCTACAGAGAGGCTATCAACGCTTCGTAAAAGGGACACACACAACTTTCAGGTAAGTTTGTATTTAAGCTTTTGGACTGGATTTTTTATATTTTATTGAAGCAGAGGCTTGGTGCAATGGATGTTAAAAGTTTTTAAAATGTGCAGGGAGTGATGCTGGATGCTTGCAAAGCCTCGGATGGTAAAGGAAGGCCTCTGAAAAGACAGAAAATGCTGGAAATATTCAGCAGGTCAGGCAGCATCTATGGAGAGAGAAACAGAGTTCATGTCTCAGGTTGAGATGCTGCCTGGCCTGCTGAGTATTTCCAGTATTTTCTGCTTTTATTTCAGATTTCCAGCATGCGCTCGCAGAGGGAAGAGGAAGGCGCAGAAGAGGAAGAAGCAGAAGGAAGGATGCAACCCAGTCAGCCCCTTTTTGGCTGGGATATCCGGTATGGAATCATCTGCCTGCGGTACCAGTGACCACAACCCCAATTCCCCTTTCAACATTTGTCCCACACCTTACCTCCCTCTGTTACTGACCATCACAGCATCCTCTTGGCCACAATGTTGAAATAAAAGCCACCAAAAAGCAAACTTTCCAATCCAACTTTATCCAATATGACATCAAGAAATCACCCTTGTGCATTCCCTTAGTGACTGTCTTGTATGTGCCTTTGCCTATCCTACTGATGTCACGCAGTGTACCCCAGTGGCTGCAGCATGGCTGGTGGAAGGCTGCTGACTTTCAGTGGGGACACCGCAAAAGGCCTTGCTGGTCGACCTTGAGGAGCTGGTGGCTGGGAGTGTGAAATTGAGTGACGGTGTTTCTTCTTCTTCACTCACCTCTCCCTCTTCTTGGTCAACCACTGGCTGGGCAAGTTGTATTTCTTGGGTGTGTGAAATGAGGAAGGAACGAGGGTGGAGTTGTGGTGAGGGGAGGGTGGGAAAGCAAGAGGTGCATACCAGAAGGAGGATAACATATGAGGATACCAGCATCTTGTATCCTTTCAGCCCCGCCGCATGCCAAGGGCTCAGCGATGCCCCTGCCAAGAATAGCCTGCACCATCTCCTCCAAGGGGGTGAGGTAAAGGTAGGAATGGGAGGTGTACTTCGTGTTTGGTAGAAATTGTTGGTAGGTGAGTGATGGGGGATGGGTCATGCAATGAGCACTGTGCGAGGCTAGTGGTGTAGTTGGTGGGAGACGGCTTTTGAAGATGCATTGACTGACCTTGACCAGTGGCCTGAGGTCATGAAGCATCTTTGAGCACTGGAGCCAGGTCATGGGGGTGACACTGCTGGCAGTGACGGCCTCAGTGATCTGGTCCCACATCCTTCTTTCTGGAGGGCCTCCTGGCCCCTGTGGATAGAGGACCTGTTTGCAGTGTTGACCCCCTGCACAAAGTTGGAGTGTTGCATGCAAAACCCTGGGTGCCCCTTCCCTGGCTTGTTGAGCCATTTGTATTAGTGCTGAATACTTTTCCCATTTTTTTATAGGCGTGGAAGGCAATTCAGCTTTACGAGCTGAAGACTGCCATTTGGGAATTCTTTTTATTTTTTTTTCAGAAGGCAGTTGAGCTCTAAGGGCTAAAAACTGCCTATTTTTAAATGATTTTTACTTTTATCATTTTAGAAGGCAGTTCCCCTTAAAGGGACCGATACTGCTTTCTAAAATGACAGACTAGCTTTAAGAGAATGCTGTTCTTGCTCCAGGGATGCTACAGCCACACTACATTGGGCCTCCTGCTATGAGTAGCCAGTCTTACATGGTAAGATTAGTGCTACACTAATGTTAAACAGCAGGCAGCACCAAAATACCAATGCTGCCTGCGCGATTAATTCGGATGGCTGTTAACTGCGGCCCACGGTGGTACCAGTAGCTTTTCGGTGCACTGGAATTTTTAGCCCATTATGTTCCAAGTTATTTTTTGCAGTGCAGTGAACTAAATAATATTCAACACTTGGCTTAAATGTTGGTGCAAATGCTAACCAGATGTGTTAGTGGACCCATTGCTTAATCTTATGCTATTCACAAAGAAGTCATGTTTTGATGACTTCATACAAGATTCCTACCTTCAAAATACTACGTTAAAAATTACAGAAATGTAAGCATGAGTACTTTATACAAAATTAACACTTAAAATAGGAGTAATCACTAAGAGTCACTGCTAAATTTGATTAAGTATTTACTTTCAATTTTTTTTAATGTCTAGGCAACTATTAGGACAGAAAGTTCCTTTAAACTGCAGAACATCATATCCTATATATTTGGACAGCAATAAATATGCCATCACTCCACCAGCCATTGGAGCTAGATATGATTTCCACATGGTTTTCATTTCACATAATTCTTACTATCTCAGTTTTCTTGTCCTTTAAAGAAAAAAAGACTTGCATTTCTTATAGCGCCTTTCACAACCACCGGACGTCCCAAAGCGCTTTACAGCCAATTAAGCACTTTTGAAGTGTAGTCACTGTTGTAACGTGGCAGCCAGTTTACACACAGCAAGCTCCCACAAACAGCAATGTGATAATGACCAGATAATCTGTTTTATTATGTTGATTGAGGGATAAATATTGGCCAGGACACCAGGGATAATTCCCCTGCTCTTCTTCAAAATAGTGCCATGGGATCTTTTACGTCCACCTGAGAGAGCAGATGGAGCCTCAGTTTAACGTCTCATCCAAAGGACGGCACCTTTAACAGTGCAGCACTCCCTCACTACTGCTCTGGAGTGTCAGCCTAGATTTTTGTGCTTAAGTCTCTGGAGTGGGGCAGGAACCCACAACCATCTAACTCAGAGGCAACAGTGCTACCAACTGAGTCACAGCTGACACACTTTGATAAATAGTAAATTAAAGGTATTGATCTGGAAGTACAGAGAAACATCAATGCAAGATGACCTCTTTCATAAATTTGCTGTATTTTTCTCTTGGAATAGGAATGCTTCTGCTTTTTATTAACCATTGTTGTGTTCAAGTAATGGTTTGGTTATTATCAATCTTAAGTAGCAAATAACAGTTGGGTTCAGGCGTCAATGAAAAATTTCACCTCTCACATGTCAGATGATATGTTCATACCAGAACAATATTCCACCCATCATTGGCCAGGGTTTGTGTCAGACTGGGATTCTGTACATCATTTCACCGATGGACCATGCAGAGCTGTCAGAGGTCTCAGGCTGCAAAAACCAAAATATGCCAACTAAAGTCATATCCTTAGGCTGGCCTCAGTCTTCCCAATATTTAGTTGGAGAAAATGTCTGCTCATCCAGAACTGGATGTCAGACAAGCAGTCAGACAAGTTAGATACCGTGGAGGAGTCAAGAGAAGAGATTGTGAGGTGGAGCTGGGTGTCGTCAGCATACATGTGGAAACTGACGCTGTGTTTTTGGATGATGTCACCAAGAGGCAACATGTAGATGAGAAATAGGAGGGGGTCAAGGATAGATCCTTGGGGGACACTAGAGGTAACGATGCGGGAGCAGGAAGCGAAGCCATTGCAGGTGATTCTCTGGCTATATTTAGATAGATAAAAATGGAACCAGGCGAGTGCAGCCCCACCCAGCTGGGCGATGGTGGAGAGGCGTTGGAGAAGGATGGAGTGGTCAACCATGTCAAAGGCTGCAGACAAGTCAAGAAGGACGAGGAGGGATAGTTTACCTCTGTTACAGCCACACAGGATGTCATTTTTTACCTCGATGAGAGCCATTTCGGTACTGTGGCAAGGACAGAAACTTGATTGGAGGGATTCAAACCTCCAATATTCCCTCATTCCTTTCGGAGATAAGCACTGTGCTACACTTGTTGGTTCCTCCACGCTCATCTCAAAGGCTGTGAATTTGCTGTCCAAGGAAATAAGACTACTAACCCACATTCCACCACTTCAGAGCAGAAAATATATAGGTTTTGTGCTGGGCAGGAGGAAGACGAAACGGATCCTGAACATGTATCTAAATGGTATGAGACTGATGGGCTGAAGGGTTTTATCTCATTCCCATTTTCTATTCTATTAGTACAATATATTGGAGCAGAAACATGCTGAAGCACCAAATTTCTCAATCCATTCAATATTCAATGGCTGCCACATTTGTCTACATAACAATTGTGACTTCAAACATAATTCATTGGCTGTTAAGCACTTTGGGACATCCTGAGCACTGTTTCCCCATTGCCAGGTACACCATAATTCTGCAGGAAATTCAGAAGGAAAGGACGATTGATTCCCTATCCATTTTTGTCCTCTGACCTGTAAGGTTGCGTGGTATATTTTCCTGTACATAAGGAGTGCAATACAAATGTAGGGTTGTTATTGAAGGTAATAAGGGATGTGGTTAGAAGTGTGATTTATATGGTCTCTGTAATCCCAATATTAAACAAAACTTAACTGGACCTAAGCAATGGAGACTAAAGACAAGTGTTTTAAAAATGCATGATGCATAAGAAGAGAAAAATAGAATTAGTTGTTCCTTATTTATTTTGAGTCATTCCATCCATTGGTTTTGCTTGATTGATTGATTATGTGGGCCTAGCAGCTAGATTTGCAGCCAACTTGATACTGAAGAGATCTTTTGAAGCCATCAGACATTGTGGCAGCAGTTCTGTACTAAATCCAATACATGGTAAGGCTAGAACTTGTCAGTTTATTCACAGAAAACATTTATTAAAATATATTCCATGTGTTTTTCATAGAGTCAAATTTTCCAAACATCTGTTATCCATCTTGGTTTTAATGGATCTTGGGATGGCCACTGAACCACCAACATAACCAGCATTTAAGGTACATGCTTAAGCGTAAGGAAGGTTCTCACAGTGAGCATATGCAGGTAATGTTTAACTTCGAAGAGACACCTTTTCCGTGGTTTGCTCGAGATGATTTTAAAAGATCAAATCAGCACTGAAATCTATACATTATAATATTTTGCTTTTAAAACTTACTGTCAAGTTCAACACATTTTGTTAAGCATACCAAGTCAAAAAAGATGTCAGTACAGCTAAATAAATCAAATGCTTCCCTTGTTTGTGGCCACATACACACGAGTTTTCTGACTTTGTTATGGTGAACTGTTATTTGAAGGCTAGTGTTTTTAGAAGATTGATGATATCGTTCCTTATCATTTTTGATAGAATTAAGCAGCAGAGTTTGAAACTAAATTACTTTAAAAAGCTGCAGAATTAGATTGCTGAAACTCACACCAACAGCCTACCCCTGCCATCACACTGTCCTGGCTAGATTTCTGTCTGCTGGGAAATTTTCAGAGATTCCGCTCCTGATGGTACTTCTGACCCCTCTTCCAGCACTGCATCTTGCTTGACAGAAGCATGTATTGGACAATCTGACATGCGGAGGTCATTGCATCCGATTTGCAAGGTTCCCAATCTTCCAGTCATTCATTTTAAAACTGGGAGCACCTCAAATCGGACGCACCGAGATGTGCTCCTATTATGCAAGATTCCACAGCAGAGTGGAGACCTCAAATATTTATGCCAGGGAGCCCTTTGCAACATCTGCTCAAGGTATTCCACAACCTGATACTCCAGCATTGTGGGATGCTACCGATTGCTTCCCCAATCCCTATGAATGATCAGATAAGCTGCCTTCGACCTGTGGTACTGCTACCAGAAGGACACCACCATAGATGCCAGCTGGGCCCTGCAATTCCACAGGCAGCAATCCCAACAGTTGTGCTGGGATCGTGCTCCGCGTTGGAGTTGGTAGTTTCAGAGGGAGGGCACATCAGCCTCAAAATCCCACAAGGGTTCTATCAGTCTCCCACCCTAGCTTCAGTGGGAGAGTGGTGGAACCCGCAGGGAAATGGGGGAAACTCAGTTACATTGCATCTCTGCCATTTCTGCCACTTTCCATGTTGGCTTATAAGGTTGATGCTTCTGTCCACCCCTTACAAGTTAAAAATTATGTTACTGGACTAGTAATGCAGATGGCTGGACTAAGAATCCAGAGAATGTGAGTTCAAATCCCACCATGGCAGTTTGAGTATTTGAATGCATTTTTTTTTTAAATCTAGAAATGAAAATCTAGTATCAGCAAAAATGACAATGAAATTATCAGATTGGCGTAAGAACCCAGTTGGCTTACTAATGTCCTTTAGGTAAGGAAACCTGCTGTCCTTACCCGGACTGGCCTATATCTGACTTCAGACCCACACCAAAGTGGCTGGGGGTAATTTTGACTGTGCAATAGTGTAAAACGGGTGATAGTGAATCGGCAGCCCATTTTACATCTTTCTTGATATTTATTTCCATTGACTTCAGCTACAGGAGCTGCTCAGAGTAACTTGCTCTCTAGTTTTACATTCCCATTCCAGCTAAGTGCTTAGCCTCTGCCCTAAGTATCCCCTCTTTGCACTGTTTGTCGATACACATGACTGTGCCATAGATTCTGTAAAATAACATTCTAATTTGTTATTGGTAATGTTTGTCTACAATTACAGAAGCAATGTTCACTCAAAGCTTTCCTACGTTACAAGAGTGACTACACTTCAAAGGTACTTCATTGGCTGTAAAGCGCTTTGGAACCTCCGGTGGTCGTGAAAGGCGCTATAGAAATGCAAGTCTTTCCTTCTTTCTATTTTGCAGCAGAGTTTCATCAAGTAAGTAAAAATGATGAGCTGAAAACAAAGAAATGTCTCCTCTCAATAATAACACTTAAACATTATTGTGAGTTAGTTTCGTGTCATTTTTATTCAATTTTCAGGAGGTTATATTCACATATGTATTTGATAAACCACTGTAAGTTCGATTGCATGATGTTTATAGAAGGAGTACATTGATGCAGTCACATTCCTTGGCAAGAGAGTACTTGTGCTAGGAGCAAAAAGGGTCTAAGAGTTGAGGTAATTTGTTTGTTCTAGCTCTTTGGGGACCAGTTGGCTCTGGGAATGGGAGGGAGTGTCTGCTTGCCTCCCTGCCTGCCTAATAGTAGTCATGTTGGTTCGATTCATCATCCCTCTCTGTCAATGGGTGGATTTTTGTGATGGTGTGTCTATGCCAAGTGAAAACTGACACCGGACGGGTTGTATTTCTCCAGTTTTGGGCAGAGGCAAAAATCATCCAGCTAAATTGGAACAATGCATGTGCCACATGTTTTATTGTGACAAGGACTCCAGTCCACCACAGAGAGGGATGCATCTTCTTGCAGCAAGTTGTGAGAGCTGTGCTATCTTACATGTTGCAGGTGATCCCCGCTCTCTTGGTGTGCAGACCAAGTAAGGAGTGGGCTGGGTCCTACACATTTGCAAAGCCAGTGAAGGCCCCTTTGGTGTCTCAGACAGTCGACCAGAATGGCTGAATCCAGGCACTTGTCCAGAATAAGTCGATGCAGCCACAACTCTCCAGCAGTTATCCACTGCAAGTGCTAAGTGTTGGGAGTGTCAGCCGTGGCTCAGTGGGTAGCACTCTCACCTCTGAGTCAGAAGGTTGTGGGTTTAAGTCCCACTCCAGGGACTTGAGCACAAAAAAAAATCTAGGCTGACACTCCAGTGCAGTACTGAGGGAGTGCTGCACTGTCGGAGGTGCCGTCTTTCGGATGAGACCTTAAACAGAGGCCCCATTTGCTCTCTCAGGTGGATGTAAAAGATCCCATGGCACTATTTCGAAGAAGAGCAGGAGAGTTATTCCCATTGTCCTAGTCAATATTTATCCCTCAATCAATATAACAAAAACAGATTATCTGGTCATTATGTGGGAGCATGCTGTGTGCAAATTGGCTGCTGCGTTTCCTACATTACAATGGTGACTGCACTCCAGAAGTACTTCATTGGCTGTAAAGTGCTTTGAGATGTGCAGAGGTCATTAAAGCTGCTATATAAATGCAAGTCTTTCTTTCTTATATTCAAATTGCTTTTAAACAGAGCTGAGTGACCTGCCTGATTTGCTTAAGTAGGTAAGCTACAAAGTAAATGTACTGCATTCATCTTTCTCATGTATTTATTGTAGTCAGCATCTTTATAGCAAGGGTCATGATTTTTTCTTTGAAAGAACAAATCAAAACCCTTACAAATACAGTGTTATTACTGAAAGAGTGGAGAAAAGAGTGTCATGTCAAGACTCAGCTGTCTGTACGTAGCCAACAAAAGAGAATGCCATTGCGTGCCGTCAGGAATCCTTGTACAATGTCTGCAATGCCTGTCTTGTCTCCAATACTGTTAAGAACATAAGAACATAAGAAATAGAGGCGAAGTAGGCAATTTGTTGAAATGTGATTACTTGAGGCCAGATCACATAATGGTCGTGTGCTTTTACAACTAGTGAAATGCAACTTTTACAACAGTCAGTAAAAGTGTAGGGTAACAACGTGAAATGTTCTGAAATAATCACATGTCAACATTACTGAAGATAAGAAAAATCATGCATATAAATATTTGTTAAAAGAAGTTTCTTGCTGCACTCAGGATTACACATGGGACTAGGTTTCAGCCTTATTCTTGACTTCACCATTTTGTAGAAAGCCTTCAAACATGATTAAATGCCCTACCTTGAGTTAACAGAGCTGAGGAAGACTCAAAGCAGTGAACTGAAATATCCTGTAAAAATTGTCAGTTCAGTGTGTATACATACACACACGTATTGGTTATATGTACATATAGCCATATATGTGCTGGAAAATTACACTCACTTATTCATCAGGAGCAAGTTAATTTCCAGCTTGGATAAACTGGAAAATAAAGCAACTCAAAAGCTTACAAGTAATGTCAGCACCTTTCTCTTTCAATCTCCAAACTTCTATTGTTGTTTTCTCTGCTTTCATTCTGTACATATGACCAATTGCAGCTCTTTCGTACCCTCCCAACTAGATCCTCTAGTTATAAAGTTTTTGATATATAAAAACTTAACTTGTTGGAAACAACTCTCTGCATAAAGACATTTCACCTAACCTCCCTTAGTGCGAATTTAAAATCGATGATCCCTTGTTATTCACTCCCCAAACAGAGGAAATAGTCTCTCACTATTCACACTATCAAAACCTTCCATAATTTTAAAACCACTATTAAAACTGCTCCTAGTCTTCTCTGCTTGAGTGGAAATAGTCTCAGTATCTCCACTACTTAAGAAGGGTAGGAGAGACAAATTAGGAAATTACGCATCTATTAGTCTAATGTCTGTTGTGGGGACATTACTATTAGGGACAGAGTGACTAAGCACTTGGATAAAAATGAACTGATCAGAGAGCCAACATGGATTTCTAAAGAGTAAGTCATGTCTAACAAACTTGATTGAATTTTTCAAGGATGTAACTAACGTGGTAGATAAGGGAATATCTATGGATGTTATTTATATGAACTTCCAAAGGCATTTGATAAGGTTCCACGTAAGGGACTAGTAATAAAAATTAGAGCACATGGAATTGGAGGCAACCTTTTGATATGGGTAGGGAATTGGTTAGGTCGTAGGAGACAGAGGGTAGGGATAATGGGTATGTACTCAAATTGGCAGGATGTGACAAGTGGTGTCCCCCCAGAGATCTGTACAGTGGTCTCAGCTTTTCACTATATTTATAAATGACAGAGATGAAGGAATATTGAGCCATATATCCAAGTTTGCTGATGACACCAAGTTAGGTAGCACAGTAAATAGGGTAGATGGGAGCAGAAAGTTGCAAAGGGACATTGACAGATTTAGTGAGTGGGCAAAACTGTGGCAGATGGAGTTCCATGTGCGAAAATGTGAGGTCATCCACTTTGCACCTAAGAAAGATAGATCAATGTATTTTCTAAATGGTGAGAAGCTAGGAACTGTGGAGGAGCAGAGAGATTTAGGGATCCAAGCACAGAAATCATTAAAAGCTAGTGGACAGGTACAAAAAGTAATAAAAAAAGGATAATCTCAAGGGGGCTGGAATACAAAGGGGTGAAAGTTATGATATCGTTATATAAAACTCTGGTTAGATCCTATTTCGAGTACTGTGATTAGTTCTGGGCCCCACGTCTCAGGCAGGAATATAGGCCTTGGATGGGGTACAGTGCAGATTCACCAGAATAAGATACTGGGGCTAAAAGGGTTAAACTATGAGGCTAGGGTGCATAGACTAGGCTTGTATTCTCTTAAGTATAGAAGATTAAGAGGTGATGTAATTGAGGTGTTTAAGATGATTAAAGGATTTTATCCTTAGTGAACTGTGGCTCAGTTTATAGCATTCTCACCTCTGAGTCAGAAAGTTGCTGGTGCAAGTCCCACTCCAGAGACCTGAGCACAAAAGCTAGGCTGACACTTCAGTGCAGTACTGAGGGAGTGCTGCACTGTCAGAGGTGCCATCTTTCGGATGAGACGTTAAACCGAGGGCCCATCTGCCCTCTCAGGTGAAGGTAAAAGATCCCACGGCACAATTTTGAAGAAGCGTAGGGGAGATACCCCTAGTGTCCTGGCAAATATTTATTCCTCAGCCAACATCACTAAAAGCAGATTATCTGGTCATTGTCACATTGCTATTTGTGGGAGCTTGCTGTGCGCAAATTGGCTGCCATGTTTCCTACATTATAACAGTGACTACACTTCAAAAGTACTTCATTAGCTGCAAAGCACTCTGGGATGTCTTGAGGTCGTGAAAGGTGCTATATAAATGTAAGTCTTTCTTTCTATTTGTTAAGGTAGATAGTGAGAAACTATTTCCTCTGGTGAGGGAGTCCAGAACAAGGGGGCATAAACTTAAAATTAGAGCTAGTCCATTCAGGGGTGATGTCAGGAAGCACTTCTTCACACAAAGGGCAGTGGGAATCTGGAACAGTCTCCCCCAAAAAACTATTCAGGCTAGGTCAATTAAAAATTTCAAATCTGAGATGGATAGATTTTTGTTAGGCAAGGGTATTAAGGGCTACAGAACCAAGGCGGGTAGATGGAATTAAGATACAGATCACTCATAATCTAACTCAATGGCAGAACAGGCTTGAAAGACTGAATGGCCTACTCCTGTTCAAAGTTCCCTTTAAGGTGCGCAGGCAGTGATCTGCAAGGTCCCGCACACTCAAATTCCCAGGTCACGCACAGTGGAGAGCTGGAGCGGGGGGAGGGGCCCAACGGCCAAAGCGCGAGCAGCTGCAGAGAGCGCGGGATACAGTGCAGCTGGGGGGGGTGCAGGGAGAATTTAATCTGATTGGCTGTCAGCTCTTGTGTAGTGCTATCAGTGTGTGTGGATTGGAGGAGATGAACACGCTCTGGGCCATGGCCAGGTAGGAGTGTTGTGTTCTGTAATGTATTATCACATGGTTTGTCACATGGTTTAGTATGAGCATGCTCAGTTCGCTCTGGCCTAGTAAAACAAGCACATGGACTAGCAAGTCATCCTGTCTCTGTCCTTCATTTGTTCTCTCCACAGATATTACATTTTTGGCAATGAGAATGGAATCCCAAAGCCATTTTTAGGGACCATGGAAGGACACAGTGTTCAACCTTGGAGTGGAAAAGTTTAAGGTGAATTTGTGACACCTAAACTGAATTTTTTGCGATGTTTTACTGTTAATGTCTGTGCTTCGCCTTTGCGTGTATGTATACACAGCAACAGCAGTGTTGATTCTCACAGGTACACAGGTAGCGTGCTGAATCACTGTTCGACGGGATCAGGACAACCATGGACATGCCTACGGGATTCATCGGAAGCTTCAGCATGTATGACTGAGCTCGCAAACCATTCAGTTTTTAAATTGAGCGGATGGAGATGTTTTTTGGGGCCAATAACATTATTGAGACCAAAGACACAGATGAGAATGTTCAAGCTCAAAATAAAGTAATTTGTGAATGGGAGAAAGCAATTTCTCTAACAGAGATTGGGCCAGATGTCTACGGAACGTAAACAAACCTACTCGCGCCAGGGAAAGTGAAAGATGTGTTGTTTGAAGGCATTGTCGAGAAACTCAAGGACCATTTTGATCCAAAGCCTTTAGAAATAGCAGAGAGCTATAGGTTTACTACCAAATCCAAAAACAAAGTGAAACCATCAGTGGGTACATTGTAGCTCTTAAGAACCTGTCTTTGCATTGTAACTTCAACACATTTTTGGATTGTGCGTTGTGAGATAAGTTTGTGTGTGGACTGGTGGATGAGCGCACACTGTCCAAATTACTAAACACTCCAAATCTAATGTTTGACATAGCATGCAGAATTGCCCTATCTATGGAGATAGCGTCTAAGAATGCTAGGGAGCTCCATCCAACTCAAGTGACTAGTGCAGCTGATGTCTACAGTCACAAAGCCACCGCCAAACCTAAAGCTGGTGAGATCAAGTCAAAAGCTCGTCGGTGAGTGCAGTTCACTGAATTGTTATCGCTGCAATGGAAATCACTCACCACAGTCCTGCCAATACAGAAATGCGACGTGTTTTCACTGCCAGAAGCAAAGCCATATTTCAACAGCTTGCAGAGCTAGATCTAAAGCAGGATGTAAGAACCATTCTAGTGGCAATGTAAAGCAATGACACCAGAAGGGAGGAATTCACAATATTGAAGTGAACACACCTGATGTTGAAGAACTAGGCATCTACAGTATCTATGCCACTAGCGGCAATGCCAGCAGTTGTGAGAAAAACTCTCGTACAAAACTTTTGATCAATGACCAATATATTGATATGTGTATCAACACGGCGGCGGACTGCTCTATCATGAGTAAGGACACATGAGAGTAAGTTTAATCAAATACCACTTACAAAGAGTAGCGTAGAGTTAAAAACCTGCTCCAGAGAAAGCCAAGAGACATGTTGATGAATGGAATGTACAGTTCAGCACAATGGCCAGTCAGTAAAGCTGCCTATTATTGTAGCAAGCTACAACAACAGGCCAAACCTCATGGGCAAAGACTGGTTGAGAAAGTTAAAACTAGACTAGAAAAACAACTTCAGTGTAGAAGCGACTCAACACAATGCTGAAGTAGTACGAAAGCATGTTCACAGACAGTTATGAGGGCATCACTGGGTATGACGCGCATATCCGCATCAAGTCCAACGCGAAGCCTGTCTATTGTAAAGCAAGGCTGGTCCCTTATGCATTGAAAAGTCAGGTGGCGGAAGAGCTGGAGAAACTGAGAGAGAATGGAGTGCTAGTAAAAATTGACAAAAGTGAATGGGCTACCCCGATTGTAGTAGTGCCTAAAGCAAACAAAACTATACGCTTGTGCAGTGACTACAAAGTTACTATCAACCAAGCAGTTGACAATGAGTAGTACCCATTACCTACATCGCAAGATTTGTATACAGCACTCTCTGGGTCAAAGGTTTTCTCCAAGCTTGACCTGTCGCACGCTTATGCTCAGCTGAATTTTGACAAAAAGAGTCAACAGTATCTCACCATCAACACACACAAGTGACTGTACTCATACACCAAGCTGCCGAATGGTGTAAAGTCCTCCCCCAAAATCTTCCAGGCTACGATGGATAAGATTTTGCAAGGAGTTCCAAATTGCTTATGCAATCGAGGTGATGTGCTGATCGCAACAAGCAGCAAGGAAGAAAATCTAGAAGCATGTCAGCAGGAAGTCTCAGGTGTTGTGTCGGTACCTTTTTACCTAGACACAATTAGAACTCCTGTGATACAAATTGTGGACCGTTGTCACTTACGAGTTGTTCCGGTGAGCCATAACGGCTGAACATCTCACCAAGTTTCTCAATTGTTTTCTCTGCCGTGGCCACTTGCTACGAGCACCCACAACCACCATAAACATCTTCTCTTCGAAAGGACCGGCGAAGTCCACATGTACTCGCTGCCACACTTCTGCAGGCCAATCCCAGGGGTGTAGGGTTGCCAGCTGTGGAACATTCCGGTAGAGAACATTCCGGACCCTTTTACATGGGGAACATTGTGGTGTATGTAACCTGTTCCACCTTAAGAGAACTTAAGCCTGTTCCACCTTAAGAGATGTACTACTTTCTCTGGCTGCTGTATACGTAATACCGGTGGTGACCACCGGTATATAAGCACTGTGTAGTAATATTGTATTTAGTATAGTCCTGACCTCCAACCAGTAAAGACCTGTTGAACTTTAATCTTGTAGTCTGTGTTAGTAATTACAACTAGAACACACAGACT
Source organism: Somniosus microcephalus (assembly GCF_052327205.1). Classification (NCBI taxonomy): domain Eukaryota; kingdom Metazoa; phylum Chordata; class Chondrichthyes; order Squaliformes; family Somniosidae; genus Somniosus; species Somniosus microcephalus. The sequence goes on from NC_140988.1 coordinate 126,874,089, forward strand.
TAACAAACATGTTTTGGCTTTCTCCTCAATATTCCCATCGAGACCTGGCCACCAGAAGTAGCTTTTGCCATTTTCTTCATCCGAACCATCCCACTGTGGCCTGTATGAAGTTGTTGCAATATAGGTTCCCTCAGAGGTGGCTGAATGATGACACGGCGTCCCCAAAGAAGACAACCTGCCTGGACGGAGAGCTCATTTCTTTTTGAAACATAAGGTTTCAAACTAGGAGAATCTCCTATAGCTCTCCCTCGAATGACATCGTCCATTACCTCAGACAGGACTGGATCGTTGCTGGTGTACCTTCGCATCTGAACTGCAGTGACAGGTGCGCCCTCCACTTGTCTAAAGTAGAAGATGTCTATCTGACAAGGCTCTGGGGGAGTAACAGGCAAGGGTAGCCTCAAGAGACCGTCTGCTTTGCCATGCAAGTCTGATTTGCGATATTTGATGTCGTATGTGTGTCCTGACAACAGTAAAGCCCACCTTTGCATCCTGCTTGCAGCGAGAGACGGAATTCCGGTGTTGGGCCCGAAGATTGAAGTCAATGGACGGTGGTCCGTCAGGAGTGTGAACCTTCTCCCAAACAGGTACTGATGAAATTTTCGAATTCCAAAAACGATTTTCAAGGCCTCGCGCTCGATCTGCGCATAGTTACTCTTGGCCTTGTTCAAGGTGCGTGATGCGAAGGCGATAGGTTTCTCTTCTCCCGAAGGCATGATGTGGGATATGACTGCTCCCACACCATATGGTGATGCATCACATGCTAGCTGCACGGGTAGCTTTGGGTCGAAGTGTGTCAGGACCTCCGACTTCAGCAATGCTTTCTTTGCTTGGGCGAAAGCTTTGTTGCACAGTTCAGTCCATTTCCATGTTTTGCCTTGACATAGCAACTGATGTAACGGCTTCAGCAATGTTGCTAAGTCTGGAATAAACTTCCCATAGTAGTTAAGTAGCCCCAGAAATGAACGTAACTGGCTCACATTCTGGGGTGCTGGGGCCTCCATGATCGCCTTGACCTTTGACAGCGCCTTATGCAGGCCAGTAGCGTCAATCACATGCCCCAGGTACTCAACTGAAGACTGAAAGAATTTACATTTGTCTTTACGAACTCTGAGTCCGTATTCTTTCAGTTGTTGTAGTGTCGCATCCAAGTTCAGAAGATGATCCTCCTCATTTGTCCCAGTGACAAGGATGTCGTCCAGGTAGCACTGGACTCCTGGCAGTCCACTCAAAATCTGATCCATTGCCCTTTGGAATAGAGCAGGGGCCGACGTAATTCCAAATGGAAGGCGGCAGTATCTGCATAGCCCCTTGTGTGTCACAATTGTCAGCAGCTCCTTTGATTTGTCATCGACATGCATTTGTAGATAAGCCTGGCATAAGTCTATTTTGCTGAACTTTTGCTCTCCGGCCAGGCCCGTAAAAAGATCATCAATGAGGGGAAGAGGGTACTGTTCCGCAGACAGCACCGGGTTAATAGTCACTTTAAAATCCCCGCAGATTCAAACAGATCCATCCTTTTTCAGGACAGGAACAATGGGTGTGGCCCATTTGCTCACGCTCACAGGCTCCAGGACTCCATTCTCGACTAAGGCCTCCAAGTTAGCCTCAACTTTTGGCCTAATTGCATAGGGTACAGGTCGGGCTTTGTGAAACTTCGGCTTGCTGTCAGGTTTAATGTCCAGTCTCACGCTGATCTTTTTCATGCTCCCAAGTTCCCCATTGAAGAGTTCTGCATGTTTGTTTAACACTGCAGTCAGACCTGACTCCCCTTTTGACATCATGCAGACTGCAGGCCAGTCCAGTGTGATTTTCTCTAGCCACGCACGTCCCAGTAGCGATGGATAATTTCCCTTTACCACATATAGTGGCAGTTTTGCAGTCTGTCCGTTCAATTTAACTGTCACCTCAATGGCGCCTCTCATGGCCACAGGTTCGCCGGTATACGTCTTTAGCACAATGTTTGTTGGCTGAAGGGTAAGATGCTTTAGCATTTTGTTGTAGACAGTGCCTGAAACAAGGGACACAGCCGCGCTTGTGTCCACTTCCATCCGCACTGATTGTCCCTCCACCAGTGGTGACACCCAGTAGCCATTTGAACCACCTGCAACTGTCAGTATGTGCACCTCTTCCTCCTCAGAGGTGTCGCTCCCCTCTGTTTTGCTTGTTCCATCATACTGCACTGAATGAACACTCTTTTTCCTCTCTTGTCCAAATACAGACATTTTGCTTCCATGCTTCCCAGCTCTGTCTGTTCTTTTTTTAATCTCTACAGGCGCGTTCAATGTGACCCTTTTCGCCACAATTTCGGCATTCCAGCTCCGTACACCAGCAGTCATTAGCGTGATGGCCCATTTTCCCACAACGGTAACATGTGCCGTTCCGCGCACCTTTAGGCTCAGACGACACCTTGTGAACTCTCCCTGTTGAACTCAACTGGTGAGCCTCCTTTTCCGCCATCTCCATGGAGACACTAACTTCAATGGCCTTTTCAAGAGTAAGGTTGTCCTCAGTAAGAAGGCACTTCTGTGTGGCTGCACTTTGCAGACCACACACAAGTCTGTCTCTAATGGTGTCATTCAGCACCTCTTTGAACTGGCAGTGTTCCGACAACCTTTTTAAAGCAGCAATAAACATCATCACTGATTCCCCCTCCTCTTGATTCCGTTTGTGAAATCTAAATCTCTCAGCAATAACCAGAGGTTTTGGTGAAAAATGTGCTCCAAGAATTTCCACTAGTTGCTTATACGTTTTAGTTCCTGGCTTATCTGGCTGCACAAGGCTGCGAAGTAAATTGAATGTCTTCGGCCCCATTACACTCAAAAAGGTAGTCACGACCTTTTCGTTTGCCACCGCATTCGCCAAGACAAAATAGTCAAAACGTTCCGTATAAGCGCTCCATTGCTCCACATTTTCATCAAAATCACTGATGTTTCCTAATATAGTAGCCATCTCACGTTTCAAATTTAAATTTCTGTTTACTCACTGCACCCGTAACGTACGCAGATTCATCCGCTCCTCGTCACCACTTTGCTGTGTCGGTACCTTTTTACCTAGACACAATTAGAACTCAGAGGTTCAAACATGAAGTGCTTTATTCGAAGGGAAAAGGAAGTTCTGGAGGGTTCCGAACAAAGAGAGTTAAACTTAACCAAGAGAACACCCAACCAGTTATCTGCTGTGACAGCGCCACCACAGGTGGGAGGAGAACACACAATACATAACATCAGGCTGCTCCTCCAACACAAACCCAGCTCCCAATATCAGACTTTAAAACTCCTTCAATTTTTGCCTGATTTAAATACTGGAGGGTTTCAATAGAATTCTGCTTTTTGCAGTGAGGTGAAAGGATTGTTTATAAAATGCCACATTCCCAAAATAAGTAAGAAAGAAAGACTTGCATTTATATAGTGCCTTTCACGACCACCAGATGTCTCAAAGCACTTTACAGCCAATGTAGTACTTTTGAAGTGGAGTCACTGTTGTAATGTGGGAAACGCGGCAGCGAATTTGCACACAGCAAGCTCCCACAAACAGCAATGTGATGATGACCAGATAATCTGTTTTTGCTATGTTAGTTGAGGGATAAATATTGGCCAGGACACCGGGGATAACTCCCCTACTTAAATAGACTTTAAAAAATTAAATGCATGATTTTGTTTTGTTAATAAAAAAAAGTCAGGCAGTGGGTTGGTAAGAAAATGCATTAAAATGTAACAGTAGTGGTGATATCTGTTGAATATCACAAAGCTGTCTCACTTCAGGCATAGTTTCAAATGTCATTAGCTGCTCTGTGAAACGGTGCGAGCTGAACTTTATGCCGCAAGGGATTGGCAGCCGCACTAGCCAATCGAGTGTGGACCGGTCTTGAAGGGTAGCCAATGGGTTTTGCGATGGGTGGTGCATAGTAAGGCGATTGAAAGGTTGGATCAGCTGGGAGTGTTTTGGAAGCTTTTGGTTCAGGGACCAAAATAAGGAAAGACTTGCATTTATATAGCGCTTTTCACGACAACTGGACGTCCCAAAGCATTTTACAGCCAATTAAATATTTTCTGAAGTGTAGTCACTGTTGTATTGTTTAAATTGTAAATATTGCTCATTTTGTGGTGATACATTGTTGAAGGGCCTTGTGCACATTGTAAAAAAATATTTGCAGATATGTCGTGATGGATTCTTCCCCATAGTGACATTTTAGAAATAGAAAATGGTGAGAATGTGAAACTTCCCCCTCTATCTCTTCCCCCTTTTTCTCTCTCTCTCTCTTCTCCTCCTTTCTGTCTTGTTTCTCCCCTCTCTCTCTCGCTTCTCCCCCCTCTCTCTTCTCCCTCTCTCTTTCTCTCTTCCCCCTCTTTCTTTCTCTCTCTTCCCATCTATCTATCTTCCCCCTCTATTTCTCTTCACCCCCTCTCTCTTCCTCTCTTGACCCCTCTCTCTCTTCCCCTCTCTCTCTCTCTTCCCCTCACACTCTCATCCCCCCTCTCTCTCTTCCCCTCTCTCTCTCTCTTCCCCTCTCTCTCTCTCTTCCCCTCACTCTCTCTTACCCCCTCCCTCTCTTCCCCTCTCTCTCCACCCCCCCCACCTCCATTCCAAAAATTGCAGGGATACGGGCAAAGAGTGGGGAAGTGGGACTAACTAGATTGCTCTTCGAAAGAGCTGGCGCCATCTCGATGGGCCAAATGGCCTCCTTCTGTGCTGTACTATTCTATGTGATTCAATTTTGCTAAGTGGGAGAGTTCGGATAAGTGGGAGGTGAGGGTGTGTTTTTTGCTCTGTTTTGTTCCCCACTCCCAGGCTTGGACAATACTGCGGAGGCGGAGCAGCAAGACGAGTCAACCAAACAGGCCCCACAGACAGTATTCAAGGAGGAGGTTGGTGATCAGCTGGTTGGTTGGTTGGTTTTCTTCCTTCTCTTCTCTTTTATACCTTTAAGTTGGTAAGTCCTTTGAATAGTGGTGTGACATTATCATCTATATCCGGGCAGGGTCTTCATAACTAATAATAAGAAATTTAATTAATTATATAGAATGGAGCAGGTGATGTGTTACTGTTGCGAGATGTGGGAGCCGGTGGTCCCCATTGAGGCTCACGGTGATTACATCTGCGACAAGTGTTTGCTGCTAGAGGAACTCAAGTTCCATGTTATGGAGCTTGAGACCGAGCTTCAGACACTGCGACACATCAGGGAGGGGGAGAAGTTCCTGGACTCTATGTTTCAGGAGATGGTCACACCTATGAAGTTAATTACTGCAGATGTAGTCCGTGGTCAGGGACAGGACGGTGTGACTACGAGTGAGGAAGGTACAGGGATCCAGGATGTAGTGTTGAAGGAGACACAGCCCTTGTTCTTGTCCAGCAGGATCGAGGTTCTTACTCCCTGTGAGGGTGGGAGCGGGGACTGCAGGGAGGATGAGCAACCTGGCCACAGCACCGTGGTACAGGGGGCCATTCAAGTGGAGGGAGTAAAAAGAAATGTTGTAGTGGTAGGGGATAGTATCATTAGGGGGATAGATAGGGTTCTCTGCAGCCAAGAGCGGGAGTCCCGAAGGCTGTGTTGCCTGCCCGGTGCGAGGGTTAAGGACATCTCTTCTGGGCTGGAAAGAAACTTGGAGTGGGAGGGGAAGGATCCAGTTGTCGTGGTCCATATTGGTACAAACGACGTAGATAGGACAAGGAAGACGGTTCTGTTAAAGGAGTATGAGCAGCTAGGGGTCAAATTAAAAAACAGAACCTCAAGGGTAATAATCTCTGGGTTATTACCTGAGCCACAAGTGAATATGGCTAGGATAAATAAAATTAAAGAGTTAAATGCGTGGCTCAAAGACTGGTGTGGGAGAAATGGGTTTTGCTTCTTGGGACACTGGCACCAATACTGGGACAGGAGGGAGCTGTTCCGTTGGGACGGACTCCACTTGGCCAGTGCTGGGACTAGAGTCCTGGCGAATCATATAACTAGGGCTGTAGAGAGGGCTTTAAACTAATTAGTGGGGGGGAGGTTTCTAGAGAGCAAATAATAGAAATGACAACAGAGAAGGTCATAGACTTAGGTAGCAGTGGGGGAATTAAAAAACAGAATGTGTCAGGAAGGGACAGAAGGTAAGGAGTAAAAAGTAAAGTACTAAAAAGGGAAAAAACAGGAACTAAGTGTTACAAAACATATTTGAAAGTTCTTTATCTGAATGCATGTAGCATTCGTAACAAAATGAATGAGTTAACGGCACAAATAACGACATATGGGTATGATCTTGTGGCCATTACAGAAACATGGCTGCAGGGTGACCATGACTGGGAATTAAACATACCAGGTTATTTAACAATCAGGAAGGACAGGCAGGAAGGGAGAGGAGGTGGGGTGGCTATGTTAATAAAGGAAGGAATCACTATAATACAGAGAAATGATATTGGGTCAAAGGAGCAGGATAGTGAAACAGTTTGGGTGGAGATAAGGAATAATAAGGGGGAAAAAAACACTAGTGGGTGTAGTCTATAGGCCTCCGAACAGTTGCAACTCTGTTGGACGGAGTATTAATCAGGAAATAGTTGAGGCTTGTAATAAGGGAACAGCTATAATTATGGGGGATTTTAATTATCATATTAACTGGACAAATCAAATTGGGCAGAGCAGCCTTGAGGATGAGTTCATTGAGTGTATTAGGGATGGGTTTCTTGAGCAGTATGTAACCGAACCGACCAGGGGGCAAGCAACCTTAGATTTGGTCCTGTGTAATGAGACAGGATTAATTAAAAGTGTCCTAGTAAAGGATCCCCTTGGAATGAGTGACCATAACATGGTTGAGTTCCATATTCAATTAGAGGGTGAGAAGGTTGGATCTCAAACAAGCGTGCTGAGCTTGAATAAAGGAGACTATGAAGGTATGAGAGCGGAATTGATTAGAGTGGACTGGGAAAATAGATTAAAGGGTAAGACGGTACATGATCAGTGGTGTACATTTAAGGAGTTATTTTACAACTTCCTAAAAAAATATATTCCACTGAGGAAAAAAGGGTGTAAAAGAAAAGATAGCCATCCGTGGCTAAGTAAAGTAATTAAGGCTAGTATCCGACTAAAAACTAGGGAATATAAGGTAGCCAAATCTAGTGGGAGGATGGAAGATTGGGAAGTCTTTAAAAGACAGCAAAAAATAACTAAAAGATTGATTAAGAAAGGGAAGATAGATTATGAAAGTAAATTAGCAAAAAATATAAAAACAGACAGTAAAAGTTTCTATAGTTATATAAAAAGAAAAAGGGTGGCTAAAGTAAATGTTGGTCCCTTAGAGGATGAGACCGGGAAATTAATGGTGGGAAACATGGAGATGGCAAAAACACTGAACAATTATTTTGTATCAGTCTTTACAGTAGAGGACACTAAGAATATCCCAACACTGGACAAACAGGGGGCTCTAGGGGGGGAGGAACTAAATATGATTAAAATCACTAAGGAAGTGGTACTTGGTAAAATAATGGGACTCAAGGCGCATAAATCCCCTGGACCTGATGGCTTGCATCCTAGGGTCTTGAGGGAAGTAGCGGTAGGGATTGCGGATGCATTGGTAATAATTTTCCAAAACTCACTGGACTCAGCAAAGGTCCCGGCAGATTGGAAAACTGCTAATGTAACACCCTTATTTAAAAAGGGTAGTAGGCAGAAGGCTGGAAACTATAGACCTGTTAGCCTAACATCTGTGGTTGGTAAAATGTTAGAGTCCATTATTAAGGAGACAGTAACGGGACATTTGGATAAACATAATTTAATAGGACAAACTCAGCATGGTTTCATGAAGGGGAAGTCATGTTTGACAAATTTGCTTGAGTTTTTTGAGGAAGCAACATACAGGGTGGATAAAGGGGAACCAGTGGACGTAGTGTATTTAGACTTCCAAAAGGCATTTGACAAGGTGCCACACAAAAGATTATTGCTCAAGATAAAAAATCACGGGATTGGGGGTAATATTCTGGCGTGGGTGGAGGATTGGCTCTCTAACAGAAAGCAGAGAGTTGGGATAAATGGTTCGTTCTCAGATTGGCAACCAGTAACTAGTGGTGTTCCGCAGGGGTCAGTGCTGGGTCCCCAACTCTTTACAATCTATATTAACGATTTGGAGGAGGGGACCGAGTGTAACATATCAAAGTTTGCAGATGATACAAAGATGGGACAGAAAGTAGTGAGTGAGGAGGACATAAAAAACCTGCAAAGGGACATAGACAGGCTAAGTAAGTGGGCAGAGATTTGGCAGATGGAATACAATACTGGAAAGTGTGAGGTTATGCACTTTGGCAGGAAAAATCATAGAGCAAGTTATTATCTTAATGGCAAGAAACTGGAAAGTACTGTAGTACAAAGGGATCTGGGGGTCCTGGTGCACGAAACTCAAAAAGTTAGTATGCAGGTGCAGCAAGTGATCAAGAAGGCCAATGGAATGTTGGCTTTTATTGCTAGGGGGATGGAATATAAAAACAGGGAGGTATTGCTGCAGTTGTACAAGGTATTGGTGAGACCGCACCTGGAATACTGCATACAGTTTTGGTGTCCATACTTAAGAAAAGACATACTTGCTCTCGAGTCAGTACAAAGAAGGTTCACTCGGTTAATCCCGGGGATGAGGGGGTGGTCATATGAGAAGAGGTTGAGTAGATTGGGATTCTACTCATTGGAGTTCAGAAGAATGAGAGGCGATCTTATTGAAACATATAAGATTGTGAAGGGGCTTGATCGGGTGGATGCGGTGAGGATGTTCCCAATGATGGGTGAAACTAGAACTAGGGGGCATAATCTTAAAATAAGGGGCTGCTCTTTCAAAACTGAGATGAGGAGAAACTTCTTCACTCAGAGGGTGGTAGGTTTGTGGAATTTGCTGCCCCAGAAAGCTGTGGAAGCTACATCATTAAATAAATTTAAAACAGAAATAGATAGTTTCCTAGAAGTAAAGGGAATTAAGGGCTACGGGGAGCGGGCAGGAAATTGGACATGAGTCTAGGTTCGGAATGGTCATGGCCCTGTGGGTAGTGGAGTGGGCCCAGGGGCCGTGTAGCCTAGTTCTGCTCCTACTGTGTTCTAATTCTGTGTTAGATTTCAGGAGATGGTTTTATTCCTGTTCCTGGCTGGGGTGGAGATCGCCTTTACAGAAGGTAAGTACTGTAGAAAATATAGGGACAGAGTGATCTCCTGGAAGTATTTCGATCGCCTAGATGGGTCGGAGAGGAATTTCCCAGATTTTTTTCTCCCAAATTGGCCATTGGGTCTTTATCTGGTTTTTCGCCTCTCCCGGGAGATCACATGGGTTCGGGTGGATGCAGAGTGATAGAAGATTTGAGGTTAGGATCAGATCAGCCATGATCTTATTGAATGGTGGAGCAGGCTCGAGGGGCCGATCGGCCTACTCCTGCTCCTATTTCTTATGTTCTTATGTTCTTATGTAATACGCTGCTTTGTGATGCAGTTCAGAAAGAATTGTGCCAAAGACTCGAGTGGCAGTTGTATCAAGGCAAGCGGCAGCAATGTCTGTCAATGTCTCTGAATCCTTCCCTAGCAGTCAGGAGCTTGCTCAGGGTGCGCACGGTTGCTAGGACACGGTTTAAACAATCCCACACTCGATCCCTTGGCTATCCTGCTCAGGTTAAAGCACATGCAAAGAGACAGACAACTTCAACCCTCCCCAACCTGCAGTTAGCAGCTTTCTGCAAACGTTTCACCTCTTTCAATCGATTTTCTTTATTAGCCAAAAAAAAAGTGGGTGAGTTGAAAGATTTGGATAAAATCCAAACACGGTAAATAAAATAATGTTGTATATTTAAAAACTGAGTGCATGCCAAATCATCTTGGGGAAACACGTTTTTAAAATAGTAAAACTGATTTGCAGGTACCTATTGCACAGTATGCATCCTAAACTGACCCTGAAACCTAGAGGCAACGTTTCTCATAAATCTCAAAAATTGTTACTAAACTTGAATCTAACTTGAAGAACTGTGTGGTATTCTATTCCTGCCGTCCTTTCTTAACAAGTAGAGCTGCCAATCGCTTCACAGCGACCTTGCTTGTTCAGAAAAATGGGTTTCTGCTTTCTTCTTTCTGTTAATGCAGCTAAGAGCGAGGAAGGCGTACGTGCGGCTAAAGTTGTACGAAATCTGTGTCAATTTTGACTTCAGCACGTTAGAATCAACTGGTTTTTAGTGAGGGAAACGCATTCAGCGTGTAATAAAACCCAGCTTTAAGTGGAGACTGTTCCGATTACTAAACACTTAATAATAGCAGTCAACACGGCAGAATCATTTAATTTGGGTCAGGTGAATGAAAGTTGTTGTTGTTGTAAACTGTGCCCATGGACAAGGTGGTGCTCAGAGGAGTTTGTGGCCCACTCAGTACAAATAAAAATTAGAGGGAACATTGCCCCTGTTCCTATATTCCTATCTCAAGTCTCTGTTCATAACTATAGTTTCCCAACCCTGGAATCATCCTGGTGAATCTGCTGTAACACTGGGGATCATTTTCAACTCATCAATGGTTGCTCCTCTTAGTCTTCTTTGCTCCAGTGGAAATAATCCCAGTATCTCAAGACTCTCATCATAACTATAGTTTCTCATGCCTGGTATCATCCAGACTAATGAGATGATGGCTGTAAGTGCCCAATGTGCTGTGGGCTCCTGTCCAGTTGGTGCAGCCTTAATGCAGTACCTATTGGACAGGAGCTGATAACAATAAACTGCCCCTAATTTCATACTAATTGTCAATAACACTCGGAGAAGCTAGAGGATGTGGAGTGGAAATTGAAAGATTTTACAGTGATGCTCCTCTGGGATTAGGGGTGAGGCACATTATTGGGACAGAGCAGGGTACACCTTTACCTTGTATCACAAGGGGTTTTCACACTTCCTGGGTTTGGGGGAGAGAAAATCCAAACTAATTTTAATGTATTACTTTTCCGCATTTAGGCTGTCTTGTGTATCCACTCTCCAATAAATTGGTTGGGGGCCATGTTTTGAAAACTAAAGCCTGGTCTTCTGCATGTGCCTCCTATGAGAGAATAGAGGCACACAATAGTAAAAATACTGCTCCTATGGTTTTTTTTAAATGTTTCTTAATTTAAAAATAAACAGCCACTGAGCCACCCTAGACCATCCTGCTTACTCACGCAATTATTCATTGCCACACAAGATGCTGTTACGCCGAACCAGATCAGCGTGTTTAGTGGGTCAAAGCAGCAGCAGCAAATCAGGAGACACACACAAAAAATGGAATAGGTAAAGACACAGACACATGGTCAAGCGGGTAACTAGGCAGACAAACGGACAGTCTGTTGGACTGTCAGATTGATGGAAAGAAAGACACTGCAAAGCAGCTCCCCCTATTGGATCACTAAAAATGTGGCTATACTCCCCTCTCAAGTCCTACTAGGGATGGTAATGAAAACCAAGAATCAGTGATGACAATAATGCCCTTCAAAATGATGTTCTGTATTAATGGGTGCCGGCAATTATTCTGCAATATCCTTGTTTGATTTTAACTACTGCCTTCTGATTGCTAATTCCACTTAAAAACTCAATCTATTAGTTGAAAAAAATAATATTTTGGGACACTTATATATGTCTGCCAAGGTGCAAAATAAATTCAGTACTGAGGGGGTTCTGAGTAAAGTTCTGTTTGCTCAAGCATACTTTTTTCATTCCATTACTGAAATGATTTTTTGAACCATTTTTTTAAACAATTTACCTTTGCGCCCGACCTCAATCAGATAAAAATCAAAGTAAATCAGTGTCAATATGAATGTCAACACAAGCAATTACGAAGCTGTGAGCTTGGCAGTGACCCTAGAAGATTACAAAATATGACCTGTCAGATAGAAGGAGATAGCTTGATCCCTTTGCTTTTTTTTCATTAGATGTCGACTGAAAATTGAGCTGGAGAGACAAGCATTGATTTTCACATGATTTTAAAGGTAGACAGGAACGATTGTACAGAACAGGCAGGTATCTGATTCTGCTGACATACATTCCAAACAGAAACAGTAAAAAACAGCAGTACAGCAAAAATCCTCTAATGACATCATTAATGGAATTAAGTCCCGGTGGTTTTTGGCAGGTGTGGTCTAATTGATGGATTGAGAGTCACTGTCATGTAGAGACAGAAGTGAATCTGGGATTGGTGGCTCCAGGCAATCCCTACTGTACAAAGGAATCCAGTGCTGAATGAGATTAATTGAATAGCTTTCAGAAGTTTTGACACTGAAGAAAAGTTAAACACTATTCCTGTAAATGTACGGTCTGCTCTTACTTGCTCTGCCTTGATATTGTCTGCGACTAAACACAAAATATAAATAATTCTTCATGGAGATAACTCCACATTGCAAGGGAAGACCTTCCCTTGAAGCTTCAGCAGAGAGCAGCACCCTTGTCTCAAGGCACATTTGGAGACATAAGCTTGGGAATTGTTGTCATTATGAAGCATTACACCAGGGGTGAGCAATAGGGGGCAGCAATGTCAAAAGTGCAAGTACACAGTACTTGCACATCTCCCAGCATGAACAAAACTGCTGGAGGGTGAAAATGGGCTTCAGTTGCTAATGCACGCAATCATGCAGAACATCCATTTAGGGGGCAGTTTGGCTATTTAAGAAGGCCTTGCCCCACGATGCCGCTGTAATGCATCACTAGTCCAATGCTTTATTTTTCACCCAGATGGAATAAGGCATTAAGGATGAAACTGCTGGAGCCTTTATTTAAGTAGAGCCAATTAAAATATCACTTTCCGCTTTTTAGTTTTTGTGCACCATGAAGACTGTGCTCAGTTCACCACTAGTAATGGACTTGGCAGAGAAAGACCAGAATAAACAGGAAAGGGTGCCTATGATAGTCATAGAGTCATAGAGTTATACAGCACAGAAAGAGGCCCTTCGGCCCATCGTGTCTGTGCTGGCCATCAAGCCCTGTCTATTCTAATCCCATTTTCCAGCACTTGGTCCGTAGCCTTGTATGCTATGGCGTTTCAAGTGCTCATCTAAATGCGTCTTGAATGTTGTGAGGGTTCCTGCCTCTACCACCCTTTCAGGCAGTGAGTTCCAGATTCCAACCACCCTCTGGGTGAAAAAGTTTTTCCTCAAATCCCCTCTAAACTTCCTGCCCCTTACCTTGAAACTATGCCCCCTGGTTATTGAACCCTCTACTAAGGGGAAAAGTTCCTTTCTATCTACCCTATCTATGCCCCTCATAATTTTGTACACCTCAATCAGGTTCCCACTTAGCCTTCTCTGCTCCAAGGAAAACAACCCCAGCCTGTCCATTCTTTCTTCATAGCTGAAGCGCTCCAGCCCAGGTAACATCCTGGTGAATCTCCTCTGCACCCTCTCCAATGCAATCACATCCTTCCTATAGTGTGGCGACAAGAACTGCACACAGTATTCCAGCTGTGGCCTAACTAGCGTTTTGTACAGCTCCATCATAACCTCCCTGCTCTTATATTCTATGCCTCGGCTAATGAAGGCAAGTTTCCCATATGCCTTTTTAACCACCTTATCTACCTGTCCTGCTGCCTTCAGGGATCTAGGTACATGCACACCAAGGTCCCTCTGATCCTCTGTCCTTCCTAGAATCCTACCATTCATTGTGTATTCCCTTGCCTTGTTTGTCCTCCCAAAATGCATCACCTCACACTTTTCAGGGTTAAATTCCATTTGCTACTGTTCTGCCCATCTAACCATCCCATCTATATCGTACTGTAGCCTGAGGCTTCCCTCCTTGCTATTTACCACTCCACCAATTATCGTGACATCTGCGAACTTACTGATCATACCTCCTACATTCATATCTAAATCATTAATATACACTACAAACAGCAAAGGACCCAGCACCGATCCCTGCGGTACACCACTGGACACAGGCTTCCAGTCACAAAAACAACCTTTGACCATCACCCTCTGTCTCCTGCCACTAAGCCAATTTTGGATCCAATGTGCCAAATTGCCCTGGATCTCATGGGCTCTTACCTTCTTGACCAGTCTCCCATGTGGGACTTTTGTCAAAAGCCTTACTGAAGTCCATGTAGACTACATCAACTGCACTACCCTCATCCACACACCTAGTCACCCCCTCGAAAAATTCAATCAAATTGGTCAGACATGATCGCCCCCTGACAAAGCCATGCTGACTATCCCTGATTAATCCCTGTCTCTCCAAGTGGAGACTAATTCTGTCCCTCAGAATTTTTTCCAATAATTTCCCTACCACTGATGTTAGGCTCACTGGCCTGTAATTCCCTGGTTTATCCCTACTACCCTTGAATAATGGTACTACGTTAGCTGTTCTCCAGTCCTCTGGCACCTCCCCTGTGGCCAGAGAGGTTCTGAAAATTTGTGTCAGAGCCCCTGCAATCTCCTCCCTTGCCTCACACAGCAGCCTGGGATACATCCCATCAGGGCCTGGAGATTTATCCACTTTTAAACCCGCTAAAACCGCTAGTACCTCCTCCCTCTCAATACTAATTTGTTCAAGTATATCACAATCCCCCTGCCTGATTTCTATGCCTACATCACCCTTCTCCATAGTGAACACAGATGCAAAATATTCATTTAAAACCTCACCTACATCTTCCGGCTCTACACACAGATTGCCACTTTGGTCCCTAATGGGCCCTACTCTTTCCCTGGTTATCCTCTTACCCTTAATATACTTATAAAATACCTTGGGATTTTCCTTTATTTTGCCCGCCAGTGTTTTTTCATGCCCCCTCTTTGCTCTCCTAATTTCTTTTTTAAGTACCCCCCTGCACTTTCTATACTCCTCTAAGGCCTCCACTGTTTTTAGTCCTTTGTATCTGCCAAAAACCTCCCTTTTTTTCCTAATCCATTCTTGTATATCCCTTGATACCTGGGCTTGTTGGTCCCACCATTGACCTTTATGGGAACATGTTGGTGTTGTACTCTCTCTATTTCCTTTCTGAAAGACTCCCATGATGTCAGGTGTACCATCAAGTCCCCTCACTCACTACACAATGGGGTTCCGTGTGCCTGGTAATAATAGTAGAGATGTGCCTGAGGGAATGGAGTTCAACAGGAAAGCATTGACAGAGCAGTGCAAGCTCCTTCAGGAAGATCTCTGTACAGCAGGCAGTAACTGCATGGCACTGCCAGTGACCTTCAGAGTCAGCTTGGGACTCCGTTTTTATTCATGGGCCTTTTCCAGGCTAGCACAGAGAACATCTACAGTGTCAACTAGTTTGCTGCCCACAGATGTGTAAAGGAGTTGATTACATTATTCAGCATAGTCAATGACTTTGTAACTTTCATCACTGACAAACAGCGGTACTGTGAGAGGGCAGCACTTTATTTCTGTAGAACTGCTTGCTTTCCAGAGTCGGAAGAGTTGCTGTGCCCTGTATGATCCAAAAGGAATTTTTGTTTCTTCAAATGTGAACTAGTGCAATCTTTTGCTGGGCTCAGGCTTTATTGTACCAATGACAAATAAGTGCTCAGCACAATGTTCAAGTGAAGTTTTATAATTCCTCCAGTATGTAGTGTGTGAATGTTGGCAGTATGACCTGGTGCAGTGCTGCTCCCTGATGCTTCTGCTTTGTGTGACACTGAATCTATCATTCCTGCATGATTCTTTTGTTAAGGCACAAGTATATGGCCAGCTGCAGGGTTTTACTGACAGTCTGCTGGATTTTGGTGGCCCTCGACCTCTCTGGGCTGTGTGTTTTAAGGGCCTGCATTTGATTCAGCCACATCTGAAACTGTGGTGGTTGACTGGTGTCTGCTTCAAGCTACCCGATCCTCCTCCCGTGTCTGATGTGCCAGGCATTTTAGGGATGGTGACCATCAATTCCTTAAAATGTGTGCCTCCTCTCCTTAAGTCCTTGCAGAAGGGTGTGAAGTTCTTGATCTGTAAAATTGGGTTTCCCTTATTCAGGAATGATTAAACAGTTGCCTTTGGCTTCCAAGTGCTATTTCAGATGCTTAACTGCTTCCTGATTGCAGTTCATAGCTGATTAACAGGAATAACAGTTGTTCCCTTCTTATTGGCTGAACTATTATGTGGGGGGGGAAGTCCACATTTTATCCACAGACTGAAAACAGCAAAACTGTGAATGAACAAGCAAGAGTAAATTCTCTCAGAAACTTTTAGTAACACACAGTTAACCCCCAAATAATGCACCAACAGCTATATCTAGGCTATAGGTGACATTGGTTGATTAAAGGCAACCAGCAATGGCCACCTGGATTGGCAACAAGCTACATCCAGACTGTAGAACGGCTGTTAGTTGAATCTATCACAGGTTATAATTGGCAACTTGCAGTCGACAAAGTCCCACCAATAGAACTGGATGATTTCAAGGTATGTTTTCCCATTTTCTAGGCTCTTTCAACTGCCCCATTTAAAATAGACAATGGCAACTTTGTCCATTTGGATGCTAGGTGTACAGCTTTTAAGGACAAATATTAGATCAGTTTGGTATTTCCTATTTCTTTGTTGGCAGCCTCTCTCTTCTATCTGGTGAGGCTGGAAGCTCAACAAATGAACAAGTTTCCACAGCTCTCTGTACCTTTCTTATGTACTCAGTAGATGGAGAATGCCCCAGCAGCTATTGCATTCAGTCACACCTATAGAGCCACGACTGCAGGCATGCATATTAACACTCATCAAGCTGACAGCAGTAGGTTACACCTTTACTTGTAGGTGGAAGCTTCATCAGCTTCATCAGCTTCATGAGCAGGGTTAATAACAGGTCAAAGGCGGTGTCTTATACATATGTGTATACAGTGTTGTAAATATGAAATAAAGACTTGCAGTATAGGATTGCCAACCCTCCAAGATTATCCTGGAATCTTCAGGAAATAAAGATTAATCTTCTCGGCACTGCAGCTGGCAGTAGGAGAAAAATCATAAGGGCATTAAAAAATTGTTTTTTTTTAAGTTTTGTTTTATTAGTTAAAAAAAATATTGGAAATGGGAAAAAGGCTGTTTGACTGGCAGAGTGGTTGGAGACCGGAGGTCATCTGATGAAACTTCCAGGAATATGTCTAAGCAGAGTTGGCAGCCCTATTTCTATAGTGCCTTTCACCTCAGGAAGTCCCAAAGCACTTCACAACCAATTCACCACTTTTGAAGGGTAGTCAGTGTTGTTATATCAGCACAAAAAAGCAGCCAATTTACACATAGCAAGAAATAACAACAGAGAATGCTGGAAACACTCAGCAGGCCAGGCAGCATCTGTGGAGAGAGAAACAGAGTTAACATCAGGTCTGTGACCCTTCGTCAGAACTGGTAAAAGTTGGAGATGTAACCGGCTTTAAGCAGGTGCAGTGGCAGAGAGAGGGGGGGAGGAAGGAACTAAAGGTTCAGTCTGTGCTAGATTTGAAGGCAGGAGAGATTAAATGTTGCAAATGGGGTGGCAGAATCATCAACAGCTGCTGCCTGAAAAAAATGGGGGGGTTTATAGTCTGAAATTGTTGAACTCAATGTTGAGTCCAGAAGGCTGTAAAGTGCCTAATTGAAAGATGAGGTACTGTTCCTCAAGCTAACGTTGAGCTTCATTGGAACAGTGTACTCTTTTGATAAGTACGTAAACAAATTTGACTGTAAATTAACAAAACTTTAAATGAACCTTAACAAATCAAATTAAAATTTGGTTGTCTGGGTTGATAACGCACTCCAGTCCCTGCGGTGCCCACCGGTCGCGGAAGTACTCAAGCGTGCCGGCGGACACCGCGTGCTCCATCTCCAGGGCCACCCGGGCGCGAACATGGCTGCGGAAGAGAGGCAGGCAATCTGGCTGAACGACCCCCTCGACCGCCCGCTGCCTGGACCAATTAATGGCTTTTTTAGCCAGGCCCAGGAGCAGTCCTACGAGGAGGTCCTCCAACCTGCCCGCTCCCCTCCGCACCGGGTGACCGTAGATCAAGAGCGTGGGACTGAAGTGCAACCAAAAATCGAGGAGCAGCCCCTTCAAGTAATGAAAGAGGGGCTGCAACCTCTCACATTCTACGTAAACGTGAAAAACGGACTCCAAGTATTAATTCCGGGATTACCTGAAAGAACAGTGGCCCCGACGTGATTCTAATCTGGAGTCAGACGCGTTACCGTTGTGCCACGAGGTCCACCATTGGAACAGTGTAAGAGGCCAAGGACGCAGAGGTCAGAGTGGGAGTGGAGCGGAGAATTAAAGTGACCGGATGCTCGGGGTCACCCTTACGGACTGAACGGAGGTGTTCCACAAAGCAGTCACCTAATCTGCGTTTTGTCTCCCCAATGTAGAGGAGACCGCATCGTGAGCAGCGAATACAGTATATTAAATTGCAAGAAGTACAAGTAATTCGCTGTTTCACCTGGAAGGGGTGTTTGGGGCCCTGGACAGTGGGAAGGGAGGAGGTAAAAAGGCTGTAGTGTATGTACCTTTAAGAGGAGAACTACTTTTACAGCTCCTGTATACTGTAGTACCGGCAGTGACCACACCTGTATATAAACCCTGAGTAGGGTTCTGTAGTGTTAGTTTTTAGAATACCCTCATCCAGTAAACACCTGTTGATTGTTCATCTGCAGTCTCTGTCTATTTATTGAAGAACACCATACCTCAAGATTCACGGATTTAACAGTGGCGACGAGGCAGATTCGGACCTACCTGCAACTCTGCATTTCCTCCCAGGGATTCGCTCCTGGAGGACAGTGGAAGAAAGTTGAGGCCAGAAGCACGGGTGTCGACCACGAGCAACCGCCCAGTCATCCAGCAGAGATTGAGCATCGCAGGGGAGGCTGTTGAGAGCTGGGCTTGGTTCTCCAGTCACAACGATCCAGCGCAACAGGCTGGCAACAGGTACGGCACAGACCCTTCCCGGACAGCGGCGGCTGGAGCCGACCGACGGCACAGAAAAGGCCGAGCAGCGTCGATGGGGTAAGAGAGAGGGTAAAGCGCACAGGGCGCAGCCGGGGGTTGAAGACCGAGCGGCGTCGACGGAAAACAAAAAGAGAGAGAGGGTAAAGCACAGCTGGGGTTCAGGACCGAGCGGCGTCAACGAGAGAGGCGCGCAGGAAAACGCGCAGAGCGCAGCCAGTGCTCAAGGGCTGAGCAGCGTCCGCGGGGGAAGAAAGGAAGCGCGGGAGATGCCATTTGAGCTGCAGCGGAGAAGAAGGGCGAGCGCGGGAGACGCCATTTTTGAAGCCGCAGCGGAGAAGAAGGGCGAGCGCGGGAAGAAAGGGAAGCGTGGGAGACGCCATTTTGAGCCAGCGGAGAAGAAGGGAGAGCGCGGGAGACACCATTTTAGCCAGTCTAACCACACCCAGGGATGCCGAAGAGTGGCAGTGTCACAGCGTTCGACAATGAAGTCGAAGATTGGGCGACATATGTAGAACGTATTGAAGTGTACTGCAAGGCGAATGAAGTGCCAGATGCCAGGAAAGCACTGGTATTGTTGAATTCCATGGGTGCAAAAATGTATGGCTTACTGCGAAACCTAGTTACCCCAGAGAAGCCAGTGGATAAGGATTTTGAAAGCATAGTGTCAATCCTACAGGACCACTTAAACCCCACACCGCTGCTGATAGCAGAAAGATTTAAGTTTCACAAAAGGAACCAGCATAAAGACGAAAGTAATGATGAGTATTTAACGGAACTGCGCAAGCTATCGAAACACTGCCAGTTTGGAACGGGACTAGCAGATACGTTAAGGGACAAGTTTGTGTGTGGGCTTCAAAGTGAAGGAACCCAGAAATGGCTTCTATCAGAAAAGGATCTTACGCTGGACAAGGCTTTCAGCATGGCAGTATCACACAAAGCAGCCGCACGGGGTGCTGCAGAGATACAACGGAGACTGCAAGAATATGGCACCAATGAAATGTCATATGGAGCAGTGAAGTGTTATCGCTGCGGCAGAACAACATGACCAGAAGGATTGTTGGTTCAAGGACCAAGTGTGCAGACAGTGTGGAAAAGCAGGACACATAGCAAGAGTCTGCAGGTCGGGAAAGAAAACCAGCAGCAAGAAATCTCCACAGGAGAAGTACAAGAAGGTACATAAGGTGACGGAGAGTAGTTCAGACTCCGGAAGCAAGGAGCTGGGTTGTCTGAAACTACATAATGTAATCAAAATGGAGGATCACCAAACTATCTGGGTCACACTCAAGATAGACGGAGTCCAAGTGAAAATGGAATTGGACACAGGATCAGCCCTAACAATCATAAACCGAAGGGACTACAAGCGGCTATTCTCACATAGACCCTTGAGAGATACAGCGATTGTCTTGAAGACGTACACGGGGCAAAAAGTCTACCCCAAAGGAAAAATAAGGGTGAACGTGATATACAACGGCAAGGAAACAGCAAAAATGGACCTATATGTATTGCCAGATGGAGGACCACCACTACTAGGACGTGAATGGATCCGGAAGATAGAGTTAGATTGGCATTCCATACAAGCACTGATGGTAGAGGCCAAAAAGGATGACGATGTCACACCTGGACAACTGTCAAAAATGCTAACTGACGCACAAGAAGTGTTCCAGGAGGGACTCGGAACACTAAAAGGCATAACAGCGACGATCAAAATAGAGGAAATGCAAGCCCAAAGTTTTTTAAGGCCAGACCGATGCCTTATGCGATTCGCCCAGCCGTCGAAGCAGAGCTGGAAGGTTTGGAATGTTCAGGAGTACTGTCCAAAGTGGACTGGAGCGAGTGGGCTATACCCATCGTTCCTGTAATGAAGAGGTCGTTGAGTAATACGCCTGGGGAACCAAAGAAGGTTCGCATCTGTGGGGACTTAAAGGTGACAGTGAACCCAGTCCTTCACACGGTACAATATCCGCTTCCGCGGATTGAAGATATTTTCGCCTCGCTATCTGGAGGAAAACGCTTCACTAAGATTGATCTGGCCCAGGCGTACCTGCAAATGGAGGTAGAAGAAGCCTCGAAACAATACCTCACGATCAACACTCACAAAGGTCTCTACCAATACAACGGGCTGGTGTTCGGGGTAGCATCAGCTCCGGCTATTTGGCAAAGGGCAATGGATCAAGTCCTGCAAGGGATTCCAGGGACCCAGTGTTATTTGGACAACATCCTGGTCACGGGCGAAAATGACAGTGATCACCTCGCCAACCTGGAGCAGGTGCTCACTAGATTTAAGGAATATGGGCTCCGAGCTAATCGCCACAAATGCGAGTTTTTCCAGAAGCAGATCTCGTGTTGTGGCCACGTTATCGATGAAGAGGGGTTACATAAGTCTCCTGAAAAGATTGAGGCAGTAGTCAAGGCTCCAGCACCGGAAAATGTGTCACAACTGAGGTCGTTCCTCGGGCTGGTGAACTACTACCATAAGTTCTTGCCAAATTTGTCTACAGTATTACACCCACTGAACGCCCTACTGCAAACGGGGGTACCATGGAAGTGGAATGACAAATGTAAACGAGCTTTCCAGAAGTGCAAAGAATTGATCACATCAAAAGAGGTGTTGGCTCATTTCAACCCAGCACTACCAATTCGGTTGGCGTGTGATGCATCACCCTATGGTATTGGAGCGGTGCTATCGCACAAATTCCCGGACAGTTTCGAGAGGCCAGTAGCCTTTGCGTCTCGGTCACTAACCTCAGCCGAGCGCAACTACGCCCAGATTGACAGGGAGGCCCTCAGCCTAGTGTGGGGAGTGAAAAAGTTCAACCACTATCTGCACGGGCAGAAGTTCACCTTGCTGACTGACCACCAACCACTTGTCTCCATCTTTAATCCAAAGAAGGGCGTTCCGGTGATGACTGCACAACGGCTACAAAGATGGTCCGTTTTTCTAGCGGCGAACCAATATGAAATAGAGTATAAGGGCACGAAACAGCATGGAAACGCTGATGGGCTATCACGCCTGCCACTGCCTACTGTGGAGGAAGTACCAGCAGTGGACCCTGTCGAAATATTTTATTCAACTATAATTGAACGCTTGCCAGTAACTAACGCGGATATAGAGAAGGAGACCCGAAATGATCCGACACTGTCTCGGGTATATGATTTGACGGTGAAGGGATGGCCAACACATGGTGACTCACTGTTGCCAGCATTCTCATCCAGAAGAGAACAGCTGTCAGTATGCCAAGGGACATTGATGTGTGGATCCCGAGTGGTAATTCCACCCAAGTTAAGGGAGAGAGTGCTCAATGAGCTTCACGAAGGCCATCTGGGAGGGGTGAAAATGAAAAGCCTTGCTAGGGCTTATGTGTGGTGGCTGGGGCTTGATCAACAAATCGAGGACCTAACAAAGAGCTGCTCAGGATGCCAGAAGGTCCAAAATGCACCACCACATGCCCCTCTACACCCATGGGAGTGGCCCTCCTCTCCATGGCAACGGGTGCATATTGATTTTGCTGGTCCATTCATGGACTCAATGTTCTTGATAGCAGTGAATGCGCACTCGAAATGGCCTGAGGTGATCAAAATGTCCTCCACCACTACGGAGAAAACGATTGCAGTCCTACGGACTATATTTGCCAGGAACGGCTTGCCAAAGCAGATTTGCTCTGATAACGGACCACAGTTTGTGTCCGAAGAGTTTCGGAAATTTATGAGAAGAAATGGGGTAAGGCATTACACATCCGCCCCGTATCATCCAGCCACAAATGGATTGGCTGAGAGGTTCGTACAAACCTTTAAAAAGGCAGTAAGGGCCATGTGCGATGACGACA
Source organism: Somniosus microcephalus (assembly GCF_052327205.1). Classification (NCBI taxonomy): domain Eukaryota; kingdom Metazoa; phylum Chordata; class Chondrichthyes; order Squaliformes; family Somniosidae; genus Somniosus; species Somniosus microcephalus. Next base: position 126,896,730 of record NC_140988.1, read on the forward strand.
TTCCACTGCAGCATAAGGTGGACAATTTCCTGTTAGCCTACAGAAATGCGACACATGCAATTACCAACCAGACCCCGGACATGATGTTCTTTAACCGAAGGTTGAGATCTCGTCTGGATTTGCTCAGACCAAATGTACGAAGAAATGTTGAGAATAAGCAATTCCAGCACATCAATGAGAAGCCGACAAGGAGCTTCAATGTAGGACAACCAGTCTTGGCCCGCGACTACTGAACAGAGAAATGGCAACCAGGAACGATATGCACACGGCAGGGGCCACTGATGTACACAGTGGATGTTGGGGAGAACATTGTGAGACGCCATGTCGACCAGATCCTAGCGTCACAGGAACGAGTCAACCCCATGTCTCGCGTACCTGGTGATGAACCCGACATACCGGTAGCATCTACCCCAGAAACAGTAGCATCGGAAGCTGATGAACTAACCGACGACAGGGGGCCAGAATCACCTCCGCACCAAGAGCAAGACATTCAGGAAAGGCGCTATCCAGAAAGGATCAGGAAGCGGCCCCAAAGACTGAATTTATAAATGGACTATTTCAGTTAATGTGCATGTTAAAAGTGTTAACTGTTAAATGAATGTTATGGTACTGTTAATCTAAAAGGGGAGGAATTGTAGTGTATGTACCTTTAAGAGGAGAACTACTTTTACAGCTCCTGTATACTGTAGTACCGGCAGTGACCACACCTGTAGAAAAACCCTGAGTAGGGATCTGTACTGTTGGTTTTTAGAATACCCTCATCCAGTAAACACCTGTTGATTGTTCATCTGCAGTCTCCGTCTATTTATTGAAGAACACCATACCTCAAGATTCACGGATTTAACAAGGGCATCTCCTGCGCTTGCACGGGAAGGTGCCGTGTGGAGGGGAGGGGCTGTTGGGGGTGATTGAGGAGTGGACCAGGGTGTTACGGAGGGAGCGGTCCCTTCGGAATGCTGAAAGGGGAGGGGAAGATGTGTTTGGTGGTGGGATCGCGTTGGAGATGGCGGAAATGGCGGAGGGTGATCCGTTACACATAGCAAGGTCCGACTAATAGCAATGAGATGAATGGCCAGGATATTGGGGAAAACTCCCTGCTCCTCTCTGAAGATGCGCTGTGGCATCTTTTGCATCCACCAGAATGCGTAGGCCCAGCCTGGGTTTCACATCTCCACCAAAAGGCAATGCGTCACTATTGCACTGAAGCATCAACTTAGATTATCCGCTCACATTTTAGAGCAGGTGCTGAAGTCTACAGTGGGATTTAAATCCCCAATCTCCTGATTCAGAGGTGAAAGTGGGAACACTAAGCCAGGCTGACACTTAAGGTAATAAAGCAAGGCTTGGGCTTTCCACCACCCCAAAAAAATTGTCATTTATTTTTGAAAATCTAAAATTCTTAAGGTAAATAAATATGCTTCACAAAGGCTGGGAATTCCCCAGTGCTGCACCCACTCCATCGCTAAACTTGTCGGAATTGCAGCGGAAACCATGTTTCCAGTGAAGTTACGGTGGTGGACGGGAGCCTACATATAGCCATGCTTTCTTGACCATGCTTTTGGTCAACCCCACCCTCAGTGTAGTCTTTTGAGAGTGATTGCTAGCAAGGCGTATTAGTCCTTCTGCTAATGCTCACCCGTATGGGGGAGCCTGAAGACCATTTTGGGATGGCGCAGGCGATCTCGATCGGTTACGCATGTGCCTAGGCTCCGGAGAAGCGACTGGAGAGGAAACCAGAAATGGGACCTGCCGAAGCATGTTGCCTTGCCAAGCCTGGAGCCTTGCTGCCCGGGGTGTTTGAGCTCGACAATACTGATATAACCCACAACAAAAAAAGGCAAAAATGTAGAGCAGTGGAACAGTTTGTGAAGATTTAATAAAAGGATAGGGATTATTTGATTAGAAAATAATGAGTGAGTTCTTCAACTGATTGATGCACCTCTATAAATTATCATATTACTCATTACACATTTTCCTACAATTTGACCATTTGGTAGTTTTATAATTACATACAATTATATCTAAGATGCAACATAGTTAATATGCTCCAACTACAATAAATATGGTTAGATTTCACTACTGTTATGAATCGGTGTATTGTACACCCTCCCCTTCCCCCCCCCCCTCCACACACACACCCCACGCACACAGGCACCCACAACCCACACATGTGCGCCCAGACACATGCAGTCCACAGACACGCGCCCTACAAACGCGCGCCCCCCCACACACACACCCCCCACACACCCATCCCCCGCACACTCACACACCCCCCTGCACATACATGCCCTCCTGCATGCTCGCAGGCGCATGCGCACCCCCCCCCCCCACACACGCAGGCGCCCCCACCCTCGTTGCAGACTAGTCCCTCTGATTTTTTTCTTCTTGAACTTTGAAACAATTGTTTACAACTGGGTGGTTTGCTAGGCCACTTCAGATGGCAATAAAATTCAACCACATAGTGTGGGTGAAATAAAGAATAGATTGCCTTTCAAAAGCTAGGCTTTATTAACCTTAAAAAACCAGCAAGTACATGTTGAGCACCCAGTCTCAACCAAACTGTAGAAAACTGAATTTAAGATGGCCACCACAGGTCACATGGAATCAACTAACCAATAAGTTTACAGCATATATCTCAAGGCAGGAGAACAGGCAACCAATTACAATGCTTCTTATAAAACAAGAATAATCACCACATTCACCCCTCCTTTTAAAATATACTTCAACCTAGGTAGCCTTTACAGTTTACAATTAGTTATTTATGACTAGAGCAATACATGTATAATGCCTTCAACAATTTTAAAATTTTACTATTAAATTATTAATTATTTTAAAAGTCCATTTTTAATCAGTCGACCGGATATCTTGTTCGTGTCGACCTTCTTAGCCTTGGTGGAGTTCCTTGCCCTCCCACACCAGGAGACACAGAAATATCTTCTGCAGGGAGGCTATCAATATCCCGATTATCAACGGTTTCCGGATTGGAAGTCGCATTAGAAGGTAGACTGGGAGGGTCATGAACATCCATCGGGGGCAGACTAAGAGAATTGTAAGTGTCTGCAATAGGATTGGAAATGTTCGTAGTATCTGTGACGACATCAACATTATCTGAATTATGGCTATTGTTAATGTCCTCAGGAGAGGGCTGGCCACCACAAGGAGCTAAGTCTTTAACTGAAACCGTACTTTCTTTCCCATCTTGGAATCTAATGTGAGCATATTGAGAATTTGCCTCCAATAGCTCCACCTCCTCCACTAAAGGATCATACTTTGACAGTCTAACATGGCGTCGGAGCAGCACAGGTCCCTGCATAGTCAGCCATGAAGGTACCGAATATCCCGTAGTGGATCTCCGCGGATAGTTGAAGAGCCTTTCATGGGGGGTCACATTAGTAGCCGTTGAAAGCAATGATCTAATGAAATGCAGGGCATCAGGCAGCACCATTTCCCACTGTGTATTCTTAAGGTTCCGGGATGTCAAAGCCAACATAACTGCCTTCCAGATCACCCCATTGTATCGTTCGCACTGTCCATTACCCTGGGGATTATACGGGGTAGTTCTGCTAGTAGAAATTCCCCGACTCTGGAGGTATTCCTTCAACTGGGAAGACATAAAAGAACTTCCCTGATCCGAATGGATATACGCAGGCATCCCAAAGATGACAAAAAGTTGAGTCAGACATTTAATAACTGTAGCAGCTGATACATCTGCACAAGGAAAAGCAAAAGGGAACCTTGAAAACTCATCCACAACAGTAAATATAAATCGATTCTGAGTCGTTGAAGGAAGAGGCCCCTTAAAATCAACGCTCAGGCGTTCAAAGGGAGAAGTAGCCTTTATAAGATGAGCTCGTTGAGGCTTAAAGAAATTCGGTTTACACCGGGCGCAGACAGAGCATGACGAAGTCATCCGCTTGACGTCTTCAACTGAAAAGGGCAAATTCTTACTGCGTACAAAGTGTATCATCCTCGTAACACCAGGATGGCACAAAGCATTATGAAGATTAATAAGCGTATCTCCGTGAAGCACAGAACAATAAGCCCTCGACAGCGCATCAGCGGCAACATTATCCTTCCCCGGACGATAGACTATATCGAAATGGTAGCATGCCAACTCGATCCTCCACCTCATTATTTTATCATTCTTAATCTTTCCGAAATGTTTGACATCAAACATGAAGGACACAGATTTTTGGTCAGTTATTAACGTAATCCATTAATAAATGCATCCCGTACCGACTCTTCCCTATGTTCTTCTGCAGACACGGCCTTATAATTACAGTTAGCACCAAGGCGCCGGAGTGCTTGTAAATAAGCATCCAAGGATTCTCCCGCCTGCTGCCTACAGGCAGATAAAAGGTGACGTGCAAATACCTCATTTTTGGGTTTAACAAAAAAAAATTCCAACGTAGCAATAGCCAATTCATAAGTTTCACAGTCCAAAATATACTTATACACATCCGGAGCAATGTAGTTGATTAGTATATCCAACTTATTTAGAGATTGCTGATCCAACACACCCAAAAAGTTTTTTAATGTACGATACCAATGTTTCCATTGATCATCCACTCCTGCAGAATTAGGGTCAGCATTAAATCGTTCTGGTCGAAGATATCGTTCCATTATAGCAAAAGGTTAATAAATTGAAATAAAGAATAGATTGCCTTTCAAAAGCTAGGCTTTATTAACCTTAAAAAACCAGCAAGTACATGTTGAGCACCCAGTCTCAACCAAACTGTAGAAAACTGAATTTAAGATGGCCACCACAGGTCACATGGAATCAAGTAACCAATAAGTTTACAGCATATATCTCAAGGCAGGAGAACAGGCAACCAATTACAATGCTTCTTATAAAACAAGAATAATCACCACAGTGGGGTTGGAGTCACATAGAGGCTAGACCGGGTAGAGGTGAACCAGTTGGACTTTTACAACAATCTGGGTGTTTTCATAGCTATTTTTCTGGTGCATAATTTAGCAGATTTATTAAATTCACACTTGGTGGGATTTGAACTCATGACTTTTGTGTAACTAGTCCAATACCATTACCACTAGGCTACAGTACACAAATATGGTCTTGTCCCCAGAAACTTTAATATGGCCGAAAGACACTAATGCATCTGCTCTGTAATAATACTCTTTGGGGTCTATTTTGACTTGTGGGCGACTGACTGGCAGAGTGCGCTGATCAACTGCCCATTCCGCAGTGAAGAGGACCCTGCGATTTTGAGGCTCCGGCTTCGTTTAAATCTGGCAGGCAAGCTGCAGGGCATCAATCAGGCGTCCCAATGCAACTCAACAGACTAAGGCTTCAAGATCACTCCTGCTCTTCCAAGGCCCACAAAAATAATTCAACACTTACCTTTAGCAGGTCTCTTCAGTTTCATCACCTGTGAAACTGTATTGCGCAGGCTTCAACCAGCTCCAACCTAAAATGGCAATCAGCGCTGACAAGTTTCTGGGAGGGGTCCTTAAACAGGCATTAGGCCCCTCATTAGCAAATGCAAATCTACAAGATGCACTACAGCTACTCGCCAAGTCTTCTTCGACACCTCCCAAACCCATGACCTCTACCACCTAGAAGGACAAGGGCAGCAGACGCATGGGAACACCACCACCTCCAAGTTCACCTCCAAGTCGCACACCATTCTGACTTGGAAATATATCGCCGTTCCTTCATCGTCGCTGGGTCAACATCCTGGAACTCCCTCCCTAACAGCATTGTGGGAGTACCTTCACCACACAGGCTGCAGCGGTTCAAGAAGGCAGCTGACCACCACCTTCTCAAGGGCAACTAGGGATGGGCAATAAATGCTGGCCTTGCCAGTAACGCCTACATCCCGTGAATGAATTTTTAAAAAATGGCCTGACGCCTGTTTAAGGTGGCTGTCAAGGATGTCTGAATATCATCTGAACCAAAATAGCATTGGACATCTTTCAGGCATCCTTGGGGCATGGAACTTGTTTCACATCCAAAAAATGAGTGCAACAAGGTCCAATTTCACGCTCATAGAGCTGTTCCTGATGTTCCTCAAGCTTGCATTGAGCTTCGTTGGAACAGTGTCATAGGCAAAAGACAGAGAGGTCAGAGTGGGAGTGGGGCGGGGAGTTAAAGTGCCACTGACTGCTTCTGCCACCTCCCTCCATACTGTTTGTACCATACTATTAAGGCACTCGCAAGAATCCTCCTTAATCGCCTTCTCCCACTGGCTGAAGAGCTCCTCCCAGAGTCACAATGCGGATTCCGCCCACTAAGGCGCACAATGGACATGATCTTCACCGCGCATCAACTACAAGAGAAATGCAGGGAACAGCAACAACCGCTGTACATGGCCTTCTTTGACCTGACAAAGGCCTTCAACACCGTCAACCATGTGGGATTATGGAGTGTCCTCCTCAAATTCAGCTGCCCTCAAAAGTTTGTCACCATCCTCCACCTGCTTCACGACGACATGCAAGCCGTGACCAGTGGATCTACCACAGACCCAATTCACGTACAAACCAGGGTCAAGCAAGGCTGTGTCATCGCACCAACGCTCTTCTCGATCTTCCTAGCTGCAATGCTCCATCTCACCCTCAGTAAGCTCCCCACTGGAGTGGAGCTAATCTACAGAACAAACGGGAAACTGTTCAACTTCTGTCAGCTCCAGTCCAGATCCAAGGTTGTCCCATCCTCTGTCATCGAATTACAGTATGCAGACAACGCTTGCATCTGCGCACACTCTGAAGTCGAACTCCAAACCATCATCAACACCTTCACCGAAGCGTACGAGAACATCGGCCTTGCACTAAACATCCATAAGACAAAGGTCCTCTACCAACCTGCCCCCACCACACACTACTGCTCCCTGATTATCAAAATCCATGACGAGGCCTTGGACAATGTAGACCACTTTCCATACCTCGGGAGCCTACTGTCAACAAGGGCAGACGTCGATGATGAAGTCCAACACCGCCTTCAGTGTGCCGGTACAGCCTTTGGTCGCCTGAGAAAGAGAGTGTTTGAAGACTAGGACTTCAAACCCAGCACCAAGCTCATGGTTTACAGAGCAGTAGTGATACCCGCCCTCCTGTATGCTTCAGAGACATGGACCATGTACAGCAGGCACCTCAAAGCACTGGAGAGGTACCACCAACGCTGCCTCAGCAAGATCCTGCAAATCCATTGGCAGAATAGGCGCACCAACGTCGGTGTTCTCGCTCAGACCAACATCCCCAGCATCGAAGCTTTGACCACGCTCGATCAGCTCCAATGGATGGGTCACATCGTCCGCATGCCCGATACGAGACTCCCAAAACAAGCGCTCTACTCGGAGCTCCGACACGGCAAGAGTGCCCCAGGTGGGCAGAGGAAACGCTTCAAGGACACCCTCAAAGCCTTCTTGAAAAAGTGCAACTTCCCCACCGACACCTGGGAATCCCTGGCCCAAGACCACACAAAGTGGAGGAGAAGCATCTGGGAAGGCGCCGAACACCTCGAGTCTCTTTGCCGGGAGCAAGCGGAAGCCAAGCGCAAACAGCAGAAGGAGCACACTTCAACCCAAGCACCCCACCCACCCCTTCAACCACCATCTGCCCCACCTGTGACAGAGACTGTAGGTCCCGCATTGGACTCATCAGTCACCTGAGAACTCATTTTTAGTGTGGAAGCAAGTCATCCTCAGTTCCGAGGGACTGCTTAAGAAGAAGAAGGACTTCTTATTCTCAGTCCCCAAGAGGCCAACCCTTCTAGGCCTCAGTTCTGCAAGTGGAATATCCACAAGTGCATCAGAAAACTTTGAGAATCTTCCTGCTGGCCACTGCCCCCTCTCCCAAGTCTTCTTCCTCAGTCATTTTTGTAGTGTTTCACTTCCTGTGGTGTGGTTCAAAAATGGACAAAAAGCACATATACCTTTAGTTCTGACAACGTACATGCACCATAACCCCATCCCATCCAACCCCAGACCTCCCTTCTCCACTGTTACACAATCTCCCAGGAGAGGTTAAAGAAACACAAGAAAAAAGTTTAGGCTAATTTTGGAAATTTCTCTCCAGCTGCCAAAGACAATCAAACAAGCTCTAGGAGTCCACGGTGTCACTAGTCCCTGTTTAACACACCAAACTTCTATAACTCGCGATATCTTTCACTTGTGGGAACTCATCCCACTCCTTTTTGAATACTCCGTTATAAACTAGAGCACACCGTCATTCGTTTAAATTAGAGCAAAGAGATTTGTGGTGTAAGTTTTTAGAGACTGCTTTCCCTGCGTGGAATCTCGCTCAGTGGGAATGCAGATCAAGAATTGAGCATGTTGACCTCCACATTTCTAGCAAGTAAAGCTCCGCAACGGCTGTCCAAAAATGTATTCTGTAGTGAGGTAAGCTAAAACACACTTTTAGACAAACTAGAAAATATGCGTCATGTGAATTAAGGAGATCACAGTGATGAATTAGAACAAGCTGTGTTATGTGAAAACCAGGACAGTGATCTGAAATAGAACACAAATAATTACAGACTGGCGGGCATACTGAGGCAAACTACAACGCACACTGACATAAACTGCAATGCTGTGTGAGACATACTGGAGTATATTCTGATATACTAGAATAGTGGTATAAACCAGAAACGTGATATAAATTGGACCACAAAATTCTATAGAACCACGAAGGTGCTTAAATCAATGTAGTCAGGAAGCATATCGTGATGTCCTCAAAAAAAAAAGGAAGATAATAATAAAATCTGTACTTTTAATACAAACGGAACTAACAACACACTACCTTAGCTCAATAAATAGACTGAATCCTGGATCAGTCTGCATAATATGTGCAAACACTCTTGTGATTGTGAAGTGTGGGAACATCAAACGGCACCAAGACTCCAAGGATTCTGATCTTGATTAGTTTCTCTCGTTTATGGTTGGAAGTGTACTTTTGAAGTATGGATATTAAATTGACACCAATGACAATGCAGGATAAGGTAACTGAAGCATCAATGAAATGTGAGTGGATTTTGGCAAAATGCAAGGAGCACTTGACTAATGCAGACATCAACAACGAATGCGCGGTTGCAACGGCAGAGCTTTTGTTTGACAGGAACAAGAAGGATATTGTAGAAGTTGTCAGGCAACTCCCTCCATCAGACAAAGCTGCTTTGTGTGCTTTTTGGCAGGCAACATTTTTAACCAGTTGCATCAGCAGTTAAATCAAAGAAGTTCTCAATGGCCATGGATGAATCATGTGATATGGAAATCCATCTGTTCAGGATCTACTGATGTTGCTACTGCACAGAAATTGCACAACATTTGAAGCTTTCAACAGTTGAAGCTTTCTTTCACTTGACAGCAACTTTATTGACGATTGAGGGTATCAATGTGATTCAGATGTTGTTCATCACAACCTAGTGACATACAGCAATAGAAGACTTACTTCTGAAATACTTTCAGCATGCTTTCATATCATTGCATTGTCTACCAAATTGACCTATATGAGCAGTGAGTACACTGAAATGATGATGACCCAGATGGTCAGCTCCCTGAGATCAAACTAAACTTTGAAACACAGGCAATGCAAGTCCACATACTTCATGGCAAAATGTTTGGCAAATAATTTTTTTTCATTGTTTATGAAGGGATGATCCAGTAACATAAATCGCTTTAAATGTACTGTCGTATTCATTGCTTAAAACATCATTCAGATGAAAATGATATTTGATTATTCTAGCTCGTCTCCATCCCCAAATAAAAAAACTGATTGTCAAACATATTTTCTTTAGAAGAAACTGGGCCCAAGATTCCACACGCCCTTGTAAGGCTGCATCACCAATCCCGGGGACGGGGGTCATTTTAACATTGAGGCGGGTGACTCACTTGTAGATGCAAACCAGAGGTGCCTGCCCTGAATTGCTGATGCAACATTGTAGTGGAACTCTGCTGCACTGAGATGGGAGGCCAAGGCCCTTATCAGGCCAACAATTCAAGTTTAAAAAAAACAATTATTTCCTTCAGGGAAAAGTGGGGCAGCATTCAGAAGGTAATTGATCTCTACTGCTGCTGGGATGTTGTGGGGAATGGGCAGAATAAGTCCTGCCCCCCACCCCCCCCCCAAAATCAGGATCTGCAACGTTGAGCAAATGGGGTGGTAATTTGGCAGATTCAGGTTTTACTGCAAATTGTGACCCTTCCCATTGGTATTGTGTCCTATTTCGACCCTCCCTAGCACCCGATATTTAAAAATGCATTGTCTAAAGTTATATCTAACCACAATGCACTACTGCTACACAATGGCATCTGCTAGATAAGCAAGAGGTTACCCCCACATGTGAACTGCACTCCAGAGCTCCCCCCAGGAATAAATAATTATTAACCTATACGAAAGCTGTACCCCCTATCTGATATTTTGCTTTAAGTAACCTATGTTTGAATTAATACATAGCTTATTTAGAATATTGCATGCATGTCTGGGCAACATACTTTCCAAATCAGCCATGCAAGCAATATTCTAATATAATAACAATGAGAAGGATAGTAACAGACTTCAGGAGGACATAGACAGACTGGTGAAATGGGCAGACACATGGCAGATGAAATTTAATGCAGAGAAGTGTGAAGTGATGCATTTTGGTAGGAAGTGTGAGGAGAGACAATCAATGTTCCCTTTAAGCTGCACGGCTGCACCGCACTCTGCAGCTCCCACGCAGCCAGTTCACCAGCTTTTAAATAGGAAAAGCTGCGCATGTGCAGTATTTTGAATGGGCCGTGCAACCCCTTAAAGGGGCCGCGCACCCAAAAAAATTAAAGGGAACTTTGGAGGCAATATGAATTAAATTCATATGCTGTAGATGCTGAGAGGCTGTTTCCTCTGGCTGGAAAGTCTAGAGCTAGTGGTCTAGAACTAGGGACTTTATGAAATACTGGTTAGACCTCAGCTGGAGTATTGGACAACATTCAGACTTGGGCTGACAAGTGGCAAGTAACATTCACACCACACAAGTGCCAGGCAATGACCATCTCCAACAAGCGAGACTCTAACCATCTCCCCTTGACATTCAATGGCATTACCATCGCTGAATCCCCCACTATCAACATCCTGGGGGTTACCATTGATCACAAACTGAACTGGACCAGCCATATAAATACTGTGGCTACAAGAGCAGGCCAGAGGCTGGGAATTCTGCGGCGAGTGTCTCACCTCCTGACTCCCCAAAGCCTTTCCGCCATCTACAAGGCACAAGTCAGGAGTGTGATGGAATACTCTCCACTTGCCTGGATGAGTGCAGCTCCAACAACACTCAAGAAGCTCGACACCATTCAGGATAAAGCAGCCCGCTTGATTGGCACTCCATCCACCACCTTCAACATTCACTCCCTTCACCACCGGCGCACTGTGGTTGCAGTGTGTACCATCTACAAGATGCACTGCAGCAACTCGCCAAAGCTCCTTCAACAGCACCTTCCAAACCCGCGACCTCTACCACTTAGAAGGACAAGGGCAGCAGATGCATGGGAACATCACCACCTACAAGTTCCCCTCCAAGCCACACACCATCCTGACTTGGACCTGTATCACCGTTCCTTCGCTGTCGCTGGGCCAAAATCCTGGAACTCCCTACCTAACAGCATTGTGGGTGTACCTACACCATATGGACTGCAGCAGTTCAAGAAGGCGGCTCACCACCATCTTCTCAAGGGCAATTAGGGATGGGCACTAAATGCAGGCCTAGCCAGCGACGCCCACATCCCATCAATGAATTTAAAAAAAAACATTCTGGGCACCACACTTTAGGAAGGATGTCAAGGCCTAAGAAAGGGTGCAAAGGAGATTTACTAGAATGGTACCAGGGATGAGGGACTTTAGTTATGTGGAAAGACTGGAGAACATAAGCAGATGGGGTTGTTCACCTTAGATCAGAGAAGGTTAAGAGGAGATTTGATAGAGGTGCTCAAAATCATGAAAGGTTTTGATAGAGTAAATAAGGAGAAACTGTTTCCAGTGGCAGAAGGGTCAGAAACCAGAGGAAACAGATTTAAGGTGATTGGCAAAGGAACCAGAGGTGACCTGAGAAAACATTTATTTACACAGTGAGCTGTTGTGATCGGGATTGCACTGCCTGAAAGGGTGCTGGAAGCAGATTTAATAATAACATTCGAAAGAGAATTGAATAAATACTCGAAGGGAAAGAAAAATACAGGGCTATGGGGAAAGAACAGGGGAGTGGGATTAATTGGCTAGCTCTACCAAAGAGCCGGCACAGGCACGATGGGCCGAATGGCCTCCTTCTGTGCTGTATCATGCTGATTCTAAATGAACTTGAGCTAATCAGAGAAAAGAACATTTTGATGGAACATGTTCAAGGTTTATAAAGTGCTGAAAACCATGGATTTCCAATATAGAAGGTAAATTGTTATTTAACTAGGATTATGATGAATAATAGAGTATCACAATCTCCCAGTGCCATGCTGATCATCTCAAGGGGTTAGGCAGTAATTTCCCAGATTTTTTTCCAAATTGGCTGCAGAATTTTTCTCATTTGTTTGTTTGCCTTTCCCAGGAGATTAGATGGTTAAGGAATGGGTACACGTGATTACACGGTATTTGGATGGGGTGGGCTTGATGATATTTTCCCATCTTTTTCCTATTGTTCATATGCTTCTATAATTAAATATGCCAGGTTATTTAAGTAAAGGATGTGAGTATAAAATTAACAAGCCTGAAGCAAAACAAGAGATCTAAAGATTTTTTTTTTGCCAACAGAATATAAGACATGTGAAATAGACTGCCACTGAAAAGCAATGGAATGGTAATCAACTCTTTTAAGAGGAGCCAAATAACTTTTTTCACAATGGGACTGAAAGAGATGATCATCAAATACTATATGGAGAACTATAGATCTAGTCATGGGATCAAGGAAATAGAAACATATAGAATACTCCTGGTTGGAATTGAAAAGTGTGGGTTGTAATGTCAAATTGATATCCTGATGTTTTGTTTGATTACTTTTGGGGGTGGGGGGGAGGCTGGTCAGAAAAAAACTCTCATGCCCTGAAATCCCGCAGAAGTTGAGACATTGTTTGCCATTTCCCTAGGGGACAGAATTCCTGTGGAAGACTGGTAGAATCCCTTTGGAATTTCAGGATCGAGAACTTTATCGTCTTAGAAGTTTTGTCTGCGGTTATTCACTTCCTGCAGGAAATTGATTGAATTGATAAAGCCCTCAACGGTACACGTTTGACATGGTCTGTGGAAAGAAAGAGCTTGAAAGGCCCAATAGCCTCCTCACATTCCATGCTTTCTTATGTTGTCTCAGACCTGGTTGCACACTTTTTCCATCAACCGCCACTAGTTCATCTACATCCTAGGCATCACTTGAATCATGTCGGTAGCAAAATACTGCAGATGTTGGAAATCCGAAATAACAACAGAAAATGCTGGAAAAACTCAGCAGGTCAGGCAACATCCGTGGAGAGAAATTTGAGTTGACGTTTCGGGCTTGACCCTTCTTCAAAACTGGAGAGAAAAGGAACTAGATCGAAGGCAGGGCTGCGATCGGACAAAAGAATAAAAGAACCAAAAGAAGTAAAAGAGATTAGAAGCTAGACGAGATGGTAATAGGCTGGGATTAGGTGTAAAGTGTACTGGCAGGGCAAAAGATAGCTGCCAGGTGTGAGAGAGAAACAAAAGGAAAGGGGGGGGGGGGAGGAAAGGAGTGGAAAAATATAAGTAAAAACGAAATAGGGGCCGAGGTTATGATCTGAAATTGTTGAACTCGATATTGAGACCGGAAGGCTGCAGAGTGCCTAATCGGAAGATGAGGTGCTGTTCCTCGAGTTTACGTTGAGCTTCCGTGGAACAGTACAAGAGGCCAAGGACGGTGAGGTCCGAGTGGGAATGGAGCGGTGAATTGAAATGACAGGCGACCGGAAGCTCGGGGTCACCCTTACGGACTGAACGGAGGTGTTCCGCAAAGCGGTCACCCAATCTGCGTTTGGTCTCCCCAATGTAGAGGAGACCGCATCGTGAGCAGCGAATACAGTATACTAGATTGCGAGAAGTACAAGTAAATCGCTGTTTCACCTGGAAGGGGTGTTTGGGGCCCTGGACAGTGGGGAGGGGGGAGGTATAGGGGCAGGTGTTACATCTCCTCCGCTTGCACGGGAAGGTGCCAGGCGAAGGGGAAGGGCTGTTTGGGGTGATAGAGGAGTGGACTAGGGTGTCTCGGAGAGAGCTGTCCCTGCGGAATGCTGAAAGGGGAGGGGAGGGGAAGATACGTTTGGTGGTGGGATCACTTTGGAGGTAGCGGAAATGCCGGAGGATGATCCGTTGAATGTGGAGGCTGGTGGGGTGAAAGGTGAGGACAAGGGGAACCCTATCGTGGTTCCGGGAGGGAGGGGCAGGGGTGAGGGCAGAGGTGCGGGAGATAGAACTGACACGGTCGAGGGCAGTGTCCACCACGGTAGAGGGGAATCCTCGGTTGCGGAAAAAGGAAGACATGTCTGAAGCACTGGTGTGGAAGGTGGCATCGTCGGAGCAGATACGGCGGAGGCGGAGAAACTGGGAGAATGGAATAGAGTCCTTACAGGAAGCGGGGTGGGAGGAAGTGTAGTCCAGGTAGCTGTGGGAGTCAGTGGGCTTGTAGTAAATATTGGTCGATAACCTATCCCCAGAGATGGAGACGGAGAAGTCGAGGAAGGGAAGGGAAGAGTCAGAGATGGACCATGTGAAGGTGAGGGAAGGGTGGAAATTGGAGGCAAAGTGAATGAAATTGTCAAGTTCGGGGCGAGAGCAGGAAACGGCACCGATACAGTCATCAATGTATCGGAAAAAGAGGTGAGGGAGGGGACCCGAGTAGGACTGGAACAAAGATTGTTCCACATAGCCCACGAAAAGGCAGGCATAGCTAGGACCCATGCGGGTACCCTTGAATCATGTCACTTGATCTCGCCAATCTCTTCCTCCCTCACTCCAAAAAAGTGCAAAGCATCAATCGTGCACCAAAGTTTGAGTGTTATTTAACATGTTCTGGTTTGCTCTATGAAAAAAAATGTCAATACAATATCATTATTATGTCACTCTAGAGGTCACAAACAACATTTAAAGCTATATAATGCACACTATGGGATTATTTCCAAAAGAAATTCAAAGACTTAGGCCGGAAGTTTCACATTGGAGAGTGTGCAGGTTTGGGGGCGGGTCAGCGATTAAAAGCACAGAAATTGACAGCGCATCAGGAACCCACTGTCATCCCGCCAACTTCTGCCTTTAACTCGGGTGCATTTCGAGGCACAACACAGACCCGCTCAGGAGAGACTGGTGATCTTACTGAGGTAGTTAACTGTTGATTTACAGACCCTTAACTACCTTTTTAACATCAGGTTTGAATTTTAACTTAATGTGCACGGGATTCACACACCTCAGGAATTCCCTGGGAAGGGGAGGTGGAAGCTCAGTGGCCATTGTGCGAGTTCATTAAGTGACAGCTGGAAAAAGAACATAAATACTCGCACCTTACACCTGCTTCCTTGCCTAATGGAAAGGCTTTTGCTGACAGCATTTTGTGCAGAGATTTAGCTGTCAGCAGTTTGCAGGTGATTTCTGCAACCTCTGAAGCCACTCTCATCACATTGCTAGTCACTCCCAGTACATTGGAGGATTGTGCCTCTGATCTCCACTTTACCTGCCATTTATTAGATCAGCATGGGTGCCGCTTATGCTGTCTCACCTTGGACCTCAGAATCGAACCAAGATGAGCCCCACCACCAGCCACACCAGCAGCAGCAGCAACCATACCAACAGCCTTCTCCTCACCGACCTGATGCTCCACAACATAGGGTATACATGCAGAGGATGAGCTTCCTCAACATGACTGAGCCGCAGTGTTTCAGGAGGCTCAGGCTATCGCGCCAGGTCATTGCAGACATTTGTAGCTTGCTGCAACAAGACCTGCTGCCCAGAGAACCTGGTGGACATGCCTCACCAGTGGCTGTCAAAGTCACCACCACCCTCAACTTCTTCACCTCAGGCTCCTTCCAGGGATCTGCAGCAGACATTTGCAGGATCTCGCAGTCGGCCGCCCACAGATACATCACCCAGGTGACCGATGCCATGTTACACAAGTCAGCCAATTATGTAAACTTTGCCACTGATGAAGGCAGTGTTACTGAGTGGGCGCTCGGCTTTGCGGCTCTGGTTGACTTCCCACAGGTGCAGGGCATCATCGACTGCACACATGTGGCCAACAAGGCACCCCACATAACCCAGGAGTGTTTGTGAACCGCAAGGGCTTCCACTCCCTCAATGTGCAGTTTGTCTGCAACCATAAAAAGATCATCATGCATGTGTGCGCCTGATTCCCTGGCAACTGTCATGACTCTTTCATGCTGTGCCAGTCCACCCTCCCTCAGCTCTTTGCACCTCCAAACAGACTTTCCAGCTGTCTGCTTGTAACAAATGTAATGCAATAATTGTGGGGGACTTTAATCTTCATATAGACTCAACAAATAAAATTGGCAAAGGTAGTCTGGAGGACGAGTTCATGGAATGCATTTGGGACAGTTTCCTAGAACAATATGTCATGGAACCAACCAGGGAACAGGCTATTTTAGATCTTATATTGTGTAATGAGACAGGGTTAATTAGCAATCTCATAGTAAAGAATCCTCTGGGGAAGAGTGATCATAATATGCTGGAATTTCACGTTAAGTTTGAGAGTGCCTTGCCTAAGTACGAAACTAGAGTCTTAAACTTAAATAAAGCCAAATACATAGAAATGAGGAGCGAGTTAGCTAAGGTAGATTGGAGAAATAGATTAAAAGGTATGGTGGTAGATAAGCAGTGGCTAGCATTAAAAAAAAATTTCATTATTCTCAACAAAAATACATTCTATTGAGAAACAAAAACTCCACGGGAAAAGAGATCCATCCGTGGATAACATTAGATTGAAAGAAGAAGCTTATAACATTGAGAATAATAGTAGAGGATTGGGAGAGTTTCAGAAACCAGCAAAGGATGACCAAAAATGTGATAAAAAGGGAATAAATAGAATGAGAGAAAACTAGCAAGAAATATAAAAACAGATTGTAAGAGCTTCTACAAGTATATAAAAAGGAAGAGACTGGAAGGTAACAAATGTAACACCGATATTCAAGAAAGGAGGGAGAGAGAAAACTGGGAACTGCAGGCCAGTTAGCCTGAAATCAGTCGTCGGGAAAATGCTGGAATCCATTGGAAGTGGTATCAGGGCACTTAGAAAATCATAACATGATTAGACAGAGTCAACATGGTTTTAAGAACATAAGAACATAAGAAATAGGAGCAGGAGTAGGCCAATCGGCCCCTCGAGCCTGCTCCGCCATTCAATAAGATCATGGCTGATCTGATCCTAACCGCCAATCTACTATCACAGAACCATCTCCTGAATCTAACAGAATTAGACACACGAAATAGGAGCAGGATCAGGCTACACGGCCCCTGGGCCCGCTCTGCTACCCACAGGGCCATGACCGATCCGAACCTAGACTCATGTCCAAATTCCTGCCCGCTCCCCGTAACCCTTAATTCCCTTTACTTCTAGGAAACTGTCTATTTCTGTTTTAAATTTATGTAATGATGTAGCTTCTACAGCTTTTTGAGGCAGCATATTCCATGGACCTACCACCCTCTGAGTGAAGTAGTTCCTCCTCCTCTCAGTTTTTAAAGAGCAGCCCCTTATTCTAAGACTATGCCCCCTAGTTCTAGTTTCACCCATCATCGAGAACATCCTCCCCACATCCACCCAATCCAACCCCTTCACAATCTTATATGTTTCAATAAGATCACCTCTCATTCTTCTGAACTCCAATGAGTAGAGTCCCAATCTACTCAACCTCTCCTCATATGTCCATCCCCTCATCCCCGGGATTAACCGAGTGAACCTTCTTTGTACTGACTCGAGAGCAAGTATGTCCTTTCTTAAGTATGGACACCAAAACTGTACGCAGTATTCCAGGTGCGGTCTCACCAATACCTTGTACAACTGAAGCAATACCTCCCTATTTTTATATTCTATCCCCCTAGCAATGAAAGCCAACATTCCATTGGCCTTCTTAATCACTTGCTGCACCTGCATACTAACCTTTTGAGTTTTGTGCACCAGGACCCCCAGATCCCTTTGTACTTCAGTACTTTCCAGTTTCTTGCCATTAAGATAATAACTTGCTCTACGATTTTTCCTGCCAAAGTGCATAACCTCACACTTTCCAGTATTGTATTCCATCTGCCAAATCTCTGCCCACTTACTTAACCTGTCTATGTCCCCTTGCAGGTTTTTTATGTCCTCCTCACTCACTACTTTCCCTCCCATCTTAGTATCATCTGCAAACTTTGATATGTTACACTCGGTCCCCTCCTCCAAATTGTTAATATAGATTGTAAAGAGTTGGGGACCCAGCACCGACCCCTGCGGAACACCACTAGTTACTGATTGCCATTCTGAGAATGAACCATTTATCCCAACTCTCTGCCTTCTGTTAGATAGGCAATCCTCTATCCATGCCAGAATATTACCCCCAATCCCATGATTTTTTATCTTAAGCAATAATCTTTTGTGTGGCACCTTGTCAAATGCCTTTTGAAAGTCTAAATACACTACGTCCACTGGTTCCCCTTTATCCACCCTATATGTTACTTCCTCAAAGAACTCCAGCAAATTTGTCAAACATGACTTCCCCTTCATAAAACCATGCTGACTTTGTCCTATTAAATTATGATTATCCAAATGTCCTGTTACTGTCTCCTTAATAATGGACTCCAAAATTTTACCGACCACAGATGTTAGGCTAACCGGTCTATAGTTTCCAGCCTTCTGTCTACTGCCCTTTTTAAATAAGGGCGTTACATTAGCAGTTTTCCAATCTGCCGGGACCTTTGCTGAGTCCAGGGAGTTTTGGAAAATTATTACCAATGCATCCACAATCCCTACCGCCACTTCCCTCAAGACCCTAGGATGTAAGCCATCAGGTCCAGGTGATTTATCTGCCTTGCGTGCCATTATTTTACTGAGTACCACTTCCTTAGTGATTTTGATCGTGTTTAGCTCCTCCCCCCCTTTAGCCCCCTGTTTGTCCAGTGTTGGGATATTCTTAGTGTCTTCTACTGTAAAGACTGATATAAAATATTCATTCAGTGTTTTTGCCATCTCCATGTTTCCCACCATTAATTTCCCGATCTCATCCTCTAAGGGACCAACATTTACTTTAGCCACCCTTTTTCTTTTTATATAACTATAAAAACTCTTACTATCTGTTTTTATATTTTTTGCTAATTTACTTTCATAATCTATCTTCCCTTTCTTAATCAATCTTTTTATTATTTTTTGCTGTCTTTTAAAGTTTTCCCAATCCTCTATCCTCCCACTAGATCTAGCTACCTTATATGCCCTTGTTTTTAGTCGAATACTATCCTTAATTTCTTTACTTAGCCATGGATGGCTGTCTTTTCTTTTACACCCTTTTCTTCTCAGTGGAATATATATTTTTTGGAAGTTGTAAAATAACTCCTTAAATGTACACCACTGATCATGTATCATCTTACCCTTTAATCTATTTTCCCAATCCACTCTACTCAATTCCGCTCTCATACCTTCATAGTCTCCTTTATTCAAGCTTAGCACGCTTGTTTGAGATCCAACCTTCTCACCCTCTAATTGAATATGGAATTCAACCATGTTATGGTCACTCATTCCAAGGGGATCCTTTACTAGGACATTTTTAATTAATCCTGTCTCGTTACACAGGACCAGATCTAAGGCATTGTCACCCTGCAGCCATGTTTTATGAAATGGAAATCATGTTTGACAAATTTATTCGAATTTTTTAAGGCTGTAACTAGCAGGGTAGATAAAGGGGAACAAGTGGATGTAGTACATTCGGATTTCCAAAACACATTCGATAAGGTGCCACATAAAAGGTTATTACACAAGATAAGGGCTCATGGGGTTGGGGGTAATATAGTAGCATGAATAAAGGATTGGTTAATGGACAGAAAACAGAGAGTAGGGATAAACGGGTCTTTTTCAGCTTGGCAGGCTGTAACTAGTGGGGTGCTGGAAGGATCAGTGCTTGGGCCTCAGTTAGTAACAATCTATATTAATGACCTAGATGAAGGGACCAAGTATAATGTATCCAAGTTTGCTGACAATACAAAGCTAGGTGGGACAGTAAGCTGTGAGGAGAACACAAAGAGTCTGCAGAGGGATATAGATAGACTAAGTAATGGGCAGTAAGGTGGCAGATGGAGTATAATGTGGGGAAATGTGAGGTTATTCACTTTGGTAGGAAGAATAGAAAAACAATATTTTTAAATGGTGAGAAACTTTTAAATGTTGGTGTTCAGAGAGATTTGGGTGTCCTCATGCAAGAAACACAGAAAGCTAGCATGTAGGTACAGCAAGCAATAAGGAAGGCAAATGGCATGTTGGCCTTTATTGCAAGGGGGTTGGAGTATAAGAGTAAGGAAGTCTTGTTACAATTGTACAGGGCCTTGGTGAGACCACACCTTGAGTACTGTGCACAGTTTTAGTCTCCTTATCTAAGGAAGGATATACTTGCCTTGGAGGCGGTGCAATGAAGGTTCACTAGATTGATTCCTGGGATGAGAGGGCTGTCCTATGATGAGAGATTATGTAGAATGGGCCTATACTCTCTGGAGTTTAGAAGAATGAGAGGTGATCTCATTGAAACATACAAGATTCTGAAGGGGATTGACAGGGTAGATGCTGAGGGGTTATTTCCCCTGGATGGAGTGTCTAGAACTAGGGGGCATAGTCTCAGGATAAGGGGTAGGCCATTTATAGAAACATAGAAACATAGAAGATAGGAGCAGGAGTAGGCCATTCGGCCCCTCGAGCCTGCTCCGCCATTCGATGAGATCATGGCTGATCATCCAAACTCAGTACCCCGTACCTGCCTTCTCCCCATATCGCTTGATACCTTTAGTTCTAAGAAATAGATCTAACTCCTTCTTGAATATATTTAAAGACTTGGCCTCAACCGCCTTCTGTGGTAGAGAATTCCACAGGTTCACCACTCTCTGGGTGAAGAAATTCTTCCTCATCTCTGTCCTAAATGGCTTACCCCTTATCCTTAGACTATGACCCCTGGTTCTGGACTCTCCGACCATCGGGAACATTCTACCTGCATCTAGTTTGTCCAGACCAGTCAGAATTTTATAAGTTTCGATGAGATCGCCTCTCATTCTTCTAAACTCCAGCGAGTATAAGCCCAATCGACCCAATCTCTCCTCATACGTCATTCCTGCCATCCCAGGGATCAGTCTTGTGAATCTTCGCTGAACTCCTTCCATGGCAAGAACATCCTTCCTCAGATAAGGCGACCAAAACTGCACACAGTACTCAAGGTGTGGTCTCACCAAGGCCCTGTACAACTGCAGCAGGACATCCTTGCTCCTGTACTCAAACCCTTTCGCTATGAAGGCCAACATGCCATTTGCCTTCTTCACCGCCTGCTGCACCTGCATGCTTACCTTCAGCGACTGGTGCACAAGGACACCCAGGTCTCATTGCACTTCCCCTTCTCCCAATCTATTGCCATTCAGATAATAGTCTGCCTTTCTGTTTTTGACACCAAAGTGGATAACCTCGCATTTATCCACGTTATATTGCATCTGCCACGCTTCTGCCCAATCACCCAACCTGTCCAAATCATCCTGGAGTTTCTCGGTATCCTCCTCGCAGCACACACGCCCACCCAGCTTTGTGTCATCTGCAAACTTGGAGATATTACATCTAGTTCCCTTATCTAGATCATTAATGTATATTGTGAATAGCTGGGGTCCAAGGACCAATCCCTGCGGTACCCCACTAGTCACTGCCTGCCACTCGGAAAAAGACCCATTAATTCCTACTCTCTGCTTTCTGTCCACCAAGCAGTTCTCTATCCAAGTCAATACCTTGCCCTCAATCCCATGTGCCTTAACTTTACATGCTAATCTCTTATGCGGGACCTTATCGAAAGCCTTTTGAAAGTCCAAATACACCACATCTACTGGTTCTCCCTTATCTATTTTCCCAGTTACATCCTCAAAAAATTCCAGTAGATTAGTCAAGCACGATTTACCTTTTGTAAATCCATGTTGACTTTGTCCGATCCTGTCACTGTTTTCCAAGTGCTCAGCTATTACATCCTTTATAATGGACTCTAGCATATTCCCCACTACCGATGTCAGGCTTACCGGTCTGTAATTCCCCGCTTTCTCTCTACCACCCTTTTTGAATAGTGGGGTAACATTAGCTACCCTCCAATCCATGGGTACAGTTCCAGATTCCAGTGAATTTTGGAAGATGATCAGCAATGCATCTACTATTTCTAGAGCCACCTCCTTAAATACCCTAGGATGTAGATTATCAGGCCCTGGGGATTTATCGGCCTTCAATCCCATCAATTTCCCTAACACCATTTCCCTACAAATACTGATTTCTTTCAGTTCCTCCCTCTCATCAGACCCTATGTTCTCCAACATCTCTGGGAGGTTATTTGTGTCCTCCTTTGTGAAGACAGAACCAAAATATGTATTTAATTGGTCTGTCATTTTTTTGTTCCCCATTATAACTTCCCCTGCTTTTGACTGCAAGGGACCTACACTTGATTTCACTAATCTTTTTCTCTTCACATATCTATAAAAGCTCTTACAGTCAGTTTTTATGTTCCCTGCAAGCTTACTTTCATATTCTATTTTCCCCTTCTTAATTAATCCCTTTGTCCTCCTTTGTTGAATCCTAAACTGCTCCCAATCCTCAGGGTTACCGCTTTTTCTGGCCAATTTATATGCCCTCTCCTTGGATCTTATGCTATCCCTAATTTCCCTCGT
This sequence comes from Somniosus microcephalus, assembly GCF_052327205.1. Taxonomy (NCBI): domain Eukaryota; kingdom Metazoa; phylum Chordata; class Chondrichthyes; order Squaliformes; family Somniosidae; genus Somniosus; species Somniosus microcephalus. Next base: position 126,919,566 of record NC_140988.1, read on the forward strand.
TAGCCACGGTTGAGTCACCCCTTTTGTTTTATTCTTATCCCAAACTGGGATGAACAACTTCTGCAGTTCATCCATGCGGTCTTTGAATGTTTGCCATTGCCTATCCACTGTCAACCCCTTGAGTGACATTCCCCAATCAATCCTACCCAATTCGCCCCTCATACCATCGTAGTTTCCTTTATTTAAATTCAGGACCCTAGTCTCCGAGTCAACTACTTCACTCTCCATCCGAATGAAGAATTCTATCATATTATGATCGCTCTGACCCAAGGGGCCTCATACAACAAGATTGCTAATTAATCCTCTCTCATTACATAATACCCAGTCTAAGATGGCCTGATCTTTGGTTGGTTCCTCGACATATTGTTCCAGAAAACCATCCCGTAAACATTCTAGGAATTCCTCCTCCACAGTATTTTTACTAATTTGGTTAGCCCAATCTATATGTAAATTAAAGTCACCCATGATGACTGCTGTGCCCTTACTGCATGGTTCTCTAATTTCCCTTTTAATGCCATCCCCAACCTCCGTATTACTGTTTGGAGGTCTATATACCACTCCCACTAACGTTTTCTGCCCCATGATATTTCTCAGTTCTACCCATACAGATTCCGCATCATCAGAGTTAATATCCTTCCTTTCAATTGTGTTAATCCCCTCTTTAACCAGCAATGCTACCCCACCTCCCTTTCTTTTTTGCCTATCTTTCCTAAATACTGAATATCCCTGGATGTTGAGTTCCCAGCCTTGGCCACCCTGGAGCCATGTTTTTGTAATCCCAATCAAATCATATTCGTTTACCTCTATTTGCGCAGCTAATTCATCCACCTTGTTCCGAATGCTCCTTGCATTAAGACACAAAGCCTTCAGGCTTGTTTTTTTAACGCTCTCAGACCTATATGAATTATTATTTACTGTGACCATGTTTGATTTAAACCGTTGAGTTCTTTGCCTTCTAATTTTGTTTTTCTCCTTCCTGTCTTTTGCTTTTTTCCTTGTTTCCCTTTCCTCTGTCTCCCTGCTCAGGTTCCCAACCCCCTGCCACTTTAGTTTAAACCCTCCCCAACAGCACTAGCAAACACTCCCCCTAGGACATCGGTCCCGGCCCTGCCCAGGTGCAAACCGTCCCGTTTATACTGGTCCCACCTCTCCCAGAACCGGTTCCAATGTCCAAGGAATTTGAATCCCTCCCCCTTGCACCATTCCTCTAGCCACGTATTCATTTGAAATATCCTCCTATTTCTACTCTGACTAGCACGTGGCACTGGTAGCAATCCTTAGGTTACTACCTTTGAGGTCCTATTTTTTAATTTACCTCCTAACTCCCTATATTCTGCTTTTAGGACCTCATCCCGTTTTGTACCTATATCGTTGGTGCCTATGTGCACCACGACAACTGGCTGTTCGCCCTCCCCCTCCAAAATGTTCTGCAGCCGCTCCGAGACGTCCTTGACCCTTGCACCAGGGAGGCAACACACCATCCTGGAGTCTCGATTGCGGCCGCAAAAACGCCTTTCTATTCCCCTTACAATTGAGTCCCCTATCACTATAGCTCTTCCACTCTTTTTCCTCCCAGCCTGGGCAGCAGAGCCACCCATGGTGCCAGGAAGTTGGCTGCTGCTGCCTTCCCCTGATGAGTCATCCCCCCCAACAGTATTCAAAGTGGTATATCTGTTTGAGAGGGGGAAGGCCACAGGGGATTCCTGCACTACCTGCCTGCGCCTCTTACTCTGCCTGCTGGTCACCCATTCCCTTCCTGCCTGTACACCCTTTACCTGCGGTGTGACCAACTCGCTAAATGTGATTTTCACGATGTCCTCAGCATCGCGAATGCTCCAAAATGAATCCATCCGCAGCTCCAGTGCCGCAATGCTGTGAATCTTTGGAATTCTCTGCCCCAGAGGGCTGTGAATGCTGAGTCTCTGAGTATATTCAAGGCTGAAATAGATAGATTTTGGACACTCGGGGAATTAAGGGATATGGAAATCAGGCAGGAAAGTGGAGTTGAGGTCGATGATCAGCCATAATCTTATTGAATGGCAGAGCAGGCTCAAGGGGCCGTATGGCCTACTCCTACTTCTGTTTCTTATGTATGTTTCTTATGACAAGGGCTATCCACTAAAGATGTGGTTGATGACATGGTTGAGGAGGCCAAGTATTGAGGCCAAGGAGCGCTATAATGACAGCCACATGTACACCAGATATGTCATAGACCAAGCAATCGGCATGTTGAAGATGCGCTTCAGATGCCTTGACAGATCTGGAGGAGCCCTTCAGTACGCACCAGCCAGGGTCTCCAGTATCATCGTCGTATGCTGTGCGCTGTGCTGCAGGGAGGGTTGGAGCTGCAGGAGAAGCAAGGCGCAGAGCATGCAGCCTCTTCGGAGGAGGAGGAGGAACAGGTGTAACACAAAGAGGAGGAGGAACCTGAGGTGGAGATGGCACCAGCAGCGGCACACATTGCTGTCCAGGATGGCCTCATAATAGCCCTATTTACCTAGCTTACACCAATGCACCCATTTGGCTCCCAGATACTGTACCAATTCCCCTCTGCCCCCGCAACACCACAAAGCAGTCCTACAATGACCAAGCCATTCCTGTCACCCAAACCCCCATTGCTCGAGGCTAAGTAATATCTCTCCATTCACTCTAAGTGACAAAGCCACTTCCCAGGTAGCAGACAAAAATGGAGAAGACAGGAAAATAGTGGAAATAAACAAATTTATGTGCGTCATAAATAGAACTGAAGCTTAACATTAACATTTGGAAGACATACACGTGCATACCCTTGTACATCCATGATTGTGTCTTTTTTCATTTCCGCGTGCTTCTATGAGGTGTAATCCCAGTGCCTTCAGCAGAAGTAGAGGCAGGTTGCTCACTTCCCTGCTGCGACTGCTTTGACACTTCTGGTGGACGTCCTTTGGGTTTTAGAGCCTGTGAGGGCCCCACCAAAGACTGCTCCACCTGCAGACTCGGCCATCAGGATCCAAGGCAGCATGTGGGTCTCTGACTCGGGGAGGCAACAGGGAGAAGTGGGAGTGGTTTGAGAAGCACCCCCACTTCCATGTACCCTCTCACCATCATCCCTCTCATGGGCCAGTCGCACTTCCCTGCTAGCAAGGAGCTGGAGAGCAGCTTGCTGCACATCAGTGGGGTGATGAATGTCCAAGTCTACTTGGTATCCTTCCTCGAGATGAGATCAATGAGTGTCTCCAATCTGTTGTCCACAGCAAGCATATTATCATTCAACTGGCGCATTCGCTGCTCCATGCAGGTAGCCATCCTTTCTATGGAAAAGCACATCGTCACCATCGCCTGCGAGATCATGGTGCTCATGTTGGAGATGGACTCCTCCATTCTCTGTACAGTCGCACACATCGCAGCTGCAAAAGCTGCTAGAGCCTCACACATTTATTGCTGCTCCTCCAAGATCAACCTCTTTCTTGATGGCCCCCAAGGTTCAGCATCTGCATGCAGCTGAGAAGAGCTGGGAGCATCCTGCGCCCTCTGGCGAGGAGTCTCTATTGCTGTCCCCGTCTCCAACATCTGCTCTTGCTCACTTGTGATCTGTGACAGACCAGGTGACAATACTATCTATGTCTCGCTGGTCCAACTGAGGTGTGCGTATCTGCACTGTTGCTGGGTGCGCTTGAGTCTGGTGACGGTGCAGCCTCAGAGGCTGCAGCTTCCTCTGAGGAGTCGTCTTCCTCCACTGGCTGGACAGTGGTGGTGGTGGGGAGGTGGGGGGCACTTGATGGACCTGTGGGAGAGTAAAGAGATTAATTAGACCTCTTATGATAAGAATGTGTAATGTTACCATGAAACACATGATGACATTTCACCGGCTGCTGACATCAAGTCACCATATGAATGAATGTTGCATGCCATGTGGCTGTATGAGATTTAATTATGTCACCAGGTTGCTGGGAGGTCCCCTTTTCTCCATGTCCCACCACCAGCAGCTCTGCAACTTCAGTAGTTTCAAGTGCCTCCTCCTATGCTGGAGTCAATTTGGTGAACATTGGAGGGCCACCTCCGCTTCTCTGTCTCTCGCTGTTGTTCTGCACTCTCTTCTCCTGCATGGAGGGAAAGAAGAGAACATTGAGTGAGAGTGATGGAATGAGTGTAAGGGATGGATGGGCTACATCTGCAGAGGGTGACTATGAGGGAGTGGCATGACATTGCCAAATGGCCTCCTACTGTGGCCTATGATTGCATTAGGATGAGGGTGGTTAGTCAGATGGGGATGTGAGTAGGTGCATAGAGAGAGAAGGATGGGTGCACCTTGCAAGGTAGGTTGGTGTGGGGATTGACGTGCAGGAGTCGGCTTGGGAAGGCAGAATGATGGGGTTGGGGTGACACGCACATCAGGATGTAGTTGAATGTGGCATTGCACTCATCTTTCCTGACCTCATGAGATCATTAAACCTTTTCCAGCACTGGGTCCAGGACTGCCTTACTGCTGACCTCCTCCGTGATCTCCAGCCATGCCCCCTTGGTTTCTCTGGCTGCTCTTTTGCACCCATCCCCAGGGAACAGGACCTCCGTGCATGCTCTGACTCTCTGGACCAGCACTTCCAGGGAGGCATCTGAGAATCTGGGTGCAGCCTTCTGTCTGTGTGACTCCATGACCCACAGAAATCACTGTGATAGCCAACAATTTCCACATCTCCCAACCACCTTTATCTCTCCTCCAACAACCTTCAACTGGGATGTGTGCAAGGCTGCTTTAAATATCCAAGCTGAAAACGAGTCATCAGTGATGTCAGCAGACCCGCTCCATTTAATTGGGCTGGGAAACCCGCATGACTGTTTCAATTGATGTAATTGAGTTAAACGCGCAGTGCAGAACGCGCTGTTAAAAAGTTTGGGATGGCGACCCGCCATGCGGCCCACACGCACCCGCCCTGACGCTCAGGTAAAGATTGCGGCCTTAATCCCTAAGAGATTGGGACTGAGCTGCTTGCTTCTTTTCCTCACAAATAATAATGCAAATGCACAACGGTAATAAATATTTTTATTTATTTTAATGTTTATTTTAGAGGTGTATTTCATCTTCTTTGGTTACATACACATGAATTAATACATTCATGATAAGTGGAACAGAATAAGGGACAGCAAGAAGGTTCCCAGTGTTTATGTACACAAATAAAAGCTAAATATTGGCCCTGAAATTAGGATCGGGGGCTTGCCGCGTGTGCAAGCCCCCGATCTGCACTCACCCTGCGCGCTGACATCTGAAGCCCGGGCCTGCTTGCATTTCCTGTCACTGGCCCGGTTCAGATGTCGGCGCGATGTGCTTACCTGATCCAGCGGCGTAGTTAGTGCGATGTGCCGGCTGGGATCAGGTGAGCACTGTGCAGCCAATCAGGGGAGGGAAAACTCATTCATGAGTTTGATAGTAAAGACTGTCAAACTCATGAAAAGTACGGGCGCCCAAAAGACTAGTTTAACTTTAATTAAAATTTAAAAAAACATCCCAATAATTAAATAAACTATAAATAACTTTAAAAAACTATTTAAAACAATTAATAAAATTTTTGAAAAAAATAATTTTTTATGAATTCGGGTCTAAAAATAAACTTACCTTACTGTACAGTCCTTAAAAACAATGAAGCTGTGGAAAAAATGTAATAATTTTAAATAATAGACCACTTACCTTCAAGAATCCACTACTTACGCCTCCTTTTTTCATTTCCAAAAAGTCCAGGCCCTTGCACACGCGCAAACCTGTCAAAACGAAGGAAGTTCAACGCATGCGCGCAGAGTCCTGCACGCACGCGTTGGACCTCTTAACCCCTTAGTTCGATGGAGAGGAAATGCTGGTTTCCCGCGCATGCGCTGTGCATGCTGGAATCTGGCAATTCCTCCGGCCACACGCGTGAGTACACCGTCCGTACTCACGCATTGGGAACGGAATTACTGGCCCATTGTAACGTTGATTATTCCAGTCCCGCCCTCGAGGCAGAATCAGGCATTTATTGCAGGAGTGATGGAAAAGTTCTCCAGCTTCTTCGCCATGGTGGCTGCCTGAGATGTGTCCCAGTGGTGTGGGCACCTGCCAGGGCCTTGCAACTGAAGGCATCATCCCCTGACCACACAAACCTTCATGGCATCACCAGTGGAGGTCTGCAGGGGGATGGGTAACCCAAGCATAATTGCTAAGATCGCTGGCCCACACTTTTTATGGGCTGTAACATCTGTAATACTATTTACTGATATTATTTAAGCAAATAATAATATTGTAATATTTAAGCAAATTTAGAAAATTAGTATAGATCTTAGTAACTCTGCTCTGCCCTTCCCAAAAAACTCCTTTTCTCAGTTATGTATGGTATGTAATGTATATGTTTTTTGCCCAACCTCCCACAGTGTATTTTGTTGAAATGAAAATGTTGTTTATTTGTTTACTCATCAGTTTTACCTCCCCCAAAACCTTTTTTTCCCACTTTTTTGCATGATTATAAAAGGTATTTTTGTAGTTCTTGCTGAAACGATCATTGGTATATCACTGCACCAAGAAAGTTCTCCTACTATCAAGTCTCCGATGACCAGGACCTTGAATTACTTTCATGCCTTTTCTGCCAATAACGCCTGGGCCCGTTGCATGAGCAGCCAGAGGGTCTCGAGAGTTTACGCCCCAGGTGCATCAATATTTCAGAATACCTGGGACGAAATGTTCTGCTTTGCTGCTTGTGATACAAACCAGGAGCTTTATCAAAGAGTCCCCCACCCATGGCCTCTGATTTTCTGATTACTAACTTTAATTGTCCAGGGTCGCAGATTGAGTTTGAATGGAAAATCCCAGCCTATGTTATTTTGTTGCCCATGAACTCTAATCAGAGTGTTAATATGGCCTGGACGTTATGGGAGGAGATTTCACCAGCGGAGAAGGGTACGGTAGCGCAGTAGTTATGTTACTGGGCTAGTAATCCAGAGGCCTGGACTAATGATCCGGAGATATGAGCTCAAATCCCACCACGGCAGTTGGGGAATTTAAATTCAGTTCACAATGTCCTTTAGGGAAGGAAATCTGCCACCCTTACCTGGCCTGGCCTATATGTGACTCCCGACCTACAGCAATGTGGTTGACTCTTAACTGCCCTCTGAAATGGCCACGAGCAAGCCACTGAGTTGTACCAAACTGCTACAAAAAACAATAAGAATAAAACCAGACGGACCCCATGGCATCAACCTAGGCACTGGCTTCCGACACAACAACAGCACACCCAGCCCAGTCGACCCTGCAAAGTCCTCCTCACTAACATCTGGGGACTTGTGCTAAAATTTGGAGAGCTGTCCCACAGACTAGTCAAACAACAGCCTGACATTGTCATACTCACAGAATCATACCTTTGCCAATGTCCCAGACTCCTCCATCAGCATCCCTGGGTATGTCCTGTCCCACCGGCAGGACAGACCCACCAGGGGTGGTGGTACAGTGGTATACAGTCGGGAGGGAGTGGCCCTGGGAGTCCTCAACATTGACTCTGGACCACATGGCATCTCATGGCTTCAGGTCAAGCATGGGCAAGGAAACCTCCTGTGATTACCACCTACCGCCCACCCTCAGCTGAGGAATTAGTACTCCTCCATGTTGAACACCACTTGGAAGAAGCACTGAGAGTAGCAAGGGCACAGAATGAACACTGGGTGGGGGACTTCACCAAGAGTGGCTCAGTAGCACCACTACTGACTGAGCTGACCGAGTCCTGAAGGACATAGCTGCCAGACTGGGTCTGTGGCAGGTGGTGAGAGAACCAACACAAGGGAAAAACCTACTTGACCTCGTCCTCACCAATCTATCGGTTGCAGATGCATCTGTGTTGAGTTTCTGGGTTTGATTTAATTAACCCTTTCACTCGTAGGTTATGAAAGATCTAGCAGCTCAAAACTGGGCATCCACGAGGCACTGTTGGCCATCAGCCGCAGCAGAATTGTATTCCACCACAATCTGTAACCTCAAAAGTAGAGAAGTTATGCTGAACCTTTATAAAGTGCTGGTTAGGCCACAACTGGAGTATTGCATCCAATTCTGGTCACCACACTTTAGGAAGGATGTGAAGGCCCTTGAGAGGGTGCAGAGGAGATTTACCAGAATAGTTCCGGGGATGGGGTATCTTAGCTACAAGGACAGGTTGGAGAAGCTGGATTTGTTTTCATTAGGGCAAACGAGGTTGAGGGGTGATTTGATAGAGGTGTACAAGATTATGACGGGTTTGGATAGACTAGACAGGGAAAGGCTGTTCCCACTAGTTGATGGTACAAGGACTAGGGGACACAGATTTAAGGTTTTGGGCAAGAGATACAGGGGGAACGTGAGGAAAAACTTTTTAACGCAGCGAGTGGTGAAGACCTGGAACTCGCTGCCGACAGAAGTGGTGGAAGCGGCAATATTTTCAAGGGGAGACTGGATAGGCACTTGAGGGAAGTAAACTTGCAGGGGATAGAGCGGGGGAATGGGACTGACTGGATTGCTCTACAGAGAGCCAGCACGGACTCGATGGGCCAAATGATCATCTTCTGTGCCGTTATGACTAATGGCCCAGCATAACCCTCACTCTACCATTACCATCAAGCCAGGGGACCAACCCTGGTTCAATAAGGAGTGTAGAAGAGCATGCCAGGAGCAGCATCAGGTGTACCTAAAAATGAGGTGCCAACCTGAGGAAGCTGCAACACAGGACTACATGCATGCTAAACAGTGGAAACAGCATGCTATAGACAGAGCTAAGCAATCCCACAATCAACGGATCAGATCAAAGCTCTGCAGTCCTGCCACATCCAGTCATGATTGATGGTGGACAATTAAACACCTAACAGGAGCAAGTGGATCCATGAATATCCCCATCCTCAATGAAGGCGGAGCCTAGCACATGAATGCAAAAGGCAAGGCTGAAGCATCGGCAATCATCTTCAGCCAGAAGTGCTCCTCCTGACCATCCACCAATAGAGTACCGAGAGGATGATCCATCTTAGCCTCATCCTGAGGTCCCCACCATCACAGAAGCCAGTCTTCAGCCAATTCAATTCACTCCACGTGATATCAAAAAACAGCTGAGCACACTGCATACTGTACAGGCGATGAGGCCTGACAACACCCCGGCTGTCGTGCTGAAGACTTGTGCTCCAGAACTAGCTGCGCCTCTAGCCAAGCTGTTCCAGTACAGCTACAACACTGGCATCTACCCAACAATGTGGAAAACTGCCCAGCTATTACCTGTCCACAAAAAGCAGGACAAACCAAATCTGGCAAATTACCACCCCATCAGTCTACATTCAATCATCAGCAAAGTGATGGATGATGTCGTCGACAGTGCTATCAAGCAGCACTTACTCACCAATAACCTGCTCACTGATGCCCAGTTTGGGTTCCGCCAGGACTATTTGGCTCCAGACCTCATTACAGCCTTGGTGCAAACATGGACAAAGGAGCTGAATTCCAGAGGTGAGGTGAAATTGACTGCCCTTGACATCAAGGCAGCATTTGATCGAGTGTGGCATCAAGGAGCCGTAGTAAAATTGAAGTCAATGGGAATCGGGGGGAAAACGCTCCACTGGCTGGAGCCATACCTAGCACAAAGGGAGATGGTTGTGGTTGTTGGAGGCCAATCATCATAGCCTCAGGACATCGTGGCAGGTGTTCCTCAGGGCAGTGTCCTAGGACCAACCATCTTCAGCTGCTTCATCAATGACCTTCCCTCCATCATAAGTTCAGAAGTGGGGATGTTCGCTGATGATTGCAGAGTTCAGTTCCTTTCACAACTCCTCAGATAATGAAGCAGTCCATGCCCACATGCAGCATCACCTGGACACCATTCAGGTTTGGGCTGATAAGTGGCAAGTAACATTCGTGCCACACAAGTGCCAGGCAATGACTATCTCCAACAAGAGAGAGTGTAACCACGGCCCCTTGATGTTCAACGGCATTACCATCGCTGAATCCCCCACCATCAACATCCCGGGGGTCACCATTGACCAGAAACTTAGCTGGACCAGTGTTGGGTGAAAATAAATTCACATCTAATCTGTGGTAAAGTAAAAGGTGCAGTTTATTGAAAACAGAGCTCTGGGAGAAGCGTCTCAGACTCCGCGGTCTGTTCGAGCACCTTCTCCCCGATCAACAAAATTCACAAGCTTATATACAGTACAAGACTGGAGCACATCGATAGCCTTGATTACATTACTTATTCCTTGGCCAGTCTGGCTTCGTGGCAACAGCCGCCCCCCTCCCCAATTATATTCCTTCAAAAACAACCTAATTATAACTTTACATCGTTAGCTAAGCCCCTTCTTTTAGTTCTGTCTTTTATCTAAGTTTGTCCAGTTATCTGGACAGCAGGGTCCTTTCTTACTTCATTGTGGCTTCAGCCGATCAGTGACTCGTGATTGGACATGGCTAACCTTGTTATTGCAGCTTCTCATATCTCCACATGCTTAATCACTTTTGTAGTTCAGTCCATTGTGTTTTTAAACTAGTCTTGACTGAAACTAGGTTGTCCTGCTGTGTCGCTCGACTGCAACATTCAACTGGTTCAAATCCCAATCCTTCAATCCCTCCTATTGGTCCCGGTACAAATTTAGATTTTGCCCCGGGATACCAACTTCCAATGCCGTTTCTTGCCATCCACCGGGTAGTCACCCTGTATTGAGGGTTGGGCTCAATTGTCCTGAGCTCGTCCTTCGTTGCTCATCATGTGACTCTTTACATGTGAGACTCGTTGTCCTCGTCGTCGTCTCCTGTTGCTTGCAGTTCGTCTGTCGTTGATAGCCAGGGTTTTATCGCATCTCCAGATGCTACTGGAATGCCAGCGAGGGCCAATTTACAACATACTTTCAAAATCGTTGTCATAACACAACATATTGTCATCACTACAACAACAATTATAAATCCATGTATCAAATACGATCCCCTTGATCCTCCGAAGAGCCAGTCCAACCAACCCTCCCCTGAGGTTTGGTGTAATTTCTTTACCTCCTTTTGTATATGCTCGGCCAAATTGGTTATATTCTCTGAGCTATCTGGTATGTAGGTGCAGCACTCAGCGCCTATCATTGCGCATGTGCCACCTTCTTTAGCTAGGAGATAATCAAGGGCCATCCTATTCTGGAGAACTATTGTTCTCATAGCCACCATTTCTGCACTTATTTCAGACAGGGCTTCAGCTGTGTCATTAGCTACTTTCTCTAATACCGATGCTACGAGTCGAATTTCCTTTATTGCCCTAGCCATCCCATACCCGGGGAATAAAATAGCGAAGAACTGCTCTGTTTCTGTAATTGCCCTTTTGGAGCGATAATGGTGATGATCTGCTAGGGAGGGCAAGTGATGGATGTATGGCACCACACATCCCAAATAGCAGGACCCAGTCCAATTTCGTGGAAGCCATGGGTATGCCTTATGTCCGCAAATAAAATAGGTCCCATTATAGGCAGTTAGGTTCATATTCGTTGTGAATGTGGAAAAGCCAGACTCGCCGTTACTCCCTGTGATTCCGTTCCATTTCCTCCCACTAGTGAGGTTTGTTAAACCAGTTGTGTTAAACCACCAAACTTCTAAGGGTGAACCTTGTTCGAGGGTTGTCCAATTATGTTTACAACGACTGTTTCCTGCTTCCAGATTCCCCTCTTCCCCTCTGCTTACATTCCTTATCCAACATATCGCCCCAACGGGTCTTCCTACCCCAGTTGTGTTTGTGAGGATAAGTGGCTTTTCGCTTATATTATACACGGGTTTGTACCATCCTTCAAACATGTTTAAGAGATATCCTGCACTCCTGAACTGTACTCTTTGTTCCTCCCATTTTCTGCTCTGGGTGTCCTTACCATTAGTACTACTGCTCGTATTGTTTCTACTAACTAACCACTCAGCCATTTGAATTACATTCAATGGTATTGGTCTAAGAGGGATTCCCCCTCTGGAGTGGATTGGGATATGGCTACATACCCAACATGCACTTTCTCCCTTGTCCCTTGCATACACATAACTCATATACAAAAAGGTGTTAACATGTAATTCTCGCTTTTCCCATGCTGGGTGGCATGTCACTTTGGTCAATGCCACACATATTCCACAAAACAATACTATAGTCAAATACATTTTAAAGACGTATTTGTGGCGACACGCCACCACTGGACATAATCCGCTCACGGCGGCGCGGACAGTTTAAGCAGACGCCCCCAGCCGGGGGCCCTTTCCTCCAGCAACTTGTTTCCCGCAGGGACAGGCTGCCGGGAGCACTTCCTGTCTGGGGAGTATTTAAGTGGTTGCGCAGGCTTTTCCAGTTCCTCTTTGCCATGAGGTTGATTAAAGCAGTTGTGTTTCACTAACTCTGGTCTCGACTCCCACGTTTGCCGCGGCATCTCAACACTAGTGACCCCGACACTCAGGACGAATCCTAAGCTAGCATGGCGGATACAAACGCAGTCACGGTTAAACTACCGGACTTTTGGGAGAACCTGGCCGAAGCCTGGTTTGTTCAAGCCAAGTCCAGATTCCGGCTGAAAAACATTACAGTCGACGCCACGAAGTACGACTACCTCGTCGCCTCTCTCACCTACACCACAGGCCCCAAGGTTTGGGCAGCGCTGCAGGAGCCACCAGTGGAAGGCAAGTACGAACATCTGAAGGCTGCGCTCCTTAAAAAATTTCAAACGTCCTCTTACCAGCGCAACTGCCAACTCCTCGACCTCCCCGGCCTTGGTGACGCTTCACCGTCGGATCTGCTTTCCCACATGCTGCCCCTCTCAGACGACAAAAACACCGGCGCCCTCTTTCGCACGCTTTTCATTCGGCAGCTCCCCGCCAGCATCCGCCCGCTCATTGTGGAATCTGGCTCCACGGACCTGAATGAGATAGCCGAAAAGGCCGACCGGCTGCTCTCTGCGCAGTCCGCCCGCGACATCACGCCCGACCTCACGGCAACGACCACGCGGTCTTCCCGGCCCACTAGGCCCGACCGCCCTACCACTCCGGGTCACTGCTACTACCACACCCGTTTTGGCACTAGGGCCCAACGCTGCACGCCACCGTGCACTTTCAAACCCCCCCCCGCACCGGCCCCCACGATGGCCGCGGGGCAAAAGGGGCCTCTACTGTACATCACCGACGACAGCACCAACCGCCGATTTCTGTGCGACACAGGGGCCCAGCACAGCATCAACCCCGCCTCCGCCCTTGAAATCCAACGCAGCGCACGGGGTATCACGCTGGCCGCAGCCAATGGCTCTGACATCCGCACATATGGCACCCGCATGGTCACGCTTGACCTCGCAGGCCGCCGCTACCGCTGGGAGTTCCTCACAGCCAGGGTCCTCTGCCTACTCATCGGCGCCGACTTCCTACGCGCCCACGGCCTCCTTGTCGACATTCCGAGGCACCGCCTCATTGACATCAACACTATGGCCCCCATCCCTGGCGCATTCACCCCGGCCCGTTCGGCTGGCCTGATGACCTACTCCCTCGCCAGAGCCATGGACGACTACTCGGCACTTCTAGCCGAGTTCCCCGCCCTCACTAACCCGACCTTTTCGGCCAAAGCTGCCAAACACGGTGTGGAGCACTATATCCCCACCACCGGCCCCCCGGTTTCTGCCCACGCCCGCAGACTCAACCTGGCCAAGCTGGAAATCGCACAGGCCGAGTTCACCACCATGGAACAACTCGGCATCATCCGCCGCTCCAGCAGCCCTTGGGCCTCGCCCCTCCACATCGCCCCCAAGCCCGGCGGAGGCTGGCGCCCTTGCAGGGACTACCGCCGCCTCAACGACGCCACCACCCCTGACCGATACCTGGTGCCACACATCCAGGACTTCTCGGCCCGACTGGCTGGACGAACTGTCTTTTCCAAGGTCGACCTGGTGCGCGGTTACCACCAAGTCCCCGTACACACCGCGGACATCCCCAAAACGGCCGTCATCACCCCATTCGGCCTGTTCGAGTTCTTGAGGATGCCCTTCGGCCTCAAGAATGCAGCCCAGGCTTTCCAGCGCCTTATGGACTCAGTCCTCCGGGACCTGAACTTCCTATTCGTCTATCTAGACGACATTCTCGTGGCCAGCTCCTCCAAACAGGAACACCTCGAACACCTTCGCATCCTGTTCGGGCGCCTAGCCCAACACGGGCTCATCCTCAGCCCGGCGAAGTGCCAATTCGGCCTAACCGAGATCGATTTTCTCGGTCACCACATCAACCCTGCTGGGGCCGTCTCCCTGCCCAACAAGGTGCAGGCCGTCCAGCAATTCCCCCGCCCCAAAACCATCAAGGGCCTCCAGGAGTTCCTCGGGATGGTGAACTTCTACAACAGGTTCATCCCCAGAGCTGCAGCCCTCATGAAGCCCCTATATGACTCCCTCCGAGGTAAATCCGGCAAGATGGCCGTAGCCTGGACCACTGACACGTCAGCCGCCTTCGACGCCACCAAAAACGCGCTCGCCGACACCACCCTGCTCGCGCACCCGAGGGCCGATGCCCGGGTCGCGCTCACCACCGACGCCTCCGACCACGCGGTCGGAGCCGTGTTCGAGCAGTGGGTCAATGGCGCGTGGCAGCCACTTGCCTTCTACAGCTGCCAACTGCGCCCCCTGGAGGTCAAATACTCTACTTTCGACCACGAGCTTCTCGCGCTCCACCTGTTGGTCCGCCATTTCAGTTTCCTCCTGGAGGGCCGCCCCTTCACCGCGTACGTGGACCACAAGCCGCTCACATACGCGATGGCCAAGCACACCGAACCCTGGTCCGCTAGGCAGCAACGCCAGCTCGCGGCCATGTCCGAGTTTACTACGGACATCCAGCACGTCTCCGGTAGAGACAACGTTGTCGACGACTGCCTTTCCCGTCCCGCCATCTGCGCGAATCACCTCACGGTCGACTACGCGCAACTAGCAGCGGCCCAGCTCACGGACCCAGACCTCCTCTCGGCGGCTACCAGCCTGCCAGGGCTACGCCTAGCCAAGGTCGCGCACGGGCCCGAAGCCACGGCAGTCACTTGCGACGTCTCACTCGGCCAACCAGGCCGGTCGTCCCTGCAACCTGGCATCTTCGACGCGCTACACGTGCTCTCCCATCCGGGTGCCCGCGCATCCGTCAAACTCCTCTCCCAGCGTTTCCTCTGGCGCGGCCTCAGCAAAGATGTTCGGACTTGGGCCACCTCCTGCCTCACCTGCCAATGGGCTAACGTACAGCTACACACAAAAGCACCCCTGGGAGACTTCGAGGTACCCAGCCGCCGCTTCGACCACGTACACGTCGACATCGTCGGTCCTCTGCCGCCATCGCAAGGCCAAACTTATCTCCTCACGATGGTCGACCGCTACACACGCTGGCCTGAGGCAGTGCCGCTGCCCTCCACCACCACAGCCGACATCGCCAGGGCGTTCGTTAACACCTGGGTCGCAAGGTTCGGCGTACCAGCCGACATAACCTCTGACAGAGGCGCCCAGTTCACCTCCGAACTCTGGACGGCCACAGCACGCAACCTCGGGGTGACGCTCCACCGAACCACGGCGTACCACCCGCAGGCCAATGGGCTGTGTGAACGCTTCCACAGGTCACTCAAGGCCTCACTCCGCGCCGGCCTGCAGGACAGTACCTGGACTGACCGCCTACCGTGGGTGCTACTAGGCCTACGCACCGCGGTCAAGGAAGACCTCCAGTCCTCGGCAGCGAAGTTAGTCTACGGACAACCGCTGCGCGTCCCAGGCGAATTCCTTCTGGAGGCTACCACGCCTTGGTCGGATGAACAGCAGAGGCTCAACTCTTTCTCTTCCGCTCAACAGTTCGCCCCACTTCCGGTCAACCGACACGGCGAACTCGCACCTCACGTCCCGCCAAACTTACAGCAGGCACGCTTCGTCTTCGTGCGACACGACGCGCATCGCGGACCCCTGTGACCCCTGTACGACGGACCATACGAGGTACTACAAACCGGGGACAAGGTCTTCAAGCTGCGACTCGGGGACAGGGTCGACACAGTCTCCATCGACCGGCTCAAACCAGCACACACAGAACCAGGGGAACAGGTCCCCGTGGCCCGACCTCCAACTAGAGGCCGTCCCGCCAGCAAGCCAGCACAGTCGGCAGCGAACCGCCCAGCCCCACCAACTAGACCGGCGACCACTCAGAGCCGCTCCGGCAGAACCATTAGACCACCGTCACGACTTGTCCGCTCCTCCTAAGCGGATTCTGGGGGGAACTCTGTGGCGACACGCCACCACTGGACATAATCTGCTCACGGCGGCACGGACAGTTTAAGCAGACGCCCCCAGCCGGGGGCCCTTTCCTCCAGCAACTTGTTTCCCACAGGGACAGGCTGCCGGGAGCACTTCCTGTCTGGGGAGTATTTAAGTGGTTGCGCGGGCTTTTCCAGTTCCTCTTTGCCATGAGGTTGATTAAAGCAGTTGTGTTTCACTAACTCTGGTCTCGACTCCCACGTTTGCCGCGGTATCTCAACATATTAACAATTTTCCAAAGGGTTATTGAGATTGATTGCAGGTATCACCTGTTAGATATACAAATATGTATTTTAGTCCTTGTAGACCTTCAGTTGAGTCCAATGTTTCCACCGCCCCATCCCCTTTATATCTATACATGCGCACGTATCCCCACTAATAAGGACTTGATGCGGTCCTGACCATTTTGGGGCAAAGCCTGGTTTTTCTGGTAAAATTTTAACCATTACCTTAGTTCCCGCTGGAGGGATATGTGGAAGTGCAGTCAATTCCAAATCTTTATCTCTTTCCTCCTGTCTATCCCTAGTTTGCTGTCTCATTTCCTTTAACTGGTTACTTAGTTCCAAGACGTACCTACGGACTCTATCTCTCAGAAGGCCTATATCCTCTCCTCCTGTTATTATTCCATGGGGGAGTTGCATCGCTCTCCCCGTCATTAATTCGTAAGGGGACAAACCCGTCGTTCGGTTTGGGCTCGCCCTTAACTTCATTAACACGGTTGGTAATACATTTACCCATTGCTGTTGCTTTTCCCCTAACGCCTTGGCTAAGGCTGTTTTCAAAGTCCGGTTCATTCGTTCCACCATTCCTGAACTCTGGGGATGGTAGGGAATATGGAATTTTTGCTTTATTCCCATCCATTCGCATATCTTTTTCATTACTATCCCTGTAAAATGTGTCCCCTGATCTGAATCGATTTGGATTGGTACTCCCCATCGGGGAATTATTTCTTCTGCCATTATTCTTGCCACTGTGGTGGCTGTGCAGTCCCTAGTAGGGAAGGCCTCGACCCATCGAGTAAACTGGTCTATAATTACCAACAATATCTCTTCCCCCTGGAACTTGGTAATGGTCCGGTGAAATCTATTTGTATCTTTTCCCAAGGGCCTCTAGGTCTCGGCTGGTGGGCCGTTCGTATTTTTACTGGCCGTCCTGGGTTATGCTGGGCGCATGTCAGACACTTTTGACAATACTTTGCTACATCCCTTCCTACACCTGGCCACCACCATTCTTGTCCTACCAGATGGGTCATCGCCCCTCTGCCCACATGATCTATGCCATGGTGTAACTCCAAGAGTGTTTGTCGAATACAAGCGGGGGCTATTACCTTCCCGTTCTTTCGCCAAACCCCCTGATCATCTGCTCTACCTCCTACCCGATACCATTCCTGCCTTTCTCCCGGCGCGGTATCCTGGTGCAACCTTCCGATGTCTATCTGGTCTACCTGTGTACTTGCTACCGGTAGTTCCTGTTCTAATGCCTGCTGCGCTGCCAAATCCGCAGCCCGATTGCCCTCTTGTTGGCGGGTTTCTACCTTCTGATGGGCTTTAATTTTTACTACTGCTGCCTGCTTTGGTGCTTTTGCAGCTTCCAAGAGGGCCCCTATTCGCTGTTGATGTCTGATAAGATCTCCTCCTGCAGTGACAAATCCCCTTCTTCCCCAAGCTATCATATAATCGTGCACCACTCCAAACGCATATCTACTATCTGTGTAAATATTTACTGTTTTTCCTTCTGCCAGGGTCAAGGCCTCAGTGAGTGCTACTAATTCTGCCACTTGGGCTGATAATGCCCCGTCAAATCTGCCGGACAATACTGTTTCTAATTTTTCATTTACTGCCCACCCAGTTCGGGGAGACCCGTCAACATATTTTCTGGAGCCGTCCACGTACAGGGTAAGCTGTGGGTCTTCCAGAGGATCTTCCTCCAAAGGATCTCCGTCTACTTCCTCATCTACTTCTGCACATACGTGGGGTTCCCCTGATCCCAGGATCCCTTCCGCGGGATTCTCCCCCGTATCCCTAACAATTACCACTGATTCGTCCTTAGATATTAGGACCATCTCCCAACGTGCCCTTCGCATGTTAGATACTGACCGTAGCTTATTATTATTTAACATTTCTACTATCGTGTGTCTGGTATGGAGGATAATGTCCCCGGTCATTACTGTGGGCTCGCTAACCTTTACCGCCCACGCTGCGCAATCCAGTGCTGCTACACATCGTGATAATCCAGCGGCTACGGATGACTGTTTAGTGGAGTAATATGCTACCGGCCGTCGCCTGTCCCCATGTTGTTGGGTTGTCACGGCGGCGTAGAACCCCCCTTTGTTTTCACAATGAATGTGGAATGGTTTCCTCATGTCGGGTAGACCGAGGCCAGGGGCCACTATCAGCGCTTGTTTTAAACTCCCATATGCCTGCTCCTGTTCTGGTCCCCACTTTACCGGGGTATTACCGGGACTCCCCCCTTTCACCAATTTCTGGATGGGTTCCGCTATAGCTGCAAAGTTCGCTATAAAATTCCTACTATAATTAAAGAGACCTAAAACCTTCCTGACTCCTCGTACTGAGACCGGTCGGGGCATCTCTTGTATGGCCTTCCGTCGGTCACCTGGCATGGCTCTGGTCCCCTGTGACAATTGTTGTCCCAGGTAAATAACTGTGCTCTGCCCGATTTGAGCTTTCTTAGGGTTTATCTTGAACCCTCCTATTTCCAGGGCTTGTAGGACTTCAGTTAATGCAGCTGCATGTCCATGCTCATCTTCCGAGGCAATTAACAGGTCATCCACGTATTGCAATACAGTGCTGCGGTACGGGTTGAGGTTCACTGTTTCTAACAGTGAATTCATTACCCGGTGGAATACCGCCGGGCTGTTATGGAACCCCTGAGGTAGCCTAGTCCATGTATACTGTCTTTCCCCGACCGTAAAGGCAAACTTATTCTGGGATTCCTGGTCTAAAGGTAAAGACCAGAATCCATTAGTTATGTCCAAAACTGTAAAAATCTTGAGCTCCGAGTTCAAGGTATTTAAGATTGTGGATGGGCTGGCCACTATTGGGTGCAATTTGGGCATTACCTTGTTTAATTCCGTATAATCAATAGTCAGTCGGAATGATTTATCCGGTTTGGTGACTGGCCATACGGGCGAGTTGGTCGTGCTTTCGGTAATCCTAATTATGACCCTTTCTTCCAGATCACGGACTATTTCTTGTACCGCTTCCCGGGCTTCTGGTTTAATAGGGTATTGCTTATGGGGCTTGTGTTCCGGACCTGGAACCGTGATTGGCTCCATTTTTACCTGTCCGGTGTCCTGTTTTGTCTTAGCCCAAATCCCTTTCATAATTTTGCATATGGTCTCGTATGGTTTCCGTTCTAGTTCCCAATCCCTGCTCAAAGATGCTGCACTCCCTACCCTAGCCAAATTGGTGCATGGTTTATCTATACTGACCTTGGACCCATCTCCTTTGGACCAAACAATTTTATTTTGCGCGGAGTCCACCAATATGTTAAATTCTTTTCGCAAGTCTATTCCTAATATGGTACCTTCGTTATTTGGACACACATAAAAGTGGGATGGGAGGAGTTTTCCTGTTAACTCTAAAACTTGTACCTCACTTTTATAAGCCTTAATTTTTATACCCCCTAATCCTACTATATATATATATTCCTTGGTTGTTGGAAGGGGCAAATCAGTCAAGGATACTGATGCTCCTGTGTCAACTAACATTTCACATGGTCGGCCCCCTAATAATGCTGCTACATAGACTCGGTTATCCGAGCCTCCTTTTACAGGGGCCGCCTCCCGTCATTCACTCTTCCCTTTCGACTTGAGGTACTCAAGAAAGTCCCTTCTATCCTCCGGACTGAGATAAGCACCCTGTGTCTGGTCCACGTTTCCTTTCTTCTGCCAACAGCTGTAACTCTGGTGTCCTGGCTTACCGCAATAGTCACATCCCCCTTTCTTTCCACTCCTGCAATCCTTTGCCATATGTCCCATCTTCCCACAATTATAACAGTTCCCCTGAATCCTCTTGTTTGATTGTGATGCCTCCCCTGCTGCTACCCTTTCCTGTTTAACTTTTACACCTCCCTTTTCGGTGTGTTCAGATTCCTTTGCGTCTATCTGACATGCCCATTGAACTGCGAGATCATACGTAGGGGCGGCTACTACCCCCATTTTTAGGATGGCTTGGTGTGCTGATGAGAGTCCATCCTTAAACATCTGGATGAAGGGCTGGTCTGTTCATTGTGGGTTTGCTTGCCCTGACGATTCGCAATAGGCGTCAAACAATCGTTCTCCGTAATCACTACTAGATTCTCCCTTTCTTTGCTTTATTGATTGGATTTTTCCCCAGTTTATAGTAGGGGCCCCAAGTGCCGTTTCTACTGCGATCTTAAAGGGCCCGTATGCTGCCCGCTGTGCCGCCAGTGCGGCACCCGCAGGGACTACATCCGCCCACGCTCCGTCTTGCATGCCTGCAGCGGGGTTTACATTTCTCCATTTGTCGGCTGGGCATTTCGCCCTAACTAACTGGTGGATGTCTCGAGGATGTAAATCATGGATTTCCCATATTTCCTCTAAATTCCTCCAGAACTCTGAGTTCTGACTACGGGGTTTAAGGGTTCCTAAATCTTTAAGAATGGCTTGTTTTTCAAGAGGGGAGAAAGCCCGATATCGACTTTGAGCTGGCACTGGGTGTCGTATTACGGGTGCCATCGGCACTACTGGAATATCATTTTCGTCTCTAGGTGGAGCCGAGGCATACGGCGGGGGGTTTTCTTTATCCCGTTCGTCTCCTTTTCCCTTGCCTGTCAATTCCATCCTTTCTACTAAAGTTTCTAATTCTGCTATTCTTATTTCTTGTTCTTCCATCTTACTGGTTTGTGTCTTAACCCTTTTTGTTAACATTACTACCTGATGTATTAAAATTACTCCTGCTTTCTTAGTTTTCTTTTGTTTCTGCTTTTCCCACCACTCCCGCTGTGTTATTGGTTTTTCTAGTGGATCCCACCCATCTTTCTTCATTTTATCGATCAAACCCTTTTGGTCGTCAGCATAGAGCCGACTCATCGATCCTGGCGGACCCCAGTCTGGGCCTCCGCCTTCCGCCATAATGTATTAATTTTTTTTTTTCACTAGTTTACCGCGTTCCGGTCCACCCTAGTAACTCATTCTCAGAGGTCTTACCTATCGTCCACCACTAGATGGTGGCAGTCTTGACTTGTAACTATCCCTGTCAGAGGTGCTCGTCTGGCACTTGCAGGCTCTAATACATTGGCACAATACGTCGCTTAATGCAATCCAACAGATCCCGCAATGCAACACAGCAGAGAGACTTTTAGTCTGTCTCGGATTCCCAACTAACTCTGGCCTTCACGTGGGGCCCAGTCGCCCTCTTAATTCTGGCTCAGTATGGGTCCTCGAGACATTTACATTCCAAAATAACACATCAGGTTTCAATCAACTTAACTACTATTTAAACTGCATCTCTCACCCGTCACGGGTACCAGATTCTTTCGAGACTGCGTTGCTGTCACACCGCCCTTCCGAGTGATCCAATTTCTGGACGGTCAAAGGTCTGACTACTCGCCCCGCTCACTGGTGCAGGCGGTCTTCCAGCTCTGCAGTACCCTGCTTGCAGCGCCAATTTGTTGGGTGAAAATAAATTCACATCTAATCTGTGGTAAAGTAAAAGGTGCAGTTTATTGAAAACAGAGCTCTGGGAGAAGCGTCTCAGACCCCGCGGTCTGTTCGAGCACCTTCTCCCCGATCAACAAAATTCACAAGCTTATATACAGTACAAGACTGGAGCACATCGATAGCCTTGATTACATTACTTATTCCTTGGCCAGTCTGGCTTCGTGGCAACAGCCGCCCCCTCCCCAATTATATTCCTTCAAAAACAACCTAATTACAACTTTACATCGTTAGCTAAGCCCCTTCTTTTAGTTCTGTCTTTTATCTAAGTTTGTCCAGTTATCTGGACAGCAGGGTCCTTTCTTACTTCATTGTGGCTTCGGCCAATCAGTGACTCGTGATTGGACATGGCTAACCTTGTTATTGCAGCTTCTCATATCTCCACATGCTTAATCACTTTTGTAGTTCAGTCCATTGTGTTTTTAAACTAGACTCGACTGAAACTAGGTTGTCCTGCTGTGTCGCTCGACTGCAACATTCAACTGGTTCAAATCCCAATCCTTCAACCAGCCACATAAATACTGTGGCTACAAGAGCAGGTCAGATGCTGGGTATTATGTGGCAAGTGTCTCATCTCCTGACTCCCTAAAGCCTTGCCACCATCCACAAGGCACAAGTTAGGTGTGTGATGGAATACTGTCCATTTGCCTGGATGAGTGCAGCTCCAACAACACTCAAGAAGCTCAACACCATCCAGGACAAAGCAGTCCGCTTAATTGACACCCCATCCACCACCTAAACATTCACTCCCTCCACCACTGGCACACCGTGGCTGCAGTGTGTACCATCTACAAGATGCACTACAGGAACTCGCCAAGGCTTCTTCGACAGCACCTCCCAAACCTACGACCTCTTCCACCTAGAAGGACAAGGCAGCAGGTGCATGGGAACACCATCACCTCCAAGTTCCCCTCCAAGTCACACCCCATCCTGACTTAGAAGTATATCGCTGATCCTTCATCGTCGCTGGGTCAAAATCCTGGAACTCCCTACCTAACAGCACTGTGGGAGTATCTTCACCACACGGACTGCAGCAGTTCAAGAAGGGGGCTCACCACCACCTTCTCAAGTGCAATTAGGGGGTGGGCAATAAATGCTGCCCTTGCCAGTGATGCGCACATCCCAGGAACGAATAAAGAATAAAAAGATCCCACAGCTGGCAGCTTATTTCGGGTTTATTGATGATCATTTTCCCTCCATTAATGCCAACGAATGGGAAATCGCGGGTACTGAGTCTGCCAGTTTCTGATGAGCTGTCCCACGTGCAGGGCCTTACTGGTGACATAGTGTCTTGGAAAAGCCTGCCCATGGAATTTTGCGATCAGAAAAGGTCATTAGTTCTAAACAAGCCAGCGCCACTACCGTTGCTTGCAAGATTTGTAGAAATATCACTAAAATACATTTGGGATGGTGAGAGTGTTTAAAATTAGACTCCTATGTTAAATGAATTTAGTGCATCTTGATTGGTTATCACTACAAGTGACACACAACACAGCAATACTGAAGATTTAGTGCTAATTTGGCACTCTCACTCAGCAAAGCAATGGACAGATGGAGAGTGTGAGAATATAATACTGAGTATCATAGGAGATCCCAACACATTGTTGGGAGAGTGCAAGGAAAGCATTTCCTTATGCTGATCCATCCTTTACTATGTTAAGTCAATGACATGGGAACCATTCCCAATACAGTCATTCCTTAAAATGCTTAGTAAATCGCACCAAATGAAATGAAATTAGCTCGTTTGTTATCTGCAGAGGAAGATATATCTCTCTTCACAAACTTTCCCCCAGCATCGAAAAGTGTGATGTGTTAAATGGAAATTCCGGTCGGGGGCTTCCAGCGGGTGCAAGCCCCCGACCTGCACTGACCTTGCGCGCCGGCGTTGAGCTGTGGGCCCCCGTGGAATTCCGATCCTGGACCTCCTCCAACTGCCGGCGCGCAGTGCTTGCGTATCCCAGGGGCGCAGTTAGTTCGATGCGTCCCCTGGGATCACGTGGGCCATGGAGAGCCAATGGTAGCAGGGAATGCTTCATTCATAAGTTTGACAGGAAGAGCTGTCAAACCTATAAATACTATAAGCCCCAAAACATCACTAAAACCTCAAATAATTTTTTTTTTAAATCACATTTTTAAAATAAACTATAAATTACATGAAATAACTATGTTAAACAATAATTTAAATTTTTGAAAAAATTAATTACATTTTCTAACGGGACTAAAAATAAACTTACCTTTCTTTAAAGTATTTAAAAATAATAAACCTGTGGAAAAAATGTTTTAATTTTAATTAATTCACCACTCACCTTGTTAAAAGCAGGCCTTGCGCCTGCTTTTTAAAAGTGTAACTGCTGGAGACTTGCCCTCCCGGAAAAACCTGCAAAAAAAACGTAAGTTCGATGCGTACGCGCTGCCTCTCCAGCGCACGTGTTCCATCTATCAACCCTTTCTTTCAGGAGAACGGAAGTGCCGGTTTCCCACATATGCGCAGTGCATGCAGGAAACTGGGACTTCCATTGGGCTTACGGGTGAGTACCCCATGCGTACTCACCCGTGGAGACCCGAATTTCTGGGCCATAATAACTGGTGGTCTGGCTGGTGCTGAAGTACTTTTCGTGACTTAAAGGCTTGTGCACAAAACAGTTGCTTCCAAACATGGGTGAGGAAGATAGTTGTAGATTGCTGGAAAATAACAATAGACTGGTTAGGTGGGCAGAAAAGTGGCAAATGGAATTCAATCCAGAGAAGTGTGAAGTAATGCATTTGGGGAGGGCTAACAAGGCAAGGGAATACACAATAAATGGTAAGATATGAGAAATGTGGAGGAACAGAGGGACCTTGGAGTGCATGTCCACAGATCCCTGAAGGTAGCAGGACAGGTAGATAAGGGGGTTAAGAAGGCATACAGGATACTTTCTTTTAGTAGCTGAGGCATAGAATATAAGAGCAGAGAGGTTATGCTTGAACTGTATAAAACACTAGTTAGGCCATAGCTAGAGTACTGAGTACAGTTCTAGTCACCACCTTACAGGAAAGATGTGATTACACTAGAGAGGGTACAGAGGAGATTTACGAGGATGTTGCCAGGACTGGTGAATTTTAGCTCTGAGGAACGATTGGATAGGCTGGGGTTGTTTTCTTTGGAACAGAGGAGGCTGAGGGGAGACTTGATTGAAGTGTATAAAATTATGAGGGGCCTAGATAGAGTGGATAGGAAGGACCTATTTCCCCATAGCAGAGAGGTCACTACCCAGGGCGCATAGATTTCAAGTAATTGGTAGAAGGATTAGAGAGGAGTTGAGGAGAACTTGTTTCACCCAGAGGGTGGAGGGGGTCTGGAACTCACTGCCTGAAAGGGTGGTAGAGGCAGAAACCCTCATCACATTTAAAAAGTACTTGGATATGCACCCGAAGTGCTGTAACGTACAAGGCTACAGACCAAGAGCTGGAAAGTGGGATTAGGCTGGATAGCTCTTTTTCGACTGGCGCAGACATGATGGGCCAAATGGCCTCCTTCTGTGCCGCAAATTTCTATGATTCTATGGATTGTTGCTCTTCAAAGCTGAATTCAACTCTGAATTTCAAAGGTAATTTACAAACTTTGAATAGCTGGAGTTAGGTTCAGGGTTTCTGTTAGAAAGTTGAAATCTGACTGAACTTTCATGATAAATGTTTGACTTCCTGCTGAGCATGGATGGGACACTGATTATAGTGTTGTTAAATTTAACTAGTATTGTGATTTCACCAAGTCTAAACTGCACATATTTAGTGCCCAAACATAGTGAAGATAATTTGCAAATGTTATTTGGCAAGATTTTAACTGGGAAGAATTTCAGGTTGATTTCCATTAAGGTGATGCTATGAAGTTACATTCAACTCACAAGAAGGTAAATCCACACAACACAGAATCTTCTGGGGTTACATTACAGATTAGATTCAGGTGGTGTCTGTCCAGAATGGTGCTTTTTTGTATACCACATCAGTTTGAGACAATGGGGTAGATTTTGCCGAACCTATCGGGAAGAAGGCGGGACTTCCCCTTTCGGGTTTTTGACCCGCCTACTTCGACGTCCAGCCAATCCGCGCGATTTTCCCTTGATTAACCTTGTTGAGCCCGCCCAGCGGGCACAGCAGGCCAATTAAGGGCCACCCGGCAACAGGTGATGTCACAGACTGAAATTTCATCTGTCAAGAGTTCTTTGTTTGAATCTGTGAAACACTGATACTCTGAGTTCTAAGCTAAGTCATTCTGTACAGGCTCAGTTAGAACTCTTACCGGCACTCAAAGCTGAAGGCTGTCACTTTTGACAGATCGCAGCCGTTCAGCTTTCAGTTCCGGCTGAGTGATGGGCTCCCGACGGCTACAGGAAGAAAGGCTGTTAAGGTAAGTACAGGTAAGTAAAAGTTCTTTACACACTTTAGACACACCAAACACTTACTTTTGCACTCATGCACCCATCACTCACCTGAGCACCGACATCGTGACCCCTCCAACTCCTTCAACCCGACGGCCCGCCTGCTCTAACCTGGCGTGGTTTGGAGCCGTCGGGAAACCCACACGAAACCCCTCAAAATAGGGATTAGGCTAAAAACTGCCTGTTAACTACCTGTTAACAGGCAGTTAATTGGCACTAATCCCTTCCCTCCTGGTTTCGGCGGGTCCCAGTGCGGGGCAGGTACCCGCCGCCCCTGAAACTTACGTGGGGCGGGATTTTGGGCAGGATGGTGTCGGGACCCCCAAATTTGGGATTTCCCCCCCCCACATGCCTGAAACCCCACCTGACAGCTCCCCGAAAATCTAGCCCAATGGGATTAATCCATTTCAGCATCATTCACATGTCATATTTTGGAATTGCCCATTCCTTGGAGACCAACTATGTAGCTGCCAAAGGAGCCCACGCCTAGACAGGTGGTAGGGACAAAGCAGACTGATGTGTTGTCATGTTATGGGTTTGATAATTGATTCAGGGAGAGGTATGTAATGGGCAGCCAACCAATTTTATTGGTACACGTTAAAATTATCCCCATTGTGACTAATTATATTGCAGCTTTCTGTGCCTTAGCTGAAAGCAGCTAATTCAGGTCAGAGTGCAGACTGATCCTGGGACCTTCTCGACCTGTAAAGTCTGCCCACACAGGGACAAATCACTGTGGGATTGGTTATGTTAATTACTTTTATCCGTGCACACAGATAATGATTCAGAACAGAACCAGTTAAGTTATTTTATTAAACATGTTCTATGCACTTCTAAACAACAGGCACACATTTAACAAAGCTATATCACATATTGACTTTAATTTGCAATTGTCGTCCAAACCCTGCCAGAACAATCTGTTAAAATAACTATTTACTGAGTCTTTATCTGACCAATCGATTGTCCTGATCTCTCTCTTATACTAGCAGTGCTACCATTTTGAACTCAGACTCTAAACAGACAATCTCAATATGCAGTTAGTATGACCCTACAGTAACCTATATTTTTATTTTTTTTAATTGTGATTTATAAAATTGCTAAAAGAGAAAGAAAGAACTTGCATTTATATAGCACCTTTCATGACCTCAGGACGTCCCAAAGCGCTTTACAGCCAATGAAGTACTTTTGAAGTGTAGGAAACATGGCAGCCAATTTGTGCAGAGCAAGGCCCCACAAACAGCAATGTGATGAAGACTAAATAATCTGGGGTTTTTTGGTGATGTTGATTGAGAGATATATATTAGCCAAGACACCGGGGAGAAATCTCCTACTTTTCTTCGAAATAATGCCATGGGATCTTTTACGACCACCTGCGAGGGCAGACAGTGCCACGGTTTAACATTTCATCCGAAAGACGGAATGGACTTCTTAAGATAGAAAATACTTAGGATGAAAAAAGTCTGCATTTACAGCATCCAGCCCCTCTAACAGGAGTCCAGATCGTTTCCAAAAAAATGTAAAACTCGCCTAAGCTTTTACCAATTTGAGCATCTTTTGTCAGTAAATATAAAACATTTAGTTAACAGTAGGCTTCACTTGACTGCAGCCTCTATAGTGTCATTATTGTATTTGTCTTTAAAAGCTTTTTTATTCTGACATTGTAGGGTTTAAGTGATCATGCACAAAGAAGGAATGAAAAATCAGAGGGAATTGTCCTTTTAAAGTTCTGTAATAATGGAAAATGCGACAGCCTCCATGTAAAACCCCAGTAAAGCCCTGCTCTATCTGCAGCTAGATTCAGGACCAAGAAACCATAAGTGCCAGGGTAATCCGTGGATGTGACATCTGATACATGGCATTAGTAGTAATTGTAAGGATTTGGAAAGTAAAACACGCATCTGGTGGGAGACTATAATTACTCTGGCAAGGTAGTCCTTTCTAGTGATGTGAGATAAATGGAAGATTTGCTCCACACTCTTGCTCTCCTTGTCTACTTATTTGTGGTATTCGGTGCAGCTTTTAGTGTAAAAGTGACGGGGCACTACCTTCCCTTCTAAATATCCAAAAGCTTGATCATTCTCCTCAGTGTAATCCACATCAGAGTTAACTGCTTTGCTCTGGCATTTACTGAGGCTTTTAATAAAATGAATACAATGATCTACTGAAACTGGCCCTATCCTGGTTCTTTGAAAATACAATTTTTCCATCAGTATAATCCATTTAGTTATTATAGCGCGGAGTCTATTTATAACTACAGATCTACTCGGTTACAGCTCCAAGCCTCATTTGAAGACCAATTCTTTAAAGCGAAACAAGACCACACTTTACATGTCGCCTGTCACGTTAATTCACCGCTCCATTCCCATTCAGACTTCACCATCCTCGGCTTCTTGCATTGTTCCACGGAAGTTCAGCGTAAGCTCGAGGAACAGCACCTGATCTTTCGATTAGGCTCTTTACAGCCCTCTGGACTCAACATCGAGTTCAACAATTTCAGATCATACCCTCAGCCCCTATCATATATATTTTTTATCCACACTTTTTGTTTGTGCCTTTTTTCTTCCCTCCCACATGGCAGCTGTTTTTCACTCTGCCAGCGCAATTCACACTTCATCTAGAGCCATCCTTTGTTTCTTAACCTGTCCCATTACCACCTCCTCTTGCCTTGAATATCTCTTAATGCCTCGTTACTTCTCCTACCTTCCATCCTATCACTGACCTTCCCTTTTGTTCTTTCATCCCCTCCCCCATTTCCCAGCCCCTAAACTTGCTTTCCATTTCCTGCTTTTTTCCAATTCTGAAGAAAGGTCTTCGACCTGAAACGTTAACTCTGTTTCTCTCTCCACGGATGCTGCCTGGCCTGCTGAGTTTTTCCAGCATTTTCTGTTGTTATTTCACACTTTACATGTATTGTGTTCTTTCGCCTCAGCTGTTACGATCAAGTAATTAAAGCAACAAGAGTCATTTGCTCTATTAGCGCAGAAATAAACACATTACCGGTCAATTGACAGTCTGAAAAATTGCCTCACATTTACTTT
The DNA here is from genome assembly GCF_052327205.1 of Somniosus microcephalus. Taxonomy (NCBI): domain Eukaryota; kingdom Metazoa; phylum Chordata; class Chondrichthyes; order Squaliformes; family Somniosidae; genus Somniosus; species Somniosus microcephalus. The sequence goes on from NC_140988.1 coordinate 126,948,953, forward strand.
GTGTGATAAAGTTCAACCATTGTCTAAACTTGTTTGCAGGTGTGTTGGAACAAGTCACAGTAATGGGTGGTTTCAATCATTTACATTTCTGATTGACATACAGTGACAACTGAGCCGGTCCCATCCTGTGGCTTTGTAAACCTACAATAATAGAAATGCAAAAAGTGACAGGTGGACAAAGTTGAATGTTTTGCAACCCAGCAATAAATTCAATGGTGTCACATGATCTTGGGTTACCACCATATTTATATTGTAATAATCTTTATACTTTACTTTTATATAACTCTCATAATTACCTGCAGAACAAATACAATGGCAGACTTGAAGGCAGGGGTGGGGAGGGAGGAGAGTTGGAGAAATTCAAATCACAGCCATCCATTTTACACCTAACAATCGGTGGGGGCGTGCCTCAGCTGTCCCATTGATGCCCAAGGCCCGCTTGGTACCATAATCAGACGATCTGTAAATGGGAAAACAGCATGCCTGCCTGAAACAGGCGTAAAGCTGCTTTACGATGCAAATCGGAGTCGTACACAGGTTGTAGAAACCTGATGCAAAGTTCAGGTACAAATGCGCGGAGATTGCCATTTGGAGACGCAAGTTCCGTCTAGTTATACAAGATTTTGAGTGGCCTAACCAGCAGTCCAACCACAAAAATATTGGGGGTCGCTGCTAGCCCTGGCTTTCCCCCCTCTGCTTCGCCCCCCTCCCATGACCTACCTGCAGGCCAGCTTGGTATTGGAGTCAGCCAGAATTGATCAGGCTTGTTTGGCGCCTGTAGCTCACTGCTTCCATTCAAATGAGGCCTCGTGCCAAATTTGGCTTGGTCCTCAAGCCAGCACAGACTGTTGCACAGAGCAATCACTGCACCAATTTGCTGCCTGTTTTGGAACAATACTATATAGGTAATGACTTAACAGTGGTGAAAGTTGGTGGAAGAGTAAAACAGTAGTGATCAATGGTAAGTAAAACTAGGCAGTGTGTATAACAGGCGTCCGATCCACTAATGTACATTTGCACCCCCTCCCGCTCCCTCCCGCCCCTTTTCCTCAACTCCGTCTCCCCACACCCCCGCTCCCCCCCCCTTTTCCTCAACTCCGTCTCCCCACACCCCCGCTCCCCCCGCCCCCCCTCCCACCCCCAGCCAAAGTTGAATTTCACCCCCAGTTAATCTTTGGTGGCTGTGGGATTTTTGGCTTAAAAATTGGATCTCACAGCTCCCATTTAACAGGCAAAAAACAGCCGCTGAAGAGTTTAGTACAGTGTGCTCAGACTGCACTGCAAGTGCGCCACATGCCTTATTGGTTAGGGTGCACTGCAAATCGGTGACCTAACGCCTAATTCAGGCCGCTTTGTGAAATTAGTTTGCAACAGATTGCAGCATGTTTTTTTATTCGTTCCTGGGATGTGGGCGTCACTGGCAAGGCCAGCATTTATTGCCCATCCCTAACTGCCCTTAGAAAGGTGGTGGTGAGCCGCCTTCTTGAACCACTGCAGTCTGTGTGGTGAAGGTACTCCCACAGTGCTGTTAGGTAGGGAGTTCCAGGACTTTGACCCAGCGACAATGAAGGATGGCGATATGCTTCTAAGTCAGGACGGTGTGTTACTTGGAGGGTAACTTGGAGATGGTGATGTTCCCATGCACCTGCTGTTTGGGAGGTGCTGCCGAAGGAGCCTTGGTGAGTTGCTGCAGTGCATCTTGTAGATGGTACACACTGCAGCCACTGTCACCACTGGTGGAGGGAGTGAATGTTTAAGGTGGTGGATGGGGTGCCAATCAAGCGGGCTGCTTTGTCTTGGATGGTGTCGAGCTTCTTGAGTGTTGTTGGAGCTGCACTCATCCAGGCAAGTGGGAGTATTCCATCACACTCCTGACTTGTGCCTTGTAGATGGTGGAGAGGCTTTGGGGAGTCAGGAGGTGAGACACTCGCCACCGAATACCTAGCCTCTGACCTGCTCTTGTTGACACAGTATTTATGTGGCTGGTCCACTTAAATTTCTGGTCAATGGTGACACCCAGGATATTGATGGTGGGGAATTCAGTGATGGTAATGCTGTTGAATGTCAAGGGGCGGTGGTTAGACGCTCGCTTGTTGGAGATAGTCATTGCCTGGCACTTGTGTGGCACGAAAGTTACCTGCCACGTATCAGCCCAAGCCTAAACGTCATCCAGGTCTTGCTGCTTGCGGGCAAGGGCTGCTTCATTATCTGAAGAGTTGCCAATGGCACTGTGTTAAGTCTGTGTGTTATAGTGAGAATTACTACACAGACCACAAGAGTAAATTTAAACAGGTCTTTACTAGTCGAAGGTCCGGGCTGAACTGCCCAATAAATCATTACACAGCACTTATATACCGGTGTGGTCACCACCGGTATTACAGTATACAGCAGCCAAGATAAAGTAGTGCAACCCTTAAAATAGTTCTCTTAAAGGTGGAACGGTTACATACACTACAATCCTCCCTTTTTAGCTTAACAGTCTATATTCCCCATTAAACATAACATCATAACATATATACACAACTTCATGTAAAAACAGTTCACAGATTCAGTCTCTGAGGCGGCGCCTCCTGCGTCTCCTGACTCGGTCTGGATAACGCCTCGGTGGTGTAGTAGTTCTCGGTGGTGTAGTAGGTTCTCGTTGCTGGGGTGACTCATCTAATAGTCCTTCACTGGACTTAACAGCTTGAACTTACGTAACTTCAGAACCAGCATTGCTGATTCTAAAGGCTCGAGTACCTTGGGAAGTTTTTCTACTTCCAGACTGATTTGGCTCAGTTCGGAGGGACCACGTGTGTGACCTGGTAGGGGTGATAATGGTTCAGATGAGTCATCATCTTCTGCTTCTTCTCTATTGTCTTCTATTTCCTCCATCACTTCAGCTTTTGCCTCTGCCACCAATTCCCTGAGTGGCTTATTACTGCTGACACTGCTCACAAAAGGGTGCTCATTCTTCTTAGCTTTCAACTGATCGATGAATGTGACATATTCCCTTTCTTGCTCAGCTTTGATTCGTTTGGCCTCATCGTGCAGACGGTTTGTGTGTTCCTGATCCATTTTCTCAATCAGCTGCTTCTGCTGTCTTCCCAGATTCTCCAACTCTGTGTCAAAGAACTTTTTCTTTGCATTCATCTCTTGCTCAAAATGGCGAATCATTTGTTCTAATTGCTGTTGTAGTTTGAAATGGAGTTGAGTTCGAGCCCAGTGTTCCTCAGAAATGTGCATGTCTGTAGACTGGACAGACTCAGAATTCTCTGTCAAACTATGTTGTTGTTGTTCAGTGGAATTCTGTTCTGATACTTTGTTCTCTTCTGAAGCATTTATGCACTCCTTCGTTTTTCCATCATTAGTCTGCAAGTCCATTTTAGACTTGTCTTTTGCACATGGGCTGGTCTTACCATCATCAGTTCCAGAGTCTGAGCTGATTGTCTTCACCGAGTTCTCACTCTCTGCTTTGTCACTGTCACTGCTGCCTATGTCCTCATCCAATATTCTGGACAATCGTTCAGGTTTGACATCTTTTCCTTTTCCGGAATCTACCGTCATTGCTTTTAGGGAGTGCCAGTCCATATTTATTTTCCTGATCCACTCCCGTCCCAGGAGTGGTGGACCTCCCTCAGGTAGTACATATAAGTCCATTCCTTTGTGTTCTTTGCCCTTGTGTCTCACCTTGACTTTTATCTTTCCGATGGGGTATACTCTTTGCCCCGTATATGTCTGCAATACTATCTCCGTATCCCGTAGGGGAATATGTGTGAATAACCTTTTGTAATCTTGTTTATTCATGACCGTCAATGCCGATCCGGTGTCCAATTCCATCTTCACTTGGACTCCTGCTATCTGCAGTGTGACCCAGATAGTTTGTCGGTCAGCTTCCTTACTCACATTGTGAATTCTCAGACTACCCAGTTCCTGGCTGTTGGAGTCTGAATCCGAATTCTGTTCATCCGAACTCTTCTCAGCCACCTTATGTACCTTTCTGTACTTTTCCTGCGGTGACTTTTTGTTGCTGGTCTTCTTTCCTGACCGGCATACTTTAGCTATGTGACCAAGCTTGCCACATTTTCTACATTCCTGGTTTTTAAACCAGCATTGGTTCTGATCGTGTGTTGTCTTTCCACAACGATAACATTTCGTTGTACCCAAAGCCATTTGATCTACGCTGAGTACCGCTGCCTTCAGCTGCATTTCCGCAGTGCCTCTCGCCGCGGCTTCGTGCGATGCTGCAATAGTGACAGCCTTATCAAGTGTAAGATCATTCTCTTCAAGTAGCCGCTTTTGTGTTCCTTCTTTCGACAATCCACACACGAATTTGTCTCTCAGTGCCTCTGTCAGACTTTCCCCAAACTGACAGTATTTCGCTAGCTTAGGCAGTTCAATCAAATACTCCGCGTTGCTTTCCTCTTCCCGTTGCGTTCTCGCATAAAATTTAAATCGTTCCACTAACATCAGCGGTGTGGGGTTCAAATGATTTCTCAGGACAGCAACAATATTAGCGAAAGTCTGATCCGCTGGTTTAGCTGGTGATAGAAGATGCTTCAATAGCCTGTATGTCTTCGCACCCATTGAGTTTAGTAAGGTTAGTGCTTTATCATTCTTTGATATTTTATTTGCCTTACGATAAATCTCTATGCGTTCTACATACGTGGCCCAATCTTCAACAGCGGGATCGAAATCATTGATGTTACCACGCTTAGGCATCCTCGCAATCTTCTTGAGAAACAAAAAGAAATTTTCCTTTTATTTTTTTTTCCAAAATGGCGGTTTCCCGCGCTTGTCTTCTTCCCCCGCCTACGAAAATGGCGGCTTCCCGCGTTTGCCTTTCTCCCCCGCTGGCTGTAATGGCGATTGCCGTATTGCTGCGTTCGCCCTCCCCAGCGGTTTTCAAATCATGCCTCCCAGCCCCTCTTGCAGTCCGGTCCTTTCCCCCCCCCCGGCTGCGGCTGAGTTCTCTGCGTTTTTTTTATTTTCTCCCGCGCCTTACAATCGTGCCTCCCAGCCCCTCTTGCAGTCCGGTCCTTTCCCCCCCCGGCTGCGGCTGAGTTCTCCGTGTTTTTTTTTTTTAATTTTCTCCCGCGCCTTACGCTGTCCTGGTCGCTGCGCCTCGCGGCCTCGGTAGCTGCCCGGCCTTTTTCACCGGTCGTGGTCGAGTTCTCTCTCGATGCTGTTGCGTCTCCCAGCCCGCTTGCAGCCCGGTCTCTCACACCGGCTGCGTTTGCATTCACCGCGGCTTCCGTGCCTTACGCTGCCCCAGTCTCAGCGCCTCTGGCCCCGACTTCTGTCCGGCTCTTTTCCCCAGCCGTGGTCGAGTTCTCCGCCCTTATATCCTCCGTTTTTCCCTCCCCTACTTCACAGCCAACGTGGCCGACTTGCTGCTCGTCGCTGATCGGCTTACCCACCACCGTGATAGAAGGGATGATCACTGCCTGTTGCTGATGGAAAGCTTCGTGTCAGAATTCTTCCTTTGCTCTGCAGACCCGAGTCTTTTCTCAGCAGAATGATGAGGGTGGATGCCTCTTCTTGACGCCCGTTAAACTGCCTTGGATGTATCTCTGCTGCAGGGTAAGATCGTACTCGTCGCCACTGTTAAGTCTGTGTGTTATAGTGAGAATTACTACACAGACCACAAGAGTAAATTTAAACAGGTCTTTACTAGTCGAAGGTCCGGGCTGAACTGCCCAATAAATCATTACACAGCACTTATATACCGGTGTGGTCACCACCGGTATTACAGTATACAGCAGCCAAGATAAAGTAGTGCAACCCTTAAAATAGTTCTCTTAAAGGTGGAACGGTTACATACACTACACACTGAACATTGTGCAATCATCAACGAACATCCTCACCTCTGACCTTGTGATGGAGGGAAGGTCATTGATGAAGCAGCTGAAGATGGTTCGGCTTAGGACACTGCCCTGAGGAACTCCTGCAGTGATGTCCTGGGGCTGTGATGATTGACCTCCAACCATCACAACCATCGTCCTTTGTGCTGGGTATGATTCCAGTCAGTGGAGAGTTTTCCCCCCCGATTCCCATTGACTTCAATTTTACTAGGGCTCCTTGATGCCACACTTGGTCAAATGCTGCCTTGATGTCAATGGCAGTCACTCTCACCTCACCTCTGGAATTCAGCTCTTTTGTCCATGTTTGGACTAAGGCTATAATGAGGTCTGGAGCCGAGTGGTCCTGGCAGAACCCAAACTGAGCATCAGTGAGCAGGTTATTGGTGTGTAAGTGCTGTTTGATAGCACTGTCGATGACACCTTCCATCACTTTGCTGATGATTGAGAGTAGACTGGTGGGGTGGTAATTAGCCGGATTGGATTTGTCCTGCTTTTTGTGGACAGGACATACCTGGGCAGTTTTCCGCATTGTCGGATAGATGCCAGTGTTGTAGCTGTACTGGAACAGCTTGGCTAGAGGCGCGGCTAGTTCTGGAGCACAAGTCTTCAGCACAATAGCCGGGATGTTGTCAGGGCCCATAGCCTCTGCTGTATCCAGTGCGCTCAGCCGTTTCTTGATATCACGTGGAGTGAATCGAATTGGCTGAAGACTGGCTTCTGTGATGGTGGGGACCTCAGTAGGAGACCGAGATGGATCATCCACTCGGCACTTCTGGCTGAAGATGGTTGCTAACGCTTCAGCCTTGTCTTTTGCACTCACATGCTGGGCTGCACCATCATTGAGGATGGGGATATTCATGGAGCATCCTCCTCCCGTTAGTTGTTTAATGGTCCACCACCATTCACGACTGGATGTGGCAGGACTGCAGAGCTTTGAGCTGATCCGTTGATTGTGGGGTCGCTTAGCTCTGTTTATAGCATGCTGCTTCCACTTTTTAGCATGTAGTCCTGTGTTGCAGCTTCCCCAGGTTGGCACCTCATTTTTAGCTAAGCCGGGTGCTGCTCCTGGCATGCTCTTCTACACTCCTTATTAGAGTCATAGAGTCATAGAGTAATACAGCACGGATAGAGGCCCTTCGGCCCATCGTGTCCGCGCCGGCCATCAAGCCCTGTCTAATCTAATCCCATATTCCAGCATTTGGCCCGTAGCCTTGTATGCTATGGCATTTCAAGTGCACATCCAAATGCTTCTTAAATGTTGTGAGGGTTTCTGCCTCCACAACCCTTTCAGGCAGTGAGTTCCAGACTCCAACCACCCTCTGGGTGAAAAAGTTCTTTCTCAAATCCCCTCTAAACCTCCCGCCCTTTACCTTGAATCTATGCCCCCTAGTTATTGACCCCTCTACTAAGGGAAAAAGCTCCTCAGCATCCATCCTATCTATGCCCCTCATAATTTTGTACACCTCAATCATGTCCCCCCTCAGCCTCCTCAGCTCCAAGGAAAACAAACCCAATCTGCCCAGTCTCTCTTCATAGCTGAAGCGCTCCAGCCCTGGTAACATCCTGGTGAACCTCCTCTGCACCCTCTCTAACGCGATCACATCCTTCCTGTAGTGTGGCGACCAGAACTGCACACAGTATTCCAGCTGTGGCCTAACCAGTGTTTTATACAGCTCCATCATAACCTCCTTGCTCTTATATTCAATGCCTCGGCTAATGAAGGCAAGTATCCCATATGCCTTTTTTACCACCTTATCCACCTGTTCCACCGCCTTCAGGGATCTGTGTACTTGCACACCCAGATCCCTCTGACCCTCCGTCTTGCCTAGGGTCTTTCCATTCATTGTGTATTCCTTTGCCTTGTTAGTCCCCCCAAAGTGCATCACCTCGCACTTTTCCGGGTTAAATTCCATTTGCCACTGTTCCGCCCATCTGACCAACCCATCTATATCGTCCTGCAGACTGAGGCTACCCTCCTCGCTATTTACCACCCTACCAATTTTTGTATCATCTGCGAACTTACTGATCATACCCTTTACATTCATATCCAAGTCATTAATGTGGACCACAAACAGCAAGGGACCCAGCACCGATCCCTGTGGTACCCCACTGGCCACAGGCTTCCAGTCACAAAAACAACCTTCGACCATCACCCTCTGCCTTCTGCCACTAAGCCAGTTTTGTATCCAATGTGCCAAGGCACCCTGGATTCCATGGGCTCTTACCTTCTTGACCAGTCTCCTGTGCGGGACTTTATCGAAGGCCTTACTGAAATCCATGTATACCACATCCACTGCGTTACCCTTATCCACACACCTAGTCACCCCCTCAAAAAATTCAATCAAATTAGTCAGACATGATCTTCCCTTGACAAAGCCATGTTGACTATCCCTGATTAATCCTTGCCTCTCCAAGTGGAGACAAATTTTGTCCCTCAGGATTTTTTCCAATAATTTTCCTACCACTGATGTTAGGCTCACTGGCCTGTAGTTCCCCGGTTTTTCCCTACTACCCTTCTTGAATAATGGTACTACATTAGCGGTTCTCCAGTCCTCTGGCACATCCCCTGTGGCCAGAGAGGTCCTGAATATATGTGTTAGAGCCCCCGCAATCTCCTCCTTTGCCTCACACAGCAGCCTGGGATACATTTCATCCGGGCCTGGGGATTTATCCATTTTTAGGCCAGCTAAAACCGCCAATACCTCCTCCCTCTCGATGTTAATATGTTCGAGCATATCACAGTCCCCCCGCCCTATTTCTATGTCTACATCGTCCTTCTCCATAGTGAAAACAGATGCAAAAAATTCATTTAGAACCCCTCCTACATCTTCCGGCTCCACACACAGATTGCCACTTTTGTCCCTAATGGGCCCTATTTTTTCCCTAGTTATCCTCTTACCCTTAATATACTTATAAAACATCTTCGGATTTTCCTTTATTTTGCTCGCCAGTGTTATTTCATGGCCCCTCCTTGTTCTCCTAATTTCTTTTTTAAGTATCCCCCTGCACTTTTTGTACTCCTCTAGGGCTTCCTCCGTCTTTAGCCTTTTGTATCTACCAAAAGCCCTCCTTTTTTTCCTAATCCATTCTCGTATATCCCCTGACATCCAAGGTTCCCTGTGGTTTTTGGAACCACCCTTGACCTTTACAGGAACATGTTGCCATTGTATGATCTCAATCTCCCTTCTGAAAGCCTTCCATTGCTCCGATGCGGATTTTCCTACAAGTAGCTGATCCCAGTCCATTTTGGCCAGATCCTGCCTTATCCTATTAAAATCGGCCTTCCCCCAATTTAGAACCTTTATTTCCGGCCCATCCCTGTCCTTTTCCATGGCCACCTTAAATCTTACCATATTATGGTCACTATCACCAAAGTGCTCACCTACTAGCACTTTTTCCACTTGGCCGGCCACATTCCCTAGAATTAGGTCCAGTACCGCCCCCTCTCTTGTAGGACTTTCTACATGCTGGCTCAAAAAGCTCTCCTGGATGCACTTTAAGAATTCTACACCCTCTGAGCCTTTCACACTCTGACTATCCCAGTTAATATTGGGGAAGTTGAAATCCCCCATTATTATTACCCTATTATTTGCACATTTCTCTGAGATTTGCCTACATATCTGTTCCTCTATCTCCCCCTGACTGTTTGGAGGCCTATAGTACACTCCCAGCAAAGTGCTTGCCCCCTTTTTGTTTTTAAGCTCCACCCATATGGCCTCATTAGAGGACCCTGCTAATATATCATCCCTCCTTACTGCAGTAATTGACTCCTTAATTAATATTGCGACACCCCCTCCTCTTATACCTCCCCCTCTGTCTCGCCTGAAGATTCTGTACCCCGGAATATTGAGCTGCCAGTCTTGCCCTTCCCTCAACCATGTCTCCGTGGCTTGATGGTAATGGTGGAGTGAGGGATATGCCAGGCCATGAGGTTACAGATTGTGGTGGAATACAATTCTGCTGCTGCTGATGGCCCACAGCGCTTCATGGATGCCCAGTTTTGAGCTGCTAGATCTGTTCTGAATCTATCCCATTTAGCACGGTGGTAGTGCCACACAACACAATGGAGGGTGTCCTCAGTGTGAAGATAGGATTTCGTCTCCACAATGACTGCTGTGGTCACTGCTACCAATGCTGTCATGGACAGATGCATCTGTGACAGGTAGATTAGTGAGGATGAGGTCAAGTAGGTTTTTCCCTCGTGTTGGTTCTTTCACCAGCTGTCGCAGGCCCAGACTGTCAGCAATGTCCTTCAGGACTCAGCCGTGCATTCTGCAATCAGTTTTCTCAGATGAACATCTGCCAAACCAACGGTCTTTATAGGGACTGCTTGAGGCTGCCTTCAAAAAGTAAAAATGATTTCACTTCTTGAATGTGGAGTCAAGAGGAGCTCACACCCCTCCCGTTCTTCTCCTCCCTGGACACACCCTGGGCCCGGTGTTGGCATCTTCACCGGCCGATCTTCGTCTTCTTCATAACCACTGCATTGCCTCTTTGAATACGACTGGCTGCCCCAGCACTTCAGGTATGTCCTGATTTGCAAGAGGACAATTTCAAACAGTCTTCTTGTGCATCAGTTTTGGGGCTGCCGTTCACGGTTGCCATTTGGTTTTGCTATGTGTATCCTACTGGAATCACTGAAAGAATAATACACAGTTTTAACGTTTGTTAATAGCTCCACCTTGTGGCAATGTGGTGCTTTTCCATTATTATTATAAGTTATTATTATATACTCGCTAAAAATTTGCTTTCTCTGACTGATTGGCAAGCTTTGAATGAATAATCCAGCCTGCATTTATCCATGCACACCACCAGTTTATTACTGAGCAGTATGTTTGCACTAACAAGCGATCTTTGTTAATTCCCTGCCAGGCCCTTTCATAATGGGTCAGATTTTAACTGCAGGTTTTGTGTGGCTGAGCCTGTTAGAAACTCGCCCACTAGAGCAGAAAACAGGCCCAGGGTATTTTAACACAGGCTTCGTTAACATGCTGCTGGAATGGACAGCAAGCGGCTGCTGGCCTCTAGAAAATTGGGCATCCCTTAGCCACCTGCCAGCATGAAGGTAGGTGAGGGAAAACAGGTTCCAGAGGGTCTAGAAGCAGAGAAGTGGGGGGAGTCCAGGGCAGGGGAGACAGCAACTTTTCTTGAGGGGCCCAGAGGAGCACTCCTGCTCCTCCTGGCCCCACAAAGGAACATAAAATGCTTACTTACTTGGGGCTCTTCCTCGTTAAAATCACTGTCAGGGCACGATAGAAACATAGAAACATAGAAGATAGGAGCAGGAGTAGGCCATTCGGCCCCTCGAACCTGCTCCGCCATTCAATGCGATCATGGCTGATCATCCAATTTCAGTACCCGGTCCCTGCTTTCTCCCCATACTCCTTGATCCCTTTAGCCTTAAGAAATATATCCAACTCCTTCTTGAATATATTTAATGAATTGGCCTCTACTGCCTTCTGTGGTAGAGAATTCCACAGGTTCACCACTCTTTGGGTGAAGAAATTCCTCCTCATTTCTGTCCTAAATGGCTTACCCCTTATCCTTAGACTGTGACCCCTGGTTCTGGACTCCCCGACCATCGGGAACATCCTTCCTGCATCTAGTCTGTTTAGTCCTGTCAGAATTTTATAAGTTTCAATAAGATCCCCTCTCATTCTTCTAAACTCCAGCGAGTACAAGCCCAATCGTCCCAATCTCTCCTCATACGTCATTCCTGCCATCCCAGGTATCAGCCTGGTGAATCTTCACTGAACTCCTTCCATGGCAAGAACATCCTTCCTTAGATAAGGCGACCAAAACTGCACACAATACTCAAGATGTGGTCTCACCAAGGCCCTGTACAACTGCAGCAAGACATCCTTGTTCCTGTACTCAAACCCTCTCGCCACGAAGGCCAACATACCATTTGCCTTCTTAACCGCCTGCTGCACCTGCATGCTTACCTTCAGCGACTGGTGCACAAGGACACCCAGGTCTCGTTGCACTTCCCCTTCTCCCAATCCATTGCCATTTAGATAATAATCTGCCTTCCTGTTTTTGCCACCAAAGTGGATAACCTCACATTTATCCACGTTATATGATGTCATTGGACTACGATTTTTATAATTGAAGAAGGACCCCGCTGGCTTTGGGCAGGTGGCTTAGCCTGAGAGAAATTGCGATCAGGGGATCCAGGCTTCATCTCCACAAGGACTGTGCGGTGGTCCCTCCTACCAATGCTGTCATGGACAAATGCATCTGTGACAGGTAGATTGGTGAGGATGAGGCCATGTAAGTTTTTCCATTGTGTTGATTCTCTCACCACCTGCCACAGGCCCAGTCTGGCAGCTATGTCCTTCAGGACTCGGCCAGCTCAGTCAGTAGAGGTGCTACTGAGCCACTCTTGGTGATGGACATTGAGTTCCCCCAATCAGAGTAAATTCTGTGCCCTTGCTGCCCTGAGTGCTTCATCCAAGTGGTGTTCAACATGGAGGAGTACTGATTCATCAGCTGAGGGAGGGCGGTAGATGGTAATTAGCCCATGTTTGAACTGATGCCATGAGACTTAATGGGGTCCGGAGGCAATGTTGTGGACTGCCGACTGTATACCACTGTGCCGCCACCTCTGGTGGGTCTGTCCTGCCGATGGGACCGGACATGCCCAGGGATGTTGATGGAGGAGTTTGGGATGTTGGCTGAAAGATATGATTCTGTGAGTATGACTATTTCAGGCTGTTGCTTGATTAGTCTGTGGGACAGCTCTCCCGATGTTGGCACAAGTCCCCAGATGTCCAGATGTTAGTGAGGAGGACTTTGTAGGTTCAACTGGGCTTCGTGTGCATTTGTTGTGTCCGAATCTGCTGCCTAGGTCGATGCCGGGTCGTCTGTCCAGTTTTATTCTTATTATACTTTGGTACAATTGAGTGCGGCTTCCTAGGCCACTTCATAGGGCAGTTAAGAATCACATGTAGGCCAGACCGGGTAAGGACAGCAGGTTTCCTTCCCTAAAGGACTTTAGTGAACCAGATGGGTTTTTACGACAATCCAGTAGTTTCATTGTCACCATTACTGATACTAACTTTTTATTCCAGATTTTTTTTAATTAACTGAATTTAAATTCCCCAGCTGCTGTGGTGGGATTTGAATTCATGTCTCCAGATCATTAGTCCAGGACTCTGGATCACTACAAAAGCAAAATACTGCAAATGCTGGAAATCTGAAATAAAAACAGAAAATGCTGGAAATACTCAACAGGTCAGGCAGCATCTGTGGAGAGAGAAACAAAGTTAACGTTTCAGGTCGATGACCCTTCGTCAGAACCGAATTACTAGTCCAGTAATATAACCACTATGCTACCATACCCCATAATACTAATAACTAGCACTAAATATCTGTGGCAGGTTTAGTTTGTATCTACCGTGCAAATACAGCAACTTCACGACATTCAATGCATTTCATTGGTGAGGCAGACAGCGAAATGCCCTCTTTGTGACGCTAACAGCGGGTCCAGCACGACAAGTTGGACTGCAACTTTGGGATATTCGCATTTAACCGCGCATCTGCTCCTCGCCTGAAATTGCTGTACCATTTACGCGTAAATAACAGCGAGCGCCATTACCCTCACCGTTATTTTCACAGCAAATTCTGGACCAATATTTCATAGATAAGTCCATGGAGTAATTTTAACTTTCAGCGGTGGGGTAAAAAGGGTAATGTCAGATCAGTCTCCCACTGTACATACTGCCTGATTTCTCCTTTGAGTGAAGTCAATGGAAAGGAAAATCAGGCGGGGTGTCTAATAGTCAGCAGATCCAATATTACCCGTTTGACATCACCGCTGAAAGTTAAAATTGCCCCCTTCAGAATTGTTGAAAATCTAATATATTCCATTTTTTTTTGTTTAAAATGATATACTTCTCCAACGTTTTGCCTTGGTGATGGGCATAAGGTGTTGAGGAGTGCGGTCCTCTCTGAGTTGCTGTTAACAGTGCTCTATAATCAGTGGATGGCAGGTGGAATTGGATTGTGGAGAGCTGCATAATAAATGCTCTGCTGTTTCTAGGCATGTGAAAGTTTTTTTTCTTCTTTAATAGAGACCGTCACCCAGTTGGCCACCAAGTCCAAATGTCCGGCTGCCTAGTTCCCATGAGCAACAATATTTACTGGTCTTGCCTCTCCTTAACTCTAACCTCCTCCAGCTCTACAACCCTGTGTTCCTTCAAATCTGGCCTCTTGAGCATCCCCCACTTCCTTCACTCCGCCATTGACAGTGGTGCCTTCAGCTGTCTTGGCACCTAAACTCTGGAATTCCCTCTCTTTCCTCCTTTAAGACGCTGCTTAAAACCTAGCTCTTTGACTAAGCGTATGGTCGCCTCTCCTAATGTCCCCTTCTTTGGCTCAGTGTCAACTTTTGTCTGATTACTCTCCTGTGAAGTGCCTTGGGACATTTTACTACATTAAAGGCGCATGTTGTTGTTGTTGTTATTGGTGGTGTAGTTGATCTGTGACCATCGGAACAGGATCGTACAGCTTTCATGATTCATTCGTCCTACAGCAATAAACAGTGAAGACTCTAATGGTTGGCTTATGGGGGGACAACGGATATGCCCCACAGCCATGGCTAATGACACCAATGCAAGGACAAGAGCTGAGGAAAGTACAGTGTGGCCCAGGCATCCACTGGGTCATAGTGGAGCAGTGTGCTCCATTGCCTGGATCAATCAGGGGGAGCACTACAGTGCAATCCAGTCAAAGGCTGTAAAATTGTTGTTCCCTGCTGTGGTTCCTCCACATCTGTGCCCTGCAAAGGCTCCTAATATTGGAGCAGCCAGGAGAAGGAAGTCAGCAAGAAGCGGAAGAAGATGAGCCTGATCACAAGGGAGAAGAATTGCCTGCTGAACACGTTGCTCAGACTGCTGCAGTCATCAGACAGCATCTAATCATCCAATCTAGTGAAAGTTTGGTGGAGCAAATTTGCGGTCACCCATATCTAATGATATAAACACAGTCCCAAAATGTGCGTCAGGGTTATTTGAATGGTTGGGGCAGGTTGCCAGCGCTTGTAAGAACGTTTCATTGGTGCCCACCTCAATCCACACTACATCAGTAGGACAGGATTTCACTCTCTCAATGTGCAGCTCACATCATGGATGTGATTACTTGCTTCCCTGTCAGCTGCTACAATTGGGTTTTCAACCCTTCCGGAATGTCCCAGAGCCTCCGGAATAAGAACATAAGAACATAAGAAATAGGAGCAGGAGTAGGCCAATCGGCCCCTCGAGCCTGCTCCACCATTCAATAAGATCATGGCTGATCTGATCCTAACCTCAAATCTTCTATCACTCTGCATCCACCCGAACCCATGTGATCTCCCGGGAGAGGCGAAAAACCAGATAAAGACCCAATGGCCAATTTGGGAGAAAAAAATCTGGGAAATTCCTCTCCGACCCATCTAGGCGATCGAAATTCTTCCAGGAGATCACTCTGTCCCTATATTTTCTACAGTACTTACCTTCTGTAAAGGCGATCTCCACCCCAGCCAGGAACAGGAATAAAACCATCTCCTGAAATCTAACAGAATTAGAACACAGTAGGAGCAGAACAAGGCTACACGGCCCCTGGGCCCACTCCACTACCCACAGGGCCATGACCATTCCGAACCTAGACTCATGTCCAATTTCCTGCCCGCTCCCCGTAACCCTTAATTCCCTTTACTTCTAGGAAACTATCTATTTCTGTTTTAAATTTATTTAATGATGTAGCTTCCACAGCTTTCTGGGGCAGCAAATTCCACAAACCTACCACCCTCTGAGTGAAGAAGTTTCTCCTCATCTCAGTTTTGAATGAGCAGCCCCTTATTTTAAGATTATGCCCCCTAGTTCTAGTTTCACCCATCATTGGGAACATCCTCACCGCATCCACCCGATCAAGCCCCTTCACAATCTTATATGTTTCAATAAGATCGCCTCTCATTCTTCTGAACTCCAATGAGTAGAGTCCCAATCTACTCAACCTCTCCTCATATGACCACCCCCTCATCCCCGGGATTAACCGAGTGAACCTTCTTTGTACTGACTCGAGAGCAAGTATGTCTTTTCTTAAGTATGGACACCAAAACTGTATGCAGTATTCCAGGTGCGGCCTCACCAATACCTTGTACAACTGCAGCAATACCTCCCTGTTTTTATATTCCAACCCCCTAGCAATAAAAGCCAACATTCCATTGGCCTTCTTAATCACTTGCTGCACCTGCATACTAACTTTTTGAGTTTCGTGCACCAGGACCCCCAGATCCCTTTGTACTACAGTACTTTCCAGTTTCTTGCCATTAAGATAATAACTTGCTCTATGATTTTTCCTGCCAAAGTGCATAACCTCACACTTTCCAGTATTGTATTCCATCTGCCAAATCTCTGCCCACTTACTTAGCCTGTCTATGTCCCTGGAATGGAAGATGCTAGCAGCCCGAGAGAGAAGTAGAGCTTCAATCCTGTGGCTTGCGCCTGCATACTTTGTTCCCCACTGATGACACTGATCTAGCATTGGAAGTGGATTATCCTGTGAGAAGACCTATTCCTCCCCCCCACACCCCCACTCCACCAATAGCTAGTAAAATGATATCCTCCCAGATATGCAGTGCTTCATCTCTACAGGGGGTGCGAGGTCAGAGATCAGGGAGGCCGCTACATTTTACAGAACTCTCCCAGCTGCTATAAGCTGTCTTGTTCTTGAAAAAGAAAGCAAAATCATGATGTGCAGCAATCTGCAGTTATCAGCATGCAGTTCATAATGGTGTCAGCTGTGGCTCAGTGGTAACACTCTTGCTTCTGAGTCAGAAGGTTGTGGGTTTTCCCCGGTGTCCTGGCCAATATGTATCGCTCAGCCAACATCGTTAAAAGCAGATAATCTGGTCATTATCACAGTGCTCTTTGTGGGACCTTGCTGTGCACAAATTGACTGTTGCGTTTCCCACATTACAACAGTAACTACACTTCAAAAGTACTTAATTGGCTGTAAAGTGCTTTGGTACATCCTGAGGTCGTGAAAGATGCGATATAAATGCAAGTTCTTTCTTCATTTTAATGGGTGTGATGACATGTAAATTGCAGCAGACACACGATGGAAGCATGTAAGGATGTGACTGGAGGAAAACTCACATCTGAAGGCTGGGGATTTGAAGTGCACTGTGCTACCAAATGAGCATTGATGATAACCAATTCAAGTACTTTAACAGAGTCTGAGGAGGAGGACATGCTTTGTACAGTGTATTCCTGGAAGATGCAGCTGGCTCCTTTTACCTTGCTTGACCCAGCAAGGTCGTTAAACTTTTTGCAGCTTTGAGTGGCTGCGCGTGGAGTACCGGAGTTTGCATTCACTACCCTGCCCACCTCCTTCCACTGCCATTGATCAGCTTTCCTTGAGAGCCTGCACCATTCTATTCCAAAGAGAGCTTCCCTCATCTACCTGACATCCTGCAGCGACACTTCCACAACTACATCGAAGAAGCAGGGGGTGTTCTGCCATTTTTAGCATTTGGGCATAGCAAAAATGATGATGATAATGACTGGCCCTTTAAGCTGCTGGAGGCCTTTAAGCAGAGCTCTATTTCCCACTTCCCCCAATTGGCAAGCTCCGAATCAATGGCTGTTCTAATGCCTAGAGCTCACCTACAATCACGTAAGGAAGCTGGCCTTGGAAATGACTGTATGGTCAGCATTCCTGGCCACAGGCTCTCTGCAGTACTTCCAGTCAGGATTACATTGATCAGAAATCATAGGCTTTAATGTCTAATTAATGTTCACAATATATTGTTCTTTAATATGTTTTTGAACTGTTTGCAATAATAAAAGAGCATAACTTAATGAAAGATGGAGGGAGAAGAAAGCTGTTTCAATGATGTGATCAATTTACAGTCAGAAGGCTTGTTCCCACTGCAATAGAGAGATGTTCACATCCACTGCATTTTTATTGCCCTCACCTGTACCAGGAACAAATATATTAAAACATTCACTTCCTTTTTGTTAAATGAAAGTTTGTGAAGTTTACACTGTACACATCTCAAATGCTAAGCTTGAAATAAAGCAGATGGACACATCCACAGCTTATTACAGTAACAGTACAATCATTATTAGCTGAAAAGAAGTACAATTGTGTGCTATTTGACTTGTAATATTTGGATAATACTGCACGCACAGCTAAAGAGAATGAACCTCTTTGTAGTCCTTTGTGGGTTATATTTGGGAAGAAAAAATCGTACAAACATCTCTTGGTGACCTTATCACCAGTTGCAATTTGATCACATTTAATCGAGGTGACAGTAAGAACAAAAAGAACCTTTAGACAAATGGGCTTGAAATGTAAAAGAGCTGAAAAGGGAACTGCTCTAGGAAACTATTGACTTTTCCAGTGAGCAGTAACTTCTGAGTGGACTTAATTGGTCTCCATTGGATGAACTCATTTTGTACTTTGTGCCCAGAATATATAGGGATAAAGTGGGGGAAATAGCAACCCCATTCGCCAACTGTAATTTTCTTTCTCTCGGGTTCAACTGGAGCCGTTTTTCTCAGTGGAGCAGGACCCATGCGTGCTCACATTGTTTGCTGCTTGGTTAGATGTCCAATTCCCCACTTCAAACTATAGTCACCATTTCAGGAGGTAATGCAATTAAATACCACAAGGCTTACCAAAAGAAGGCAAATAGCAGTGGTGAAAGCAGTCACTATTTCCTACTAATAGTATCATCTACTGAAGAACGATGCTGTTCTTTGTATAACTATTGGAACTTGTACATTTTGGATTTTGAAAAATATAGAAGTTTCAATTTATTTACTGTTTATTACAAGTATATTATAAGCTGAAAATTGCTTCATGGTTCAATGCATTTTCGTAATTACATTTTATGATCTGCATTAGAAAAATCGCAGTAAGTAATTTGTGCAGATGGTTTCTGACAGAAGAGATATGTGTGTTTTGAAAGCTGGAAAGGTCTTTCAGAATTTGATTAAATAGTCAATAGAATAGCCTACTTCAAGCAAGGAAATAGGGACAAGGTCAGTTTACTGCTCTCCTTGGTACATAATATTTATGGGAAAGGTTTAGCAGATCATTTACATGACTACAGAGCATTTAGTTTGATGGCACTGTAACATCAACATTTCAAGGTTATCATCTTTATCTTCGGAGCAGCTGTCTGTTTGTTTGGGTTATAGAGAAATTAACTGATTTGTTTGACTCACATTGGAGTTAGCTTAAAGATCTTGGGGCCAAAAATCCTTGGACCTTTCCAGCGCACTCCCAACATAATTCCGGGAGGAGTGGGGGAGTGCTCCGGAAGATCCAAAATAAAGCCACGACGTGGATGTCATACACGACCTTATATTGGAGCCTCAGCCCCCGCTTACAAGGCCAGAAGCATCAGAGGGCCAGGAATGGGGCTCGAGGCAGGGACTGCCAACACTGCGACTTCCTGCATCTCTGGTCCTCACAGGTAGGATTGATGGCAGTAAAGCCAAAGGGCAGAAGTGGGCCCCACCTGGGGCTCCAGGTTAGGGTCATGACCTGGACTCTCAGAGAAAAAGTAGGCAATTAAAAAAAAATTATTGAACTGTGGCCCCTTACAAAGGTGGTGACTGTGGATAGGTCACAGGTTTTTACCAGAGGGGCAGAACCACCACATTGGGCATGCCAGACCGGGCACTCTACACTGCATATTGCAGTCTCCATGGGTAGGCTGTTGCCAAAAAGCACCCAGAGGTGCAAGTGCCTGTAACTGATATGAGGAAACCTTCTGCTGATGCACGGCCAGTGGTAAAAGTTCCTAACAGGTGCATTCCCAATGTAATTGCCGGAATGCCCAAGTTCTTTTAGGGCCTTTGGGTGTTGGCATCAGACAATGACATTGGGTATATCAAATTAAAACATCAGTAGAGTATTTCAATAAATCTATAAATGAAACCTTATGGTGAATTATCAATGCGGTTGATCCCTCGGAGATAATGTTGTAGAGCAGGCCATTAGCTTGACTGCTTTTGTACAGCAGTTCCCACTGTAACTTCTGGCTTCAGCCCTCACACGTAACCACAGTGGGCTCCTACCTGCTGAGTCTGGTTCTTTTACGAACTCGCAGGCAGGGAAGCAGAATTTCCTGTGCTGCAGTGGCCCTTTGAAGGCAAGTTGCCATGGGGAGCACAGTAAACATTTTTAGCCAAAGAGTCTCTGCACAATTGATGGAGTGCAGCACAAACCGAATCCCCCATTTTACAGACGCAGCAGTGGAGGTGCTGCTGAATGAAGTGGGCACAAGAATGGTTGCTTGTTTGGCACTCCAGGGCACCCGCCCCAGAGTACAGCAGTGTAGCATGCCTCGGAGAACACTGAAGCGAGAATAAACATTGCCTACATCACCAGAGGACATGGGAAGAGATACAGACTATGGGATTGATTTTCGTTCAGGTACGGGGAATTGACGGTTTCCCCGAATTTAGTGATTCTGACACGATTGTAAATGGGTCAGTGAGATTGATGCAAATTTAACACAATTGGCCAATTGATTCCCAGCATGTGGGAAGCCTTGGCAATTGAGTATTTCCAGTCAGAAAGTCGCAGAATATGACGTCATCATTGCTGCTGCTTCTAAGGTCCACAGCAAGCCTTGCTTCCTCTGCAGGCTCCCAAACTTCATCATTAAGATGGCACAGGAGCCTGCAGGAGCAAAGGCCAGCGAGAGGGCCAGATCTGCCCCCAATTTGATGAGGCTTCACTCCAGGCATTACTGGATGGTGCTAGGGCCCACAGGGAGGCCCTGTTCCCTTCTTCAGGGAGGGAGAGGCTTCCCAGTCAGACCAAGGCTGTGTGGCTACAGGTGGCAGGTCAAGTCAACTCCTTGGGGCTCACACGAAGAACGTGGTTGCTGTGCAGGAAAAGAGAGCTAACAATAAAAGAGAACAAGCGAGGACAGGAGGAGAGCCACCATCAGTAGCCCACCTCACCCCTGGGAGGAGGCGATCCTGGAGATCGTAGGACTGGAGGATGAGGCGCAAGTGGGGGACGGACAGACGGGTGCATCACAGCAAGCTGTTGGCAGATAGTTTTCCATCTCTCTCATTGACATTGCATGAGTCGCTGATAATGATTCTGAAACTATAACAGATGGACCCATGATCATCTGCAATATGCAATGTGCATGTAACCTTGACCTCACATCTCCAACTCTTTCCTTCACTCCCCCACAGGACCATCGAGAGCCCCCGTCCCCACTGTCCAAAAGGAAGAGCCTGAGCTTCCAGACTCCTCAGAGGAATCTGCAACCTCTGAGGGCACAGCATCATCAGAATTCAGCGCACCCAGCACCAGCACAGACACTCACACCTCGGTGGGACCTTCGGGACATAGAGCAGTGTTGTCACCTGGTGTATCATAGCTCACAAGTGAGCATCAGCAGATTGTGGAGACAGGGATAGCAGTGGAGAGTCCTCGTCAGAGGGCGCAGGACTCTGCCAGCTCGGCTCAGCTGCATGTCGACCCTCTGCCTTTGGGTCCATCCATAAGATCAGCGGGACTCCAGGAACAGATGCAGGAGTCTCTGGCAGGTTTTGTCTCTAGGATCGATGTGAGTGTGGAGCGAATGGAGGAGTCCATAGCGACCATGAGCAGAGCCTTTGTGGAGTCATTGGCTCCTGACCGCATCACCATGGAAAGGATGGCAGCCTCCATGGAGGAGGTAAGTCGCCAGGGCATGGAAAACATGGTGAGTGCTCATAATAGAATGACATCTCTTGAGGAGCGATGGGCATGTATTGAACAGAGAAACCAGACCTTAATGGAAGTCCTTCTGAGTAGGACTGCCAGTGCAGATACAGGTCCCCATGGCCCCCTGATGTGCAGCAAGGTGCTCTCAAGCCACTTCCAAGCGCTGGCCCCTTCTGGCCTGTACAGCTTCAGGTGGGTGAGCAGCAGCTTGGCGCTCCTGCTGGCGCTCCTGCTGGTGCTGCTGCTGGTGCTGCTGCTGTTGGTGCTGCTGTTGGTGCTGGTTCTGCTGGTGCCGCAGCTGGTCTTCTTCCTCATCTAATGCCCAGAAGGGAAGGAAATAAATTGCTCCCATGCTTCTGGTGTATGACTCCGTTGAGGAAGCGTTGAGTGAGGGTGGCGAGAGGGGTCTTGCAGGAGGTCACACTGGAGAAGTGTGTGAGGATACAACCTTCCACAGGTGTGGCTAGGCCTGGTAAAAGTTCCCCCAGACCTGAGACAACAAAGTCCTGCCACCTGCAAATGATGACTGATCAAATATCCTCTTTAATGTTGGACCTGCAGCTGATAGTCAACAAGCCAATAGTGTTCACGCCAAGTTTCACAGGCGTCATCCCCACCAGGCGCGTTTTGCATGGGAAAAGGGTTAAACAGGCAAGGGCCTGTTAAAATGGGATTATAAAGGCCAATTAGTGCTGTTTAAAGGCCCTAAAGACCAGTCCCGCCTGTTACACGCAGGACTGATTCGGGTCAATCAGACACACCTAGGTTAAAATAGCGTGGAGGCGGGAACCAGGCGGGGGGGGTCACGACCCCTAGGTTTTGCGATTTTAACCCCCCGCACGCCTAAAAGCCCGCCTCACGGCCCAATGAAAATCGAGGCCGATGTCTGCAAAGCTGAATAAAGCTATCCAGTAGTTTGTTATACCAAGTAAATGGCCCAAGTAATCTTACCACAAAATATTTTCTCTCATCCTAACACACATTGACTGTTTCCCCATGCAAAGCAATCAGACAACCTATAGCTCTTTGATTGTTTACCTGCATGACCATGCTACAACAGGTGCATATTTCAGTTGCAACTTGCAGTTCTTGTAACACTGACATCTTAAAAGGACTCCCCATAAAAAAAATCCTACATAGACACACAAGCACACACACATATGCAAACACAAACACACACGTGTAAACACACAAACACACACATATACACTGGATGTTGGGTGGGCACTTGTGTGTCAGTGTATCAGCTCCTGAAACTTCCATCATCACAAAACTACTCTATTTGCAGAATAACATGACACATAACAGAAGGATACAGGGGAACCAGGAATTTCAGGCCATTGAGGCAGTAGAGCAGAGTGAAGCAGGGGACCAGAGGGCTAATACCATCATTCGCCTGTTACTTCTTCTCCACTCACTCATTTCCTCAATCACTCATATAGATGTACCTGTCCTGTTTAATATACACACTTTTTCCTATTCCTGTGATTATACCAAGCATACCGAGTCCACCAATGGACTGTAACAGTCCAGCTGGTAGTGGCGATCAAAGTAACGTTAATCCAGCAAATTTGTGATTACCATTGATTTTAATGGGAGGCAGAGCTATTATAATTCATTTTCAAGTGCTTTAGCGAGAGTCTCAGCAGAGCAGCTCAAAAATCCCAGGAAATTATGATGTGCAAAAGTAATGCAGTAAGTCACTTATGCCATAATTTCCTGGGACTTTGTGCTGTAGAATGGGCCATACGACGTATATGTCATTACAATGGCACGTCTCCAGGAAATTCTGTGCCATTATAAAACGTGTAAATCTCACAGCTTACAGCTTGACCCCTGAAGCTTATAAGCTTACAAACATTTGAACGATTGCTGAAAGTTTTGAATCATACTTACCAAGAAGTGGCAATAGGATTAGAGGATATTTAAAGAGGGGATGGGCAAAGGTCACAGGTTATAAGAAACTAAGGGAGAGAAATTCGGTATCGCCCTGTCTGGGGCGCAATTATTGGCCGGGCGCAAAGTTTAGTGCCTGGCGCTAATTATCGCCTCCGACTGCAAATTTGGCTTTTATCGCCCCTGGAGGTGATTAGAGCGCTAAATCAGGCGCTACACACCTGTCTTAAGACGCAAAGGCCGAGGAGCGAGGCGCTAACTCAGAGCACGGGCGAAGCGCAGGTGATGTCAGTTAGCGATGGAACACAGACAGACTGGCGCCGGCCAGTTCTTAAATAGGAGGGTCGATCTTGCTTTCCAGCCACACCCTGCTCATTGCAAACTTGAATCTCGTCATGGACAGACCTGTGCCTAAATTTTCCAGCCAAGGACTATGGCGAGGGTGAGAGAATGAGCTCAGCGCTTCAGCGACCAGGCCTTGAAGGCTCTGGTTGGTGCGGTGAAGCACAGAAGAGCTATACTGTACCCTGAGAGTAGCAGGCCATTGCCGCACGACTACAGAAGAGTGTGGAGGGAGGTGGCTCAGCACGTTTCCTCCAGGAGCATGGTGCCCAGGACCCATACACAATGTCGCAAAAAGTTCAACGACCTCACTCGGATCGTCAGGGTGAGTGGCTGTTTTTCAATACCTCTCCATCCCTCCATTTCAACCTCACTCTATGGCCAGAGAGTAGAAACATAGAAAAATAGGAGCAGGAGTAGGCCATTCGGCCCTTCAAGCCTGCTCCGCCATTCAATATGATCATGGCTGATCCTCTACCTCAATACCATATTCCCGCTCTCTCCCCATACCCCTTGATGCCTTTTGTGTCGAGAAATCTATCTATCTCCTTAAATATATTCAGTGACTTGGCCTCCACAGCCTTCTGTGGTAGAGAATTCCACAGGTTCCCCACCCTCTGAGTGAAGAAATTTCTCCTCATCTCAGTCCTAAATGTCCTACCCTGTAACCTGAGACTGTGTCCCCTCATTCTAGACCCCCCAGACAAGGGAAACATCCTCCCTGCATCCAGTCTGTCAAGCCCTGTCAGAATTTTATACATTTCAATGAGATCCCCTCTCATTCTTCTAAACTCTAGTGAATACAGGCCTAGTTGACCCAATCTCTCCTCATCTGACAGTCCTGCCATCCCAGGAATCAGTCTGGTGAACCTTCGCTGCACTCCCTCTATGGCAAGTATATCCTTTCTTAGGTAAGGAGACCAAAACTGCACACAGTACTTCAGGTGTGGTCTCACCAAGGCCCTGTACAACTGTAGTAAGACATCCTTGCTCCTGTACTCAAATCCTCTTGCAATGAAGGCCAACATACCATTTACCTTCCTAACTACTTGCTGCACCTGCATGTTTGCTTTCAGTGACTGGTGTACAAGGACACCCAGGTCCCTTTGTCCATCAGCATTTCCCAATCTATCACCATTTAAATATTCTGCCTTTCTGTTTTTCCTACCGAAGTGGATAACTTCACATTTATCCACATTATACTGCATCTGCCATGTATTTGCCCACTCACTCAACTTGTCTAAATAGCCTTGAAGCCTCTTTGCATCCTCCTCACAACTCACAATCCCACCTAGTTTTGTGTCGTCAACAAACTTGGGAAATATTACATTTGGTTCCCTCATCCAAATCATTGATATATATTGTGAATAGCTGGGGCCCAAGCACTGAGCCCTGCAGTACCCCACTAGTCACCGCCTGCCACCCCGAAAAAGACCCATTTATTCCTACTCTGTTTCCTGTCTGTTAACCAATTTTCAATCCATGCCAGTATATTACCCTCCAATCCCATGTGCTTTAATTTTGCACACTAACCTCTTATGTGGGACTTTATCAAAGGCCTTCTGAAAATCCAAATACACCACATCCACTGGTTCTCCCTTATCTATTCTACCAGTTACATCCTCAAAAAACTCCAGTCGGTTTGTCAAACACGATTTCCCTTTCATAAATCCATGTTGACTTTGTCTAATCCTGTTGATATTTTCTAAGTGTCCTGTTATCACATCCTTTATAATAGACTCTAGCATTTTCCCTACTACTGATGTCAGGCTTGCCGGTCTGTAGTTCCCTGTTTTCTCGCTCCCTCCTTTTTTAAATAGAGGGGTTACATTTGCCACCCTCCAATCTGCAGGAACTGTTCCATAATCTATAGAATTTTGGAAGATGACAACCAATGCTTCCACTATTTCCATGGCTACCTCTTTTAGTTCTCTGGGATGCAGATTATTAGGCTCTGGGGATTTATCAGCTTTTAGTCCCATTAATTTCTCCAGCACGATTTCTTTTACTAATACTAATTTCCTTTAATTCCTCCTTCTCACTAGACCCTTGGTTCCCTCGCATTTCTGGGAAGTTATTTGTGTCCTCTTCCGTGAAGACAGAATCAAAGTATTTGTTTAATTGCTCTGCCATTTCCTTGTTCCCCATTATAAATTCTCCCATTTCTGACTGTAAGGGACCTACATTTGTCTTCACTAATCTTTTTCTTTTTACATACTTGTAGAAGCTTTTACAATCCGCTTTTATGTTCCTTGCAAGTTTACTCTCATACTCTATTTTTCCCCTCTTAATCAATCTCTTGGTCCTTTTTTGCTGAACTCTAAACTGCTCCCACCCTCAGGCTTGCTACTTTTTCTGGCAACTTTATATGACTCCTCTTTGGATCTAATACTATCCTTAATTTCTTTTGTTATATACTATCCTTAATTTCTTTTGTTAGCCATGGTTGGGCCATTTTTCCTTTTGTGTTTTTGTGCCAGAAAGGAATGTATAACTATTGCAATTCATGCATTCGTTCCTTAAATGTGAGCCATTGCCTATCCACCATCATGCCTTTTAATGAAGCTTTCCAATCTATCATAGCCAACTCACTCTTCGTACCATCGTAGTTTCCTTTGTTTAGAGTTAGGACGCTAGTTTCGGATTGGACTTCTTCACTTTCTATTTTAATGAAGAATTCTATCATGTTATGGTTACTCTTCCCTAAAGCACCCCGCACAACAAGATTATTAATTAACCCCTTCTCATTGTACAATACCCAATCTAGGATAGTCTGTTCCCTAGTTGGCTCCTCAACGTACTGGTCTAAAAAAACATCTCCTCCACAGTATTATTGCTAATTTGGTTTGGCCAGTCTATATGTAGATTAAAGTCACCCATGATTACTGTAGTACCCCTGTTACATGCATCTCTAATTTCCTGTTTGATGCCATCCCCTACATTACCACTACTGTTTGGAGGTCTTTAGACAACTCCCACCAATGTTTTCTGCCCCTTGGTGCTTCTTAGCTCCACCCAAACTGATTCTACATCCTGATTTTCTGAGCCAATATCCTCTCACTATTGCTCTGATTTCATCCTTTACTAACAAGGCCACCCCACCTCCTTTTCCTTTTCGCCTATCCTTCCTAAATATCAAATATCCTTGGATATTCAGCTCCCAGCCTTGGTCACCCTGCAGCCATGTCTCCGTAATCGCAATTATATCATATCCGTTTACATCTATTTGTGCTGTTAATTCATCTACTTTATTACAAATGCTTCATGCATTCAGATACAGTACCTTTAGATTTGTCTTAACATTTTTTGACATCTTAACATTTTTTTGTACTATGGCCCTAATTGTCTTATTACCATTTTTTCTTACCCGGAACCCATTTGTCAGTTTACTCCTTTGTTTGTACGCTCTGACCCTTCCTGACACAATCTGGTTATCCTTACCTCAATCACTTTCCTGCACTGCTTCCTTGTCTTTTCTCTTTAGCATTCTAGATTTCTCTCCACCGGGACCCTCCCCCCCACTTATTTAATTTAAAGCCCTATCTACCTCCCTGGTTATTCGATTCACTAGAACTCTGGTCCCAGCATGGTTCAGGTGTAGTCCGTCCCAGCGGAACAGCCCTCTCTTTCCCCAGTGCCAGTGCCCCACGAATCGAAACCCACTTCTCTCACACCAATCTTTGAGCCACGCATTCATCTCCCTGATCCTATTAATCCTATGCCAATTTGCTCATGGCTCCAGTAATAATCCAGAGAATATGACCTTTGTGGTTCTGCTTTTTAATTTAGTCCCTAGTGTGGTAAACCACTGTTTGTATTCCACTGTGTACATGCCTGTACATGCCTCGGCTGACTCCTCCCACGAATCCAGGTATAAAGGTGACTGCTCCACAGCCCCTTTGTATTCTGGACCGGTCGACCACTCGAGGCACACCTTCATTCTCTTGTTAATAAAAGCCTGTTAATTACTCGCTTAATCTCAGTCTTTTGAGTTATTGATAGCGCATCAATTTTATTAACAAGATTTTTATAATGGAGAAGATCCTCACACCAGCATGCCTGGACTTAGATCATCGGGAGGCGGACTCATCCACCAAGTTTACTCACTGGCTTAGGGGTTTCGAAAAATTCCTGACCGCCTCCGCTGCAATCAAATCGGACGAGGACAAACTGGATGTCCTGACCTCCAAAGTGAACCACCGAGTGTACTCGGTCATCCAAGACGCGACCTCGTACGCGGATGCTATCAAGCTCCTCAAGGACCAGTACACGCGCCCAGTGAACGAAGTGTACGCCAGACACCTTCTGGGGAGTCGTAAACAACAACCTGGGGAATCGACCGAGGAATACCTTCAGGCACTGTCTGTGCTTGGCCGGGCCTGTGGTTGTAAGGATGTAAAGGCCGCCGTGTACACAGAGGAACTTATCCGGGATGCTTTTGTAGCGGGCCACAAGTCCAATTACACCCGACAGCGACTGTTGGAGCAGAGTGACCTCGACCTCATCAAGGCCTCTGAACTCGCACTATCATTGGACGCAGCCTACCGGGGCATGGATGCCTACTCCTCTGCACCGTGGACGCCGCGGGGAACGACAGCCTGGGACACGGTAGGACCGTCTCATAGCGCCGTGCCACCCCAGCCACATCCCAGCAACGGCCCAACTACTGCAGCAGTGTCCCAAGGCCAGAAATGCTACTTCTGTGGCCAGGCCAAACACCCCAGAGCGCGCTGCCCGGCGAAAAATGCGGTCTGCTCGGGCTGTGGGAAGAAGGGACACTACGCCAGCATCTGCAGGGCCAAAGCCACCCCGAACCCCAGCAGCGCCGCGTGTGGGCCGTGCGGGCCGCCATCTTGGGCCTCCCCAGCCATGTGCGAACCACCGGAACAGCAGCCATTTTGGACGCCTCCAGCCACATGGGGATCATGGACGCCGCCATCTTGGACGACAGCCGGGACGCAGCAGGCCCCCAACACCGCCTCATCTGATACCCACAGCGACACACCGACCCCTACGCTGGCCTCCGTTACACTGGACCAAGCAAGACCGCACCAGCTGGCCAGTTCCACAATGGACATTAAGGTAAATGGTCACGAAACAATCTGCCTTTTTGACTCTGGGAGCACGGAGAGCGTACCACCAGCTCCCTATCCGCCCTGAGGACCGCCAGTATACTGCCTTTGAGGCAAACGGCCGCCTCTATCACTTCCTTAGGGTTCCCTTTGGCGTCACCAACGGGGTCTCCGTCTTCCAAAGGGAGATGGACCGGATGGACGATCAAAATGCGTTGCAGGCCACTTTCCCATATCTGGACAATGTGACCATCTGCGGCCATGACTTGCAGGACCATGACGCAAACCTCGAAAAATTCCTCTGCACCGCCAAACTCCTCAACCTGACGTATAACAAGGAGAAGTGCATATTCCGCACAACCCGCCTCGCCATCCTTGGCTGTGTTGTGGAACACGGAGTCATCGGCCCCGACCCCGACCGGATGCGGCCCCTTATGGAACTCCCACTGCCCCACTGCCTCAAGGCCCTGAAGAGGTGCCTAGGGTTTTTCTCTTATTACGCCCAGTGGGTCCCCTACTATGCGGACAAGGCCCGTCCGCTGATCAAGTCCACCTCTTTTCCCGTGACAGCAGAGGCCCGCTTAGCCTTCCACCGTATCAAGGAAGGCATTGCCAAAGCCACCATGCACGCAGTGGACAAATCCATCCCCTTCCAGGTGGAAAGCGACGCGTCCGACTTTGCCCTGGCCGCTACCCTCAATCAGGCGGGGAGACCCGTGGCCTTCTTTTCACGAACCCTCCAGGGCCCGGAGACCAGACACTCCGCTGTTGAGAAGGAGGCCCAGGCTATTGTGGAGGCTGTGCGTCATTGGAGGCACTACCTGGCCGGAAAACGATTTACCCTGCTCACTGACCAGCGTTCAGTTGCTTTCATGTTTAACAACAAGCAGAGGGACAAAATCAAAAACGACAAGATCTTGAGGTGGAGAATCGAACTTTCCACCTACAATTACGAGATCTTGTACCGGCCCGGGAAGCTCAATGGACCCCCGGATGCTCTATCGCGTGGCACCTGCGCCAGCGCGCAGATCGATAGACTGCGGGCCCTCCACAATGACCTCTGCCACCCGGGGGTCACCAGGTTCTTCCACTTCATCAAGGCCCGCAACCTGCCTTATTCCATTGAGGAGGTCAGGACCATGACCAGGAACTGCCAAGTCTGCGCTGAGTGCAAACCGCACTTTTATAGACCAGACAGGGCTCACCTGATAAAAGCCACTCGCCCCTTCGAGCGCCTGAGCGTTGATTTTAAAGGGCCTCTCCCCTCCTCCGACCGCAATGTGTACTTCCTCAATATTATTGATGAGTACTCCCGTTTCCCGTTCGCCATCCCCTGCCCGGACATGACCAGTGCCGCGGTCATTAAATGTCTGAACGACCTCTTCACCCTGTTCGGTTTCCCCAGCTATATCCATAGCGACCGGGGCTCATCGTTTATGAGCGACGAACTCCGTCAGTACCTGCTAGCTAGGGGTATTGCCACAAGCAGGACCACCAGTTACAACCCCCGGGGGAACGGACAGGTGGAAAGAGAGAATGCGACAGTTTGGAAGGCCGCCCTGCTAGCCTTAAAGTCTAGGGGCCTTCCGACCTCCCACTGGCAGGATGTGCTCCCCGATGCGCTCCACTCTATTCGGTCACTGCTCTGCACTGCCACTAACGCCACCCCTCATGAGAAAATGTTTGTCTTCCCAAGGAAGTCCACATCGGGGACATCGCTACCGCCATGGCTGACGTCCCCAGGGCCGGTCCTACTGAGAAGACACGCGAGGACCCATAAAACGGACCCCCTGGTCGAGAGGGTCGACCTCCTCCACGCCAACCCCCAGTATGCTTACATTGCGTACCCGGACGGGCGGGAGGACACAGTCTCCATAAGAGACCTCGCACCCTCGGGGGCCGCAGTAACCCACTACCCACTATCACCCCCCCCCCCCACGATCCGATATCCAGCCCCAGCAGATGGCAGGCCTGGGCCCCGCGACCCGCTCGACATCTACGAGGACTACACACCAGTGCCCCAGCCTACGCGGGACTCGACGCCGGAAGCTTCACTACCCCTGCCATCGCCACGTCGATCACAGCGGCAGACAAGACCTCTGGAGAGACTCCAATACACTAACTTTTAATACACTTCACCCCGCCGGACTCAATTTTAAACAAGGGGTGAATGTGGTAAACCACTGTTTGTATTCCACTGTGTACATGCCTGTACATGCCTCGGCTGACTCCTCCCACGAATCCAGGTATAAAGGTGACTGCTCCACAGCCCCTTTGTATTCTGGACCGGTCGACCACTCGAGGCACACCTTCATTCTCTTGTTAATAAAAGCCTGTTAATTACTCGCTTAATCTCAGTCTTTTGAGTTATTGATAGCGCATCACCTAGCTGCTCAAACTCTCTCAGCAGAACCGCTTTCTTTGTCCTACCTATGTCGTTGGTACCTACGTGGACCATGACAACTGGATCCTCCCCCTCCCACTCCAAGTTCTTCTCCAGCCCGGAGGAGATGTCCTTTACCCTGGCACTGGGTAGGCAACATAGCCTTCGGGGCTCATGCTCCTGGCTGCAGAGAACAGTGTCTATCCCCCTAACTATACTGTCACCTACTACAACCACCTTCCTTTTTACTCCCCCCACTTGAATGGTTTCCTGTACCACCGTGCCACGGTCAGTTTGCTCGTCCTCCCCTCAGTCCTCACACTGGTCCACAAGGGTTGCAAGAACCTCGAATCTATTGGACAAGTGCAGAGACTGAGGCTCCTGCAATACTACCGCCTGGATCCCCGTACCTGCCTCACTCGCAGTCACACCCTCCTGTCCCTGACCACGTGTCAATTCTAAAGTATTTAATCTAAGGGGTGTGGCTGCCTCCTGGAGCAAAAGGTCCAGGTAACTTTCTCCCTCCCTGATGTCTCGCAATGTCTGTAGCTCAGACTCCAGCTCCTCAACTCGGAGCTGAAGTTCCTCGAGCCGCAGACACTTTCTGCAGATGTAGTGGCCCTGGACAAAAATATTCACAAGCTCCCACATATTGCAGCAGCAACACATCTCCTGTTCTCCCATTATTTTATTTGTTTAAATAATTAGTTTACTATTAATCAAATAATTTACCTCATTTAGTTTATTAAATTAAGTTTCATTTTTAAAATTTAGTTATATGTTAACTTAAAACTTAGCCCACAGTCACTATCTTAAAACTTTGCCCACAGTCACTACCAATCACTTACCTGCCTTACCTGTAGCATCACACTGCCGTTTTCTCTTGTTGATGCAGGTCTGTTGCTGCTTTTATCCCCACTCTCGGACCTCAGTCTGCTCCCGCTCAGGACCGCCGCCACTCTGAGGGAAAAGTTAAGAAAAGCAAGCACTTCCTTCCCCCATTTCACCGAACTCCCCCACTTCACCGAACTCCCACACTTATCAAACTCGCAGTTGTTCACTCTGTGCTGCTGCACTCACAGGCCCCTGTATTTATACTGTTTGTGACTCAGATGTGTCACCACTGCTATGCTACTGTTTCAGGAACCAGTTTAATCCAGTTAGCTAATTAACTAACTACAGCAGTATTGCGTTTGCAAAGATAATCCAGAGGCCGTAAGTAGAGTTCAGTTCATGTTGCTTTTTAATGGCTGCTCCACACACACACTCCCAGGCAAAAGCAATCGAATACCTATACACAATACAATGATAACAGCACTATCAAACTCCATGTGCTCAGGCCAAGGCAATCGAGTACCTATTACCAATGTCAGACATAACAAGCAGCTCTCCAGCAGGAGAACTTGCTTGTTTGTCTCTGCTTAAGCCTGAAGAAACTTAAAAATTTAAAGTCTTAAAACCCCAATGCCCAACACTCATCCAAGACCTATGGTCCTCTCATAAAACACACACGCACATTCCACACCTTGCATAGAGTAACGGCTATTCAACTATGGGAGGCACATCATGCAAGACCATGGCTGCATACATTAAGGGCTATTTAACTATGGGAGGCACATCAGGCAAGACCATGGCTGTATATTTACTCAGACGCCATCCTTTTTCTTGCAGGCCAAGCTATCTCATAACAGGAGATAGCAGCAACGGATGGGTGGAGGGCAGCCTCAGCTGCAACCCCTCAGCGATCTTGAGGCGGGCGTCCACAGGATTGTGGCAAGCCAGGTGATCGGTCCCGTCGCCCCTGGAGAGGTCGACCCCGTTTGGGACAGCAATGGTAAGGTCATCAGCTTTCTCTCCTCTCTCAGCCCACTTGTCCCTCACAACACCAGCCTTTTACACTTTCAATCCAACTTATTAAATTGCTCCACTCCTTCCTCCCTTACTGCCCCCCTGTCCTCACGCTAAAGCCACTCTTGTACCTCCCTGCTTTCAGATGGTGATTCACCAGCTGAGGAGACGGGCCTTCAAGCAGCCAGTGGAAGCGAAGCCGCAGGCGAGGAGGAAGAGGAAGCCGAAGTCTCAGCGCCACCCTCTCCTGAGGAAGCGCATGTCCACACTGGGATCACGTCTTCCCTGGAGGGGAGCAGGGGGGAAGGGTCTGATGAGGGTGAAGCTCCAGGACCCAGCGGGCTGCAGCAATGCGATGTGGCTAGGGAGTAGGCCAGCGAGTCCTGCTGCACTGGACGCAGAGGAGGAGCGGCTCATTGCTGAAATAAACACCCAGGCGGTGGACATGCACACTCATGCCCGAAAGTATTGATGCACTGGCAAGGTGTGTGGAGCACAGGCGGATGCCACGCAAATGCTTAATGCTGCAATTCAGTCACTGGCTGCCGTGATCCAATCTCAGACTGGTCTCATGCAGTCTCAGATTGAGGCCACACAAGCACTGACTGTTGCCATCGTCGCTGGTTCGGACACATTTCCCCGGGGCTCTCATGGCGCCGCAGCAGGCCAGCAATCTGTGCTCCAGCAGATTGCTCCGGATGTTGAGGTGCTGTCCCATGGGAG
Organism: Somniosus microcephalus; assembly: GCF_052327205.1. Lineage (NCBI taxonomy): Eukaryota > Metazoa > Chordata > Chondrichthyes > Squaliformes > Somniosidae > Somniosus > Somniosus microcephalus. The sequence goes on from NC_140988.1 coordinate 126,982,789, forward strand.
TGCCAGTGTGTCGGTCGAGCAGGGAGATGCTGTCCTCTCTCAAGATGACAGTATTCCTGCTGCCACCACTGTCACTTCCCCATTGCACTTGCCACCGCCTGTAGCCCAGACTGCTGCCGCCCATGCAGAGTTGGTGCAGACTGCAGCCGGACCCTCTAGGCCCAGAGCTGGTCGAGGGCATCCTTCAAGGGCATCTGTAGTCTCAGGATCTGACATTCAGCAGTCTTTCACCAGCCTTGCTGCAGCCACTGGGGCCCCATTACGGAGGAGCAGTAGGGTGGGAAGGGGGCAAGTGGGCAAGGGAAGGAGATCACCCTCGAAGGGCAAAAAGTAGGAGGTCTGACGAAATGTTGGGAATGCTTTTATTAAAGGCCGAGTTTCATGTAATAACTTTTGTTTAGTGTTTTGGCCATTATCTCCAGGTTGTGAGAACCAGTTAAGTTAATTAATTATTTTTTGTGTTTGTTTCTATTAGTTTGTCATGAATAAATGACACACACAGAGTTTGTAAAATAAAAAAGTTGTTGTATTCAAAATGTACATGTTTGGCCTTTGGAATCATTGCTGCCTTGGCCGGCTTAGGGGTTGCGGGTTGCTTTCCATGATGTTGTTCTCCATGCCAGAAGCCATTTCCTGAGTAGGGGCCTAGAAGCAGCTTGTTAATATTCTTTGACGGACGGACCTTGCAGCTTCAACATTGTGGGCCTCCCTCCCACCTTGGTGCTGCTGCTGATCATCCTTCTCCTCTTCCTCCTCCTCTTCCTCCTCCTCCTCCCGTGGTGCACCAAGGCCTAGTGACATTGGCTGGGTCCTGAGGATTGCAAGGTTATGAAGAATGCAGCACACAACTATGAAGAGGGAGGCTTGCTCAGGCCAGTACTGCAGGGCTCCTCCTGTGTGGTCCAGACAGTGGAACCGTTGCTTCAGCACGCCAATCATCTGCTCAACGATGTTCCTGGTGGTGAGATGGCTCTCATTGTACTGCAGCTCAGCAGCATTGTTGGGGTTACGGAGCGGTGTCATCAGCCAGGTGCAGAGTGGATAACCCTTGTCCCCGAGGAGCCAACCACTTGGCTGATACGCTGCCTGGAAAAGCTCTGGCACACCAATCTGGCACAGGATGAAAGGATCGTGGCTGCTGCTAGATTAGTGGGCATTTACAGCGAGTATCAGCTGTCTGTGGTCACAGACCAACTGAACATTTAAGGAGTTTCGGAAAACCTCTGCATTCTCCTGCGGTGCCCGCAATGCCACATGTGTGCAGTCAATGGCGCCCTGCACCATGGGGAAGCCCACTATCCTCGCAAAGCCCAATGCGCGTTCATGCTGTTTGACCCAGGTCATGGGGAAAGAGATGTACTGGCATCTCCTTTTATAGAGGGCATTTGTGACCTGCCGGATACAGCAATGGACCGCGAACGGGGAGATATTGGCGATGTCTCCAGTAGTTGCTTGAAAGGAGTCGGTGGCATAAAAATTCAGAGCCACTGTGACCTTCACTGCCACCAACAGAGACGTCCTGGTCCTCAGTTGAGGCTGCAGATCTGGCTGCAGCAGGTAGCAGAGCTCAGTGACCACCTCCTTGCTGAAGCACAGCCCGCACAAACACTGCTCCTCAGACAAATTAATGTAGGAGAATTGTTCCCGGAATACCTTGGTAGGGTAAGTTCTCCTGTGCTTCTTCTTCTTACTTCTTAGGCAGTCCCTCGGAAAGGCATGTTGGCCCTCCTCCGTCTGGCCATGATTGCCACTCTCTCTTTGCGTCTCTGATGCCTCTGATTCTGCAGGCACAGGACGACACCCCGAATCAGTGCAGCCCCCATAGTCTCTTGATAATCGAAGTAATGAAGGTCAAATCCAGAAGAACCTGCAAAGTGATGCTCAGTAGCCAAAACTACTTCACACAGCGTTGACTCTATGCAGAAGTCTCTCCCTCCCTCTCTCAGAATCTCTCTGTCAGAATGAGTGGTGCAAAAATGTCTCCCACAAAAAAAGGCAGGAAGAGGGTGCCTTTAAATAGCGCCCCCTCAGCCACTCACCGACTGGTAAACGATCCAGTCTCCCTGTCGTTTCTTGCGGCAGGCGGAAAGGAGGGGGGCGCCACTCAATATCCGGTCCGGGCTGCCACCGGGGCATTACACGCTCGACTGACATCACGATCTGCGGGCGCAGGAGATTGGGGCAGTAGAGTTTTGCACCGCCGCATAAACTCTGGTCAATTTCGCAAGCGGTGCAAACATTGCCGCGCCCGGACGCTAGTTGCGTTGCGCCCCATTAGCGACTTCTTAGGGCGCTAACGGGAGGCGCTAAGCAACCGAATTTTTCCCCCTAAGTCAATTAATATTAAAGGGGTCATTTTCTGGAAGCAGTTCCAGAAAATTTCCGGGTAACTTGATCAGGAGTGCAACGCAAGGATTATTTAATGGCAAACAGCAGTTATGTAAAGCAGTAGGCAGATTAGAGAAAATAACCTACCATAGACCTCTAAACTGTTTTGACTGGATAAATGAGGAAATTGGCTGAGTGTGAATCTAAATGAAGCAAAAGCTATTTTGAAAAGATTATTGTTCAAACCTACCTATTACTGTATTGTGGCGCATAATTTTCACAAATATCATTTATTGTGAAATAATCTTTGACAACTAGTGGAAAAACCCCAACCATCAAATGTTATCAAGGTGTAGACATATAGCCCGATATGTATATTTTAAAACACAATACTCAATTTTTCTGACATCTTTATAGAAAGGTTAACCATATGGGGTATGGTAGCATAGTGGTTATGGTACTGGACTAGTAATCCAGAGGCTTGGACTAGTAATCCAGATATATGAGTTCAAATGGCAGCTGGGGAAATTAAATTCAGTTAATTAAATAAAACTGGAATAAAAAGCTAGCATCAGTAATGGTAACCATGAAAAACCCATCTGGTTCACTACTGCCCTTTTAGGGAAGGAAATCTGCTGTTCTGGTCTGACCTATATGTGACTCCAGTCCCACAGCAATGTGGTTGACTTCTAACTGCCCTCTGAAATGGCCTAGCAAGCCACTCAGTTGTACCAAAGCACTACAAAAAAGTATACTAAGAATAAAACCAGATGGACCACCCGGCATCGACCTAGGCACTGGATATGACAAAGACACACCCAGCCCAGTTGACCCTGCAAACATCTGGGGACTTGTGCTGTCCCAAAAACTAATCAAGCAACAGCCTGATATACAAAAATGAGGTGCCAACCCAGTGAAGCTATAACACAGGACTGCATACATGTTAAACAGCAGAAACAACATGCTATAGACAGGGCTAAGCGATGCCACAACCAACGGATCAGATCAAAGCTCTGCAATCCTGCCACGTCCAGTCGTTAATGGTGGTGGACAATTAAACAGCTAACGAGAGGAGGGGCTCCATGAACATCCCATCCTCAACGATGGCAGAGCCCAGCATGTGAGTGCAAAAGACAAGGCTGAAACGTTTGCAACCATCTTCAGCCAGAAGTGCTGAGTGGATGATCCATATCGGCCTCCTCCTGAGGTCGCCAACATCACAGAAGCCAGTCTTCAGCCAATTCGATTCACTCCATGTGATATCAAGAAACGGCTCAGTGCACTGGACACAGCAAAGGCTATGGGCCCTGACAACACCCCGGCTATCGTGCTGAAGACTTGTGCTCCAGAACTAGCTGCACCTCTAGCCAAGCTGTTCCAGTACAGCTACAACACTGGCATCTGTCCGACAATGTGGAAAACTGCCCAGGTATGTCCTGTCCACAAAAAGTCAGACAAATCCAATCTGGCCAATTACCACCCCATCAGTCTACTCTAAATCATCAGCAAAGTGATGGAAGGTGTCATTGACAGTGCTATCAAGCAGCACTTACTCACCAATAACCTGCTCAGTTTGGATTCTGCCGGAACCATTTGGCTCCAGACCTCATTACAGCCTTGGTCCAAACATGGACAAAAAAGCTGAATTCCAGAGGTGAGGTGAGAGTGACTGCCCTTGACATCAAGGCAGCATTTGACCGAGTGTAGCATTAAAGAGCCCTAGTAAAATTGAAGTTAATGGGAATCAAGGAGAAACTCTCCACTGGCTGGAGTCATACCTAGCACAAAGGAAGATGGTTGTGGTTGTTGGAGGTCAATCATCTCAACCCCAGGACATCATTGCAGGAGTTCCTCAGGGCATTGTCCTAGGCCCAACCATCTTCAGCTGCTTCATCTATGACCTTCCCACCATCATAAGGTCAAAAATGGGGATGTTCGTTGATAATTGCACAGTGTTCAGTTCCATTGGCAACTCCTCAGATAATGAAGCAGTCTGTGCCCACATCAGCAAGACCTGGATGACATTCAGGCTTGGGCTGATAGTAACATTCGCACCACACAAGTGTTAGGTGTTGACCATCTCCAACAAGAGAGAGTGTAACCACCACCCCTTGACATTCAATGGCATTACCAATGCCGATTCCCCCAACATCAATATCCTGGGGGGTCACCATTGACCAGAAACTTAACTGGACCAGCCACATAAATACTGTGGCTGGTCAGAGGCTGGGTATTCTGCGGCGAGTGACTCACCTCCTGACTCCCCAAAGCCTTTCCACCATCTACAAGGCATAAGTAAGAAGTGTGATGGAATACTCTCCACTTGCCTGGATGAGTGCAGCTCCAAGAACACTCAAGGAGCTCAACACCATTCAGGACAAATGAGCCCGCTTGATTAGCGCCCCATCCACCACCTTAAGCATTCACTCCCTCCACCGTGGCTGCAGCGTGTACCATCTACGAGATGCACTGCAGCAACTCGCCAAGGCTTCTTCAGCAACACCTCCCGAACCTGCGACCTCTACCGCCTAGAAGGACAAGGGTAGCAGGTGCATGGGAACACCATCACCTCCAAGTTTCCCTACAAGTCACACACCAACCTGACTTGGAAATATATCGTCACTGGGTCAAAATCCTGGAACTCCCTCCCTAACAGCACTGTGGGAGTACCTTCACCACACGGACTGCAGCGGTTCAAGAAGGCAGCTCACCACCACCTTCTCAAAGGCAATTAGGGATGGGCAATAAATTCTGGCTATGCCAGCGATGCCCACATCCCATGAACAAATAAAAAAAAGTTATCTTTCCACTGTGATCTCTCACACTGATGTTTACACTTTAGACACATAGTGGCCCAGAACTTGGTGTCGGGGGCTTGCCGCGCGTGCAAGCCCCCGATCTGCACTCACCCTGCGCGCTGACATCTGAAGCCCGGGCCTGCTTGCATTTCCTGTCACAGGCCCGGTTCAGATGTCAGCGCGCAGTGCTTACCTGATCCAGCGGCGTAGTTAGTGCGATGTGCCGGCTGGGATCAGGTGAGCACTGTACAACCAATCAGGGAGGGGAAGGTTCATTCATGAGTTTAAGAGTAAGAACTGTCAAACTCATGAAAACTACGGGGGCCCAAAACACTATTTAAACTTTAAATAAAAATTTAAAAAACATCCCAATCATTAAATTAAGTATAAATAAGTTTAAAAAAATAATTTAAACAATAATTTTTTTTTTGAAAAAAATACATTTTTAATAAAAAGGGTCTAAAACTAAACTTACCTTATTGTAGAGTCTTTAAAATAATAAACCTGTGGGAAAAAAAATTCTAAATTGCACTAAAACACCACTTACCTGTAAAAATAAACACGTGTGCTTTTTACAAGCGTAAAGACCGGAGGCCTTTACACATGCGCAAATCCCCCAAAACAGAGGAAATCCAAGACGCACGCGCTGCCCCCTACAGCGCACGCGCTAGTCTCTTCAACTCTTGGGTTAGAGGAGAGGAAATGCCGGTTTTCAGCGCATGCACTGTGCATGCTGAAAACCGGCATTTCCTCCGGCCAGACGCGTGAGTACCCCTTCCGTACTCACGCGTTTGGGGAGGAATTACTGCCCCAATAAATTAGTGCGGTGCATATGCAGACACAAAGCTATGTTGATTTTTTAATTTCTCTCTATTTCACAAGGAATAATAAATTGTACCAATTAACTCTCCCCGTTTTTTGTTATTGCCTCAACAAGCTCTCAGTGTACTGGTCTGGCTCCCAGTTCAATTTGCTCTCAAGGTCTTAAGGATTTTAACAGAGTAGCAGGATTAACTACCAGAATATTAGACCATTGATACCATGTTTTTCTGGGTCTGCGCAGAGTCAATTCACTCTGTTGTAGCTGGAGATTATGCTCTGTGAACAAATCACAGTGGTGGGTGGGAGGAATTTTTACTTTTATTGCTGGGTGAAAAAGGGGGGATAGCAAATTGGCAGCCCAAATGGAAAAGAAAATTGGGTGGGGTGTTAATGGCTTGCTGATTCCCTATTACCCAAATTTCACTGGTGACTATAGTTAAAATTACCCCAGTTAGTTAGAATATTCAGTAGTGTGCAATCTGACAGTCAGGACTTAAGTAACCAAACATCCTGCCATTGAACATAGAGTTCTATATTATAAAGTAGATTTTATGAATTCACACCCCTGGCATGGAGGGTCATCTGCCAGCAGCACATATCAGGAATTCAGGTATAGAATTCAGTGGACCAAACAGGATTTTCCATCCATTTATTTTAATCACCAGAAAAATGGGTGTGCCACAAATCAGGCCTGCTGATTCCAATCTACACTTCTTGGAGCAGCACCTTCCAGAATTTACCTCACTGACTTTTGCCATGAGGATTTTCTATTTATGGCACTTCATAAAAATGCATATCCTGCTAATAAAAACAAATCAAACTACCCACATCTCAACATACAGCTAAGCAATGTAATTGTACATTAACTTAATTCCCTTACATGATTAGGTTCACTAGCGCCTCCAACCCCGTTCACCAGTGATATTACTATTCATTTATAAAAATCTTCAAAGTAACAAAAAAGCATGGGAAATACTTTTAAAATTAACCACCGTTTCATAAAACAAATTTTTTTAATGATTCTGATGGAAATTCTCTATGAAGAAAACAGTTTCACGTGTCTGTTTTTGTCCATGTGCATGTCTTATTTTGTAGCTATATATGAGATTGTGGAACATTAGAAGGCTCAGGAGAACCTCATTTTAACCGTGTGACTCATGGGGTAGATTTTCAACTTATTACGGATCGATTGCCTGTTAGAGAAACCTACTGACTTCATTCTCACTGAAATCAATGGAAAAGAAAACTGGGCGGTTTCTATAATGGGACGGCTGATCCGTAATGCCAGTTTTACGCCTGGGTGGTAAGTTAAAAATCTACCCCGTGCAGTCCTCATGAACAAACAGGAAGTTTTGAGATAACACGAGCATTCCTGGATTTTATCCAGGATGTTCATTCCAACTGCAAGATCCATATAGAGAAAGGTGAGAAACACACTGAATAATGAGTGAGGTAAAATGTCCACTATCACACATTCTATTTAATACCTTCATCAGTGATAAGTTTGATAGCATCACAAGTATTTTGTCTCAGTATATCAATGCTGAGCACTTCTAAAAAGATTGCAGAGCTTCTTTTCCCATCTTTCTACAATGACTACAAAGTCCCAGTGCAAATATCAGACCTGTACCAAACAGTTCTCCTTCATGGTTCAGAATTCCTAAGCATCTAGCGGAAGGTGATACAGTATGTGGCAAAAAGGGAAAATGGTTAAAGGGAGTTCCCCAGGGATCTGTATTGGGGCCTCAGTTTTTCACCATATATGTTAATGTCCCAGATGAAGGAATAGAGGGCTAGAAATTCATGGCCTTAGCGGCACTCCGTAGCACCATTAAATGGCGTTAAAACAGCGGCCGCTGCGCTCCCATGGCGGCCACCATTTTCATCCCTACCTTTGCGCTGCCAGTAACTGGCAGTGCCATCCCCAAGAAAATGGCGGCGTTGTGACGAAATCAGCATGCAACGCCCACTTTACATCACAAGCGCAAACTTCGACCCTAGCGCTGAATTCAGTGCTGGGTCCTAAGCACACCAGGTTAATCTGGCATACAAACAGGCTGACAGTGGCAATGTCTACTCCTCTTAAAGGGACACACACATCGTTCAGGTAAATTTGAATGTAAGGTTTTGGACTGTTGTTTTTTTATTTTATTGAAGTGGTGGCTTGCTGCGATAGATGTGAAAAGTTTTTTAAGTGTGTAGGGAGTGCTGCTGAATGCTTGCAAGGGCTCGGATGGTAAATGAAGGCCTTTGAAAAGACAGAACATGCTGCAAATACTCAGCAGGTCACGCAACATCTGTGTAGAGAAAAACAGAGTTCACATCTCAGGTTGAGATGCTGTCTGACCAGCTGAGTATTTCCAGCATTTTATGCTGTCATTGCACATTTACAGCATCCGCTTGCAGAGGGAAGAGGAAGACACAGAAAAAGAGGAAGCAGAAGAGGATAAATCAAAAGGAAGGATGCATCCCAGACAGCCCCTTTCTGGCTGGGATATCCAGGATGGAATCATCCATCTCCGGTCCCAGTGACCACAACCCCAATTCCCCATTCAACATTAGTCCCACATCTTACCTTCCATCTGTTACTGACCATCACAACATCCTCTTGGCCACGATGCTGAAATAAAAGCTACCACAAGCGTAGGTCCCTTGCAGTCAGAATCAGGGGAATTTATAATGGGGAACAAAGAAAAGGCAGACCAATTAAATACATTCTGAGGATGAAACTGGTAAAATAGATAAGGGAGAACCAGTGGATGTGGTGTATTTGGACTTTCAGAAGGCTTTTGATAAGGTCCCGCATAAGAGATTAGCGTGTAAAGTTAAGGCACATGGGATTGGGGGCAAGGTATTGACTTGGATAGAGAACTGGTTGGCAGACAGAAAGCAAAGAGTTGGAATAAACGGGTCTTTTTCCGAGTGGCAAGCAGTGACTAGTGGGGTACCGCAAGGATCGGTCCTAGGACCCCAGCTGTTCACAATATATATTAATGATCTGGACAAGGGAATTGGATGTAATATCTCCAAATTTGCAGATGACACAAAGCTGGGTGGGAGGGTATGCTGTGAGGAGGATGTCGTGAAACTCCAGTACGATTTGGACAGGTTGGGTGATTGGGCAGAAACATGGCAAATGCACTATAATGTGGATAAATGTGAGGTTATCCACTTTGGTGGCAAAAACAGGAAGGCAGACTATTATTTGAATGGCAATAGATTGGGAGAAGGGGAAGTGCAAAGAGACCTGGGTGTTCTTGTGCACCAGTCGCTGAAGGTAAGCATGCAGGTGCAGCAGGCGGTTAAGAAGGCAAATGGTATGTTGGCCTTCGTAGCAAGAGGGTTCGAGTACAGGAACAAGGATGTCTTGCTGCAGTTGTACAGGGCCTTGGTGAGCCCGCACCTTGAGTATTGTGTGCAGTTTTGGTCGCCTTATCTGAGGAAGGACGTTCTTGCCATGGAGGGAGTGCAGCGAAGATTCACCAGGCTGATACCTGGGATGGCAGGAATGACATATGAGGAGAGATTGTGTCGATTGGGCTTATACTCACTGGAGTTTAGAAGATTGAGAGGGGATCTCATCGAAACCTATAAAATTCTGTCAGGCCTGGACAGACTAGATGCAGGAAGGATGTTTCCGATGGCCGGGGAGTCCAGAACCAGGGCTCACAGTCTAAGGATAAGAGGTAAGCCATTTAGGACTGAAATGAGGAGGAATTTCTTCACCCAGAGAGTGGTGCACCTGTGGAATTCTCTGCCACAGAGGGCGGTGGAGGCCAGTTCATTAAATATATTCAAGAAGGAGTTGGATATATTTCTTAAGGCTAATGGGATCAAAGGATATGGGGAGAAGGCAGGGACAGGGTACTGAATTTGGATGATCAGCCATGATCTCACTGAATGGCGGAGCAGGCTCGAGGGGCCGAATGGCCTACTCCTGCTCCTATCTTCTATGTTTCTATGGCAGGAATGACGTATGAGGAGAGATTGGGTCGATTGGGCTTGTACTCACTGGAGTTTAGAAGAATGAGAGGAGATCTCATTGAAACTTATAAAATTCTGACAGGACTGGACAGACTAGATGCAGGAAGGATGTTCCCGATGGTCGGGGAGTCCAGAACCAGGGGTCACAGTCTAAGGATAAGGGGTAGGCCATTTAGGACAGAAATGAGGAGGAATTTCTTCGCCCAGAGAGTGGTGAACCTGTGGAATTCTCTAGCACAGAAGGCAGTAGAGGCCAATACATTAAATATATTCAAGAAGGAGTTAGATATATTTCTTAAGGCTAAAAGGGATCAAGGGATATGGGGAGAAAGCAGGGACAGGGTACTGAATTTGGAGGATCAGTCATGATCGCATTGAATGGCGGGGCAGGCTCGAGGGGCCAAATGGCCTACTCCTGCTCCTATCTTCTATGTAGCTATGTTACTTTCCAATCCATCTATATACATCAATCCATCTAATGTGGCATTGGGAAATCAACTCATCATTCTATGCATTCTCTTAGTGACTGTCTTATGTGCCTTTGCCTATCCTACTGATGTCATGCAGTGCTACACCAGTGGTTGCAGCATGGCTGGTGAAAGGCTGTTGACTTTCTGTGGGGGGCACTGCAAATGGCCTTGATGGTCGACCTTGAGGAGCTGGTGGCTGGGAGTGTCAAATCAATCTTCTTTTTCTTATTCTTCTTCACTCTCCTCTCCCTCTTCTTGGTCAGCCACTGGGCAGGCTGCATTTCTTGGGTGTGTGAAGTGAGGAAGGCACAAGGGTGGAGTTGTGGTGATGGGAGGGCGGGAAAGCAAAAGGTGCAAGCCAGAAGGAGGATAACGTATGGATACCAGCATCTTTTATCCTTTCAGCCTCGCCACTGGCCAAGGGCTCAGCGACGCCCCTGCCAAGAATGGCCTGCACCGTCTGCAAGGGGGTGAGGTGAGGCTAGGAATGGGAGATGTGCCTCATGATTGGTGCATATTATTGGTAGGTGAGTGATTGGGGATGGGGGTCATGCATTGTGCAGTGTGTGAGACTAGTGGTGCAGTTGGTAGGAGATGGCTTTTGAAGATGCATTCACTGACCTTGACCACTGGTCTGAGGTCATGAAGCTTCTTTGGGCATTGGAGCCAGGTGGTGGGGGTGACACTGCTGGCAGTGATGGCCTGGGTGATGTACTCCCACGTCGTTCTTTCTGGAGGGCCTCCTGGTCCCTGTGGGTAGAGGACCTGTCTTGCAGTGTTGACCCCCTGCACAAAGCTGGAGTGCTGTGTGTGAGACCCTGGGTACCCCTTCCCTGGCTTGCTGAGCCATTTGTGTTAGTGCTGAGGCATTTTTCCAATTTTTTGTGGTTAGGAAAGGAATTCAGCTTTAAGAGCTGAATATTCACATTTTGGACTTCTTTTTAATGTTATTTATTTTTACATGCCAAACGGGCTGAAAACTTCGTTGTCTCACTTCATTTTAATTTGTACTGCTTCAGTGTGCATGGTCCCTTTAATTTTCAGACCGCTTCATTACCCACAATTCCTTGTGAGCTCCTGGAGCAGCACTGCAGCTTCCCACAGCTGCAACACTGCTTCTGGACAGGAACTTCACCTCGGCTGCCTCCAACAACGCTAATAGGACAGGGTTGCATGGAAGCGCTCTGCCAACAATCTCCTGCCCCCAGACCAATTTTGCCCCATTAGCGTTGCGGCCATTTTCAGCGGCCGTTAACTCCAGTTGCTGGTGACACCGACAACTTTACTGGCGAACATGAATTTCTCCCCCAGAGAGTTATATATCCAAGTTTTCAGATGACACTAAGTTAGGAGCTACAATAAATTGTGCAGATGGGAGAAGGAAGTTACAAAGGGATATAGACAGTCTCAGTGAATGCGCAAAACTATGGCAGATGAAGCTCAATGTGAGGTCATCCACTTTAGATTTGAGAAAGGCAAATCAGCATATTTTCTTAATGATGACAGACTAGGAGCTGTGTAGAAGCCAAGGGATTTAGGTGTCTATGTACACAAATTACTAAAAGCTACCGGTGCAAAAGGGCAAATGGGATGCTGGCCTTTATCACAATGGGGATTGGAATTCCAAAGTGAGGAGCTGATGCTTCAGTTGTACGGAGCCTTGGTCAGACCCTATATGTAGTACAGCATTCAATTTTGGGCACCGACGCTAAGGAAAGATATACCGAGAAATCAACTCAGCTAAAGTTTCCATTTGTCTGAAATAGAAGATACATTTGCTCCCTATAGCGACGCACCCTACTTACCTAAGTCCAGTAAGCTTAGGCACAGATTGATGAGATGAAATTCCCTCTCTCTCCAAGTTGTAATGATTGAAGTGGGATGACTTTGGAAAGTCTTTCAACCCAACACAAATGTTGGGACACAAATCAACACCAATGGCCCTAACATATGCTTTGTGTCACAGTTATATAAGAACAATGCATTATTTCTGTCAGCCTCTCTCAGAGAGGCCACATGCATGGCTAGTTTAGGAAATGGAAATGTCACATTGGCACAATAGGAAGTGACCTTCTGAAGTCTGGCATATTGTATCAGCCCAAAAATTCAGGAATGGATATGAACAGTGAAGTTTCACACATCTCTTTTCCTGCCTGTAGAACTTTCTCCAAGCAATGCTGTCGGGATGGAGAGGTTTAAACATAGAGGGCTAAAGATTCGGTTGTGTAGCGCCCGTTGGTGTGCACTACAGATGCCATTTTGGGTCAAAAATGGCATCCGAGCAGAAAGACACATGGGTAGAGTTCTGGTGAGTGGGGTGGGAGTAGAAAACAAGAGGTGCATGCTTACACCATGTGCAGCTTGTAAATCAGAAGAGATTGTGGGATGAGGGGGAATTGGAATGTGAGAAGGAGGCTTACATATGAGGATACCGGCATTTTGTATTCTTTCAGCCCCGTCGCTGGCCACGGGCTCAGCGATGCCCCTCCCAACAATGACCAGCACCATCTTCTCCATGAGGGTGAGGATGTACACAAATTACTAAAAGCTACCAGTGCAAAAGGGCAAATGGGATGCTGGCCTTTATCACAATGGGGATTGGAATTCCAAAGTGAGGAGCTGATGCTTCAGCCTGCTCCCCGTCGGTTAGCTACTGCTGGCACCAGTTATGAGCCATCTTTCCCTGCAAGAGAAAGGGAAGTGTGTCAGTGAGTGTGGTGCCATGTGTTTGGGTGATGTGCCTGTCATGGTTGAATAGCTGACATTGTGTGCAAGGTGTGAGATGTGGGTGTGAGGCTTACAGCAGTGGTAAGTGTGTGAGGGTGAGATAAAGTTATGAATGTGAGGTATGAGTGGTGATAGGTAGAGATTGTTGGTAGGTGAGTGATGAGGGTGTGGTGCATTGAGCAGTGTGTGAGGCTAGTGGTGCAGATGGTGGGATATGGCATTTGAAGATGAATTCACTGGCCTTGACAACTTGTACGAGGTCATTAAACTTCTTCCTGAACTGCGTCCACGTCCTCGAGGTTACACTGCTGGACTTCACCACAGTGGCTCTCTGCTCTCACTGCACATTGCAATGTTGCCTGGTGGGCCTCCTGGCCCCCAGTGGAAAGAGGACCTCTCTCCTCCTATCTACCTCCTGCACCAAGGCCTCCAGTGCTGCATTCGATAGCCTTGATACACGTTCTCTCCACTGTTTTGCCATCACTAGTTTTTTTGCACTGTCTTCCTCATTCAGTTCAATTATCTGCTGCAGGCAGGATGCACCTCCGCTTTAAGAGGTGACAGACTGCCTTTAAGTAGTGCAGGCTAGCTTTAAGTGGTGCTAGCCTCACACGAACATAGATCCCCTGCTGAGCATTCAGCCACTCAGCAGCGCATTGAGCGCTGGGCTGAACGCCACAATCATGGAAATGAGAGGCCACTCGAAGATCATGTGCTGCCTGCATTCCTCTGAACAGGCACGGGTTGATCACGTATCGCGATCCCCACGCCCGTTTTCGGGGGGGAAAACCAATTTCTAGGCCAGAGTTAACTAGTAGTTGTGAATCACAGTAATACAACATAAATTAAACTATCGCAAATCTGCAGTAGTGCAATTTGTTTTGCACACTAGAATCAAGTATTGTAGTAGAAAAGTGCTGGAATCTTTATCTTACATTGAACCTTCCATGGGTGTATATGATGCTAACACTAGGTCCAAATCCTGACTTGGAAATATATCGCCGATCCTTCATCGTCGCTGGGTCAAAATCCTGGAACTCCCTCCCTAACAGCACTGTGGGAGTACCTCCACCACACAGACTGCAGCGGTTCAAGAAGGCGGCTCACCACCACCTTCTCAAGAGCAATTAGGGATGGGCAATAAATGCTGGGCTCGCCAGCAACGCCCACATCCCATTAAACAAATGTTTTTAAAATATTGAAGGAAAAATGCCCCATCTATAGGAAACAAAGGAACAGGAGTTCAGCCCATATGTTCTGCCATTTTGTTAACCATGGTAGCTCTATCCTTTAATCCCAATTCCCTGCCCTTTCTCCATATCCTTTAATATCCTTCCTTCCCAAGTAAGGATATTAGCTCACTTTTAAATAACTCAATTGATTCTGCATCTATGACTTTCTGGTGAATTGTATTCCACATTCTCACAAACATTTGTGTGAAGAATGTTTTCCTGCATTTAGCTGGCATGATTCTAATCTCCTTGTTCTAGCTTTCCCTACTAAAGGGAAGAGTCGTTTCTATCTCCCTTGATAATTCTCTTAATTCTTGTAAATATCTCAGTCAGATCACCCTTCAACCATCTCATCACCAGGGAATCTCACAGCTAAGTCTCTTCATCCCAGGTCTCATCCTGGTGAACCATAACTGGACTCCCTCACACTGACATCTTTCATGAGCATGAACTCTAACCTTCCCTCCACTATTTTAAAAACAAGAGCAACTCATAAAAATGAAGGCAGCAGGATGTGTGATATAAACAAAATATATGAAACATTCTCTCTCGGAAATAAAACACACATAATTTATATAGCCATGTGCCCCTCGCTGCTTTATTTTCTGTACTGCACCACTTTCTAATGTGTACCATCTATTTATCCAACTAAAGAGGCCACAACATTGTCCCAATGTATACATTTTGTCACATTTACATAATTCTGGAGAGTTTATTGCATGCCTTTATTTATTCTCACTGCATTATATGGTTTTTTTTTACATTTAAGATAGTTTCTGGTTCCCTTCATCACACTCTTGCTGAATGGTAATCTGGCAAAGGACAGGAAGATCATTACTGTTCATTATTTGGCAGAACCCTTTTCAACAGTAACTGTCGGCATGTATGAATGAATGAAGCCAGAGATTTACTTCAATAAATAATGAAAAAGAACTGCATCCCGTTAGAATTAGAGATAGAAGTGCCCAGGTGCTTCCCCTTCCCAAGATGACTTCAGTGTTTGAGCGTTGAACAGCACCATCTTGTGGTAAAAGGACATCATTTTTGTTTTAAATTTATCAGTAAATTTACTTTTTATGTACATGTAATGTACAATATAATGTCAGGATAACTGGTTTATGGTGAGTGAATAAGTTAAATTGTGTTTGTATTACAAAGTGTTGCAGGATAGTTAGTTATCTTCAGAATTCTATGATTATGAGGCTGAAATCCTATTGGAACGTGATCCCGGCAGTTACGTCAGGATTGCAGCCATTCATGACCTCCACGGGAGTATGTGGGTCAGTGGGAGGTCACCAGGTCTGCTCTTAGTGGCTGTTCGGCATGGAGGGCATTAACTAAGCTCCGATCCTACTGTGGCAATGATCTATTGTGTTTCCAAACTCACAGATTGAGGTAAACCACAGAGGTGTACTATAATGCAACCTTTTCTTAACTCACTCATTGAAAACTCAATGGCCTAGAAATTCGACAACGCTAAAAACCTGCCGGTGCCACCGTGGGTCAGTGTTAATGGCCACCGAAAATGGTTGCATTGGCAGGACCGGTAAATTGGCACTGGGGACTAATTAACATTAGCCCAGCGCTAAACTCACTGTGCAACGCCATCCTGGTGGCGTTCGTCCTGGCAGGAGGCCCCAATGTAGCATGGCCATAGCATCATTGCAGCAAGAATAGCAAAGCTGTCATTTCAGAAAGTAGTTTGGTCTCTGAAATGAAAAAAATAAAAATCATGTAAAAATAGGCAGTCTTTAGCCCTTATAGCTCAACTGCCTTCTGGAAAAAAAAAAAATTTTAATTCCCAAATGGCAGTCTTCAGCTCTTAAAGCTAAATTCCCTTCCGTATCTAAAAAAATGGGAAAAGTGCTTCAGCACTAACACAAATGGCTCAGCAAGCCAGGGAAGGGACACCCAGGGTCTCGCACGCAGAACTCCAGCTTTGTGCAGGGGGTTAACATTGCAAGAGAGGCCCTCCAAAAAGGAATGGGACCAGATCACAGAGGCCATCAATGCCAGCAGGGACACCACACGACCTGGCTCCAGTGCCCAAAGAAACTTCATGACCTCAGACCACTGGTCAAGGGCAGTGAATGCATCTTCAAAAGCCGTCTCCTACCAACTGCACCATTAGCCTCACACACTTCTCATTGCACAACTTTTCCCCCCAACTCACCTACCAACAATCTGTACCAATCACGAGGCACACCTCCCATTCCTAGCTTCACCTCACCCCCTTGGAGGAGACAGTGCAGGCCATTCTTGGCAGGGGCATGGCTGAGCCCTTGGCAAGTGGTGAAGCAGAAAAGATGCTGGTATCCTCATACGTTATCCTCCTTCTCACATGCATCTCTTGCTTTCCCACCCTCCCCTCACCACAACTCCACCCTTGTGCCTTCCTCATGCAAGAAATGCAGCCTGCCCAGCCAGTGGAGGAGGAGGAGGAGGCAGAAGAAGGAAGAAGGAGGAAGGAGGAAGAAGAAGAAGAATTTTAAATTTATCAGTAAATTTACTTTTTATGAACATGTAATGTACAATATAATGTCAGGGCAACTGGTTTATGGTGAGTGAATAAGTTAAGTTGTGTTTGTATTACATAGTATTGCAGGATAGTTAGTTATTTTCAGAATTCTATGATTTTGAGGCTGAAATCCTATTGGAACGTGATCCCAACAGTTACGTCAGGATTGCAACCACTCATGACCTCCATGGGAGTATGTGGGTCAGTGGGAGGTCACCTGGTCTGCTCTTAGTGGTTGTTCAGCGTGGAGGGCACTAACTGAGCTCCAATGCTACTGTGGCAATGATCAATTGTGTTTCCAAACTCACAGATTGAGATAAACCACAGAGGTGTACTATAATGCAACCTTTTCTTAACGCACTCATTGAAAACTCAACGGCCTAGAAATTCGACAACTCTAAAAACCTGCCGGTGCCACTGTGGGCCAGTGTTAATGGCCACCGAAAATGGTAGCATTGGCAGGACCGGTAAATTGGCACTGGGGATTAATTAATATTAGCCCAGCGCTAAACTCATTGTGCAATGCCGTCCTGGTGGAAACATAGAAACATAGAAACATAGAAGGTAGGAGCAGGAGTAGGCCATTCGGCCCTTCGAGCCTGCTCCACCATTCAATGAGATCATGGCTGATCATCCAAATTCAGTACCCGGTCCCTGCCTTCTCCCCATATCCCTTGATCCCTTTAGCCTTAAGAAATATATCCAACTCTTTCTTGAATATACTTAATGAACTGGCCTCCACCGCGCTCTGTGGCAGAGAATTCCACAGGTTCACCACTCTCTGGGTGAAGAAATTCCTCCTCATTTCAGTCCTAAATGGCTTACCCCTTATCCTTAGACTATGACCCCTGGTTCTGGACTCCCCGGCCATCAGAAACATCCTTCCTGCATCTAGTCTGTCCAGGCCTGACAGAATTTTATAGGTTTCGATGAGATCCCCTCTCAATCTTCTAAACTCCAGTGAGTATAAGCCCAATCGACACAATCTCTCCTCATACGTCATTCCTGCCATCCCAGGCATCTGCCTGGTGAATCTTCGCTGCACTCCCTCCATGGCAAGAACGTCCTTCCTCAGGTAAGGCGACCAAAACTGCACACAATACTCAAGGTGTGGTCTCACCAAGGCCCTGTACAACTGCAGCAAGACATCCTTGTTCTTGTACTCGAACCCTCTTGCTACGAAGGCCAACATACCATTTGCCTTCTTAACCGCCTGCTGCACCTGCATGCTTACCTTCAGCGACTGGTGTGCAAGAACACCCAGGTCTCTTCGCACTTCCCCTTCTCCCAATCTATTGCCATTCAAAAAATAATCTGCCTTCCTGTTTTTGCCACCAAAGTGGATAACCTCACATTTATCCACATTATAGTGCATTTGCCATGTTTCTGCCCAATCACCCAACCTGTCCAAATCGTGCTGGAGTTTCACGACATCCTCCTCACAGCATACCCTCCCACCCAGCTTTGTGTCGTCTGCAAATTTGGAGATATTACATCCAATTCCCTCGTCCAGATCATTAATATATATTGTGAACAGCTGGGGTCCTAGGACTGATCCTTGCGGTACCCCACTAGTCACTGGCTGCCACTCGGAAAACGACCCGTTTATTCCAACTCTTTGCTTTCTGTCCGCCAACCAGTTCTCTATCCAAGTCAATACCTTGCCCCCAATCCCATGTGCCTTAATTTTGCACGCTAATCTCTTATGCGGGACCTTATCGAAAGCCTTCTGAAAGTCCAAATACACCACATCCACTGGTTCTCCCTTATCTATTTTACCAGTAACATCCTCAAAAAATTCCAGTAGATTAGTCAAGCATGATTTACCTTTTGTAAATCCATGTTGACTTTGTCCGATCCAGTCATTGCTTTCCAAGTGCTCTGCTATTACATCTTTTATAATGGACTCTAGCATTTTCCCCACTACCGATGTCAAGCTTACCGGTCTATAATTCCCCACCTTTTCTCTACCACCTTTTTTGAATAGTGGGGTAACATTAGCTACCCGCCAATCCATGGGTACCGTTCCAGAGTCTATCGAGTTCTGGAAGATGACCAGCAATGCATCTACTATTTCTAGGGCCACTTCCTTAAGTACCCTGGGATGTAGATTATCAGGCCCTGGGGATTTATCGCCCTTCAGTCCCATCAATTTTCCTAACACCATTTCCCTGCAAATACTGATTTCTTTCAGTTCCACCCTTTCATCAGACCCTATGTTCCCCGGCATCTCTGGGAGGTTATTTGTGTCCTCCTTTGTGAAGACAGAACCAAAATATGTATTTAGTTGGTCTGCCATTTCTTTGTTCCCCATTATAAATTCCCCCGATTCTGACTGCAAGGGACCTACGCTTGACTTCACCAATCTTTTTCTCTTCACATATCTATAAAAGCTTTTACAGTCAGTTTTTATGTTCTCTGCAAGCTTACTCTCATATTCTATTTTCCCTTTCTTAATTAATCCCTTTGTCCTCCTTTGTTGAATCCTAAACTGCTCCCAATCCTCAGAATTATTGCTTTTTCTGGCCAATTTATATGCCCTCTCCTTGGACCTTATGCTATCCCTAATTTCCCTTGTTAGCCACGGTTGGGTCACCTTTTTTGTTTTATTTTTATGCCAAACTGGGATGAACAAATTCTGTAGTTCATCCATTCTGTCTTTGAATGTTTGCCATTGCCTATCCACCGTCAACCCTTTAAGTGCCATTCCCTAATCAATCCTACCCAACTCGCTCCTCAGACCATCGTAGTTTCCTTTATTTAAATTGAGGACCCTAGTCTCCGAGTCAACTACTTCATTCTCCATCTTAATGAAGAATTCGATCATATTATGATCGCTCCGACCGAAGGGGCCTCAAACAACAAGATTGCTAATTAATCCTTTCTCATTACATAATACCCAGTCTAAGATGGCCTGATCTCTGGTTGGTTCCTCGACATATTGGTCCAGGAAACCATCCCGTAAACACTCCAGGAATTCCTCCTCCACAGTATTGTTAATCATTTGGTTGGCCCAATCTATATGTAGATTAAAGTCACCCATGATGACTGCTGTGCCCTTATTGCACGCTTCTTTAATTTCTCTTTTAATGCCATCCCCAACCTCCGCTTACTGTTTGGAGGTCTATAAACCACTCCCACTAATGTTTTTTTCCCCTTAGTATTTCTCAATTCTACCCATACAGATTCCACCTCATCAGAGCTAATATCCTTCATTACAATTGTGTTAATCCCTTCTTTAACCAGTAATGCTACCCCACCTCCCTTTCCTTTTTGCCTATCTTTCCTGAATATCGAATACCCCTGGATGTTGAGTTCCCAGTCCTGGCCTTCCTTGAGCCACGTTTCCGTAATCCCAACCAAATCGTATTTGTTTACTTCTATTTGCGCAGCCAATTCATCCACCTTGTTACAAATGCTCCTCACATTAAGACACAAAGCCTTCAGGCTTGTTTTTTTAACGCTCTTAGACCTATTAGAATTATTATTTACTGTGGCCATGTTTGATTTAAACCGTTGATTTCTCTGACTGCCACCTTTGTTTTTCTCCTTCCTATCTTTTGCTTTTATCCTTGTTTCCCTTTCCTCTGTCTCCCTGCTCAGGTTCCCAACCCCCTGCCATTTTAGTTTAAACCCTCCCCCACAGCACTAGCAAACACTCCCCCTAGGACATTGGTTCCAGCCCTGCCCAGGTGCAAACCGTCCGGTTTGAACTGGTCCCACCTCCCCCAGAACCGGTTCCAATGTCCCAGGAACTTGAATCCCTCCCCCTGGCACCATTCCTCTAGCCACGTATTCATCTGAAGTATCCTTCTATTTCTACTCTGACTAGCACGTGGCACTGGTAGCAATCCTGAGATTACTACCTTTGAGGTCCTGTTTTTTAATTTATCTCCTAACTCCCTATATTCCGCTTTTAGGACCTCATCCCGCTTTTTACCTATATCGTTGGTGCCTATATGCACCACGACAACTGGCTGTTCACCCTCCCCTTCCAAGATGTTCTGCAGCCGCTCGGAGACATCCTTGACCCTTGCACCAGGGAGGCAACACACCATCCTGGAGTCTCGTTTGCGGCCGCAGAAACGCCTATCTATTCCCCTTACAATTGAATCCCCTATTACTATAGCTCTACCCCTCTTTTTCCTCCCATTCTGTGCAGCAGAGCCACCCCTGGTGCCAGGAAGTTGGCTGCTGCTGCCTTCCTCTGATAAGCCATCCCCCCCAACAGTACTCAAAGTGGTGTATCTGTTGGCGAGGGGGATGGCCACAGGGGACCCCTGCACTACCTGCCTGCGCCTAGTACTCTGCCTGTTGGTCACCCGTTCCCTTTCTTCCTGTCCAACCTCTACCTGCGGTGTGTCCAACTCCGTAAATATGCTATTCACGATGTCCTGAGCATCGTGAACGCTCCAGTATGCATCCAATTGCAGCTCCAGCGCCGCAATGCGGTCTGTCAGTAGCTGCAGCTGAATGCACTTCCTGCACATGTAGTTGTCAGGGACACAGGAAGTGTCCCTGATTTCCCACATATCGCAGGAGGAGCAGATCACAGGGCCCGGCTGTCCTGCCATGACTTACCCTTTAATTAATTGAATTTAAATTAAATCAATCAATCCCACTAATTACACTACAGTTAACTGGTTTACCAACAGTCCCTGCTACACCAGAGAGAACTTAGAAACTATAAACCAGAGTTAAAGTTTTTTAAAAAAGAGAGAAATACTCACCAGCCAATCACTTACCTGCTTCCTGGTTACGTCACACTTTGATTACTTTTTACCTCTCTCCCCTGCTGTTGAACTAGTATGCTGCTCCTGACTCACTGCCGCCGGTTTGAACTGCCGCCGATGCTCAGTGTTCCCACGCAGGCCCGCTCTGGTCAGGCTGCTCCTGACTCACTGCCGCCGGTTTGAACTGCCGCCGATGCTCAGTGTTCCCACACAGGCCCGCTCTGGTCAGGCTGCTCCTGACTCACTGCCGCCGGTTTGAACTGCCGCCGATGCTCAGTGTTCCCACGCAGGCCCGCTCTGGTCGGGCTGCTCCTGACTCACTGCCGCCGGTTTGAACTGCCGCCGATGCTCAGTGTTCCCACGCAGGCCCGCTCTGGTCGGGCTGCTCCTGACTCACTGCCGCCAGTTTGAACTGCCGCCGATGCTCAGTGTTCCCACGCAAGCCCACTCTGGTCAGGCTGCTCCTGACTCACTGCCGCCGGTTTGAACTGCCGCCGATGCTCAGTGTTCCCACGCAGGCCCGCTCTGGTCGGGCTGCTCCTGGCTCACTGCTCCAGTTGGAGGAAGAAGGAAGGAGGAAGAAGGAAGAGAAGAAGAAGAAAAAGAAGAAGAAGAAGAAGTGGAAGAAGATCCTCAAGGTCGACCAGCAAGGCCATTTGCAGTGCCCCCCACTGAAAGTCAGCAGCCTCCCACCAGCCATGCTGCAGCCACTGGGGTAGCACTGCATGACATCAGTAGGATAGGAAAAGGCAAGACAGTCACTAAGGGAATGCACAAGGGGGATGAGTTGCTTTCTTGATGTCACATTGGATGGATAGATATATGGGGCCGTATTTTCCGATGCCTACGGGTGTGGTACGGGCTGTGTACACACCCGTTGGGACATCGGAAATGCCAGTTTCAGGCATGCACAGCGCATACGCTGAAAACCGGCATTTCTGATCTGTCAAGAATGCTCTTGACAGATCGGATGCCTGCCCTGGAGAAGGGCCTCTGCAGGTGGATAGTTCCGCTTTCTGGAGACCCTCCGCCCGCAGAAAATCTTTAGAATTCTTACGCCTGGTAAAAGTAGGCGTAAGGCATGCTTTTACCAGGATAAGGGATGAAAAAAAGTTTAAAAAATTTTTTTCAGTCATTTATCATTTGAAAATACTTTAACAAAAGGTAAGTTTATTTTTAGCCCTGTACAAAACTTTAATTATTTTTTTCAAAAAATTAATTTTTTGTTTAAAATATTTAATTTATTGTAATTTCAACTAATTTTAAAAATGTGATTTTTTTTTTTTTTTAATGTTTTACTGTGTTTTTGGGGTGATCTCCATTCATATATTTGACAGGTCTATCTGTCAAGTGTATGAAGGGAGATTCCCTTCTTTGATTGGCTCCCCATGGCCCACGTGACCCCAGGGATGCTTGTGAACTGCATGTGCCTCTGGGATACATAGACCCTGCACACTTGGGGCAGGATTTTCATTCAGGAGTCGGGTTGGAGGCGGGACTACAACTTTCCGGGTTGTAGTCCCGCCTTCATTGAGATGCGGCCAATCCATGCAATTTTAACTTGATTGACCTTGTTGAGCCCGCCCAGCGGGCTCAGCAGGCCAATTAAGGGCCACCCAGCAACAGGTGACATCACAGACTGAAATTTCATCTGTCAAGAGTTTTTGACAGATGAAATATCAGCGTTTCACAGCTGTTTGAAGCTGTCAAACACTGACAGTCTTACTTCTAACATTAGCCCTTCTCCACAGACTCAGTTAGAAATCTCTCCTGCACAGAAAGCTGCAGGCTATCGCTTTTGGCAGTTCGCAGCCATTCTGCTTTCTGTGCCGGTGAGATGAGGGACTCACGAGACCGAAAGGAAGGAAGGCTGAAAAGGTAAGAAAAGGTATGTAAAACTTCTTTAATCACTTTAGACACACCAAACACACTTACCTTGCACTCATGCACACATCGCTCACCTGAACACCAACATCTCGACCCCTGCATATCCTTCAACCCGACGGCCCGACTCCTCTAGCTTGGCGTGGTTTGGAGTCATCGGGAATCCCACACTTCAACCTTAAAAATAGGAATTAGGCTAAAAACTGCCTGTTAACGACATGTTAACAGGCAGTTAATTGGCACTAATCCCTCCCCGCCTCGGGTAGGCGGGTCCCAGTGCAGGGCGGGTACCTGCCTCCTTTGAAACTGGCATGGAGGCGGGTTTGGGTGCGGGATGGGGTTGGGACCCCCGATTTTGGGATTTTAAACCCCGCACGCCTCCAATCCCGACTCCACGGCCCAATGAAAATCCTGCCCATGGAGTTCAAGAGGCCCAGCATCGGAACTATACACACCTTGGGAGCCCTCAGGTAAGTGCGTAGATTTTTTCCAGATCGGGGGCTTCCAGACACGGGAAGCCTCCGATCGGAAAATATGGCCCATAAAGTTGGATTGGAAAGTTTGCTTTGTGGTGGATTTTATTTCAGCATTGTGGCTAAGAGGACGCTGTGATGATCAGTAACAAATGGAAGGTAAGGTGTAGGACTAATGTTGAAAGGGGAATTGGGGTTGTGGTCAGTAGGACTGCAGCTGGATGATTCCATCCCGGATATCCCGGCCAGAAAGTGGCTGTCTGGGTTGCATCCTTTTTTCCTGCTTCCTCCTCTTCTGCTTCTTCCTCTCCTGCTTCCTCCTCTTCTGTGTCTTCCTCTTCCCTCTGCAAGCAGATGCTGTAAATCTGAAATAAAAGCATAAGATGCTGGAAATACTCAGCAGGTCAGGCAGCATCTCGACCTGAGATTTGAAAACCGTTTCTCTCTCCACGGTCGCTGCCTGACCTGCTGAGTATTTCCAGCATTTTCTGACTTCTCAGAGGCCTTCTTTTACCATCCGAGGCCTTGCAAGCAGCAGCAACACTTAAAAAAACTTTTAACATGTATTGCACCAAGCCACTGCTTCAATAAAATTTAAAAAAATCTAGTCCAGAAGCATAAATACAAACTTTCCTGAAAGATGTGTGTGTCCCTTTAAGAGGTGCTGACAGCGTCTCAGTCAGTCTGCTGAACGCTCACTTTTCAGAGTGAGCTTCGGACCCTTAGCGCTGAACTCACCGCTAAGGTCAAAGTTTGCAGACATGGCGTCGAGTCGGCATTGCACACCGACTGACGTCACGCTCTATTCATATACATCTCCAGGGCCAGCGCTGCTATTGGCAGCACTAAGGAGCTCACCAAAATGGCGGCCTCTGAGTCCCGCACCAGAGAAAGGCACTAGAGTGGTGGCCGCCATTTTTCATCAGGATAGCAGCGCAAATGGGTGGTGGTAAGAAGCCCAATTTCTAGGCCAGTAGTTCTTAACTATGAGATTTGTCAGTCAATCAGTATAACTATACTGTCCCACAATACTTCACCATCACACTGTCCCTCTGATAGATCCAGCATATGTCTACTTGTTGTCATTTCCATTACATTTAGGGCTTCCCGTGCACAGGTTAATATTTTGGTTACCAATTTTCACAATTTGATTTTCTATGCAAATATTTTAATTACATTTTTGTTTTTTAAATTGCTCTACACTTTCTGTAAATGTGCTTTGCATGTTCAGGCTTGGTAACGACATGCCTGATATTATAAATGACCAAAAAAGGAACAAGTTACCTTTACTGGCAAAATTATTGGTCATTTTGTTAAACACAAATAAGATGAAAAAAGAGTCATCGGTATAGCAAATGAATACATAAATATTTGAATTACTTGTTCCAAATGGATTTGTCACCACAAAGAAAATTGCCAAATCAAAGAAGTAATAAATCCAAGGAGGTGGACTAGGTTTTTTAAAATGAGGCATTGACAAACTCTTCGCATTTCCTCTGGAGACATAAAGGGGTAATTTTAACATGGGCGAGCAGGTGGGAGTGGGGGTTAAATGGGCACAAAAGGGACAAGGGGCAGGTTGGCATTTTAAATATGTTGCTGAAGCTGAAAGCCAGGTTTTACTGCGGCCATCTGGGTTTCCCGGGCACTACCGGATCCCCCACCATCCAAATTGAAGGTACAAAAAAAGAAATTAAAAGAAGAAGAAAAAGAGGCATTAGAAATTAGAAATTAGCAAGTTGTTTCAGTTTCCTTCTATCCTGGATATTATGACTCATACTCAGGTATAGTTTCATCCCCGTTGGCAACCAGGAGACTATTTTATGGGTTCGAGCCTGCTGACCCAAAAATGTCAGTTTACGCTAAGAATAGGATCGGCCAAGCTCATGTAAACTGTCAGCCACAGCAGCAGAAAATTGGTGACTATAATATCACACTGTTCACTTGTCTGTGAAATAAAGCAGTTTAATGTACTGTAGTCAATTTCAATGCTAAACTAGACTAAAAGCAAATATAATTTAGCCTACTTATCGAGATAGCACTGCATAGATTATTATTTTCTTATTTACAAGGAGGGCTTTAAAGTTAAGTGGAGTAAGTGAGTTTTGACTATAATATCACACTGTGTGTTCACTTCTTTGTGAAATAAAGCACTTTAATGATTCATATTTGACATTATCTCAATGAAAGGCAAATTTTACAAACTCGATCTTTTGGCAGAAGACCTCACCCACTGAGAGCAAATATCAGGAAATCGTGCACATGCTCCCAACTATTTTCAGTCCATTAAAATTAATGAATGGAAATTAGTGGGGACCGTGTGCCTGAATTCCCAATCAGTGCTCCCAGCACACAAGGCAGTAGAAAGTTGTCTGGGGAAGTAGCCCAAAATGGATGGTATCGCCTGTTATACTCTCCGCCCGATATTGACTTCAATGCAACTG
This sequence comes from Somniosus microcephalus, assembly GCF_052327205.1. Classification (NCBI taxonomy): domain Eukaryota; kingdom Metazoa; phylum Chordata; class Chondrichthyes; order Squaliformes; family Somniosidae; genus Somniosus; species Somniosus microcephalus. The sequence goes on from NC_140988.1 coordinate 127,009,202, forward strand.
AATGTCGGACAGGGTGCATAACGGGCATCCGATGCAATACCGCCTGTTTTGCGCTATTACCCAAGACAAAATTCTACCCCAAGTTTTCCTGCTGAGAGCATGAATTTGTAAAATCAGACTCAGTGAGTCTCCTGAGACTTTTAAATTATCGGGAGTAATCAAGGCCAAATTCACCTAATTAACAATCAGGCACTTTCCAACAGTGTGTGGGAGCAGGAACCCTCCAGATTCCGTGCTCTAGCCCAGGGATATTGAGGCCAATTGTATTACCCTTTCTGCTGCTGTGGCTGACATTAACAAATCAACACAGGCCATGCTCAAAACTTAGTGCCTTCCAGGTCTGTATGGCTCAGTACTACACCAAGGGGGAAAAATTCAGTTGCTTTGCACCTCCTGTTAGTGCCCTGGTTGGCTGTCCATCCGAATTCTTCCACTTTCAGTGATTTGCCAGTAGGCCTGCCAATAACAATAGCTAACTCCCCTACCCCCCGCACCCCACCCCCCACCCAAAAAAGAGTGGATACTTGACAGACAACCATCCTGGGCTCAAATGATTACATCATCCCATTGATAATAGGTGACGCCCGTGCTGAGAGTTATGAAACAAATCCAACAATGAAGACTGCTGAATTCCAATGTCCAGTGCCCGTGTTAGCATTAAGTAAGGTACTGAACAAAGCTCAAATCTTTCAAAATGACATTTTCTAGTTAATTTATTTTATAAGGAGTGCTTCAAATGATGCATGATGCATTTTTCCTGGGGTTTCGGGGGGGTGGGGGTGGGGGGGAGTGTGGAAATGGCTACTAAAGGTTCAAAAGGAGATTGATATTTCATATTTCTGTCAATACCCATTAAAGGGGGATGGAAGAGGGAGGAAGAGCCTTCAAAGCACACAGGGCACTTCAGCAGGCGAATTGGATCTCGACGAGGTGGCAAATCAGATCTTGGAGGCATTAACATAGAGGATGTTATGGACAAGCGTAAGGAAAATATTTTCAAAATTCTCAGCTGCTCTTTGACACTGTTTTCAAGATGTCACTGTCCACTCTGTGGCCAGAATTGTCTTTACCTGGGTGGGTCAGGTGCAGACGGTCAGGGTGGCGGGTCGCAACCCAGTTGTTGCTTCAATCCCACTGCAGAAATCGACTTTGCATTAATGTGGCTTATTAAGCCCTCCCTGCACGTTACCCGGCCCTATTAAATGCTGTGGGTCTGATGACGTCATCGATGACGTATTTTCAGCCGGGATATTTAACGGAGCCATGACCACTTTGCATTTGAAGGTTCATCTAGGACTGTGCAGTCACCGCATTGGAGACTTTGATTGCTCCAAACATTGGGGGGGGGAATTCGTCCCCTTAGCACCACTCCTGTCGAATCCAGCGGCACATGCCAAATTGGGACCTCCTGTAGTGTTGCCGGGATTTCAACGCCAGGGAGATCATGACATCAGTGAGTGTGTAACGCTCACTGAACACCCAATCTGCCACATTGCTTCTCGGCACTTACCTCACTGCCTGGAGATAGCAACGACAGGGCGAGCTGGCGTGCCGCACCAGGAAGCCGCCTGCAGGGACGTTATTTAAAGGGATCAGCCCCAATCACTCGCACCTGACAGGTTAATGAAGTTTCAGTGCCTGTGTGTTAGGTCCTGATACAGCAACCGTTTTATTTAGTGATTTGAATGTTCTTTGGTATCAGGAGTGTTGTGTCAAGTAGAAAAGTACAACATTTATTCTTGAAAGTTTCAATCTACAACACTTGCTAAAAGTCATAGGGCTATACTGGCAGTCTACCTCACCCTCCAGGATCTGCGATGGAAGGAGCAGAGGCAATGCGGAAAACGGAAACATCTCCAAATTTGCAGATGACACAAAGCTGGGTGGGCGTGTGTGCTGTCAGGAGGATGCTGAGAAACTCCAGGATGATTTGGACAGGTTGGGTGATTGGGCAAAAGCATGGCAGATGTAATATAACGTGGATAAATGCGAGGTTATCCACTTTGGTGGCAAAAACAGGAAGGCAGATTATTATCTGAATGGCAATAGATTGGGAGAAGGGGGAGTGCAAAGAGACCTGGGTGTCCTTGTGCACCAGTCGCTGAAGGTAAGCATGCAGGTGCAGCAGGCGGTTAAGAAGGCAAATGGCATGTTGGCCTTCGTAGCGAGAGGGTTTGAGTACAGGAACAAGGATGTCTTGCTGCAGTTGTACAGGGCCTTGGTGAGACCACATCTTGAGTATTGTGTACAGTTTTGGTCGCCTTATCTGAGGAAGGATGTTCTTGCCATGGAAGGAGTTCAGCGAAGATTCACCAGGCTGATACCTGGGATGGCAGGAATGACGTATGAGGAGAGATTGGGTCGATTGGGCTTGTACTCGCTGGAGTTTAGAAGAATGAGAGGGGATCTCATTGAAACTTATAAAATTCTGACAGGACTGGACAGACTAGATGCAGGAAGGATGTTCCCGATGGCGGGGGAGTCCAGAACCAGGGGTCACAGTCTAAGGATAAGGGGTAAGCCATTTAGGACTGAGATGAGGAGGAATTCACCCAGAGAGTGGTGAACCTGTGGAATTCTCTACCACAGAAGGCAGTTGGGGCCAATTCATTAAATATATTCAAGAAGAAGTTAGATATATTTCTTAAGGCTAAAGGGATCAAGGGATATGGGGAGAAAGCAGGGACAGGGTACTGAATTTGGATGATCAGCCATGGTCTCATTAAATGGTGGAACAGGCTCGAGGGGCCGAATGGCCTACTCCTGCTCCTATCTTCTATGTATCTATAATGTGGGAAAGTGCGAGGGTACACACTTTGGCAGGAAAAATAAAAAAGCAAACTATTATTTAAATGGAGAGAGATTACAAAATGTTGCAGTTCAGAGGGTCCTGGGGTTCCTTGTGCATGAAACACAAAAAGTTAGCATGCAGGTACAGCAAGTAATCAAAAAGGCAAATAGAATGTTGGCCTTTATTTCAAGGGGGTTGGAGTATAAAAGCAGGGAAGTCCTGCTACAACTGTACAAGGTATTGGTGAGACCACACTTTGAGTACTGCGTACAGTTTTGGTCTCCTTATTTAAGGAAGGATATACTTGCATTGGAGGCAGTTCAGAGACGATTCACTAGCTTCATTCCAGAGATGAGGGGTTTGACTTATGAGGAAAGGTTGAGCAGGCTGGGCCTATACTCATTGGAATTTAGAAGAATGAGAGGTGATCTTATCAAAACATATAAGATACTGAGGGGGCTCAACAAGGTAGATGCAGAGAGGATGTTTCCCCTCGTAGGGAAATCTAGAACTCGGGGGCATAGTTTCAGAATAAAGGGTCACCCTTTTAGAACTGAGGGTCGTAAATTTGTGGAATTCTCTGCCCCAGAGAGCTGTGGAGGCTGGGTCATTAAATACATCTAAGGTGGAGGTAGGCAAATTTTTGCAAGATAAGGGAGTGAAGGGTTATGGGCAGCGGGCTGGGAAGTGTCTTTGATCTTATTGAATGGCGGAGCAGGCTCGAGGGGCCAAGTGGCCTATTCCTGCTCCTATTTCTTATGTTCTTATGCTGCGGATGTGGTGCATTGAGCAATGTGTGAAGCTTGTGGTACAGATGGTGCTATGTAACATTTGTTGGTGCCTTCACTCACCCTGACCACCCATGTGAGCTCATTAAACTTCCTCCTGCACTGTGTGCGGGTCCTGGGGACCACAGTGCTGCCATGACGTGGTGTACCACCTCCCACCACATAGTCTGGCAGACTTGTTGCGAGGGCCTCCTGGCAGTTGGTACAGGACCACCCACCTTCTCTACACCGCTAATACCAATGCCTCCAAAGCTTCCTCAGAAAATATCCAGGCTCTCTCCCTGGGGCATCGCTCTGCCATCAGTATTTGTAAATAAGTGCTCCTTCTCTTTGTCTTTTTTCTCATGGTGGTTGAGGCAGCTGCACACCCAACAATGCTGAGAATGAGGTGCTGCAGCATCAATGCACCTCCCCTTCAAGCAGCTAAAAAAGCCTGTGGCAATCATTGTTTGTGTTTAAACTACACCCGATATTGGTCCATCTTTTCAGTGTAATGCCAATGCTTGGGTTTTTAGACTAGATTTATGGCTCCAATCATTTTAATGAGGAGTGAGGACGAATTTTGTGTGCAGTCTAGATGATTTTCACCTGGCGCTAATTCACCATTTTTAGTCTAAACACTGCCCATTCCTTGGCTATAACAAATTAATAGCCCTTGGAGACAAGCCTACACAGAGGCAGAGGGCTGCACCCAGGTTCTCCAATGACTCCCACCATATGCTTGTGGAGGGAGTCAGAGCACACAGGGAGGTTCTCTTCCCTTCGATTGGGCAGAAGACACCTCCCCAGGAGACAAAAAGAGCCTGGCTCCAAATTGCAGAGGAGGTGAACAGCAGGGATGTGTGCAGGAGGACCTGGGTGTAGTGCTGGAAACGTTTCAATGATCTCATTAGATCAGGAAAGGTGAGTACAAAGCCACACCCAACTTCATCCTGCTGTGCCTCTCATCACATCCCCTTCACTCTACCTTCCCAAGCCTGCTCCTGCAAATCCTTACTCACACCAACATAGCTTGCACATCCACCCATCCCTCTCTCTATCTACATTATCACATCCCCATCTTACTAGACAAGCCTCACACTCACCCTCATCCTAATGCAATCATACCAACTAACAGCACACAAGGCCACATGACATTGCCACCCCACTCCATCATAGTCTCCCTCTAAAGATGTAACCCATCCATTCCTTACACTCATTCCATCACTCTCACACCACTTTCTCTTCTTTCCCTCCTTGCAGGAAAAGAGAGCACACAATAAGAGGGAGAGGGAGAGAACTGGAGGTGGGCCTCCATCATTTTCCACCATCACAACAGCAGAGGAGGCTGCGTTGGAAGTATTGGGAGTAGCTGAGAAGCTGGAGGTGGGAGACGGAGAGAGGGGGACATCTCAGCAATCTGGTGGCAGAATTACATATCATACAGCTACATGGCATTAGTCACTCATATGGGGACTGATGTCATCAGCCACTGGATGGTTATCATGTGCATAATGGTATCTGTACCCATTCTTCATATAGCATATCTAACTCATCTGTTTACTCTCCCACAGGTCCATCAAGAGCCACTGCCCCCCACCCCCACCACTGTCCAGGAGGAAGAGGTAGACGACTCTTCAGAGGAGCCTCCAGCTTCTGAGGGCGCTTGGTCACCAGACATAAGCGCACACCTGGGTGGGTGTCACGCGAGATCGAGTAGTGTCACTGGATCTGTCACAAGTCACAAGTGAGCAAGAGCAGATGGTGGAGACAGGGACAGCAGTGGAGACTCATCACCAGAGCGCGTAGGACCCTCCCAGCTCTGCTCAGGTACATGCTGATGCTGAGCCTCGGGGGCCATCCAGAAAGAGCGTAATCCTGGAGGTGCAGGAAGAAGTGCAGGGAGCTCTGACAGGTTTTGCGACCGCGATGTCTGCAAATGTGCAGAGGATGGAGGAGTCCATCTCCAACATGAGCACCACTGTGTCGCAGGCAATGGTGACTGTAGGCTCTTGCTTGGATGGGATGGACACCTGCATGGAGCAGCTAATGCGCCACTCACAGGAGCACATGGTTTCTATGGAGAATAGATGGCTATCTATGGAGCATAGATGGCAGAGGCACAGAGACCTCCTGTCTAGGAGGGATGTCAGTGTAGATGTGGGTCCTCATGGCCCTACTGCTGTGCAGCAAGGTGCTCTCCAGATCCTTGTTAGCAGGGAAGTGCGGTTGGCCCATGAGAGGTATGACAGTGAGAGGGGACATGGAAGTGTGGACTCCTCTCAAAGTGCTTACACTTTTTCCCCATTGCCCCCTGCCCCCTCAGTTAGAGCCCCAGATGCCTCCTCAGACAGCTATGGCCGAGTCTGCCCCTCCACAGTCACAGGAGGAGCAGACTTTGGCGGGTCCATCACAGGCTCCAAAACCCAGAGGACATCTGCCAAGAGTGTCTAAGCAGTCGCAGCAGGGAAGTGAGCAGGCTGCCTCTATCTCTGCTGAAGCCACAGGGGTAGCACCTCATAGAAACACGTGTAAGAGAAAGATGACACACGAGTAGATTCACAAGGGTATCCACTTGGGTGTTTTATTCAATGACTAGCTGGGGGGGCCCGGCGTTGCCAGGGCAGTTTAAAGGGCCGTGCGGTTGACGGCTGGCCGCTGCCGCTCCCCTGCTCTGTATCTCGGGCCGCGCGGTTGACGGCCGGCCGCTGCCGCTCCCCCGCTCTGTGTCTCGGGCCGAGCGGTTGTCAGGCCCGGCCCGAGTGACCCCATGGGCCCGAGTGACCCCAACTCACCTCCCGCTCCGGCAGGCCGCCACAGCTGGTAAAAGCAGGGGAAAAAATGGCGGCAACATTTCGGGAGGCTGCAGGATTAGGTCCCGCCTGTGATGCACTGATTGGTCAACCATCAGGTCACTGAACTGTAGGATTGGTCAACCATCACGTCACTCAACGCTAATGAGCGGTAGGATTGGTCAACCGCTATTGAGCGGATTTTTGAACTTTTTTGTATACTGTCCTAACAATTTTTGTCTGGCCAAAAAGTAAACATGCCTATGACACTCCCCTAATCATAACCTTTCTTTTGATATAACATATGTGTAGGTACGCTCTATAACTTTTGAGTGTATAGCAGACAGACAGACATACAGACAGACATACAGACGTACAGACAGACATACAGACAGACATACAGACAGACATACAGACAGACATACAGACGGACGGATCCTTTTATATATATAAAAATAATAGATAATGTCAAGTTTCCGTTAATGTAATGTCAACCATAAAAAAAAATATTTTCACCACTTCCCGGTCTTTGGAAGTGGCTTAGCGAGTTGGAGTGAATGGTGAGACATAACGGTACTTCCAGCAATAGTGGCCAGTGTGAAAGGAATGGCATGGTCATTCTGGGGATCCTTTATGGTGTTGATGTGGGTTGGTACCAACCTGGCGCAGCATGTGGCAGCCATATATGTGTACTGCGTAAAGTTAAGTAAATCTGGCCACGATGAGGCCATTCCTGGCCTCCTGAACAGCAATGTGCTCGGGTGCTGGTGGGATCTGGCCTGCTGGTTCCTTCTGCTCCTCCTCCTCCTCATCTTCCAGCTGATGCTCCTCCTCCTGTGAAGAGGTTGTGCGCTCAGTGCCTTGCATCTCATGCAGCGCTAATCCTCGCTGCTGCACTATGTTGTGCAGGGCGCAGCAGACCACAACAATTCTGGAGACACTGGCTGGTGCGTACTGAAGGGCTCCTCCAGATCTGTCAAGGCATCTGAAGCGCATTTTGAGCAACCCTATTGCCTGCTCTATGACACATCTGGTGGAAATGTGGATTTCATTATATCTCTCCTGGGCCTTAGTACTTGGTCTCAAGGGTGTCATGAGCCACTTCTTCAGTGGATAGCCCTTGTCTCCAAGCAGCCAGCAGGAAAGTCTGTTTGGAGGATCGAAGAGCTGAGGGAGGGTGAACTGGCAAAGAATGAATGAGTCATGGCAGCTGCCAGGGAATCTGGTGCACACATGCATGATTATCTTTTTATGGTTGCAGACGAACTGTACATTGAGGGAGTGGCAGCCCTTGCGGTTCACAAACACTCCTGGGTGATGAGCGGGTGCCTTGACAGCCACTGCTGCTGGTCTTGCTGGTACTGTTGGTGCTGCTCCTCATCTTGGTCCAATTCTGAGGTCCAAGGAGAGAGAGCATAAGAGGCACCCATGCTGATCTAATAGATGGCATGTGAAGGGGTTAAAATGAACCCTCTCAGAATTCAGACAGCCGAGGTAACCACTAATTAAGTGGTGCCAGCAGAATTAAAATCAGAACAAAGGAGTGGGGTCATGTGAAGATGAACAAGAGCTAAAAGGAACCAGGTGGCGATAAGAAGTCTCATACTAACAACTTTCTTATGTGAAAAAAACAGAGATAAGACAGTACAGACTGAAAAGTGCTACTTTCTTATGTGAAAAAGCAGAACTATACAAAGGGCAGTGTGTAGGGAAGCTTTGCAAAACAAAGATAAGACGCAGCTGTGGGACAAGACAGAATGTGTGTTCTGAGTAAGTGATAAAAAATGTGCTGCTTTAGCTAAAAATTGTAGACACAGCATAATATAGGGGTCATGGGAATTTGACCTGTGACCAAAGGCATAGTAAGATGTAACTAACCTTTACTAATACTGAAAAGAATAAATAAGCCATATGTGATCAGGTGATTATTGTAATACAATGTGATTGGATAAAAATAGAATAAAAAGCTGTACCAACCAAGAGAGAATGAGAAGGGTATCACTAGACCGCGGGGTCTATGATCTTCTCCCAGAACGTTCTGTTAATAAACTGTGTACTTTTACTTTAAGACAGACTCGAGTGAATTTATTTTTCACCAACAAATTGGCATAGTCGGCAGGATGCTACGGAACTGAAAGACCTCCCGTACCAGTGAACCCGGATGAGATGTCAAATTTTGACCATCCAGAAATTGAGTCATCTGGGAAGGCGGAGGGACAGTGCCGTAGCATCACGAATCAAGTGAAAGTCTGTAAGAGGTGAGAGAACACAGTTGTGTGAGTGTGGATCGCATGAACTAAGGGAACACCGTGCAGCAATAGAGGTCGCGAAGGAATGAGTGATTGACTGATCGACAAGGACAAGGAGGGTGCCTGTCTCATCGACCCTAGCCTGAGCCGGAATTAAGAGGGCGATTGGGCCCCATGTGATGGCCAGGATCAAGTAGGCTGAGAGACTCCAAAGTACCCTGGGATCGTGAAGTCAATGAATGTATGTGTGCTTAATTGTGATTAATTAGCCACTTAAAAAGTCTTTTACCAGAGGTAAGACGGAGGGGAGAAATCCCAGGTCACGGACGTACCACGAATAAAGACAGGATCACGGCAAACCCGCACAGAGAAACGCAGCGGAGTAGGTAAGACTGATGTAGGACTGGATATGGCGTCGGGAAAGAGATGGAATGGGGACCCCCTGGGTCCCTTACCAGGCTCTATGCAGACGACCGGAAAAGGGAAGTAAGACAAAGAAAGCAGGAGTTATATTGATACAGCAATTAGTAATGGTCATTCAAAAGACCGAGGAAATTAAAACGAAAATGGAGAAAAAGGATAAGGAGATTGGCGATCTACAAGAGCAAGTGACAAAATTAGAGAAAAAATTGGCAAAACTAAAGGATAAACAATGGTCCTTAGAGGGGGTCACGACATTGCCATTGCCATCATATGAGAAGGCCGTAGCCAGCGCCCCTCCAATGGATGAACAGGAAAAAGGGGTAGAAGTGGTTAAGGTAGCCCCTGTGCGCTGGATCACACACGCGAATCCTAATAATCCTGGGGGCCCCCATTGTTGTCATATAAAGCATTCACACCAGCCAAAAAACAAATGATTAATCAAGATCACGGGGATCTTTTACCCCGAACCAGGAACATCCAGTTCTGGCAGAAATTGGAAGAATTATATGAAACTCATGATATGCATGAGAGAGATATTCACCACATAGTCAGGGCCAAATGTCCTCAGGATAGATGGGAGCGTCTGGCCCAGAATATAAAGGATGGGACTGGATCCCTGGGATTCAAGAAACAGTCGCGAATAGAACAACAGCTAGGAATCTATTTAACGATGCGGTTCAACTAGGGATGGGGGCCACCGGCCCGAATTGGGGATTGATTATGCAAATTAGACAGAAGAAGGGCGAAAATTCCAACGTCTACGGGGAACGGTTGTGGTATCAATACCAGGAATCGTCTGGATCAAACGATCCTCAGAGAAATGATCCAGTATTTGTAAAAATAAGAACATAACATAAGAACATAAGAAATAGGAGCAGGAGTAGGCCAATCGGCCCCTCGAGCCTGCTCCACCATTCAATAAGATCATGGCTGATCTGATCCTAACCTCAAATCCACTATCACTCTACATCCCTCCCGAACCCATGTGATCTCCTGGGAGAGGCGAAAAACCAAATAAAAAACCCAATGGCCAATTTGGGAGAAAAAAATCTAGGAAATTCCTCTCCGACCCATCTAGGCAATCGAAACTCGTCCAGGAGATCACTGTCCCTATATTTTCTACAGTACTTACCTTTTGTAAAAGGTGATCTCCACCCCAGCCAGGAACAGGAATAGACAATCTCCTGAAATCTAACACATAATTAGAACACAAGAAGTAGGAGCAGAACCAGGCTACACGGCCCCTGGGCCCGCTCCGTTACCCACAGGGCCATGACCGTTCCGAACATAGACTCATGTCCAGTTTCCTGCCCGCTCCCCGTAACCCCTAATTCCCTTTACTTCTAAGAAACTGTCTATTTCTGTTTTTAATTTATTTAATGATGTAGCATCCACAGCTTTCTGGGGCAGCAAATTCCACAGACCTACCACCCTCTGAGTGAAGAAGTTTCTCCTCATCTCAGTTTTGAAAGAGCAGCCCCTTATTCTAAGATTATGCCCCCTAGTTCTAGTTTCACCCATCATTGGGAACATCCTTACCACATCCACCTGATCAAGCCCCTTCACAATCTTATATGTTTCAATAAGATCGCCTCTCATTCTTCTGAACTCCAGTGAGTAGAGTCCCAATCTACTCAACCTCTCCTCATATGTCCACCCCCTCATCCCCGGGATTAACCGAGTGAACCTTCTTTGTACTGACTCGAGAGCAAGTGTGTCTTTTCTTAAGTATGGACACCAAAACTGTATGCAGTATTCCAGGTGCGGTCTCACCAATACCTTGTACAACTGAAGCAATACCTCCCTATTTTTATATTCTATCCCCCTAGCAATAAAAGCCAACATTCCATTGGCCTTCTTGATCACTTGCTGCACCTGCATACTAACTTTTTGAGTTTCGTGCACCAGGACCCCAGATCCCTTTGTACCACAGTACTTTCCAGTTTCTTGCCATTAAGATAATAACTTGCTCTATGATTTTCCCTGCCAAAATGCATAACCTCACACTTTCCAGTATTGTATTCCATCTGCCAAATTTCTGCCCACTTACTTAGCCTGTCTATGTCCCTTTGCAGGTTTTTTATGTCCTCCTCACTCACTACTTTCCTTCCCATCTTTGTATCATCTGCAAACTTTGATATGTTACACTCGGTCCCCTCCTCCAAATCATTAATATAGATTGTAAAGAGTTGGGGACCCAGCACTGACCCCTGCAGAACATCACTAGTTACTGACTGCCAGTCTGAGAACGAACCATTTATCCCAACTCCCTGCTTTCTGTTAGATAGCCAATCCTCCACCCATGCCAGAATATTACCCCCAATCCCATGATTTTTTATCTTGAGCAATAATCTTTTGTGTGGCACCTTGTCAAATGCCTTTTGGAAGTCTAAATACACTACGTCCACTGGTTCCCCTTTATCCACCCTGTATGTTACTTCCTCAAAGAACTCAAGCAAATTTGTCAAACATGACTTCCCCTTCATAAAACCATGCTGACTTTGTCCTATTAAATTATGTTTATCCAAATGTCCCATTACTGTCTGTTAAGTCCGTGAATGATTGAGACATGGACTAGCAGGAGAGAAACAAACAAGTCTTTACTGGTGAAAGGCATAAACGAAACTAACCAACAGAGGCTCTCTAGCGCCTTTTATACAGGGGTGGTCACTGCCGGTACTGCAGTCTGAGACCAGTTATTCTCTTAAAGGTACATACACAACAATTCCTCCCCTTTTAGATAAACAGTACATAACATTCATTTAACAACTAATGATAACGAATTACAATCACAATTACTGTTGCTAGATACATTGGTTAAGTTTAAGCAATTATAAGTTCAGTCATTGAGGAGGCTTCCTGATTCTGTCTGGATAACGCCTCTTTGGAGTATCAGGTTCTTCTGGCAATGTTGAGTCGGAATCAATGTCGTTGTTTGGTTCATCTGCTTCCAATATTACCGGTTCTGCGGTAGCTGCAATTGGAACGTCGATTTCATTACCAGGTGTATCAGATCGTGGTGTGGAGTTGACGTTTTCCAGTGACTCTAGAATCTGGTCAGCATGGCGTCTTACAATGCTCTCCCCAACGTCCACGGTATACATGAGAGGTCCTTGTCGTGTACAAATCGTTCCTGGCTGCCATTTCTCAGTGCGGTAGTCCCGGGCCAAAACTGGTTGACCTATCTTAAAACTCCTGGTCGGCCTTTCATTCATATTCTGAAACTGCCTGTTCTCCACATCTCTTCGGACGTTTGGCTTAACCAAATCCAAGCGGCATCGTAGTCTTCGATTGAAGAACATCATGGCTGGAGTTTGGTTGGTAACCGCATGTGTCGCATTCCGGTAGGCAAACAAGAAGTTGTCCACCTTGTGTTGTAGGGGTATATCTTCATTACACATTGCCTTGATAGCCTTCTTGAATATTTGGACAAACCTCTCGGCCAATCCATTAGTGGCTGGATGATATGGGGCAGATGTGTAATGCTTAACACCATTGTTCTTTAAGAACCTCCGGAACTCTTCAGACACAAACTGTGGTCCATTGTCAGAGCAAATCTGTTCAGGCAGCCCATTCCTGGTGAATATGGTTCGTAAAACTGCGATAGTTTTTTCCGTGGTGGTTGAGGACATTTTTATTACCTCTGGCCACTTTGAATGTGCATCCACCGCAATTAAAAACATCGAGTCCATGAAGGGACCAGCAAAATCAATGTGCACCCTTTGCCATGGAGATGAGGGCCACTCCCATGGATGCAGAGGAGCTTGTGGTGGGGCGTTTTGGACCTTCTGGCATCCTGCACAGCTCTTGGTCATCTCTTCGATTTCTCTATCGATTCCCGGCCACCACACAAACGCTCTGGCTAAGCTCTTCATTTTTACCCCACCCAGATGACCCTCATGAAGCTCATTGAGCACTCTATCTGTCAACTTAGGTGGAATTACTACTCTGGATCCACACATCAAGGTTCCTCTGCACACTGACAGCTGTTCTCTTCTTGGCGAAAATGCTGGCAGCAGTGGTTCGCCATGTGCTGGCCATCCCTTCACCGTTAAATCATAGACCCGTGATAGTGTCGGGTCATTCCGTGTTTCCTTTTCTATGTTTGCATTCGTCACAGGGAGACATTCGACTATGGTCGAGTGGAATAACTCCATTGGATCCACTGCAAGGTCTTCTTCTTCCACCGTCGGCAATGGTAGACGTGACAATCCATCAGCATTTCCATGCTGTTTAGTTCCCCTGTACTCGATGTCATATTGGTGTGCCCCTAGGAAAAGGGACCATCTCTGCAGCCGTTGTGCCGTCATTATCGGTACGCCCTTCTGAGGGTTGAAAATGGAGACAAGAGGTTGATGATCGGTTAGTAGAGTACATTTTTGACCGTGCAGATAGTGATTGAACTTCTTCACCCCCCACACTAGGCTGAGGGCCTCTCTGTCAATCTGGGCGTAGTTACGCTCGGCAGAAGTTAACGAACGTGACGCAAAAGCTATCGGCCTCTCCAAACCATCAAGGAATTTATGTGACAGTTCCGCCCCAATGCCGTAGGGAGACGCATCACACGCCAGCCTGATTGGCAGTGCTGGGTTGTACTGAGCCAATACTTCCTTCGAAGTGATTAAGTCCTTACTCTTCTGAAAAGCACGTTTACAATCATCGCTCCATTTCCATGCTACCCCCGTTCGTAGCAGGGCGTTCAGTGGATGCAGAATTGTCGACAAATTCGGCAAAAACTTATGATAGTAATTCACCAACCCGAGGAATGACCTCAGTTGCGACACATTTTCAGGCGCTGGGGCCTTAACAACCGCTTCAATTTTGTCAGGGGACTTATGTAACCCCTCCTCATCAATCACGTGGCCACAATACGATATCTGTTTCTTTAAAAATTCGCACTTGGGGCGGTTGGCTCGCAGCCCATGTTCCCGTAGTCTAGTGAGCACCTGCTCTAGGTTGTTAAGGTGTTCACTGTCATCTTCACCTGTTACAAGGATGTCGTCCAAGTAACACTGAGTCCCCGGAATCCCTTGCAGGACTTGTTCCATCGCTCTTTGCCATATCGCCGGAGCTGATGCTACTCCGAATACCAATCGATGATACTGGTAAAGACCTTTGTGAGTGTTTATCGTGAGATACTTCCTAGAGGACTCTTCAACCTCCATCTGCAAATATGCTTGTGCTAGGTCAATTTTTGTAAAACGCTTCCCTCCAGACAGTGAGGCGAAGATGTCTTCTATCCTTGGAAGAGGATATTGTACTGTGTGAAGGACAGGGTTCACCATCACCTTGAAATCCCCACAGATGCGAATCTTCCTTGGCTCTCCGGACTTATTGCTTAACGTTTTCTTCATGACAGGAATGATGGGTGTCGCCCACTCGCTCCAGTCGACCTTAGACAACACGCCCGCCTTCTCCAGATTCTCCAGCTCTGCCTCGACGGCTGGACGAATTGCATATGGTACCGGTCTCGCTTTGAAAAACTTGGGAACTGCATTCTCTTCTATTTTTAACGAGGCGGTTACGCCTTTAAGCGTGCCCAGTTCTTGTTGAAATACCTCTTTGGCGTTAGCTAAGATTGTTGACAATCGTCCAGGAGTGACGTCTTCATTTTTTTTAAAGTCCACCATCATTGCATGAATGGAATGCCAATCTATGTTTATCTTCCTGATCCATTCCCGTCCCAATAACGGTGGTCCACCATTTGGCAGTATGTAGAGATACAATTTCCGTATTTTCTTGCCATTGTATTCGACAGGCACCCTTATTTTTCCTCTGGGGTATACTTTTTGCCCCGTATACGTCGTCAAGACGATGGATGTCTCTCTCAAGGGTATGTGTGAAAATAGCCGCTCATAGTCTCGTCGATTCATGACGGTTAGCGCTGATCCTGTATCCAATTCCATTTTAACTTGGGATCCTGCTATCGTGAGGGTGACCCAAATGGTTCGGTGATCCTCTTTTGCGATTACATTGTGAAGTTTGAGACAGCTTAATCTCCTGTTCTCGGATTCACTATCGCTCATCTTTTGTACTTTCTTGTACGGTTCCTTAGTAGCCTTTTTGTTGTCGCTGGTCTTCTTCCCAGACCTACAAACTCGTGCAATGTGTCCAATCTTCCCGCATTGTCTGCATATTTTGTCTTTGGACCAGCAGTCCTTCTGGTCATGGTTAGTTCTGCCGCAGCAATAACATTTTGCAAATCCCCGTGTCATTTCGTGGGTGCCGTATTCCTGTGGTTTTTGTTGAATTTCTGCAGCTCCCCTGGCTGCTGCTTCATACGATACTGCCACGCTGAAAGCCTTATCTAGCGTCAGCTCTTTTTCTGCGAGTAACTTCTTCTGTGTTCCTTCACTCAGGAGTCCACAGACAAATTTGTCCCGTAGGGTATCTGCCAGTCCTGCTCCGAACTGGCAGTGCTTTGATAGCTTGCGTAGTTCCGTAAGATACTCAGCATTGCTCTCATCTTTGTGCTGAGTTCTCCTGTGGAATTTAAATCTTTCTGCTATCAACAGCGGTGCAGGGTTTAAGTGCTCCTGTAGAACAGCAACAATTTCGTTAAAACTCTTCGCCTTCGGTTTGGCTGGAGTAATCAGATCCCGCAATAGGCCGTACGTTCTAGCGCCCATTACGTTTAGCAATATTGATGCCTTTTTCCCCTCCGCTATTTCATTTGCCTCGAAATATACCTCGACTCTTTCCACATACGTGGTCCAGTCCTCTAATGTATTATCAAAAGCAGTGATACAGCCAGTCTTCGGCATCTTGCAAATCTAAAATGGCACCTCCCGCACTTTGCCTTCTTCTCCGATTTAACAAAATGGCGCCTCCCGCGCTTTTCCTTCTTCCCCGCTGTTGTTAGCGCTGCTTTCCACGGTTTCTTGCGCGTATTCTTTTTCTTTTATTATTTTCCCGTCGTGGCGCGGGCCCTCTGGAACACTTCCCTCCCTCTTCTGAGGTCCGAACGCTGCCCAGCTTCGAAACACCGGCCGCGCCCTGTATGCTCCACCCTCTCTCTCTCTCCTTCCTTCCCGACTCGCTGCCCGGCCCCGTTGCAGCCCAGGAAGGATCAGAGCACTACCTGCCACCAGCCCGATTAGCTGGGAAACCACGGACCGAGGAACCCAGCCTTGCTCTGGACAGTCTCTCCTGCAAGTTTTGAAATCGATGATTGACGGTCGACGCCCGTTTCTCGAGTTTCAATGGCCTATTTTTTTTTTTTCTTCTGGCTCCGACCTTCAACACGTCGTCGGAGCTGCTGCTGAGTTGCAGGTAAGTTCGTTTCTAACTCGTCACCAGTGTTAAGTCCGTGAATGATTGAGACACGGACTAGCAGGAGAGAAACAAACAAGTCTTTACTGGTGAAAGGCATAAACGAAACTAACCAACAGAGGCTCTCTAGCGCCTTTTATACAGGGGTGGTCACTGCCGGTACTGCAGTCTGAGACCAGTTATTCTCTTAAAGGTACATACACAACACTGTCTCCTTAATAATGGACTCTAAAATTTTACCAACCACAGATGTTAGGCTAACAGGTCTATAGTTTCCAGCCTTCTGCCTACTACCCTTTTTAAATAAGGGTGTTACATTAGCAGTTTTCCAATCTGCCGGGACCTTTGCTGAGTCCAGGGAGTTTTGGAAAATTATTACCAATGCATCCACAATCCCTACCACCACTTCCCTCAAGACCCTAGGATGTAAGCCATCAGGTCCAGGGGATTTATCCACCTTGAGTCCCATTATTTTACCAAGTACCACTTCCTTAGTGTTTAAAGATGGGTTGTCATTGGAACACCAGAAAATTTTGAAAATGGGAGTAGTAGCCGCAGACACATATGACGATGCACTGAGATGGGCATTCCAGGTAGATGGTAAGGATGAACAAAAACCAGAGTAGGGGATAAAAACAGAAAGGGCCGCAGCCGGGACCACCCAGAAACCGTGGCAACAGCGGAAAGGGTGTTATAACTGTGGAAAGCCCGGACATTTGGCCAAAGACTGCCGTGGTCCGAAACAAAATGTTTTACAGTGCTGGCATTGCGGTAGGAATGGCCATCCGTCGGAGAAATTTTGGGAGCGGCAAGATAATCCAGGTAAACCAAAGCATACATTAGATGAAGAAGAGTACCAAAAATTCATGGACTACTTAAAGAAACGGGGTCAGTGACGGGCGGCGGCCCCCGGGGTCGCAGGAAATGGGGATAATCGGGTCCATGTGACAGCACTGTTAGGGGGCCGGCAGTGTGATATGTTAGTGGACACCGGAGCCACCGTGTCTTTTACGAACTTACCTCTCCCCGTGACCAAACATAAATTGTATATAATGGGACTTGGGGGAATCAAGTTCAAAAGCGAGGTACAAGTGTTAGAAATAGCTGGCAGGTTACTACCTGCACAATTCTATGTATGCCCAAATTCGGAAGGAACAGTGTTAGGAATCGATCTGTTAAAAGAATTTAATTTGTTAATAGACCCCCGAAATGGGAAGATAATCTGGTCTCAGGCTGATGGTAAGAAAATAAAGTTATCCGAACCAGCAAATAATTTGGCAAGGGTCGGCAGTGCGGGAGTTCTAGCTAGAGACTGGGAGAAAGAGAAAGGGAAGTACAGGATTGTATGCGAAGGTGTTAAGGGAGTATGGGCAGTATCAAAACAAGATACAGGACCAGTTGATATGGAACCCCTCGTGATTCCAGGTCCTGTACACAGACCACATAAACAATACCCAATTAAGCCCGAAGCACGAGAAGCAGTAGTACGGATTATACGAGATTTGGAAGAAAAAGGGATAGTTAGGACCACTGAAAGTACAACTAACTCACCAGTATGGCCGGTCACTAAACCAGACGGCTCATTCCGATTGACTATTGATTATACGGAACTTAACAAAGTAACTGCGAAACTGCATCCTATAGTAGCTAGCCCTGCCACCATTCTAAACGGACTGAGTCCGGAACACAAAGTGTTCACGGTCTTGGATATAGCAAATGGATTCTGGTCACTACCACTGGACCCAGAATCACAGGAGAAATTCGCCTTCACAGTCGGGGACAAACAATATACCTGGACCCGGTTACCCCAGGGATTCCACAATAGCCCAGCGATATTCCACCGAGTAATGAGTTCCCTATTAGAACCAATAGATCTCACCCCGTACCGAAGCATGATTCTACAATACGTGGACGATTTATTAATAGCTTCGGAAGATGAGAGAGGGCACATAGCGGCTCTGATTATAATCTTACAAGCGCTAGAAAAGGGAGGATTCAAGGTGAACCCTAAGAAAGCTCAGATTGGACAGGCTACCGTCACCTATCTGGGGCAACAGTTGTCTCAGGGCATAAGGACAATGTCCGCAGACCGACGAAAGGCAATCCAAGAAATGCCGAGACCCGTGTCAGTCAGAGGGGTTAGGAAAGTGATGGGGCTCTTTAATTACAGTAGGAACTTTATACCTAACTTTGCCGCAATAGCAGAGCCAATACAAAGACTAGTAAAAGGGGGAAACCCGGGTAACGCCCTTATTGACTGGGGTCCGGAACAGGAGGATGCGTACGACAAACTAAAGCAATCCTTAATTTCGGCACCGGAACTCGGGTTACTGTATATGAGAAAGCCCTTTCACATCCATTGTGAGAATGAGGGAGGATTTTATGCTGCGGTGGTGACTCAGCAACATGGGGATAGGAGACGACCGATGGCATACTACTCTACCCAACAATCACCGGTCGCTGCAGGGTTGTCCCGATGTGTAGCGGCATTAGATTGTGCAGCATGGGCAGTGAAGGTCAGTGAGCCCACTGTCATGACAGGTGAGATAGTCCTCCACACCAAACATACTTTGGTGGAGATGGTAAACAACCATAAACAAAGAGCGGTATCAAACGTGCGAAGGGCGTGATGGGAAGCGGTGCTATTGCCTGCAGACAAGTCAGTACAGATAGTTAGGGATACCGGGGAAAACCCGGCCGAAGGGATATTAGGAATGGGGGAGCCTCACCATTGTACCAACATAGATGAGGAGATAGAAAGCCACCAGCTGGAAGAAGAGCCACTAGAAGAGGCCCAATTCACTCTCTATGTGGATGGGTCCCGGAAATATATTGATGGGGCACCACGAACCGGGTGGGCAGTTGTAAATGATCAGCTGGAAACAGAATTATCAGGGAGGCTGGATGGAGGGCTCTCAGCGCAAGTGGCGGAGATAATAGCCCTAACGAAAGCTTTGGAGCTAGCTAAAGAAAAAAATGTAAATATATATACAGACAGTCGATACGCATTCGGGGTGGTGCATAACTACATGACCGCCTGAGGGAGACGAGGATTTGTGACCTCAGGCGGAAATCACATTAAACATCAGAAATTAATAGAGGAACTCCTCGAAGCTGCTAAAGCCCCAAAGTGCGCAGCGGTAATAAAAATTAAGGCCCACCAAAAGGTAGAAACCCGACAACAGGAGGGCAACCGAGCCATGGATGTGGCCGCACAACAAGCCCTAGAACAAGATGCTATAACAGAAATGGTAGCAAGCACCCAGGTGGAAAAGATAGATATTAAAAAATTACAGACAGGCACGTCCACGAGGGAAAAGCAAGAATGGTACCAAAAGGGTGGCAGACAGGATGAGGAGGGGATATGGCGAAAGGATAAAAAGGTGGTTGCCCCTGCCTGCATCCGTCGGATACTCCTGGAATTACACCATGGTGCCGATCATGTAGGAAGGGGAGCCATGATCCATCTGTTGGGAACAGACTGGTGGTGGCCGGGGCTAGGAAGGGATGTGGCACAATATTGCCAGCAATGTTTGGTATGTGCTCAACACAACCCTGGGCGCCCCGTAAAAATACGCATGGCTCATCAGCCAAGACCAAGGGGTCCGTGGGAGAAAATACAGATAGATTTTACCGGGCCACTCCCCACGTCAAGGGGGAAGAAGTACTGTTTAGTAATAATAGATCAGTTTACCTGATGGGTAGAGGCTTTCCCCACGCGAAATTGTACCGCTACCACGGTGGCGCGGATACTGGCAGAAGAAGTAATTCCCAGATGGGGAGTACCGATCCAAATAGATTCAGATCAGGGAACCCACTTTACAGGTGCGGTCATGAAGGGTATGTGTGAATGGATGGGAATAAAACAAAAATTCCACATTCCCTATCACCCCCAAAGTTCCGGGATGGTGGAACAGATAAACAGAACCCTAAAGGCCGCATTGGCCAAAGCGTTGGGTGAGAAACATCAAGGTTGGGTAGATGTGTTGCCCGTTGTATTAATTAAGTTAAGAGCCATCCCAAACCGCACCACAGGATTGTCGCCCTATGAGTTAACGACAGGGCGAGCAATGCAACTCCCCCATGGAATAATCACGGGAGGAGAGGAGCTAGGACCTTTGCATGACAGGCTCCGCCGGTATGTCCTTGAGTTAAGCAAACAGTTGAAAGAAATGAGACAGCAGGTTAGGGAACGACAGGAAGAAAAAGACAAAGATTTAGAATTGACTGTGTTATCGTGCATTCCTCCTGCGGGAATGAAGGTAATGGTTAAGGTCCTACCAGAAAAACCAGGGTTTGCCCCAAAATGGTCTGGACCTTATCAAGTCCTTATCAGCAGCGATACGTGTGCTTGTGTTGATATAAAGGGCATGGGACGGTGGAAGCACTGGACACAGTTAAATGTCTACAACCCCTCACCAGTACAGAGATGACTACACCAGAGCAAATACCATTTACAGAAAGCGAGTAATATTGGAGACAGTATAAGGAATAGGAATAGGCGCTGGTACGGGTACTGGTCTGGACTATATGCATTATTCTAATGGGATACACTTTGGGGTGGATTTTGAAGTACGTCTGGGAACAATCCCACCAACCTCGACGGCGGCCAGTTGAGAGAGAGGAAGGAATCCAAATGATTGTGATGGGAGAGCCGAATTAATGATTATGTATCTATGTATTCCTGCAGGAAAAACAGAATCTACAAGCAACAAATAGTTAGGTTGGCGATATAGCCTTTGGGACGTTGTTAACATAGAGTAAAAAGATTAAAATGCTTATATATATTAGTGTAGTTGCGGTATGCGTGATGAACATTACCCCGTTCAAATACAAGTGCCTTCCCTGGTGACGGAATCCCATAAGACTGTGTAACCAAGACACAGTTCGATGTTCAGCTTCTAACGATGAAAGCCGAGAGGATTGGAGGCTGGAACAAGAAACCGAGACGACAGCCTGGTTGATCAGAGGTCTGAAGACTCAATTGACTGGCAGGAGTGATTGGACTGTCCTATGCGGGGACACTCCTTGCCCCATTAACTTGCGGTGCTCAGCAGCCCGGGAATATCGAAAGGGGAGATCATTATGGAAAAGAGAGTTACACGTAAATAGGTTCTTGTATATGTCTTATGTCTATGCAAAGAATATGAACCTAAGTTCGTGTTGGGTGTGCTCACATGTGCCAATACATAGAAAAGGGGGAATTCCCTTGCGACTGGTCCCCTTTAATGAATCGGAGATGGCCGAGTGGTTAATTCCCCAAAACTATACCGATGGGACCCTTGAAGGGAAAGGGTTTAGACAGAAGTTAGAAGCAGGGGACTGGAGAAGTGCAGGTTACAGCCTCACCGCTTTCAAGGGATGGTACCAGCCTAAATATAATCGGACTCAACAACCCCCATTCTTGGTCCTCACTAACACCTCGGGAGCCGGAAGGCCCCGAGGACCGGTATGTTTAGAACAAAATAAAAAAGGACAGGGGGTGGGATGGAGCCACTGTGAACAGCGATATACCTTGCAGACGGTTAACAGTAGTAACCAAGGTGACCTGATGACCTTTGGAAAATGGGACGTTAGCCAGACCCCGAACAAAACCAGTGGGGGTCCCTGGGAGGGCAAGATCACCAAGATGAACAACGTATGGACAAACTGTATGGCATACAACGGCACATATTTTATTTGTGGACACAAAGCTTACCCCTGGCTGCCCCAAGACTGGACGGGCTCATGCTATCTGGGATATGTGGTGCCCTATATACGTCACTTTGACAGCCTCAGGGGACACCCTGGAATTGGGACAAAATCCCGAGGCAAAAGGGAAATAACGGAAGCCGAAAGGTTCAGAGCTATACTGTTCCCTATGTATGGAGTAGCCAGGGCGATAAAAGAAATAAAGCTAGTAGCGGACATATTGGAACAAGTTGTAAACGATACGGCGGACGCCCTGGTAGAGATGAGCGCAGAAATGGTGGCCATACGAACGGTAGCTCTCCAGAATAGAATGGCCCTTGATTATCTACTGGCTAACGAGGGCGGGACATGTGCAATGATCGGCGCTGAGTACTGCACTTATATCCCGGACAGTTCAGAAAATATAACTAGTCTGGCTGAGCACATACAAAAGGAGGTGAAGAAATTGCACGAAACCCCAGGGGAAGGTTGGTGGAGTTGGCTATTTGGAGGATCTTGGGGTTCATATCTGACGCATGGACTTATAATTGTTATTATAGTTGTAGTATTATTTTGTGTTATGATGACGGTTTTGAATGCATGTTGTAGGGCAGCTGTGTCCCAAATAGTGCCGGTTGCTACAGTTGATATAATCGATATTGAGCCAGAAACCAAACAGTTAATGCGGGATAATGAACTGACAGAAGTAGGTACATACATGTAAAGCTCTTCGGTCATTTGCACAGACTACCACGCCCAGCACAACAAGATAGACAGAGGGGAAAGATGAATTTAGGTACTAAGTTTAAGCCATCAGTATAGGAATAATCCCGGGGATGGTAAAAGTGGAAAAGAAGTTGGTATCCCTAGCCAAAGTCTAAATTTGGTGCGGGACCAACAGGAGGGACTGAAGGGGTTAAAATGAACCCTCTCAGAATCCAGACAGCCGAGGTAACCACTAATTAAGTGGTGCCAGCAGAATTAAAATCAGAACAAAGGAGTGGGGTCATGTGAAGATGAACAAGAGCTAAAAGGAACCAGGTGGCGATAAGAAGTCTCATACTAACAACTTTCTTATGTGAAAAAACAAAGATAAGACAGTACAGACTGGAAAAGTGCTACTCTCGCTAGTCTTGCACAAAGGACAGTGTGTAGAGAAGCTTTGCAAAACAAAGATAAGACGCAGCTGTGGGACAAGACAGAATGTGTGTTCTGAGTAAGCGATAAAAAATGTGCTGCTTTAGCTAAAAATTGTAGACACAGCATAATATAGGGGTCATGGGAATTTGACCTGTGACCAAAGGCATAGTAAGATGTAACTAACCTTTACTAATACTGAAAAGAATAAATAAGCCATATGTGATCAGGTGATTATTGTAATACAATGTGATTGGATGAAAATAGAATAAAAAGCTGTACCAACCAGGAGAGAACGAGAAGGGTATCACTAGACCGCGGGGTCTATGATCTTCTCCCAGAACGTTCTGTTAATAAACTGTGTACTTTTACTTTAAGACAGACTCGAGTGAATTTATTTTTCACCAACAGCATGTAAAGTGGAGATCAGAGGGCCAATCCCTCAGTATTGTGATAGTGACTAGTGATATACCTATCAATTCATTCAATGAAAAGCGACGAGTTAAGATAGTAACTATAGGTTTTTATTGGCTAAATAACAGAGCCCACCCTCGTGGGTGATTGGGTCCAACAAGGAGGAATACCAGCCAGTCGACCACCTTTATACCTGGGCAAGCAGGCGGAGCCATGGGCGGAGTCAGCTGTGGTCAGCCCAGGTATAACAGCGTGACAAGAGGTGACCTTGTGTAGTGATACAACAGTGTAAACAGTGATAACCATAGTGTAACGATATAAACATAGTGTAACGATAGTGAACGATAAAAGTGGTTTACCACAACTAGCAATGTGGTGAGAGTGGCTTCCGGGTTTGCAGAAATGACCTGCAAACTCTGCACAAAATGGAGTCAGCAAGATCCTTTCCATTAGCAAAGTAATCAGGTCTAATGTGGGAGTATTTATGTGTTTTTCCCAGCTCTTAATTAATGGACTCACACAATGGCCACTGAGCTTCCGACTACTCTTCAAAGGCGAGGTTCCCGAGGTGTGTGAATCCCGTGCTCCTGAAGTTAAAGTCAAAAGCTACTGTTAAAAACAGGGGGGGCGGGGCGAGCTGCGATACAGGCTCAACATCATTGGAGGGGAAGTCACCGAGGCCGTGGCAATGTGTGCAGTTGAAGCCCTTGGGGACAACGACGGTATGTTCATTCCTAACCCTTCTTCTCACATCCCACTTCCCCTTCATCCCACAATCTCTTCTCACTTACAAGTTGCTGATGCTGTATGCAGCATACCTTGATTCCGCCCCCTCCCCTCACCATAACCCGACTCTTGTGTCTTTCTGCTTTCAGATAACCAAGGCCAAGCACCCGAGCAGCCTGTTCCTGAGTCGATGGAGGAGAGCGATGGGTGAGAAGTAGAAGACTCAGCATCACTGCATCTGTCACTCGTAGACACCAGCTCAGAAATTGGCACTGCGCGTACTTTAGAGGATAGTGTAGATGCGGGATCTGCACAGGGTGAGGCACCTGGCATGAGTGGGCTGCAGCAAGGCCAGGGGGATAGGGTAGCTTGGGGGCTAGCTCTCCGGTGGATGAGTTCTGCTGCTCAGGACTCAGATGAGGACCTCGATGGGGCGGCCTTTAAAAGAAGGGTGATGGGCTTACACACCGAATTGATAGGTGCAATTACAAGCCTGCCAGAGAGCCTCTTGGCAATGTCAAGGAGCATGAGGAGTCTGCCTCCAACATTGGCCGGGGCTTTGCGCAGAGCTTGGAGCCCAGGATTTCCAGGCTGGAATTGATGGAAAATTCCAGGAGAGACCGTGTTGACCCAGACGTGATGGTGCGTGTGATGGACGATGTCGCGGCTGCCACTGCAGCACAGCAGAAGTGACCCAATGTCTTAGTGCTGCAGTGGAAGAACAGACCACTCTCATGAAGTCTCAGCTTGCTGCCACCCAAGTTCAGAGTGCTGCCATAGTGGTTGGGTTTACCACTGTCGAAAGGGGCTTGCAGGGTGTCACAGCAGGCCAGCAATCTGTCCTCCACCACATTGCTAGGATTGCTGAGGTGCTGCCCTGGGGGAGTGGCAGTGGGTCAGTAGAGCAGAACCCTGCTGTCCTCTCTCAGGATGACAGCATTCCTGTTCCCACCACTGCCACTCCACTATTGCCCTTGCTGCTGCCTGTCAGTCAGCCAGCCCAGACTGTTGCCCATGCCAAGGTGGTGCAGTCTACAGCCGGGCCTTCTAGGTCCGGAGCTGCTCGAGGTCGACCTGCAAGGCCATCTGAAGTCTCCCCCATGGAATCTCAGCAGCTTTCCACTAGTCATGCTGCAGCCACTGAGGGAGCACTTTTTAGGAGCACTAGAGCAAGAAAGAGCACCCAAACGACAGGCACTAAGGGATTGCACAAGGGTGATTAGTTGACATAGTATGTGTGAATTGATTCTTGATGAATTTAATAATTTTGTTTGGTATCTTTGTTTTGTGGTGGCTCTCATTTTAGCTTTATATCCAGGAGGACGCTGTGATATTCCATGACAGGAGACGTAGTTGATGAGGACGTGGTGAGCAACGGGGATCTGGGATTTTATTCACTGATGAGGCGTTCACGGATAGCCCATGCCGAAAGGGGATTTGCTGCCTGCCTCCTCCCTTCCTCCTTGTCCTCCTCCTCTTCCTCTTCCTCCTCCTCCTCCTTTCCCTCTTCCTATTCCTGAGGTGGTCCTGCAATCCCTACTGACAAGGGCTGTGCTCTCATGATGGCCAAGTTGTGAAGCATACAATGGGACACCCGCTCAGCCGAGTACTGAAGGGCTCCTCCTGAACAGTCAAGGCAGCGGAACCATTGCATCAACAGCTCAATGGTCTGCTTGATGATGTTCCTGGTGGCAACGTGGTTCTTGTTATATGAGTGCTGGGCACGAGTGTTGCAGTTGCAGAGGGGAGTCATCAGCCAGGTGGAGAGCGGATAGCCCTTGTCTCCGAGCAGCCACACTCGGGTTTGACGTGATGACTGGCATATTGCTGGCACACCGGACTGGCACAGCATGGAGGCATTGACATTGAGGAATCGCTGGGCGTAGTCGCACACCACCTGCACATTAAGTGAGTGGTAGCCTTTGCGGTTAAGGAAGATCTCAGGATTGTTATGTGGCACCCGCAAAGCCACGTGTGTGCAGTCGATGGCGCCCTGCACCATGGGGAAGAAATTGAGGGCCATGGTGACCTTGCAGGTCATTGGGAGAGCCGTGGTCATCCTGCTCTCAGGCTACAGGTCTGATTGCAGGAGGTGGCAGAGTTCTGTGATCACCTCCTTAGTGAAGCATAGCCTCCTAATACACAGCTCCTTGATTAAGTGTATATAAAAGAAGTGCTCCCTTAATACCCTAGGTGGGTAAGGCCTCCTGTGAGAGCCCTCCTCTTCCTCCCTCTGCACACATCTTCTTCTCTTCTTCACTGCCTCCGTTCCCTCTCCCTAAGATACTCGCGCGCGAGGGGACTGCCAGTAGAGCCCCCATGACTGTGAGCAAATGTTGTGAGCAGAAGCCTTTAAATAAGAATGACGGCGTTCTCCACTTGCAGCAACACTCCCTGTTACCTTAGAACCGTGAAAGAAGTTTATAAAGTTGTTAGTGTTGCAGAAAGTTCCACAGAGCCAGTCACACTGAACAAACATGTCAGGTGCAGGTTGTTTCTGATGATCCTTTTAAATCCCACTGCTGGAGCCTCCTTCCTGCTTGTCAACGCTTGCTCAGCTGGTCGCAGTTGAAGCATGCCGATAAGTGGAGTGCCGAAGTTAAAACTCGCAGATCCGGCATCAAGTGGGCATTGCACATTCACTGGTGTCACCATCTGTGTAATCTATATAACTTTCATGAGCGCGGACATCAGCAGCACAAAATGGCAGCAGGCGGAAATCTGGCGACCACCATTTATTTCCCTGAATCGGGCGGTAACAGTCTGTGCTAAACCCCTGAATTTTCAGCCCAGATCTGTTCTGCAAAATAATTGGGCTGCTTTTGTCAGCTATAAATAACGAGGTATTGTACTGCCTATAGTCTGTATACCTGTGCTGACTGTGATTACATGGCAGCAATAACAACAACAACAACAACTTGTATTTATATAGCGCCTTTAACGTAGTAAATCCTCCCAAGGCGTTTCACAGGAGCTTTATCAAATAAAATTTGACACCGAGCCACATAAGGAGAAATTAGGGCAGATAACCAAAAGCTTGATCAAAGAGACAGGGCCAGAAATTCGGTATAGCCAAGGAATGGGAGGTGTTTTGACGAAAAATGGTTAAGTAACGCCAGTTGAAAATCGTCTAGACTGCACGCAAAATTTATCCTCACTCCTCATTAAAATGATTGCAGTCACGATTCTAATCCAAAAACCCAAGCTCATTGGCATTACACTGAAAACATGGACCAATATCAGGTGTAGTTTAAAGGCAAGTAATGATTGCCACAGGCTTTTTTCACCATGTAAAGGGGAGTTCCTTGATGTTGCAGCACCTCATTCTCAGCATTGTTGGGTGTGCAGCTGCCTCAACAACCATAAGACATTTACAAATGCTGATGGCAGGTCGCCGCCCCAGGGAGAGAGCCCGGGGGTTTTCCAAGGAAGCTTTGGAGGCATTGGTTTTAGCAGTGGAGAGAAGGCGGGTGGTCCTGTACCAACTGCCAGGAGGCCCTCGCTACAAGT
Source organism: Somniosus microcephalus (assembly GCF_052327205.1). Classification (NCBI taxonomy): domain Eukaryota; kingdom Metazoa; phylum Chordata; class Chondrichthyes; order Squaliformes; family Somniosidae; genus Somniosus; species Somniosus microcephalus. The sequence continues at coordinate 127,036,953 of NC_140988.1, forward strand.
CTGCCGGACTATGTAGAGGAAGGTAGCACACCACGTCACGGCAGCACTGTGGTCCCCAGGACTCACACACAGTGCAAGAGGAAGTTTAATGAGCTCACACGGGTGGTCAGGATGAGTGAAGGCTTCAACAAATGCTACATAGCACCATCAGTACCACAAGCTTCACACACTGCTCAACACCCACAGCACTCACCCACCGACAAGCTCTACCTAGCAACACTCACACCCACATCTCATACCTTGCATACAATGACAGCTATTCAACTATGGCAGGCACAAGAGTCATCAGTTATTAGAATTCATGTGATATGTTTATAGATAAATTTATTAATGGTGTTTGGAATATGTTGTGGTCTCTCTCATTTCACCTTTGCGCCAAGGAGGATGCTGTGATACACCATGAGACAGCGATTGTATGATGGGGATGTGGTGAACTACGGGGATCTGGGGTTTCATTCATGTGAATCGGAGTCTGATGAGCCAGTCACGGACAGCCTGTTCAGAAGGCCGATTGTCTCGCTGCATCCGCTCTCCCTCCTGTTCCTCCTGCTCCTCACCCTCTTCCTCCTCTGCCTCATCATTCTCCTGAGTTAATACCGCAATCTCGCAATCCCACAGCCTCCATGACTGTGAGGAAGTGTTGTGAGCAGAAACCTTTAAAAAATAATCAATGACTTCTGCACTTCCTGTCACCAAAAAAAACTTGAAAGAGCTGTTTCAGTTGCAGGAAGTAGCAAACAGGCATTGAAATTGCAAAACCCTGTCATAAGAACATAAGAATATAAGAAGTAGGAGCAGGAGCAGGAGTAGGCCATAAGACCCCTCAAGCCTGCTCCGCCATTCAATAAGATCATGGCTGATCATCGAACTCGACTCCACTTTCCCGCCCAATCTCCATATCTCTTGATTCCCCCAGAGTCCCAACATCTATCTATCTCAGCCTTGCATATACTCAAAGACTCAGCATTCACAGCCCTCTGGGACAGAGAACTCCAAAGATTCACAACCCTCTGAGTGAAGAAATTCCTCCTCATCTGGGTCTTAAATGGCATCTACCCTGTCAATCCCCTTCAAAATCTTGTATGTTTCAATGAGATCACCTCTCATTCTTCTAAACTCCAGAGAATATAGGCCTATTCTACACAATCTCTCATCGTCGGACAGCCCTCTTACCCCAGGAATCAATCTAATGAACCTTCATTGCACCACCTCCAAGGCAAGTATATCCTTTCTTAGATAAAGAGACCAAAACTGTGCCCAGTACTGCAGGTGTGGTCTCACCAAGGCCCTGTACAATTGTAGCAAGACTTCCTTACTCTTATACTCCAACCCCCTTGCAATAAAGGACAACATGCCATTTGTCTTCCTTATTGCTTGCTGTACCTGCATGCTAGCTTTCTGTGTTTCTTGCACGAGGACACCCAAATCTCTCTGAACACCAACATTTGAAAGTTTCTCACCGGTACTGGACCTAATTCTGGGGAATGTAGCCGGGCAAGTGGTGGAAGTATCAGTAGGAGAGCATTTTGGCGACAGTGACCATAATTCGGTGAGATTTAAGGTGGTCATGGAAAAAGACAAAGACGGCCCGGAAATAAGGGTTCTAAATTGGGGGAAGGCCGATTTTAATATGATAAGGCAGGATCTGGCCAAAGTGGACTGGGAGCAGCTACTTATAGGAAAATCCACATCAAAACAGTGGGAGACTTTCAGAAGGGAAATAGAGAGAGTACAACGCCAACATGTTCCTGTAAAGGTCAAGGGTGGGACCAACAAGCAAAGGGAACCTTGGATGACAAGGGATATACAAAAATGCATTAGAAATAAAAGGGGGGCTTTTGGCAGTTACAAAAGACTAAAGGCGGAAGAAGCCCTAGAGGAGTATAAAAAGTGCAGGGGCATACTTAAAAAAGAAATTAGGAGGGCGAGGAGGGGCCATGAAATAACACTGGCGAGCAAAATAAAGGAAAATCCTAAGATGTTTTATAAGTATATTAAGGGCAAGAGGATAACCAGGGAAAGGGTAGGGCCCATTAGGGACCAAAGTGGCAATCTGTGTGTAGAGCCAGATGATGTAGGCGGGGTTTTAAATGAATTTTTTGCATCTGTGTTCACTATGGAGAAAGACGATGCAGACATAGAAATCGGGCAAGGGGACTGTGACATACTTGAACATATTAGCATCGAGAGGGAGGAGGTGCTAGCGGTTTTAGCAGGCCAAAAAGTGGATAAATCCCCAGGCCCGGACTAGATGTATCCCAGGCTGCTGTGGGAGGCAAAGGAGGAGATTGCAGGGGCTCTGACACAAATTTTCAGAACCTCTCTGGCCACAGGGGATGTACCAGAGGACTGGAGAACAGCTAATGTAGTACCATTATACAAGAAGGGTAGCAGGGATAAACCAGGGAATTACAGGCCAGTGAGCCTAACATCTGTGGTAGGGAAATTATTGGAAAAAATTCTGAGGGACAAAATTAGTCTCCACTTGGAGAGGCAAGGATTAATCGGGGATAGTCAGCATGGCTTTGTCAAGGGTAAATCATGTCTGACAAATCTGATTGAATTTTTCGAGGGGGTGACTAGGGGGGTGGATGAGGGAAATGCTGTGGATGTGGTTTACATGGACTTCAGTAAAGCTTTTGACAAAGTCCCGCATAGGAGACTGGTCAAGAAGGTAAGAGCCCATGGGATCCAGGGTGCCTTGGCGCGTTGGATCCTAAACTGGCTGAGTGGCAGGAGGCAGAGGGTGATGGTCGAAGGTTGCTTTTGTGACTGGAAGCCTGTGTCCAGTGGGGTACCTCAGGGATCGGTGCTGGGTCCCTTGTTGTTTGTGATCTACATAAATGATTTGGATGAGAATGTAAAAGGTATGATCAGTAAGTTCGCAGATGACACGAAAATTGGTGGGGTGGTAAATTGCGAGGAGGAAAGCCTCAGGCTACAGGACGATATAAACGGGTTGGTCAGATGGGCGGAAAAGTGGCAAATGGAATTTAACCCTGAAAAGTGTGAGGTGATGCATTTTGGACGGACAAATAAGGCAAGGGAATACACAATGAGTGGTAGGACCCTAGGAAGTACAGAGGGTCAGAGGGACCTTGGTGTACATGTACATAGATCCCTGAAGGCAGCGGAACAGGTAGATAAGGTGGTTAAAAAGGCATATGGGATACTTGCCTTCATTAGCCGAGGCATAGAATATAAGAGCAGGGAGGTTATGATGGAGCTGTACAAAACGCTGGTGAGGCCACAGCTGGAGTACTGTGTGCAGTTCTGGTCGCCTCACTATAGGAAGGATGTGATTGCTTTGGAGAGGGTGCAGAGAAGATTCACCAGGATGTTACCTGGGATGGAGCGCCTCAGCTATGAAGAAAGACTAAACAGGCTGGGGTTGTTTTCCTTGGAGCAAAGAAGGCTGAGGGGGGACCTGATTGAGGTGTACAAAATGATGAGGGGCATAGATAGGGTAGACAAAGAGGAACTTTTCCCCTTAGTAGGGGGGTCAATAACAAGGGGGCATAGATTCAGGGTAAGGGGCAGGAGATTTAGAGGGGATTTGAGGAGGAACTTTTTCACCCAGAGGGTGGTTGGAATGTGGAACTCAATGCCTAAAAGGGTGGTAGAGGCAGGAACCCTCACAACATTCAAGAAGCATTTGGATGAGCACTTGAAATGCCATTGCATACAAGGCTATGGACCAAATGCTGGAAAATGGGATTAGACTGGACAGGGATGGATGGGCGGCGCAGACACGATGGGCCAAAGGGCCTCTTTCTGTGCTGTAAAACTCTATGACTCTATGATTTAAAAAATATTCTGTTTTTCTATTCTTCCTACCAAAGTGAATAACTTCACATTTCCCTACATTATCCACCATCTGCCACCTTACTGCCCACTCACTTAGTCTATCTATGTCCCTTTGTAGACTCTTTGGGGGAAAAATTCAGTTGTTTGCGCCTCCCGTTAGCGCCTTAAGAGGGCGCTAATGGGGCGCAAAGCAACTAGCGCCCAGGCGCGGCGATGTTTGGCGCCGCTTGCGAAATTAACTAGACATTTTGCGCTGGCGCTAAACACTACCGCCACGATCTCCTGCGCCGGCAGATTGTGACATCAGTCGAGTGCGCAATGCCCCGTTAGCGCCCTGGACCCGATATTGAGTGGCGCCCGCTGCCTTACCGCCTGCCACTAGCAATGACAGGTTGAGGGGAGCGTTATGCTGTCAGAAAGGGACTGGGGGAGCGCTATTTAAAGGCGACCGCTTCCTGCCTTTTTTTGTCGGTGACATTTTTGCATCACGCATTCTGAGAGAGAGAGAGACTTCTGGAGAGATTCAACGCTTTGTGAAGGAGTTTTGGGTACTGAGCAGCATTTTGCAGGTTTATTTTGATTTGCCCTTCCTTGCTTCACCAGCGCTCTGAGGTAGCACCTCGCTCCTCGGCCTTTGCGCCTTAAGACAGGTGTGAAGCGCCTGATTTAGCACTCCAATCACCTACAGGGTGATAAAAGCCAAGTTTGCTGTTGGAGGCGATAATTAGCGCCAGGCGTTAAACTTTGCGCACGGCCAAAAATGGCGCCCCAAATGGGGCGATACCGAATTTTTCCCCCTTTGTGTTCTCCTCACAGCTTACTGTCCCACCTAGCTTTGTATCATCAGCAAACTTGGATACATTACACTCGGTCCCTTCATCTGGGTCATTAATATAGATTGTTACTAGCTGAGGCCCCAACACTGATCCTTGTGGCACCCCATTAGTTACAGCCTGCCAACCTGAAAAAGATCTGTTTATCCCTACTCTCTGTTTTCTGTCCATTAACCAATCCTCTATCCATGTTACTCTATTACCCCCAACCCCATGAGCCCTAATCTTGTGTAATAACCTTTTATGTGGCAGCTTAGCGAATGCCTTTTGGAAATCCAAATATACTACATCCATTGGTTCCCCTTTATCTACCCTGCTAGTTACATCCTCAAAAAACTCCATTAAATTTGTCAAACATGATTTCCCTTTCATAAAACAACGTTGACTCTGCCTAATCATGTTATAATTTTCTAAGTGCCCTGATACCACTTCCTTAACAATGGATTCCAGCATTTTCCCAATGACTGATGTCAGGCTAACTGGCCTGTAGTTTGATGTTTTTTCTCTCCCTCCTTTCTTGAATAGCGGTGTTACATTTGCGACCTTCCAATCCGCTGGGACAATTATAGAATCTAGGGAATTTTGGAAGATCAAAACCAATGCATCAACTATCTCTTCAGCCACCTCTTTTAGAACCCTAGGATGTAGGCTGTCAAGTCCAGGGGATTTGTCGGCTTTTAGTCCCATTAGTTTCTCTAGTACTTTTTCTCTACTTATATTAATTATGTTAAGTTCCTCACCCTCATTAGACCCTTGGTTCCCCACCATTTTTGGTATGCTTTTTGTGTCTTCTACTGTGAAGACAGATACAAAATATTTGTTTAATGTTTCTGCCATTTCCTTATTCCCCATAATAATTCTCCTGTCTCAGCCTCTAAGGGACCAACGTTTACTTTTGCTACTCTCTTCCTTTTTACATACACTCTTATAATCTGCCTTTATATTTCTTGCTAATTTTCTCTCATTCTATTTTTTCCTTTTTTATCAATTTTTTGGTCAACCTTTGCTGGTTTCTGAAACTCTCCCACCCTCAGGCTTACTATTATTCTTTGCAGCATTATAAGCTTCTTCTTTCAATCTAATGCTATCCTTAATTTCTTTAGTTAGCCATGGTTGGATCACTTTTCCCATGGAGTTTTTGTTTCTCAATGGAATGTATTTTTGTTGAAAATTATGAAATATTTCTTTAAATGCGAGCCACTGCTTATCTACCACCATTCTTTTTAATCTATTTTTCCAATCTACCTTAGCCAACTTGCCCCTCAAACCTATGTAATTGGCTTTATTTAAGTTTAAGACTCTAGTTTCGGACTTAGGCAAGTCAATCTCAAAATTAATGTGAAATTCTATCATATTATGATCACTCTGCCCCAGAGGATCCTTTACTGTGAGATTGCTAATTAACCCTGTCTCATTACATAATACAAGATCTAAAATAGCCTGTTCCCTGGTTAGTTCCATGACATATTGTTCTGGGAAACTGCCCTGAATGCATTCCATGAACTCGTCCTCCCGACTACCTTTGCCAATTTGATTTGTCCAGCCTATATGAAGGTTAAAGTCCCCCAAGATTATTGCATTACCTTTGTTGTAAGCTCCTACTATTTCTTGATTAATATTCTGTCCAATGGTATAGCTACTGTTAGGGGGCCTTTATACTTCTCCTACCAGTGTTTTCTGCCCCTTGTTATTGCTTATCTCCACCCATACTGATTCTACTTCCTATTCTTCCGAGCCGAGATCCTTTCTCGCTACTGTCCTTATGTCCTCCTTTATTATCAGGGCTACTCCCCCTGCTTTTCCATTCTGCCTGTCTTTTCGAAACATCAAGTACCCTGGAACATTTCGTTTCCAACCTTGGCCACCTTGCAACCACATCTCTATAATGGCTATTAGATCAAACCCATTTATCTCTATTTGTGCCATTAGTTCATCTATCTTGTTACGAATGCTTCGTGCATTCAGATAAAGAGCCTTTAATTTAAATGTTTTACCATTATTCCCTGTTTGACCTTATTCTCTGAAGCACTGCTACTGTTAAACTCTCTGTCCCTTCCTGTCACACTCTGCTTATCTTTACCCAAATCGCCACACTGCTCTTTTGCCTTGACCTTTCTCTTTAGATTTCTAAATTTTCCCTCACCTGACCCCTTCCCCCCCTTTTTTAGTTTAAAGCCCTATCTACAGTCATAGTTATTCGATTTGCCAGGACGCTGGTCCCAGCCCAGTTTAAGTGGAGCCTGTCCCAACGGAACAGCTCCCTCTTTCCCCAGTTACTGGTGCCAGTGCCCCATGAATTGAAACCCCTTTTTCCCACACCACCCTTTGAGCCACGCATTTAACTCTCTGATCTGCTTGACCCTATGCCAATTTGCATGTGGCTCAGGTAGTAATCCAGAGATTATTACCCTTGTGGTTCTGCTTATTAATTTAGACCCTAGCTCCTCAAACTCCCTCAGCAGAATCTCATTCTTAGTTCTACCTATGTCGTTGGTTACTACATGGACCATGACAACTGGATCCTCCCCCTCCCACTCCAAGTTCTTCTCCAGCCATGAGGAGATATTCTTAACCCTGGCACTGGGTAGGCAACACAGCCTTCAGGACTCTCTTTCGCGGCTGCAGAGAACAGTATCTATCCCCCTGACTATACTGTCCCCTACTACTACCACATTCCTTCCTTCTCCCCCCAATTGAATGGCCCCCTGTACCACAGTGCCGTGGTCAATTTGCCGATCCTTCCTGCAGTCCTTTTCCTCATCCATACAGGTAGAAAGTACATCGTACCTGTTGCACAAGGTCCAGGGCTGAGGCTCCTCCATCACTACATCCTGGGTCCCCATACCTTCCTGACTCGCAGTGACACCCTCCTGTCTCTGACCACTGACAAACTCTAAAGTACTACTTAACCTAAAGGGTGTGACTGCCTCCTGGAACAAAGTGTCCCGGTAACTCTCCCACTCCCTGATGTATCGCAATGTCCAATATCGCAGTCCAAAGATGTGCGGGTTAGGTTGATTGGCTATGATAAATTGACCCTTAGTGTTAGGGGGATTAAATACGTGGGGTTACGGGGATAGGGTGGGATATGTGTTGGTGTAGGGGTTACGGGGATCGGGTGGGATATGTGTCGGTGCAGGCTCGATGGGCCGAAATGGCCTCTATCTGCACTGTGGAGTTTCTGTGATTTCTGTTTCTGTGAATGTCAGCAGTTCGTACTCCAGCTCAACAATTCTGAGCCGAAGTTCCTCGAGTTGCAGACACTTACTGCAGATGTGGTTGCTCGGGATCGCGATGCTCTCCACAAACTCCCACATGCTGCAGTTACGTCACACCACCTGCCCTGCCATCTCTAACCTTGTTTTATTTATTAATTAATTAGTTAAAGATTTTATTTAATTGATATTTTAGGTTTATTGTTTGATTATTTTATTTAGTTTAATTTATTAATTTACTAAGTACTAGCAAGTTACAGTTTCTCAGCTTTTAATTTAACCCCATTCCCTAAATTAGGGAGCAAAAAAGAGCTGTAATACTCACCAACCAATCACCTAACTGCTCTCCTGTGACATCTCTCTTTGATGTTGTTTTTGAATCAGAGCCTCGTCGCTGCCACCACTTTAATTCAGATCCGCTCTCAGGCCGCTCTTTGTCCTCTCGCTGCTGCCGCTGCTTTAATTCAGATCCGCCCTCGGGCCGCTCTTTATCCTTTTGCTGCTGCCACTGCTTTCATTCAGGTCCACTCTTGGGCCGCTCTTTATCCTCTCACTGCTGCCGCTGCTTTAATTCAGTTCGCCCTCAGGCCGTTCTTTATCCTCTCGTCGCTGCCAGGTACAGCTGACTGGGGATGGTGCCTTTAAATATCGCTGCCGCAGCCTGCTTTCTGCTAGTAGTTGCCAGCTCTCCCTGTCGTTGTTCTGCGCTGCCGTTAAGTTAAGTGGTTAAATCCAATGTTGGAGATCGGGCCTCCAATGAGAGTTTCACACTCACTGACATAACGATCTCCATTATGGCAAGCTCCCTGGTGATCGAGGTTACCGGCAGCACTACTGGCACCACCAATATGACATGCGGCGCTGGAACTCGCATCAGCTATCGTTACAGCTGTCAACGACATTTTAACGCCATCTCCTGGAATTTCTCCCCAATAGGTTTTAAGGACCATCTTAAAGGAAGAGAGAGAGGTTGAGAGGCAGAGAGGTTTAGGGAGGGAATTCCAGAACTTAGGGCCTTGGCTGCTGAAAGCACGGCCGCCAATGGTTGAGCGATTGAAATCAGACAATAACAGCAGAACATAAATATATGAAATTTTGTTACTTTACCATTTGATCCACTTTTGTATAGCTCAGATTTGGCTTACCATAGTAGTTACCATGGTAATAAACTTTCCAATAGCCTGTCAGTCTGTTAAATAAGCACTTTTATGATAAATTTTCTTAATCAGCTGATAAACCGCTGGATAACCTCTTGTAAGGTTTGTAATAACTGGTGATTATTTGTTCTATAAAGTTTATTTGGATTTGTCAAAAAAATAGATAATTTTCCTAAAGCTTATGCATGAAGCTTTTAATCATTACATCAATTCTAAAAAGAACTTGAACTGCAATGAATATAATGACTAAAAAGGCTTGAACACAGAGCTTGGAGAAAGAGCTGGGAGATTGCAAACAGAGTGAATCGCAAGCAGAATGGAGAAATTTGATGAGCGCAGGAATTCGGTGGAGAGGAGGAAGTCGGGTGACACATCTGACTGAAAAGGAGGAGTGGATCCACACGAGAGCGGACCTGCAGGAGAGCGAGAGGAGTGGCCACAGATAAAGGTAGGCCCAAGAGCCCAGAGGGAGCGCAAGTGTCAGGGAGCGAGGTAAGTGATGTCAGCACAAGGGAAGGAGCTGATTGGTGAGTAGCTGGTGATTTTTTTAAGTCTTAAGTTTATTTCTGTCAAGTTACTTAATAGTCTATTAAGTAGAGGCATGGCAGGGCACCTGTAGGGGGGTTTTTCCTGCTCTCTTGCCCGTTCTGGCCTCCTGCCAGGCTTCGTGCAAGAATTACCCTTGAGTGGTTCGACCCACTCCCCCTATGGTTCTAGACCTTGGACTTAGATGCAGAGAACAGTAGTGCAGAGAAAAGGACTCAATAGACCAGGCTGAATAGCATGAAATGGATGCTTTTATTTTTAAACAGTTTGAAGCATTACAAAATACATGTCATAGGCACAGATTAAAGTAACTACAATCATGCACAAATTTATGAACTTGACTCTATGGAAATGGGGAACACACGGCACATCGTAAAAGGGGAAACACATTACGATTTCCCTTAACTCCCTCCCCTATACCTAAACTAAGTTTCGACCTGGGGAACCTGGGATCATGCTCACCACTCTCGAAATCGCGAGAAAGGGGGGTTCGCAGCCCTTTTGGCACCGCTTTCCGTCGTCACGTGGATTTGGAAACTTCTGGCGCAGTCGATATTCTCTCTCTCTCTCGAGGCGATGGGGTAGACACAGCCTCGATGAGCGCTCGTCAAGGTTGAGATCCACTAAGCCTGTCGTGGATTTTTGTTCGTGGAGTAGAACAACAACCCAATGGGATGTTGAGGCACGGAAGTGTCAGGCCCGGACTGTCTTTTTGTCTCCGGCCTGGTCGGTTCTCCAGAGGGTTTCTTCTCCATCGGCCTGGGTCGTCGATGATCTCCCGACCCCAGTACCCGGGCCACCCTCGTCGTCTTCTCGTCGTGGCCGAGCCTTGTTTGGCTGAACACCGACCACGTTGTCTTTTTACCGAAACCGTCCGTCTTTAAAAAGACGAAAACGTTTTCATCGATTCTGCATCTGCCGAAGTGGAAGAGGCGCCGATCCTGCCCCCGTCCAAAGAAGTTGAAGTCACGTATATGGACTTTCAATCCATAGTTACACTCTTTTGGAACAGTCTTATCTCCCGCCAAATCATAGTCCTGTCTTTGTATTAATTTTGGCGGGCAGAAGTCTCTGCAGGGGCGCTTTGTCTTGTAACGGAGCCGGTGATAACTTAAACTGGCCTTCCTGGCCGATAATGTCTTTTAATGTCTTTTGCATTGTCACCGCGGCTCGGTTCGCATATTGATCGGTCCGGAGATTTTCCTTGATGGCTGCTAAACGGTTTTTCCTTTGTACAATAAATGGGTATAAGTGTTTTTACATTGTCCGCCCATATCTTGATGGGCCCCATCCTGTACTTGTAATCCATTGAATATGTATGCTGTTCCTCTGAGTTTCGGTTCCCAGATACTGGCTTTCGCGGGCTCACTGTCTTCAATCCACAAGCCTGTCTGGCTTGCAGTAACAGAAATAAAATGGTTCATAAACTGATCACGGGGCCTGGCGGCCATTTTGTATGCCCTTTTATCAAAGGTTTTTCTGTGCAAGCTTACTTTGGTCAATAAACAGTCTTATTTTATCCAGTTTTCTTGCGTGATTTTTGCTGAAAATTGCGAATCTTACACACCTCGGCCCCATGGAATGCACATCTTCTGCCATGTGGGGACTCCAGGACGCTTCCCATGTCCTGGACAACCACATGTGCAGCAAGTGTTATCAGCTGGAGGAGTTCAAGCTCTGGGTTTCAGAGCTGGAGCAGCAGCTGGCATCACTGCAGTGCATCCATGAGGCTGAGAGTTACGTGGATAGCATGTTCCATGAGGTGGTCACCCTGCAGCATAAGAGTGTGCAGGCAAAGTGGGAATGGGTGACCATCAGACAGACAAGGAGGACCAGGCAGGTAGTGCAGGAGTCCCATGAGTGCATCTCACTCTTTAACCAGTATTCAGGACTGAATACTGGTGAGGGCGATGGTTCCTCTGGGGAGTACAGCCAGAGCCAGGTCCATGGCAACATGGGTGGCTCAGCTGTAAGGGGGGGGGGAGGAAGATCAGGAAAGCAATAGTGATAGGAGGTTCGATAGTTAGGAGAACAGACAGGCATTTCTGCAGCCGCAGATGTGATTCCAGGATGGTATGTTGCCTCCCTGGTGCCAGGGTCAAGGATGTCACTGAGCGACTGCAGAACATTCTGAGGGGTGAGGGTGAACAGACAGAGGTAGTGGTCCATATCAGTAACAATGACATAGGTAGAAAGAGGGATGACATCCTACAGGCAGATTTTAGGGAGCTAGGAAGAAGATTAAAAAGCAGGACCTCAAAGGTAGTAATCTCCAGATTACTCCCAGTGCCACGAGCTAGTGCGTATAGAAAAAGGAGGACAGTGCAGATGAATGCATGGCTGGAGAGATGGTGCAGGAGGGAGGGCTTTAGATTCCTGGGACATTGGGACCAGCTCTGGGGGAGGTGGATCCTGTACAGGCTCGACGGGTTGCATCTCAACAGAGCTGCGACCAATGTGCTCGCGGTGGGGACGGGCGCGGTTGCTAGTGCTGTTGGGGAGGGTTTAAACTCATTTGGCAGGGGAATGGACACCAGGATGTAGCATTAGAAAGGAGAAACAAAGTGCACAAAGGATTGGGAGAGAAAGATAGCACTAGACTAAGAAATAGTACAGTATTAGGTGGGGTCAGACTAAGAGAATACAAGAAGGTATAAAATAGGTTTACAGTGCATGTGTATGAATGCACGAAGTGTGGTAAATAAGGTTGGTGAGCTGCAGGTGCAAATAGACACATGGGAATATGATGTTCTGGCGATAACGGAGTCCTGGCTTAAAAAAATGGCAGGATTGGGTACTAAATATTGCTGGATACAAAGTGTTCAGGAAAGATAGGGAAGGAAAGAAAGGAGGTGGGGTGGCTGTATTGATTAAGGAGAATATCACAGTGCTGGAGAGAAAGGATGTCCTGGAGGGGTCAAGGACAGAATCTATTTGGTTAGAGTTGAGAAACAATAGAGGTGCCATTGTGAAGGAATAGCCATGATTCAGAGAAATACACGATACCATGAACAGATTTCTAATATTATTAATGAAAGACATACTGGGTTTAAAAGCCACAAGTCTCAGCAGACAGGCTGTAAACAGAAATACAGGCTTCTGAGAAAAGATCAGTTGATAACAAAGCTGTAAACAAGCTTTGAAATGGGAATTAGTTAAATATTCTAAAACAATGAAAGATTGAAGCAAACCATTGGTGGTTCCGAAAGGTCTACAGTTTGCAACGAACACAATGAGAAGGCCCAGTTTAAGGTGTTACAAACTAACACGTTGAAACAGAAATACAAATATTAAAAGAGGCATGTGCCTTTGAAACATGACATCAAGAAAAGAAACATCTGTTGGTCAAATAGTTTTATGTTAAACTTGGAAAACAGGAACCATAAGATTAAATATGCAACCAATTGAGATAGCTAGAAATGCATGAAACACACAGTTAAAGTGGTTTTAATTTAGATATAGTAAAAACCATACCAACAAGAAGGCTTTGAAGATACAACTTCAATAGAGACACCAAGCAATTGCATTGTGTTTGTATTGAACATGGAGAATAAGGAAAGACACAATGTCTGCAAAAAAGCAGTTAAGCCAAAATTAAGAATTGAATGAAGAATCTTCGGTAAGAATGACATCAAACAAAAACTATAGCTGTCATTGTTTTTATGATGGTTTTTGGAACACCTAAAAGTAGAGAAATAATTATGCATGCAATAGTTGAATTGATAGTAACATAGAAAGCATTCAAACAGAGGTATCAATAAAGACAATTAGCTGACATCAGCAGAGAACATCAAAGAAGAAACCAAAGCCAAAAGGGTATAAAAATAAAACCTTTTTTAACAGAACGTCAGAACACACTGAACGGGCAGGGCATTTCTCAACTTTCCAGAGACATCTCTGTAAGTTTTTAACTATGAGTTTCGGGTAAATCAAAGTGATTGATTTTTGGTGGATGTTCTGGATTTAGAAATAAGAAATAAGAAATGTAAGGATTTAGAAATAAGAAATAAGAAATGTAATGATATTCTGGATTTAGAAATAAGAAATATAAAGAAGTAAAGATTTGAGAATATAAGGATCTCTGAGAAATAAGAAATGTAAGCTAATTGTACTTTGAATTGTTAATGTTACGACTGATTCAACAGATGTTAACTGAATGCCGACTCTTAAATAAAACTATATATTTTTAGAATTGCCTCAAAGAGTAATTCTGTATAGACTCGCGAACCCACAAATTCTGTACACTCTTTTGTAAGGAGTTGCAGAAATCTGGGGTTATTCCGGACCCTTATAATATCCAGAAGGTTACAGTCTAGTTTAACTTATTAAAAGTACTATCCAGAGGATGGTAACATCTTTAGTCATTCCTTTCCTTTAGGGAGAGATAGCCTGAACCTTTAGACCCATTTAAGCGTCTTATGGAATTCGGCTATCTCTAACTTAAGTTGAGGGTGAACGTCTAGGGAATATGCCTGATCTGGGGTAGCCCAAAAGGGCTAGGACTGTAATTAACCCTTCACCATTACAATACTAGGTGCATTCTATAGGCCGCCAACTAGTGGGAAGGATATAGAGAAGCAAATTTGCTGGGAAATTACAGAGTGATGCAAGAACTATAGAGTAGTGATAATGGGGGACTTCAACTATCCTAACATAGACTGGGACAGGAATAGTGTAAAGGGCAGAGAGGGGGAAGAATTTCTGAAGTGTGTTCAGGAGAACTTTCTTGATCAGTGTGTTTCCAGCCCAATGAGGAAGGAGGCATTGCTGGATCTGGTTCTGGGGAATGAGGTGGGTCAAGTAGAGCAAGTGTCAGCAGGGGAAAATTTAGGGAACAGTGATCACAGTATCATAAGGTTTAGATTAGCTATGGAAAAGGATAGGGAGCAATCTAGAGTAAAAATACTTAATTGAAGGAAGGCCAATTTCAGTGGCTTGAGAATGGATCTGGCCCGAGTAAATTGGATTCAAAGATTGGCAGGAAAAAATGTAATCGAACAATGGGCTGCCTTTAAAGAGGAGAGGTACAGTCGAGGTACATTCCCACAAGGGGGAAAGATAGGACAACCAAAGCCAGAGCTCCCTGGATGAAGAAAAAGATAGAGAGTAAGATGAAGCAGAAAAAGAGTGCATATGACAGATGTCAGGTTGAGAATACAAGTGAGAATCAGGCTGGATATAGAAATTTCAGAGGGGAAATGAAGAAGGAGAGCGTATGAGAATAGATTGGCAGCTAACATAAAAGGGAATCCAAAAGTCTTCTATAGGCATATAAATAGTAAACGGCTAGTAAGAGGAGGGGTGAGGCCAAATAGGCACCAAAATGGAGACTTACGCATGGAAGCAGAGGGCATGGCTGAGGTACTAAATGAGTAATTTGTATCTGTCAAGGAAGAAGATGCTGCCAAAGTCATAATGAAAAAGGAGGTAGTTGAGATACTGGATGGGATAAAAATTGATAAAGAGGAGGTACCGGAAAGGCTGGCTATACTTAAAGTAGGTAAGTCACCAGGACCGGATGAAATGCATCCTAGGATGCTGAGGGAAGTAAAGGTGGAAATTGAAGAGGTACTGGCCATAATCTTCCAATCCTCCTTGGATATGGGGGTGGTGCCAGAGAACAGGAGAATTGCAAATGTTACACCATTGTTCAAAAAAGCAGGGAAGCTTTTAGAAATGATAATCTGGGACAAAATTAACAGTCACTTGGACAAGTGTGGATTAATTAAGGAAAGCCAGCACAGATTTGTTAAAGGAAAATCATGTTTAACTAACTTGTTTGACTTTTTTGATGAGGTAACGGAGAGGATTGATGAGGGCAATGCAGTTGATGTGGTGTACATGGACTTCCAAAAGACATTTGATAAAGTGCCACATAATAGACTTGCCAGCAAAGTTGAAGCCCATGGAATAAATGGGACAGTGGTAGCATGGATATGAAATTGGCTAAGTGACAGGAAACAGAGAGTAGTGGTGAACGGTTGTTTATTAGACTGGAGGAAGGTATACAGTGGTGTTCCCCAAGGGTCGGTACTGGGACCACTGCTTTCTTGATATATATTAATGGCTTGGACTTGGGTGTACAGGGCACAATTTCAAAATTTGCAGATGACACAAAACTTGGAAGTATAGTGAACATTGAGGAGGATAGTGATAGACTTCAAGAGGACAGAGACAGACTGGTGGAATGGGCGGACACAAATTTAACGCAGAAATGTACGAAATTATATATTTTGGTACTAAGAGTGAGGAGAGGCAATATAAATTAAAAGGTACAATTCTAAAGAGGGTGCATGAACAGAGAGACCCGTGGGTATATGTGCACAAATCGTTGAAGGTGGCAGGGCAGGTTTTTTTAAACTTCAATTATGGGATGTGGGCGTCGCTGGCAAGGCCAGCATTTATTACCCATCCCTAATTGCCCTTGAGAAGGTGGTGGTGAGCCACCTTCTTGAACCACTTCAGTCCGTGTGGTGAACGTACTCCCACAGTGCTGTTAGGTAGGGAGTTCCAGGATTTTGACCCAGCGACGAGGAAGGATCGGCAATATACATCTAAGTCAGGATGGTGTGTGACTTGGAGGGGAACTTGGAGGTGGTGGTGTTTCCATGCACCTGCTGCCCTTGTCCTTCTAAATAAAAGAGTTTGCGGGTTTGGGAGGTGCTGCCGAAGAAGCCTTGGTGAATTGCTGCAGTGCATCTTGTAAATGGTACACACTGCAGCCACGGTACACCGATGGTGGAGGGAGTGAATGTTTAAGGTGGTGAGTGGGGTGCCAATCAATCGGGCTGCTTTGTCCAAGCATCTGTACCACAAGGGATGTATCTCAGGCATCCACCTGCCCTGAGATGCCAAAAATGTGATGCTAGGTGCCAGTTCTAGGGCTTTATAGGCACCTCCACTGTAAAGCTGTAAAACGTGCCCCCTTTGTAAGGGGGAATTTCAAAATGGGCCTTAGCCAGCAGAAGTCTAGGCCTGGCCCCCAGTTGGGTACCACTCTGCCTGGAAAGAAGCAGGCCTGCCCCTTCTCACTCAGCAGACCAGCGTCCAAAATTTTCGTGGTCTTCTGCAAGCCTGAGGTTGCAGGACCCCCCGCCCCCCACCTGCCCCACTCCCCTTCCCCCGCACTACTGGCCTTGAAATGGGTGGGCAGAGACTCCTCCATTTACATGATTCGACAGCAACTCCCAGCAAAGGCCGGGACCTGGAAACTCCAAGCCCTTGCCTATTTCCCAGCTCTTCTGCTGCATTGCAACCCTAACTACACCACGAGTGCACAGAAGGGGTGAGGAATTTCAGCCCCTATTATTTTCTTTTGACCATATGTACAATCACAGAAGTATTGGTTTGGTGTTTGTTGCATGTTGCAGGATTTGTTTCTGGATAACTGATGCTTCATTCCCTGCATGGTGTAAGAATAATATGAGAGGATGCAGTGACTGATTAATTTTATTAAGTTGTGCAGGGGCTCGTGGTGGATGGGGTAGATGGCATAAAACTGGCATTGCGGATAGGCAGTCCATTATAGAAACCGCCTGATTTTCATTTCTGTTGATTTCAATGAATGAAAGCCATGCAGCTCCTATAACAGGTTGATCAACCGTTTTATGCACAGAGCTCCTGAGATCAACCACAACAGTGGCCCACGAATCGGCTCCTGACAGGTTTGGCCTGACTAGGAAGTCGTCTGTCCCTCCCACTCAGGCCTCCAACTAAAATTGCAGAGCCGATCTGCATATTTAAAGAAGGACCCTGCTGCCTTCCTGTGAGTGACCCGCTCACATACTCAAAAGAGCAGGTTAACATTGGAACATGGCAGGAGAGCAGCGGGATCAGTGAGGGTAAGTGACTGGCCTCACTTTACCTGCACCCAGCCCGGTTTCCGGCAGGTACGGGCAATTAAAATTTCACCCTCAATTATTGAGGCTGTAACTGCTGAATTTCACACACTGAGTGGCCAGTTGGCAGCAGAAGTAACCATGGGCTTCAGCCACATCAGAGACACGCTATGGGCTGCTTTCGTGCAGATCACTGGGCATCATCCTATGGAAGGTTCAGCACTGCGAGTGTGGCAAGAGAATGGTCTGAGGAGGTGGCTTCCTTGCCAAGAGGCACCCCAAATTTCCACTCCAAATTGTCCCCCTCAAAGGAGCAAGGAAGTGCCAGAGAGCAGGCTGGCATTGGCAGTCACTGTGTTATCAAACATGGATCCAGCTGTTGTAGTGATGTTGCATGACTGCAGCCAGAGGTTGCAGGCCACAGCAACCTGCTGCCACAATTGTTTCTTCCACTTGGGGAGTACTTCACCACAGTATAAGACTGAGGAATAGACTAAGTATACTATATAGGGCTACCAAAAGAAAGGGTGAGTGTAGAGATTAAGCACAATGTAAATAGCACTAAATAAATGGAGATCTTTTTGTTTCTCATTTGCCTGAGTAGTAGCCATTGTAAGTGCCAGGTAGAAAGGGGGCCATGGAGGCAAAGAAACAAATTTGGAGACTTTCACAAATCTGCAAGATGTTAAATGGGTCAGGCCCATTTGGGAAATCTTGGGTAACGCATCTGCAATTTTTCAATATGTGCTCCCAGCACATTCAGAAAATCCACCAGGTCAAAATAAGGTTAACAGTTTGTTCTCTGAAAACATAAGGCGGGTACGAGAAAACAAAAATGTGGCCTAATCAATCAAATATAAATTGGGAATATCCAAGTGGTTCAAAGTTCAAGTTAGTAAACGTAGTGGACCGTATTTTGCGGCCCCTACGGGTGTGTACGCGCCTGTAAGGGCCGTGCAAGTTCCGGGTTTATTGATTTTAGCTGGAACAGTAATTGGGGAGGGAGGGTTAAAATTGGCCTCAGGATCCCCAGATTAGTACCTTCCTCTCTGGAACCATTACCACCAACGTTCCCGCTAAGGTGCACGAGCGTGTGGCCGCACAGTAATCTGCAAGGTCCCCGCAGGCCGCTCACCGGCTTTTACATTGTCAATACCGCACAGGCGCAGAAATTTAAAGGGACCGTGCATTAAAAAAAACAGGCCACGCAGAACAAAGTGCAGCTTACAGGGAACATTGACTACCACTAAGAAGGACAAGAGCAGCAATGCCACCTCAAAGTCACACACCAGCCTGGCTTGGACATCATCACCATTCCTTCATTATCACTGGGTCAATATCCTCAAATTACCTACCTAACAGCATTGTGGGAGTATCATTGCCCCAAAGACTGCAGCGGTTCAAGGAAAATGCCCACCACCACCCTCTCAGGGCAACTTGGGATGAGCGATAAATGTGGCTTTGTTAGTGTCACCCACATCATAGGAACAATTATTTTTAAAGTAAAGTTCAGCCAGGTATCCATTTTCCATTTTCTTTGCCAACCATTCCTGATTGCTATCCATCTACTCTTGCTGACAAGTCTATTTTTGTGGATATTGGATAAGCACAAGACCAGATTTGGCTTTAATAATGAAACAGCCTGTCAACATTAACTTTCTATACTTACACCTGAGGACTAATTACTTGAGCACCCATAAGATACCAAATTCAGGTGAAGAGGGGGAACAAAAATTACAGATTACTCCTGCACAGGTGTTTTGTCAATCTTTTCATTAGTCCTCTCCCTACGGAGTCTATCACTGGATCTATTTGGGCCAGAGTTTCCTATAAAATTGCACTGTAATAATGGTGTAATCACGGCATAATGCTGATTTCTGGCACAGAGGAAAGTCGGGCGTAAGTCACTTACACCTGTTTTTATGCTATGTCCGAATTTCCTCGATCTTTTACACTGTTTCCTCGATCCTTCTGCCGAAAACATTTGCAGCTAATTACCATAGCCCTGCCCCTGCATCCAAAAGAGCTCTAAATGTAATACACTAGCATAGATTTAAGCTAAAAGGGATTAGGCACAGCATAGTCCCTAGGTCAGTATCATGAATTTTTATAGTGATTTTCTAAGTGATTTAAAAATATTTTCTCTTACTGAGACCTGCGTGGTATTTTCGATCACTTTTCAATGCCTTTTTATGGCTTCAAAATCTGTTACATTTAAAATGGAGGAGCGACCACAATTATATTTTCCTAAAAATGCTATTCCTATGGTGCATAAATAATGGTTTGATGGCTTCAAGCTTTAATTTTCTGAGGGAAAGAGGGACTTAGAAAAGGAAGATGGTGTACGTTCTGCCCAATTTTCCAAAAGGGACCTCAAACAGGCGTTAGGTCCACTATTTGCATATGCGAAGGGATTAACGCCTGTTGTGTCGGTACCTTTCTACCTAGACACAATTTAGGACTCAGAACTCAGAGATTCAAACATGAAGTGCTTTATTGGAAGGAAAGGAAGTTCTGGAAAGTTCCGAACAAAGAGAGCTAAACTTAACAGAGAACACCCAACCATTTATCTCCTGTGACAGCGCCACCACAGGTGGGAGGAGAACACACAATAGAACACACAATACATAACATTTCCTCCCCTCTTAAATGGAAGGTCCACATTATTCCTCAACAGGTAAGTTACTTTCAATGCACTCAATGAACCTAGGGTGGAGGTAGATTGCCTCAAACCCTGACTTTACCCTGGGGTTTATTCTGCCCCAGTCTTGTGGGTAAGTCACTAAGCCTACAGATCCAAGCGTCTTGGAGGCCGCCGCTCTCTGACAGGATACCGGCGGTCATCGCTGGCTTCCACAGCAGTAGGTATTGACACAGGCCTGGATGGAGAAGGTGCCTGTGTCAGTCGAAAGTCAGGAGTTTGCACAGGTGAAACAGTCTCTTTGACTTCCTGTGTTGGAGAAGAGCACTGTGGCAAAGGATGCTGGTTTGCGGTATCATCCGGAAACAGTTCAGGCCAACCAGCCGTTGGAGCCTCTGTGGCTGTCTCTGCTCCTAGCAACAGTTGATCTGTGTGTCTTCTCCAGATGACGTCCTCAGCAGTCTCAACCGTGTAAGACACAGGGCCCGTCTGCGCGATCACCGTAGCAGGAACCCATTTCGGTCCAGTGTTGTAGTTTCGAGCTAGGACGCGCTCTCCCGGATGAAACGTCTCTTCTTGGCTCTTTTTTCTCTCTTTTCAACTTGAGCTTGTTGTTGACAGTGGACAACCTGTTCTGCCCTTGGAGGTTTGAGTAAGTCAAAACTTGTTCGCAACTGCCTCTTCATCATGAGCGAAGCGGGGGAAGTTTTGGTTGTGGCATGCGACTCGTTCCTGTAGGACAACAGGAAGCTGTTGCGATGCCTTCAAGGCGTGCTTCAAAGTTTGCACAAACCTTTCTGCCTGGCCATTAGTAGAGGGATGATAGGGCGCAGACCTGATGTGTTGGACACCATTCACATGCAGGAAGGTTGCAAACTCCTGTGATACAAATTGTGGACCGTTGTCACTTACGAGTTGTTCCGGTGAGCCATAACGGCTGAACATCTCACCAAGTTTCTCAATTGTTTTCTCTGCCGTGGTAGACCTCATCACAGCGACCTCCGGCCACTTGCTACGAGCGCCCACAACCACCATAAACATCTTCCCTTCGAAAGGACTGGCGAAGTCCACATGTACTCGCTGCCACACTTCTGCAGGCCAATCCCAGGGGTGTAGGGTTGCCAGCTGTGGAACATTCCGGACCCTTTGACATGCGGAACATGTTTTGGCTTTCTCCTCAATATTCCCATCGAGACCTGGCCACCAGAAGTAGCTTCTTGCCATTTCCTTCATCCGAACCATCCCACTGTGGCCTGTATCAAGTTGTTGCAGTATAGGTTCCCTCAGAGGTGGCGGAATGATGACACGGCGTCCCCAAAGAAGACAACCTGCCTGGATGGAGAGCTCATTTCTTTTTGAAACGTAAGGTTTCAAACTAGGAGAATCTCCTATCGCTCTCCCTCGAATGACATCGTCCATTACCTCAGACAGGACTGGATCGTTGCGGGTGTACCTTCGCACCTGAACTGCAGTGACAGGTGCTCCCTCCACTTGTCTAAAGTAGAAGATGTCTATCTGATGAGGCTCTGGGGGAGTAACAGGCAAGGGTAGCCTCGAGAGACCGTCTGCGTTGCCGTGCAAGTCTGATTTGCGATATTTGATGTCGTATGTGTGTCCTGACAACAATAAAGCCCACCTTTGCATCCTGCTTGCAGCGAGAGACGGAATTCCGGTGTGGGGCCTGAAGATTGAAGTCAATGGACGGTGGTCCGTCAGGAGTGTGAACCTTCTCCCAAACAGGTACTGATGAAATTTTCGAATTCCAAAAACGATTCCCAAGGCCTCGCGCTCGATCTGCGCATAGTTACTCTTGGCCTTGTTCAAGGTGCGTGATGCAAAGGCGATAGG
Organism: Somniosus microcephalus; assembly: GCF_052327205.1. Taxonomy (NCBI): domain Eukaryota; kingdom Metazoa; phylum Chordata; class Chondrichthyes; order Squaliformes; family Somniosidae; genus Somniosus; species Somniosus microcephalus. The sequence goes on from NC_140988.1 coordinate 127,058,838, forward strand.
TTTCTCTTCACCCTAATGCATGATGTGGGATATGACTGCTCCCACGCCATATGGTGATGCATCACATGCTAGCTGCACGGGTAGCTTTGGGTCGAAGTGTGTCAGGACCTCCGATTTCAGCAATGCTTTCTTTGCTTGGGCGAAAGCTTCGTTGCACAGTTCAGTCCATTTCCATGTTTTGCCTTGACATAGCAACTGATGTAATGGCTTCAGCAATGTTGCTAAGTCTGGAATAAACTTCCCATAGTAGTTAAGTAGCCCCAGAAATGAACGTAACTGGCTCACATTCTGGGGTGCTGGGGCCTCCACGATCGCCTTGACCTTTGACGGCGCCTTATGCAGGCCAGTAGCGTCAATCACATGCCCCAGGTACTCAACTGAAGACTGAAAGAATTCACATTTGTCTTTACGAACTCTGAGTCCGTACTCTTTCAGTCGTTGTAGTGTCGCATCCAAGTTCAGAAGATGATCCTCCTCATTTGTCCCAGTGACAAGGATGTCATCCAGGTAGCACTGGACTCCTGGCAGTCCACTCAAAATCTGATCCATTGCCCTTTGGAGTAAAGCAGGGGCCGACGTAATTCCAAACGGAAGGTGGTAGTACCTGTATAGCCCCTTGTGTGTCACAATTGTCAGCAGCTCCTTTTGATTTGTCATCGACATGCATTTGTAGATAAGCCTGGCATAAGTCTATTTTGCTGAACTTTTGCCCTCCGGCCAGGCCCGTAAAAAGATCCTCAATGAGGGGAAGAGGGTACTTTTCCGCAGACAGCACCGGGTTAATAGTCACTTTAAAATCCCCACAGATTCAAACAGATCCATCCTTTTTCAGGACAGGAACAATGGGTGTGGCCCATTTGCTCACGCTCACAGGCTCCAGGACTCCATTCTCGACTAAGGCCTCCAAGTTAGCCTCAACTTTTGGCCTAATTGCATAGGGTACAGGTCGGGCTTTGTGAAACTTTGGCTTGCTGTCAGGTTTAATGTCCAGTCTCACGCTGATCTTTTTCATGCTCCCAAGTTCCCCATTGAAGAGTTCTGCATGTTTGTTTAACACTGCAGTCAGACCTGACTCCCCTTTTGACATCATGTGGACTGCAGGCCAGTCCAGCGTGATTTTCTCTAGCCACGCACGTCCCAGTAGCGATGGGTAATTTCCCTTTACCACATATAGTGGCAGTTTTGCAGTCTGTCCGTTCAATTTAACTGTCACCTCAATGACGGTATACATCTTTATCACAATGTTTGTTGGCTGAAGGGTAAGATGCTTTAGCATTTTGTTGTAGACAGTGTCTGAAACAAGGGACACAGCCGCACCTGTGTCCACCTCCATCCGCACTGATTGTCCCTCCACCAGTGGTGACACCCAGTAGCCATTTGAATCACCTGCAACCGTCAGTATGTGCACCTCTTCCTCCTCGGAGGTGTCGCTCCCCTTTGTTTTGCTTGTTCCATCATATTGCACTGAATGAACACTCTTTTTCCTCTCTTGTCCAAATACAGACATTTTGCTTCCATGCTTCCCAGCTCTGTGTGTTCTTTTTTTTACCTCTACAGGCACGTTCAATGTGGCCCTTTTTGCCACAATTTCAGCATTCCAGCTCCGTACACCAGCAGTCATTAGCGTGATGGTCCGTTTTCCCACAACGGTAACATGTGCCGTTCCGCGCACCTTTAGGCTCAGACGACACCTTGTGAACTCTCCCTGTTGAACTCAACTGGTGAGCCTCCTTTTCCGCCATCTCCATGGAGACACTAACTTCAATGGCCTTTTCAAGAGTAAGGTTGTCCTCAGTAAGAAGGCGCTTCAGTGTGGCTGCATTTTGCAGACCACACACAAGTCTGTCTCTAATGGTGTCATTTAGCACCTCCTTGAACTGGCAGTGTTCCGACAACCTTTTTAAAGCAGCAATAAACATCGTCACTGATTCCCCCTCCTCTTGATTCCGTTTGTGAAATCTAAATCTCTCAGCAATAACCAGAGGTTTTGGTGAAAAATGTGCTCCAAGAATTTCCACTAGTTGCTTATATGTTTTAGTTCCTGGCTTATCTGGCTGCACGAGGATGCAAAGTAAATTGAATGTCTTCGGCCCGATTACACTCAAAAAGGTAGGCACGACCTTTTCATTTGCCACCGCATTCGCCAATACAAAATAGTCAAAACGTTCCGTATATGCGCTCCATTGCTCCACATTTTCATCAAAATCACCGATGTTTCCCAATATAGTAGCCATCTCACGTTTCAAATTTCAAATTTCTGTTTACTCACTGCACCTGTAACGTACGCAGATTCATCCGCTCCTCATCGCCACTTGTTGTGTCGGTACCTTTCTACCTAGACACAATTTAGGACTCAGAACTCAGAGATTCAAACATGAAGTGCTTTATTGGAAGGAAAGGAAGTTCTGGAAAGTTGCGAACAAAGAGAGCTAAACTTAACAGAGAACACCCAACCATTTATCTCCTGTTACAGCGCCACCACAGGTGGGAGGAGAACACACAGTAGAACACACAATACATAACAACGCCTCTTTCAGGCAGGGCCCCTGGACACTTCTTTTGATGCCGACTGGCTGTGAATGTGTGCGGGGATGCCACCTGCCTTACTGGACACTTTTGCACATGTTTTATACCTGCTAAACGGACACAGTATCATAGCATTTCTAAGTCTAAGTGTTCTGCAGAATGTAAAGGCTATTGTTTTTAATACAGCAAAGAAATCTTTCTTTTATTTCTTCAAATTTTTAAATAAATGTTTGTGTTCTGGAAAATGAAGGCTTTTAGCATTGGGGGATGGGTACAGCACACACTTCCAGGTTAGATATGGCATAGATTAGGTACTGAGATCTGCCAACTCTGCACCGGCCAGCAATCTGTGCTTTAATTGCTGGTCTGTTTGGACCCACCATTCCCTCTACCCGCACAGGTAGCCACTAAGCAATCGAGGGATTTACCTGTGGAACTAGTTTAGATTAAATTCTTCAGTCTTTCTTACAATCTCACACTCATCTTCATTCAACCAATCAAACCGTGCGTTCAAACAGAAAATAAAACTTTCAAAATAAAACTGTTCAAACACTGGCTGCTGAGAGCAGTATTGCTAAATCTTGGGATAAATGCCAATTTGGTATGCGCGAAAAAATTTACACAATCCGTGCATGTGCAAATCGTCATATTTCTCCACCGCCCCCCCCCCCCCAAAATTCGCCAGATAGGCGTTCCATTGCAAGATCGCAAGTGAAGCTTTATTTCATTCTGAAATCGAGTCTCTCGTGATGGAATTGCGAGAGTTGTCAATACTGAAATTGGCTACTGTGTTTCCCTACATTACAATAGTGACTAACCTTCAGAACTATTTCATTGGCTGTAAAGCACTTTGGGATGTCCTGAGGTTGTGAAAGGCGCTATATAAATGCAAACTCTTTCTTTTTAACCAATAGAATTATCCATCCAATTAATCAATTAACTCTAAAGGGCAATTATTTTTATCATTAGGTAATATCTTCACTTTAAAAAAGTATTAAAATCTTCTGTCACTGGATATAAATTTGAAAGCTTCTGGATATGAGTCGATCCCAAAGCAGGCTGGTCTACAGAAAATGCTAATGAAAATCCCCTGTGGTTTTCTGCAGCACAGATAGTATCAGTATCTAAATCAAACTGCCTGAGGTCATGTTCAGGGTAATGTCACCCCACCCAAAATGAAAGAGCTTGTATATACATTATTAAATAACGTTGGGTTCTTCACGGCTCTGAAGTGAATCTTTACACTTTCCACTCCTTAAAATCCCACAGGGTAGGACCAGGCTATCACCACCCTGTGCGTGCAGAAAATTGGGGCAAAGGTTAGTGTAAACAACAGCTCACTTAATGCAGATTCCCCTCTACCTCAATTAGTGCAGAAAACTGAAGTCAGATCCATTCAAACTTGTATAAGATTTTAATGTTTGTTTTACTGCCGGTTAGTGAAACCAGCCCCTTTTATATTAACAATGTTTCAAAAACAGGCAGGAATAAAAAATCAATGTCATCCACTATGACTTGGAAAAGCATGTAAATTCTTGTACAGCCCAAAAATAACCGATGAAATTATTTAAATGAAAGAAAGCATGCTCACTGCTTCCTCAACCACTGTTTCACTGGCTAACTCACATTTTCCCCACTGGTCTCATCCACGGTTTCCATACCCGCAGGAGACATTCACAGCAAAAAGAAATGGAAAGAAAATTAATACTATCTGTTGGTGTAAATGTAACCACATATGCAATTGTATCCTCGAGCATAAATGAAGAAAGCAGGTAGTTTTTAAACCCAAACAAAGTGCATTTTGTATTAAATAATAGTCAACTTTATGATAACATGAGGTCAGGTGCTGTGGAATTTGTGACATGATAGTTTCTGCAACTGTTCTATTAGTGGATTTGATTTTATATGTTTATGGTAAACTCACAACCTCCAACAAAAACCTACGTTTATATAGCACCTTTAATGTAGAAAAACATCTTAAGCCATTTCATTGAGGCACAATCAGACAAAAATTCATCCAAGCTAATGAAGGGGTTATTTTTGCTCTCCAGGGTGATTGTGGAGTAATGGATGGTTTTGGCAGAGGAAAGTGAGGTTCAATGGCATGTGTTCCAGCAAGATCTGTTGATGGATGGCTAAACCAGTTGTGCACCAGATATGCTGAAGTCTTCATCCCTTGGGCTTGAGGAAGCGAAGATGTGGGCCATACAAGGAGAGTGTAAAGGTTGGGGAGAGTAAAGGTTTTCCTCAGGAGAACGGCATTAAAGATGGAGGTGTGGGAGAGGTTGAGCAAATCGACAGCTGCCAAAGTCATGGCAAATGGAAGGCCAAAGGGTAGGCAACTGGGAGTATGAAAGTGCAGTTGTAAGAGAATTAGGGGAGGGTTTTGTCCGAGGGTGGATGCAGAAGGAAATTTATTTCGAAGGGGATGTGGATGGTGAGGGATACAAGGAAGTAGTCAGAAATGGCCTTGTCCATGATCAAGACCATTAGAGTAGGGGGGCAGCATGAGATGGCAAGGTCGCAGGAGTGGCTGTGAACATAGGTGCTGCCCCTCGGTGACATAATTCATAGGCATGCGGTCAGCTTCCATACACATGCTGATGAACACCTCCATGCTATCAGACAGTCTGCCTGACAGTAAGTTATGGATGAGTGAAAATGTCTTACAACTGAACAATGGAAAGCCATAGGCCTAGAAATTGGGCTACTTACCGCCACCCATTAGCAGCAGATTCCTGGAAAAAAAGGCCTCTGGTGCAGGACTTGGTGGCCAACATTTTGGTGAGGGCCATAGCGCTGCTGTTAGTAGCGCAGGCCCTGGACATTAATGCCATGCCTGAAAAACTTCGACCTTAGTGCTGAGTTTAGCACTGGGTCTTAAGCTCACTTACAAAAGCGAGCGTGCAGCAGACCGATGGAGATGCTGTCAGTACTTCTTAAAGGGACACACTCATCTTTCAAGTAAGTTTGCATTTAAGCTTTTGGACTGGATTTTTTACATTTTATTGAAGTAGTGGCTTGATTGAATAGATGTTAAAAGTCTTTAAAGTGTGCAGGGAGTGCCGCTGGACACTTGCAAGGACTCGGATGGTAAAGGAAGGCCTCTGCGAAGACCGAAAATGCTGGAAATACTCAGCAGGTCAAGCAGCATCGTGGAGCGAGAAATAGAGTTCAAGCCTCAGGCCGAGATGCTGCCTGAACTGCTGAGTATTTCCAGCATTTTCTGCTTTTATTTCTGATTTCCAGCATTCGTTCGCAGAGGGAAGAGGAAGATGCAGCAGAGGAGGAAGCAGATGAAAGGATGCAACCCAGACAGCCCCTTTCTGGCCGGGATATCCAGGTTGGAATCATCCGTCTGTGGTACCAGTGACCACAACCTCAATTCCCCTTTCAACATTTGTCCCACATCTTACCTTTCCTATATTCCTGACCAATACAGCATCCTATTGGCCACAATGCTGAAATAAAAGCAACCGCAAAGCAAACTTTCCAATCTAACTTTATACATCTAGCATCCAATATGACATCAAGATATCAACTCATCACCCTTATGCATTCCCTTAGTGACTGTCTTGTGTGTGCCTTTGCCTATCCTACAGATGTCACGCAGTGTTACCCCAGTGGCTGCAGCATAGCTGGTGGAAGGCTGATCAATTTCAGTGGGGGTCACTGCAAATGGCCTTGCTGGTCGACCTTGAGGAGCTGATGGCTGGGAGTGTGAAATCTAATGACGGTGTTTCTTCTTCTTCTTCTTCACTCTCCTCTTCCCTCTTCTTGGTCAACCACTGGCAGGGCAGGCAGCATTTCATGGGTGTGTGAAATGAAGAAGGCACCAGGGTGGGGAGGGAAGGGGGGGTGGGTAAGCTAGAGGTGCATGCGAGAAGGAGGATAACATATGAGGATACCACAATCTTGTATCCTTTCAGCTCCTCCGCTGGTCAAGGGTTCAGCCATGCCTCTGCTAAGAATGGCCAGCACTGTCTCCTCCAAGGGAGTGAGGTGAAGCTAGGAGTGGAAGGTATGCCTTATGTTTGGTACAGATGGTTGTAGGTGAGTGATTGTGGAGGGGGCAGTGTGCAAGACTAGTTGTGCAGTTGGTAGGAGACAACTTTTGAAACACAGAAACATAGAAGATAGGAGCAGGAGTAGGCCATTCGGCCCCTCAAGCCTGCTCCGCCATTCAGTGCGATCATGGCTGATCATCCAAATTCAGTACCCTGTCCCTGCTTTCTCCCCATATCCCTTGATCCCTTTAGCCTTAAGAAATATATCTAACTCCTTCTTGAATATATTTAATAAGTAGGCCTCAACTGCCTTCTGTGGTAGAGAATTCCACAGGTTCACCCAACCTGTCCAAATCATACTGGAGTTTCTCGGCATCCTCCTCACAGCACACACGCCCACCCAGCTTTGTGTTGTCTGCAAACTTGGAGATATTACATCTAGTTCCCTCGTCCAGATCATTAATATATATTGTGAACAGCTGGGGTCCAAGGACCGATCCCTGCGGTACCCCACTAGTCACTGCCTGCCACTCGGAAAAAGACCTGTTTATTCCAACTCTTTGCTTTCTGTCTGCCAACCAGTTCTCTATCCAAGTCAATACCTTGCCCCCAATCCCATGTGCCTTAACTTTACATGCTAATCTCTTATGCGGGACCTTATCGAAAGCCTTTTGAAAGTCCAAATACATCACATCCACTGGTTCTCCCTTATCTATTTTATCAGTTACGTCCTCAAAAAATTCCAGTAGATTGGTCAAGCACGATTTACCTTTTGTAAATCCATGTTGACTTTGTCCGATCCAGTCACTGTTTTCCAAGTGCTCTGCCTTTACATCTTTTATAATGGACTCTAGCATTTTCCCCACTACCGATGTCAGGCTTACCGGTCTGTAATTCCCCGTTTTCTCTCTACCACCTTTTTTGAACAGTGGGGTAACATTAGCTACCCGCCAATCCATGGGTACTGTTCCAGAGTCTATCGAATTTTGGAAGATGACCAGCAATGCATCTACTATTTCTAGGGCCACTTCCTTAAGTACCCTAGGATGTAGATTATCAGGCCCTGGGGATTTATCGGCCTTCAATCCCATCAATTTCTCTAACACCATTTCCCTACAAATACTGATTTCTATCAGTTCCTCCCTTTCATTAGACACTATGTTCCCTGACATCTCTGGGAGGTTATTTGTGTCCTCCTTTGTGAAGACGGAACCAAAGTATGTATTTAATTGGTCTGCCATTTCTTTGTTCCCCATTATAAATTCCCCTGATTCTGACTGCAAGGGACTTCTGCTTGACTTCACCAATCTTTTTCTCTTTACATATCTATAAAAGCTTTTACAGTCAGTTTTTATGTTCCCTGAAAGCTTACTCTCATACTCTATTTTCCCCCTCTTAATTAATCCCTTTGTCCTCCTTTGTTGAATCCTAAACTGCTCCCAATCCTCAGGTTTACTGCTTTTTCTGGCCAATTTATATGTCCTCTCCTTGGATCTTATGCTATCTCTAATTTCCCTTGTTAGCCACGGTTGAGTCACCTTTTTTGTTTTATTTTTATGCCAAACTGGGATGAACAAATTCTGTAGTTCATCCATGTGATCTTTGAATGTTTGCCATTGCCTATCCACCGTCAACCCTTTGAGTGACATTCCCCAATCAATCCTACCCAACTCGCGCCTCATACCATCGTAGTTTCCTTTATTTAACTTCAGGACCCTAGTCTCTGAGTCAACTACTTCACTCTCCATCTTAATGAAGAATTCTATCATATTATGATCGCTCTGACCCAAGGGGCCTCACACAAGATTGCTAATGAATCCTTTCTCATTACATAATACCCAATCTAAGATGGCCTGATCTCTAGTTGGTTCCTCGACGTATTGGTCCAGGAAACCATCTCGTATACACTCCAGGAATTCCTCCTCCACAGTATTGAAGATGCATTCACTGACCTTGACCACTGGTCTGTGGTCATGAAGTTTCTTTGGTCACTGGAGCCAGGTTGTGGGGGTGGCACTGCTGGCAGTGATGGCATCGGTGATCTGGTCCCACATTGTTCTTTCTGGAGGGCTTCCTGGCCCCTGTGGGTAGAGGACCTGTCTTGCAGTGTTGAACCCCTGCACAAAGCTGGAGTGCTGCATGCGAGACCCTGGGTGCCCCTTCCCTGTCTTGTTGAGCCATTTGTGTTAGTGCTGAAGCACTTTTCCCATTTTTTTAGGTGAGGAAGGCAATTCAGCTTTAAGAGCTGAAGACTGCCACTTGGAAATTTTTATTAATATTATTTTTCAGAAGGCAGTTGAGCTCTAAGGGCTAAAAACTGCCTATTTTGAAATGGTTTTTATTTTTTTTATTTTAGAATGCAGTTCCCCTTTAAGGGACCAGTCTGCTTTCTAAAATGACAGCCTTGCTTTAAGGGAACGCTGTTCTTGGTGTAATGACACTACGGCCACACTACATTGGGCCTCCTGCTGGGCTAATGTTAATTAGCAAATAGCACCAATGGCTGCCAGCGCTATTAATTTCGTTGGCCGTTAACTGCAGCCCATGGTACCACTGGCGGGTTTCCAGCGCTCTCCAATTTCTAGGCCATAACTTCTGGCCCCTGCCATAAACTCCACTCCTTTCCCATTGACTCCATCCCTCTCCCCAGTCATTCATTCAAGCTGAATAACACCATACAAAATTTTATTTCCACCTCTGTAACAAACCTCTTTCTGATACCATCGTGCCACAAGTTTAATTTTTATTTATGCAAATCAAAATAAGGCATATCAGCATTGACAAGTTGAATATTTCTTTCTCTTTTTAAGGCACAGTGTCAGTATCAGTGCTCTCGGGTTAAATATACCACAAGTTAAATACAAGGAAAGGTTCCTTGTCTTCTTCTCCATTTGTAGTTTTATAAATTATTAAGATAAACAATATTGATTGATAATATATAATGCATAAACCTAAGAGCATAAAATTGTAGGAAGGAGCAAAGGCCACTCAGTCTGCTTTGTCAATTATGTTCTTACTCGGGACCTGCACAGACCATTATCATCACTCTCCTGCCTATTGCTAAGCCATGCTCTGCTATTCACTGTCAATTCAGAATTTTGTCCATATCCTTTTAGAATGATTACACATTTTTGTGTGTGTGTTCTGAGTCCTAGCAATAGGGAGCAATCAGAAGTGACTATAACAGAGCCAGATGTTTCATAAACCTGAACCTTGTTATGCCTGGAGTGCAAAAAGATCTGGAGGCCTCCAACTATTTCCCTATCTCTAACCTCTATTCTCTAAGATCTGCGAACAGGTCATCACCTCCCAGGTCTGTGCCCACCTCTCAGGAGTGGGAAATGTGGTGGGGACCTGTTTCATCGGCTTACCAACCTCCGCTGCTACTTTTGGAACTTTCCATTGGAAGTGACGGCAGACACTGGATACGCCTGTTAGTGACCTGGAAACACAAACACTGCTGGGTGCCCATTTACAAAAGTTTAAATAGGCCCGATGCCCAAGGTCAGGGCATATGGGAAAGTGTGGGTGTAATGTTTACCCTGCTACCAATCTGGAGGAATTCCCGGCTGATCAGGAAGTCTAGGCTTTTGAGTAAAGCCTTTTGTTTCTTCCTATTTGTTCCAAATTTACTTTTCACAAATTTAAATTTCTGACCTTGCATCTTATTGGCCTGATGCACATTGAAATAATATTTCTGGTTTAGGTTAGTTAAACCATTTAATATTTTATAGGTAATTTATGAGTCCATATTGTCAACCTGCAACACATATCGGAAATTCAGGTCTGCGTTGCCTACTGGTTAGAAAATCTTGCGCCACATGTGCCTGAATTTCTGATATGTACTGCCCGTCAGCGAGGCTCCCTGCTAGCAGGGCAGACTGATAAAATCAAATCTTCTATACCTCAGTGAGGTCCCTCCTTAACCCCTCTAGACTGTTGAGCTTACTCATCCTTACAGCTAATCTTCTTTACACTACGGATCATTCCTGTTGCACACTCTCTAATAGCATCCTCTTTGTAGCAAGGTGAATGGAATACTAGTCACACTAGGCTTGACAGATGAGAAGAACAACAAAAATGAAACGTTATAGGAGGCTTTGTTCAGAGGAGGAAGGACACAGTGGTTACAATCTGATGAAGAGTAAAATTACAGGAAAATAATTACCATAGTCGGATGTAGAATTGTTCACATTACAAAAATACCATTTTCAGACAATGTAAGGTGAGAAACAAACTTGTCACCATTGTAATGGAATACAGTACTTCAAATGTGGTCTGACCAATGTACTATAAAGTCTTAGAATCACTCTAGAGCCATGTATTTCAGTATTTTGGCTTTTCCGGGGTAACTTACTGAATTTGCACTACTAGCAGGGAGCCTCAACGCCATAGAACAGATTGGAAATTCAGGCATTAACTGTGCACGATTTTCCAACCATATGTGTAGTGTATGCCAAACCTTCCAATATGCACTACTAACAGACAAGGCAGTGTAAAGTTAGGAAAGTTACTCCCTAGATTCTAGTTTTCTGTTTGTTTGTTTTTAAATTAATTTATCGCATTGTCTAGATATATAAAATACCAAAATGAATGGGGAGATTAATAGGTAAATTAGAATTTTTCCATACTCTAATTCCTGCTCCTGGTTCAGCAAGTGATGGTTAAGTCTTTATTCAAATTTCTGCTTACACTGGATGGAGTCCCCGAGTCATTATTATCCATTACACTAGTTGACAGTGTACGGACACTCTTACAAACCTGGGCTCCCAGTACAGATTTTCTACCCATTCATTTTAATGGATGGAAAATCCTGCAAACAGACTGACCTCTGCATCTGAATTCCCTACATAAGCTACAATTTTGTGTTATTCCAAGTCAGTACTGCAAGTGTGTTAAACTTACCCTGATCAAATTATATAGAGCTCTGGACAGACTGCACCTTAAATACTGCCACCAGCTCTGGCTGCCAAGGACCAAGACGGGCATTGAAGTGCTGGAAGCAGTACAGAGAAGAGCCACAAAACTGATGCCCAGTGTCAGGGGAATGAATTGTGAGGAAAGACTGGATAGACTTGGCATTTTCAGCCTAGAAAGGAGGGATCTGAGAGAAGATATTACAGAGGGGGTATATACAATCGTTAAGAAAAGGTTAACCTAGAATATTACTTTAAATTAAACCGGGGAAGTAGAACTAGGAAACACAGGTTCAATCTAGTAAAAGGTAATCGTATTAGAAAATTCTTCTTTACAGACAGAGCGATCAACATGTGGAATAAACTTTCAGATTGTGTAGTGGAGGCAAAACCCAGGATACATTTAAGAAATAATTTGATGCTACAAAGGGGCATGTCAGGATCTTTCTGGATGGAAGACTTAAGATGGGCCGAATAGTCTGTCTTATCTGTAATTATCATGTGATCTTGTGAAATGAGTACAGCTTCAAAGTGTGGCCTAACTAATATATTGGTAAGCCTTATCATGCCCTCTATAGAGTTGTACTCCACTGTATATATACTTATATATATGAAGAGATTGGATCATTCCTACTTTAATCCTTTTCCCACTGATAACAGATTGGCACATTTTATTGATGAAGGTAAACCTGGTAAGAGGAGCTCATATCGAAAAATCATGGACACATTGCCTGCAATTTTCCGCTGATTAATTTCAAGATGACATTTTGACATGCAGTCACAGCAGGCACCTCGCCACCAGAGCACACTTGGGAAATTTAGACCTATATGTAATAATTTGCTACTGCCACAGAGTGGCAGCAGATGCAATTCCAAAACAATTGAAAGAGTTTTTTTCCCTTTTAGTGCTCTGGTCTGAAAAACAAATCAAGAATTTTGATCTGTCAAGAGCTAACAGTTTATAATTTAATGTTTAATGTTGCAAAGTAATGAGATATCATTCAAAGTCAATTCATGTTCAAGATAATCTTCAAGGATATTTAATGGAGACAGAAATTAAGTAACACGCACTGGGTATGCAACAAATGTAAGTAAAAGTAAACACTGAATAAGATGAAGGCCTTCACATATTTTCTTATCATTGCAATTGACTGTTAGGCTTATCTCAATGGCAGCACTCTCACTTCTACATCAAAAACAACAACATGTATTTATATAGCGCCTTTAACCTAGTAAAACATCCCAAGGCACTTCACAGGAGCGTTATAAAACACAATTTGACACCAAGCCACATAAGGAGAAATTAGGGCAGATGACCAAAACCTGGTCAAAGAGGTCTGTTTTAAGGAGCACCTTAAAGGAAGAAAGAAAGGTATGGAGGCAGAGAGGTTTAGGGAGGGAATTCCAGAGCTTAGAGCTTTGGCAGCAGAGGTGTGGCCGCTAATGGTTAAGCGATTATAATCAGGGTGCTCAAGAGGCCAAAATTGAGGAGCGCAGATGTCTCAGGGTTGTGAGGCTGGAGGAGATTACAGAGATGGGGAGGGATGAGGCCATGGAAGGGTTTGAAAACAAGTTTGAGAATTTTAAAATCGAGGCATTGCTTAATTGGGAGCCAATGTAAGATGGCTGAATGGGACTTGGTGCAAATTAGGAGAGTTTTGGATGACCTCAAGTTTACGTAGGGTAGAACGTGGGAGGCCAGCCAGGAGTTCTTGGAGTAGTCAAGTCTAGGGGTAACAAAGGCAGGAATGAGGGTTTCAGCAGCAGATGAGCTGAGGCAGGGGTGGAGTCGGGCGATGTTACGGAGGTGGAAATAGACGGTCTTAGTTACGGCGTGGATATGTGGTCGGAAGCTCATTTCAGGGTCAAATATGACACCAAGGTTGCGAACAGTTTGCTTCAGCCTCAGACACATGCTGGGGAAAGGGATGGAGATGGTGGCTAAGGAACAGAGTTTGTGGTGGGGGACCAAAGACAATGGCTTCGGTCTTCCCAATATCTAGTTGGAGGAAATTTCCGTTCTTCCAGTACTGAATGTCGGACAAGCAGTCTGACAATTTAGAGACAGTGGAGGGATTGAGAGAAGTGGTGGTGAGGTAGAGCTGGGTGTCGTCAGCATACATGTGGAAACTGACGCTGTATTTTCAGATGATGTTGCCGAGGGGCAGCATGTAGATGAGAAATAGGAGGGGGCAAGGATAGATCCTTGGGGAACACTAGAGGTAACGATGTGCGAGTGGGAAGAGAAGCCATTGCAGGTGATTCTCTGGCTACGATTAGATAGATAAGAATCAAAATGGGCGAGTGCAGTCCTACCCAACTAGACGACGATGGAGAGGCATTGGAGGAGGATGGAGTGATCAATCATGTCAAAGGCTGCAGACAGGTCAAGAAGGACAAGGAGAGATAGTTTGCCTTTTTCACAGTCACATAGGAAGTCATTTGTGACTTTGATAAGATCCGTTTCAGTACTGTGGCAGGGACGGGAACCTGATTGGAGGGATTCAAACATGGAGTTCTGGGAAAGATGACATGGATTTGGGAGGTGACAACACATTCAAGGACTTTGGAGAGGAAAGGGAGGTAGGAGATAGGGTGATAGTTTGCAAGGACAGAGGGGTCAAGGGTTGTCTTTTGAGGAGAGGGGAGACGTTGGCAGATTTGAAGGAGGGGGGTACAGTACCTGAGGAGCGAGAACCGTTAACAATGTTAGCTAACAAGGGAGCCAGAAAAGGAAATTGGGTTGTCAGCTGTTTAATGGGAATATGGTCAAAGGAGCAGGAAGTGGGTCTCATGACAAGATGAACGCAGAGAGGGCAATTCATATGGAATTGAAGACATATTATTGACCTGGTTAGGAAATTGGTTGAGCAGCAGGAGACAGAGAGTAGAGATAATGGGATTGGGCAGATACTCTAATTGGCGGGATGTGACTAGTAGTGACCCACAGAGATCTGTGTTGGGGCCTCAATTATTCACCGTATTTATTAACGAGTTAGATGATGGGATAGAAAGCCACATATCCAAATTTGCCGATGACACAAAGATAGGCAGCATTGTAGGCAATGTAGATGAAAGCACAAAACTACAAAGGGATATCAATAGACTAAGTGAATGGACAAAACTGTGGTAAATGGACTTCAGTGTAGGCAAATGTGAAGTCATCCACTTTGAACCTAAAAAGGATAGAACAGGGTACCTTCTAATTGGTGAAAAGCTATAAACAGTGGATGTCCAAAGAGACTTGGGGTCCAGGTACATGGATCATTAAAATATAATGAACAGATACAGAAAATAAATAAAAAGGCTAATGGAATGTTGGCCTTTATATCTAGAGGACTAGAATACAAGGGGGTAGAAGTTAAGCTACAGCTATACAAAGCCCTGGTTAGACCACACCTGGAGTACTGGGAGCAGTTGTGGGCACCACACCGTAAGAAGGATATATTGGCCTTGGAGGGCGTGCAGCATAGGTTCACCAGAATGATACCCAAACTCCAAGGATTAAATTACGAGGAGATATTACACAAATTAGGATTGTATTCCCTGGAATTTAGATGGTTAAGGGGTGATTTGATCGAAGTTTTCAAGATATTAAGGGAAACAGATAGGATAGATAGAGATAAACTGGGCTGAATTTTGCCGGCGCTCAGAGGGTGGGTTTGGAGGCGGGTCTGCTATCAAAATCAAAAAGATTGATAGCGGGGTGATGTGATGAGTGGCACAGCAGGATGAGGTTGAGTGTGGCTTGGCAGTAACATTTTGTGATCTACTGAGATCATTGAAAGGTTTGCGCCACTGCAGCCTAGTCCTCCTGACGACATCCCTGCTTGTGTCCTCCTGTGCAATGTGCAACCAGGCTGCGGTGGTCTCCTGGGAAGGTGTCTTCTGCCCATTGGGAGGGAAGAGAACCTCCCTGCGTGATGTGACTCCCTCCATAAGCATATGGAGGGAGTCATGGGAGAGCCATGCACCTTTGTGCAGTGCTCGTCAGTGTTTGCAGCACCTCAATGCTTCAGAATACTGAAAGCACAACTGTCAAAATAAATGTGGACATGGCCCCTTTAAGGAAACTGGCTGATGACGCGTCATCAGACCCGCTTCCTTTTAATTGGCCGGGAACCTCGCAGGGTGGGCTTAACGAGCCCAATCAAGGCAAAATCACTTGGAGGAGGCGGGATGAAGACAGGTGCAGAGTTTAAGGCCGCTGTCTGCTCCGGCCGCACTGGACTCACCACGAATGGCAAAATTGTGGGCACTATTTCCACTGGTTGGGGAGTCCAGGACTAGGGGGCATAGCCTAAAAATTAGAGCCAGACCTTTCGGGAGTGAAATTAGGAAACACTTCTACATATAAAGGGTGGTAGAAGTTTAGAACTCTCTTCTGTAAACGGCAATTGATGCTAGATCAATTGTTAATTTTAGATCAAAGATTGATAGGTTTTTGTTAACTGAAGGTATTAAGGGATATGGGGCAAAGGTAGTTATATGGAGTTAGGCTGCAGATCAGCCATGATCTCACTGAATGGCGGAACAGGCTTGAGGGGCTAAATGACCTGCTCATGTTCCTATGAGGGGAGATCAGAGAGAAACTGGAGAAAGATGCGAGTTCAGGGCTAGGGCAGGGGGGAATCTTAGAGGAAGTTTGGCCCAGTGGCCTAGGGGAAGGAAGGGAAGTGGCAGAGGCGGCTGATCGGATGATCTCTCGTAACATAAAATAAGCACAACAGGGGCAATTCTCAACTTCAGCTGGTGTAGAAAACTGGCAAAATCAGATCAGAAGCCTGTTTTACAGCCCACTCGATTTTCTTTTCCATTGAAGTCAATAGGTAGCCACAAAACCTGATTCTGAGCCCTATTGTTCCAGCTGATCTTGATAGCCAGAACAAATGTCAGAAAAAAAATTACACAGGTTGATAAACCTTGTCCTGAAAATCAGCAGGCTACAATTCTGGCGGTTACACTGGGATCTGTGCCTGCCCGACATGGAAGGTGTGGCGAGGCAGTTGCCCAGGCTCCACCACCTCCTCAGACTCTTTGGGCCCATGTGCAAGGAGTCCAATCCAATAAATATTTAAACAAATATTCTGACCATGTTTTTGTGGCTTCAGGCCACTCCCCTTGCCTGGATCCTCCCCCGACCCCAACAGTGGGATCCACTTCCGCCCATCTGGAGCATCACACTCAGTGTAGCAGCCACCAGTCCGACGCTGGGACCCAACAAAGCTGGACAAGCAGCTATTTCGGGTGTATGATGTCCCTAGCCTGGCTCTGATTTCAGGGCCACACCTTATGTCACTGACCTTGTAAGGGGCAGACAAAGGTTCCACCCCTTTGAAGGCCCACCGGAAAATCCTGGAAATGGCAGGAACCTGGTACGTCCGGGTCCCTACTGTTTTCTGGTTGGTTCCACCAGACTCCTGCCAGAAACCCTGAGAAACTTCAGGGCCATACATCATATTGAATATTTTGATTCTGCCTGTCTATGTAACGTGTGATGTGTTATGTCCGTGTATCTTAATGTTGTGTCCTTCAATAATCAGACAACAGACTGCAGGGAACGATTCAACAGGTGTTTACTGAATGAGGGTTACTCTAGAACTAACTATACAGATCACTACTCAGGGTTTATATACAGGTGTGGTCACTGCCGGTACTACAGTATACAGGAGCTGTAAAAAGTAGTTCTCTCCCTTAAGGTATATATACATTACATACATTACATGATGCATCTCACATTAAGATGCCTCACATGTCACATAGGTGGGCTCTCTAATGGCTTAGCCACTTTATCCAGTGTGTAGTTGAGCCATGTAAAACTAAAAAGTTCCCAGGTTTGACCCCCAATTTGTACTGAGTTAGCTGATCTCAGCCACAGAGATGGTAGGGCCATGAAAATTGGCCTCTAGGGACAGGAAAATTGATCAACGTTCCTGCTCATAATCAATTTCCCAGCAACCCTTACTTGAAAAAGTGCATATGTAAACAACAGGTCAGAACCTTATCAAGCTTGGTTGTGATAGCTCCCTCAGTCTAATTGACTGTTGACAATCACTCTGAAAGTTTACACACGAATTATGACCATTTCAGTGAGGTAGTGCAGGACAACCAGTCCCCATGGAACAGTGCCCTATTAAGTAATCAACACCACTAGGAGAGGAGGTGGAGGGAGAACATCGGAGAGATAAATAACATGCATCAGGTAGAAATATGACAAATGTTACAGTGCCACATAAACACACATCAATTATTACACCCACTAATGGCTCTCACAAATAATATCAAATCATTGTTTACAACTTAAATTAGCAATTGTTTGAACGTGATTCCCAGTAGGTTTGGTTATAATACTAGAGTTTCTTAATAATTGCTTCTTCTGAGCCATATGAAAACCACTGACCAAATAATGTGCTTAAGAGTTTAATTTAAGGTTGTGGTTAAAACTCACTGTGTTGAAGGGAATACAATTTATTTTAACTTACAAAGTAAATATTCATTATCCTACATTATGTTAGGAATAGTCTTGCAAATTCAGAAGGCTAATAGAATGGACGAGATGATGTGAGTTAATTAGAATTGAATTGGAGGCACACTGGCTGAAAACTCCACTTTATCCTTAAAATTACAATCGGTCATAGGAAACTTTTGATGGCTAATGAGAGTGCAATGCTGTGGGAGGTTGAAGGTTTATCCTCTTCTTCCAATTAAATGATGGTATTTGTTGCATAGGGCCAGTGGTGATGAAATTCAACCAAGATCAGCTTTATTTAAAACACACAGGGAGCGATTTTCACTGAATACTTTAGGTGCTAAAGAACCGCCGAGGTGGCCAAGTGGGATATTAAGCTCCACCGCCGGTTTAGCACAAGATGCAATCTTGGTAAAGGAGTTGAAGCCAGAGCTAGGAACGGCCGCCCGGAGGCTCGTCAAATAGATGATTGCCACTTGAAATGCCTGCTAGTGCTCATTAAAGAGGCTGCACGGCACTTTGGTGGCTAGCGCTTCAACTAATGACCTCTCCTAACAGCGACCAGTTGTTTGTGAGTAAACACGGCATTGATGTCGATTTCAAGCACTTCTTAAAAGGGATATTCCCCACTTAAAGGGATACTCACCATTTCATGTTCATTGCTGCTGGAGCTGTGAAGAGGACCTCTGAAACACATCGGGAGACTTTCTGGGACACTTTGTCAAGACTTCACCAACACTCGATCAACATTTATTCCACAAATTCTCTGAGGACTTCATCTAAAAAGTATTGTGGAGTATTTTAAACCAACACTCGACACAAGGTTTTAGATCGATAGTCAAATTGTCTTCATTGCACCGGTGGGGAAACAGTCTGCTCTGTCTTAGCCAGACCTTTCCAAATTGTTCCAGAAAACACTACATTTTTATACATTACAATATAAGCATAGCCACCTCATGTTAAACTCATTCCTGCCACCTGATTGGATCTTGGCCAGCATGCACCTTCACGGATTGGTTACGAATCTTAATATAAACATGTTAAGATTATTAATATTAAGATTAAGACATCCCTCCTCCTCTGGACCTCCTCCACCAGGACCTCCAGTGCCGCATCTGAAAACCTCTCTTGGTTCCTGAGCCACCCTGCAATGTGCTGCTGTGTGCCAGCCAGCCCACACCTTCAGTGGAAGTGGGTGCGAGGAGCCCACATATAAGCTGCCTCCTCAATCAATCACTCAAACTGCTGAATGCTAATTAAAAAATACCTTGGAATATAACCTAGGTAATAAAGTTCTTACAGGCAGTTGAAATGCTGGACATCCTGTCTCCATTTAATTGTTCTATATCTCTCCAAAGGTCAGCTATCTTTGACTGCCTCTTTATGGGTATGGTCTTTCACGTTAGTCCCTGTCTTCCTTACACTATTCAGTGAAACTGCCAGTGATGTCAGTTTAACTCTTTCCCCACTGCAAAAGAATAAGTGCTGTGCTACTTCACCTTATTGGACACCTTATAGGGTTCACCAGGAGAAAGGGAGTGCTTGGTCATGGGCATCTTGCTAGGGGTGCCCCTTGGTCTGGACAAGGAATAGGAGGAGGAGATGAGGCCAGGGAGAGCAACACCACCTGCTGCAGGAGAGAGGGACAGGAAGGTGAGGTGGGCGAGGTGATGTACTACACCCACCCCCATTGCAGGTGCAGGACATCCCTCCTCCTCTGGACCTCCTCCACCAGGACCTCCAGTGCCGCATCTGAAAACCTCTCTTGGTTCCTGAGCCACCCTGCAATGTGCTGCTGTGTGCCAGCCAGCCCACACCTTCAGTGGAAGTGGGTGCGAGGAGCCCACATATACTGCTCCACAAAATTGTGTCTAATCAGCACTTGAGTGCTAAAACTGCAGATGTCTGGTTTAGCTCCTCCAAGCAAGTTCAAATTATGGTAATCAGCAATTAGGACCAAAATTGCGTGATAAATCCAGGCGTGTCTTATTAGCACAGCACCCATTTAGTGCCTGTTTTCACCCTTTGGCCAAAATAACCCCCCTCAGATCTGTGAGTTTCTTGTAGATGGAGACTGTGTGCTGCCTCACAGCTGTATTCTCATTGATTGCTAGATGGGTCTTTTTCCCAAGCTCTCTTGGTTATGTTTGGGATATGAAACATAAGAAACATAAGAAATAGGAGCAGGAATAGGCCACTTGGCCCCTCGAGCCTGCTCCGCCATTCAATAAGATCATGGCTGATCTTGAGCTCAAAGCCACTTCCCCGCCCGCTCCCCATAACCCTTCACTCCCCTATCTTGCAAAAATATGTCTATCTCCACCTTAAATGTATTTAATGGCCCAGCCTCCACAGCTCTCTGGGGCAGAGAATTCCACAGATTTACGACCCTCTGAGAGAAGAAATTCCTCCTCCTCTCAGTTCTAAAACGGCGACCCTTTATTCTGAAACTATGCCCCCGCGTTCTAGATTTCCCCACGAGGGGAAACATCCTCTCTGCATCTACCTTGTCGTGCCCCCTCAGTATCTTGTATGTTTCAATAAGATCACCTCTCATTCTTCTAAATTCCAATGAGTATAGGCCCAGCCTGCTCAACCTTTCCTCATAAGTCAACCCCCTCATCTCTGGAATTAACCAAGTGAATCGTCTCTGAACTGCCTCCAATGCAAGTATAACCCTCCTTAAATAAAGAGACCAAAACTGTACGCAGTACTCAAGGTGTGGTCTCACCAATACCGTGTACAGTTGTAGCAGGACTTCCCTGTTTTTATACTCCAACCCCTTTGAAATAAAGGCCAACATACCATTTGCCTTTTTGATTACTTGCTGTACCTGCATGCTAACTTTTTGTGTTTCATGCACAAGGACTCCCAGGTCCCTCTGAACTGTAGTATTTTGTAATCTCTCTCCATTTAAATAATAATTTGCTTTTTTATTTTTCCTGCCAAAGTGTATAACCTCGCACTTTCCCACATTATACTCCATCTGCCAAATGTTTGCCCACTCACTTAGCCTGTCTATATCCCATTGCAGGTTTTTTGAGTCCTCTGCACAACTTGCTTTCCCACTGATCTTTGTATCATCCGCAAACATGGCTACATTACACTCGGTCCCTTCATCCAAGTCATTAATATAGATTGTATATAGTTGAGGCCCCAGCACCGATCCCTGTGGCACCCCACTAGTTAGCGTTTGCCAACCGGAAAATGACCCATTTATCCCGACTCTCTGCTTTCTGTTAGTTAGCCAATTCTCTAACCATGCTAATATATTACCCCCAATTCTGTGAGCTCTTATCTTATGCAGTAACCTTTTATGTGGCACCTTATCGAATGCCTTCTGGAAATCCAAATACACGACATCCACTGGTTCACCTTTGTCCACCCTGCTCGTTACATCCTCAAAGAACTCCAGCAAGTTTGTTAAACATGATTACCCTTTCATAAAACCATGCTGACTCTGCTTTATGATTTTCCAAATGCCCTGCTACTGCTTCCTTAATGAAGGGCTCCAGCATTTTCCCAACGACAGATGTTAGGCTAACTGGTTTATTGTTTCCATAGAAATATAGAAGATAGGAGCAGGAGTAGGCCATTCGGCCCCTCAAGCCTGTTCCACCATTTAATGAGATCATGGCTAATCATTCAAACTCAGTACCCTGGCCCTGCTTTCTCCCCATATCCCTTGATCCCTTTAGCCTTAAGAAATATATCTAACTCCTTCTTGAATATATTTAATGAATTGGCCTCTCCCAATCTATTGCCGTTCAGATAATAATCTGCCTTCATGTTTTTGCCACCAAAGTGGATAACCTTGCATTTATCCACATTATACTGCATCTGCCATGCATCTGCCGAATCACCCAACTTGTCCAAATCATACTGGAGTTTCTCTGCATCCTCCTCACAGCACACATGCCCACCCAGCTTTGAGTCATCTGCAAACTTGGAGATATTACATCTAGTTCCCTCGTCTAGATCATTAATATATATGGTGAATAGATGGGGTCCTAGCACCGATCCCTGCGGTACCCCAGTAGTCACTGCCTGCCACTCGGAAAAAGACCCGTTTATTCCATCTCTTTGCTTCCTGTCTGCCAACCAGTTCTCTATCCAAGTCAGTACCTTACCCCCAATCCCATGTGCTTTAACTTTGCACGCTAATCTCTTAAGCGGGACCTTATCGAAAGCCTTCTGAAAGTCCAAATACACCACATCCACTGGTTCTCCCTTATCTATTCTACCAGTTACATCCTCAAAAAGCTCAAGTAGATTAGTCAAGCACGATTTACCTTTTGTAAATCCATGTTGACTTTGTCCGATCCTGTCACTGTTTTCCAAGTGCTCTTCTATTACATCTTTTATAATGGACTCTAGCATTTTCCCCAATACCAAATATCATGCTTATTAGTCTATAATTCCCCGTTTTCTCTCTACCACCTTTTTTAAATAGTCTTCTCTTCCAGTCTTAGGCAGTCCCCCAGAAACTTATACAAAGCTAGTCAAAATCAAAAAGCAAGTTACCTAAAAGTTGGTGATGATTCCTTTAAATAGCACTGCTGGGGGGGTCCTTTCTGCTGTTGAACTGCTGTGCGAGCTTAGGGGAGGGCATTAGTTCCAGCGATGATGACAAAAATGGCAGCACTGGCGCCAAATCAGCACTGCAATCTGATCGATGTCACGTTCTGCCTACTTAGCATATTTCTAGCGCTGCTGCTAATGGCCGCCCTACCACCCTCACCAAGATGGCGCCCAATGCAGCACACTCCAGAAGTGTGCGCATGCTGCTTGAGCGTTGGTGAATTGGTCCCAATTCGGCACCCGTAGTGCCCAAACAATGGGCGCTACGCAACCCAATTTCTAGGCCATAGTGTCTTGGGTAAAACTTGCAGTCATGCTGCTGCATCAGGTTGTTCCATATTTGATTGTATAAGATTATCATAGATTAGTTGGTTTTTAGAATACTTGTTTTCTATCTTTAGCGATATAATCATCGGTTATGGATTTGCAATAGTGTGTAAGAATTAAATAAAAAGTCTGTAATCATTAACTGTATGCAATGATAACCTGAATTATATATGACATGTAACCCTTTTGCTTAAAATTAAAAGTCTGTGAGTAAGCTGTAACCAGACAGCCTGGGGTGAGAAAGAGAACTGCTGTAGTCGAATAGGGAGACTGCAGATGAAAGTTGGATATTAGCCAACAGTCAGGATGAGACATAGAGAGCAGCGAGCCCGGGAAGCAAGGCCAGGTGTAGCTGCCACTGTGTTGGAATGTTATGATGTCTGCAGTGAATTGAAAACACAGGCCTTTCACAGGAACAGCAAGGACATCATATCTCTACAGTATGGCGACATGTCCTTTTGTGTTGCCATAACTACCCCAGATATGAGTCTTGATGGTCAAAAACAGATGATGTAAGGGTGTCTTAAGACTAGAACCTGCGTAAGCCAGGGTGCTGCGGACATGGCATCTTTATGATTGGATTTTGGGTTTTGAGTGTAAGCCAGTGATTGGTTCAGTAAGACTCCATAGGTTTTGAATGAGAGTAAGGGTATAAGAAGGGGGTCTTAACAGCCACCAAGTGTAGAAGATTTCAGAAAGAGTAGAAGATTTCAGGAAGAATCAAGGAGACACCCGGGAAACGAAGAGAGACGAGAGACACCGGGTGCAGCATGTTATAAATCTCATCGGCCCAGAAATTAGTGTTCCAACGCGCGAGTAAGCACCGTGTACTCACGCATGGGACCGATGGAATTGCCAGTTTTCTGCATGCGCGGGAAACCGGCATTTCCGATCCTCTGAACCAAGGGGTTCAGAGGTCGAACGCGTGCGCGCAGGAGTCTGCGCGTGCGCGTTGAACTTCCTTTTTTTTTCCAGGTTTGCCCGTGCGTGAAGGCCTCCACTTTTTACACTTTAAAACAGACGTAAGGACTTAATTTTAAAAGGTAAGTGGTCTATTAATTAAAATTAGACATTTTTTTCCACAGGTTTATTATTTTTAAAGACTTTACAGTAAGGTAAGTGTATTTTTAGCCCTGATTTTTTATAAAATTATTTTTTTCAAAAATTTAAATTATTGTTTAAAATAGTTATTTAAAGTTATTTATAGTTATTTTAAATAGTGTGATTTAAAAAAAAAAAAAAAAAAAAATTATTTCAAGTTTAAGTACTGTTTTGGGCGCCCGGAGTTTTCATGAGTTTGACAGTTCTTACTGTCAAACTCATGAATTAACTTTTGCATCCTCCGATTGGTTGTCCAGTGCTCACGTGATCCCAGCCGACGCATCGCACTAAGTACGCCGCTGGATCACGCAAGCACAGTGATGCGCTATCAATCACTCAAAAGACTGAGGTTAAGCGAGTAACTAACAGGCTTTTATTAACAAGAGAATGAAGGTGTGCCTCGAGTGGTTGACCAGTCCAGAATATAGAGGGACTGTGGAGCAGTCACCTTTATACCTGGACTCATGGGAGGAGTCAGCCGAGGCATGTACAGACATGTACACAGTGGAATACAAACAGTGGTTTACCACATTCACCCCTTGTTTAAAAATGAGTCCGACGGGGTGAAGTGTATTAAAAGTTTGTGTATTGGAGTCTCTCCGGAGGTCTTGTCTGCCGCTGTGATCGACGTGGCGACGGCAGGGGTAGTGAAGCTTCCGGCGTCGTGACAGCGTAGGCTGGGGCACTGGTGTGTAGTCCTCGTGGGTGTCGAGCGGGTCGCGGGGCCCAGGCGTGCCGTCTGCTGGGGTTGGATATTGGATCGTGGGGGGGGGTGGTAGTGGGTTACTGGGGCCCCCGAGGGTGCGAGGTCTCGTATGGAGACTGTGTCCTCCCGCCCATCCGGGTACGCAATGTAAGCATACTGGGGGTTGGCGTGGAGGAGGTCGACCCTCTCGACCAGGGGGTCCATTTTATGGGTCCTCGCGTGTCTTCTCAGTAGGACCGGCCCTGGGGACGTCAGCCATGGCGGTAGCGATGTCCCCGATGTGGACTTCCTTGGGAAGACAAACATTTTCTCATGAGGGGTGGCGTTAGTGGCAGTGCAGAGCAGTGACCGAATAGAGTGGAGCGCATCGGGGAGCACATCCTGCCAGCGGGAGGTCGGAAGGCCCCTAGACTTTAAGGCTAGCAGGGCGGCCTTCCAAACTGTCGCATTCTCTCTTTCCACCTGTCCGTTCCCCCGGGGGTTGTAACTGGTGGTCCTGCTCGTGGCAATACCCCTAGCGAGCAGGTATTGGCAGAGTTTGTCGCTCATAAACGATGAGCCCCGGTCGCTATGGATATAGCTGGGGAAACCGAACAGGGTGAAGAGGTCATTCAGACATTTAATGACCGTGGCACTGGTCATGTCCGGGCAGGGGATGGCGAACGGGAAACGGGAGTACTCATCAATAATGTTGAGGAAGTACACATTGCGGTTGGAGGAGGGGAGAGGCCCTTTAAAATCAACGCTAAGGGGCGAGTGGCTTTTATCAGGTGAGCCCTGTCTGGTCTATAAAAGTGCGGTTTGCACTCAGCGCAGACTTGGCAGTTCCTGGTCATGGTCCTGACCTCCTCAATGGAGTAAGGCAGGTTGCGGGCCTTGATGAAGTGGAAGAACCTGGTGACCCCCGGGTGGCAGAGGTCATTGTGGAGGGCCCGCAGTCTATCGATCTGCGCGCTGGCGCAGGTGCCACGTGATAGAGCATCCGGGGGTTCATTGAGCTTCCCGGGCCAGTACAAGATCTCGTAATTGTAGGTGGAAAGTTTGATTCTCCACCTCAAGATCTTGTCGTTTTTGATTTTGCCCCTCTGCTTGTTGTTAAACATAAAAGCAACTGAACGCTGGTCAGTGAGCAGGGTAAATCGTTTTCCGGCCAGGTAGTGCCTCCAATGACGCACAGCCTCCACAATAGCCTGGGCCTCCTTCTCAACAGCGGAGTGTCTGGTCTGCGGGCCCTGGAGGGTTCGTGAAAAGAAGGCCACGGGTCTCCCCGCCTGATTAAGGGTAGCGGCCAGGGCAAAGTCGGACGCGTCACTTTCCACCTGGAAGGGGATGGATTCGTCCACTGCGTGCATGGTGGCTTTGGCAATGTCTTCCTTGATACGGTGGAAGGCTAAGCGGGCCTCTGCCGTCAAGGGAAAAGAGGTGGACTTGATCAGCGGACGGGCCTTGTCCGCATAGTAGGGGACCCACTGGGCATAATAGGAGAAAAACCCTAGGCACCTCTTCAGGGCCTTGAGGCAGTGGGGCAGTGGGAGTTCCATAAGGGGACGCATCCGGTCGGGGTCGGGACCGATGACTCCGTGTTCCACAACACAGCCAAGGATGGCGAGGCGGGTTGTGCGGAATATGCACTTCTCCTTGTTATACGTCAGGTTCAGGAGTTGGGCGGTGCAGAGGAATTTTTTGAGGTTTGCGTCATGGTCCTGCAAGTCATGGCCGCAGATGGTCACATTGTCCAGATATGGGAAAGTGGCCTGCAACGCATTTTGATCGACCATCCGGTCCATCTCCCTTTGGAAGACGGAGACCCCATTGGTGATGCCAAAGGGAACCCTAAGGAAGTGATAGAGGCGGCCGTTTGCCTCAAAGGCAGTATACTGGCGGTCCTCAGGGCGGATAGGGAGCTGGTGGTACGCTGATTTCAGGTCAATGGTCGAGAAGACGCGGTACTGCGCGATCTGGTTGACCATATCAGCTATGCGGGGGAGTGGGTAAGCGTCCAGCAGGGTGTAGCGATTTATTGTCTGGCTGTAGTCGATGACCAGGCGCTGCTTCTCGCCGGTCTTAACGACCACAACCTGGGCTCGCCAGGGGCTGGTGCTGCCCTCAATGATCCCCTCCTTCAGGAGCCGCTCCACTTCGGTTTTAATGAAAACCCTGTCCCCGGCACTGTATCGCCTGCTCTTTGTGGTGATGGGCTTACAGTCGGGGGTGAGGTTAGCAAACAGTGGGGGGGGGTGACTCTGAGTGTGGAGAGGTTGCACCTGGTGCGCGGCGGGCAATTTGGAAGCTGCTGGCTGCGGACTGTGAGTGGGGGGAGGGGTCCACCATACGCCATCGTAACACTTTTAAGGTGGCACTGAAAATCTAACCCCAGTAGAACGGCAGCGCAGAGGTGGGGCAGGACCAGAAGTTTAAAATTATTGTACACAGTCCCGTCTACTACGAGTGTCACCACGCAGTAGCCGCCAATGTCCGCCGACTGGGACTCGGAGGCCATAGAAATCCGCTGGTGCGCAGGCAGGACTGGGAGAGAGCAACGCCGCACCGTGTCTGGGTGGATGAAGCTCTCCGTGCCCCCAGAGTCAAAAAGGCAGATTGTTTCATGACCATTTACCTTAATGTCCATTGTGGACCGGGCCAGTTGGTGCAGTCTCGCTTGGTCCAGCGTAACGGAGGCCAGCGTAGGGGTCGGTGTGTCGTTGCGGGTATCAGATGAGGCGGTGTTGGGGACCTCCTGCGTCCCAGCTGGCGTCCAAGATGGCGGCGTCCATGATCCCCATGTGGCTGGAGGCGTCCAAAATGGCTGCTGTTCCGGTGGTTCGCACATGGCTGGGGAGGCCCAAGATGGCGGCCCGCACGGCCCACACCCGGCGCTGCTGGGGTTCGGGGTGGCTTTGGCCCTGCAGACGCTGGCGTAGTGTCCCTTCTTCCCGCAGCCCGAGCAGATCACATTTTTCGCCAGGCAGCGCGCTCTGGGGTGTTTGGCCTGGCCACAGAAGTAGCATTTCTGGCCTTGGGACACTGCTGCGGTAGTTGGGCCATTGCTGGGATGTGGCTGGGGTGGCACGGCGCTATGAGACGGTCCTACCGTGTCCCAGGCTGTTGTTCCCCGCGGCGTCCACGGTGCAGAGGAGTAGGCATCTATGCCCCGGTAGGCTGCGTCCAATGATAGTGCGAGTTCAGAGGCCTTGTTGAGGTCGAGGTCACTCTGCTCCAACAGTCGCTGTCGGGTGTAATTGGACCTGTGGCCCGCTACAAAAGCGTCCCGGATAAGTTCCTCTGTGTATACGGCGGCCTTTACATCCTTACAACCACAGGCCCGGCCAAGCACAGACAGTGCCTGAAGGTATTCCTCGGTCGATTCCCCAGGTTGTTGTTTACGACTCCCCAGGAGGTGCCTGGCGTACACCTCATTCACTGGGCGCGTGTACTGGTCCTTGAGGAGCTTGATAGCAGCCGTGTACGAGGTCGCGTCCTGGATGACCGAGTACGCTCGGTGGTTCACTTTGGAGGTCAGGACATCCAGTTTGTCCTCATCCGATTTGACCGTTGCAGCGGAGGCGATCAGGAATTTTTCAAAGCACCTAAGCTAGTGAGCAAACTTGGTGGATGCGTCCGCCTCCCGATGGTCTAAGTCTAGGCATGCTGGTGTGAGGATCTTCTCCATTATAAAAAATCTTGTTAATAAAATTGATGCGCTATCAATCACTCAAAAGACTGAGGTTAACAAGAGAATGAAGGTGTGCCTCGAGTGGTCGACCAGTCCAGAATACAGAGGGACTGTGGAGCAGTCACCTTTATACCTGGACTCGTGGGAGGAGTCAGCCGAGGCATGTACAGACATGTACACAGTGGAATACAAACAGTGATTTACCACACACAGCGCGCCGGGAGCTGAACCGGGCCACAGACAGGAAATCCACGCAGGCCCAGGCTTCAACTGCCGGCGCGCTAGGTAAGTGTAGGTCGGGGGCTTGCACCCGCGGGAAGCCCCCGACACGAATTTCTGGGCCAATATTTATCAAGAAACTGTAATGATCAATAACATGTCATTCTATAGTGGACACTAGGTGGAGCCGTAGAGCTGTGTAGAGCTGTATATAGCTGTATGTATAAGACTACACTACCCAGCTGTATGTATATTAAGACTACGTTACCCATGAGGCACTAGGCTACCCACAAGGCAGCAGTCAAGATGGAAGCCTCTACAGATACGGTACCTAGTCCACATGTGCTCAATAAAAGTGTCTAGCAAAAGCTAGCTGTGTTCATAATAAGAATGTCTATTTATTAATGAACATAAGATGGTACCAGGATGGTGAAGATCTGCTGAAAATTGTGAAAAGCGACATGGAGAATTTGAAGCCACCAGAGCGTTTGAAACTCACAGGAAACATCGACTACAATTGGCAGACTCTTAAACAACAATTTGAACTCTACATTGCAGCCATCGGATTCGGTACGAAGCCAGATGCAAGGAAGATAGCGTTGCTGCTTACGGTTGCAGGCCCACAGGCAATAGAGGTATTTAATACATTTGTATTTAATCCAGAGGAGAACAGAGAAAAATTGGAAGATGTGCTAAAAAAATTTGATGCACATTGCTCTCCCAAAAAGAATGAGACCTATGAAAGATACATCTTCCGTTCTCAGACACAGCAGCAAAATGAGACTTTTGATAGCTTTATAACTGATCTGAAACTGAAAGCACAGACATGTAATTTCTCTGAGCTCAAAGCATCCATGATTCGTGACCAGATTGTGTTTGGTATTCATGATAAAAAAAAGTCAGGGAACGTCTGTTGAGAGAAACCGAACTCAATTTGGAAAATGCGGTGAAAATATGCCAAGCCAGCGAGCTAGCTCGAAAGCACGCGAAGACTTTCAGTGAAATCAATAATGATGCGATTGTAATGAGTGATAATGCTGCTGTCGGTGCTGTGTCCTACAAGGGGAAGAAACGTGGGCAGAACAGAAATGAAAAGCAATCGGAGGATGAAATTTTTAATTGTAAACGCTGTGGTTACAAACACCAGTTAAGACAATGCCCAGCGTTTGGAAAAATGTGCACAAAGTGTAATGGAAAGAATCACTTTGCCAAACAATGCTTTTCAAAAGTAAAAACTAAGAAAGGGCAACGAGTTAATGTAATTGAGGACACTGATTTAAGTGAGACATTTTTTGTAGGAATGGTGTCATGTGACAATATCAAAAAGGATACAGAAAATGTGCAGCCCTCAGAAATGGACAATGCTGAACATAAAGTTAATGCAGTAAAAGAGGACAAATGGATGATCCCATTGCAGGTAAATGGAGCATTAGTTACCTTGAAACTAGACACTGGGGCTAAAGCAAACTTAATCAGTATGAGTGACATTAACAATATGAAAGAAAAGCCCAAAATACAGAAAAAGTCAGTACTACTGAAGGACTATAATGGACAGAAAATAGATAGCTTAGGTGTATGCAGACTTAAAGTGACAGTCAAAGACAAAGTGCATCATCTCATGTTTTCTGTTGTGGCTGAAAGACTTGATTCACTATTAGGTGACAAAGCTTGTGAAGACTTAGAACTGGTCAAGAGAGTCTATCGTATAAACTGTGCCATAAGCAGACCAGATGACTCAGTGGATTCTGTAGTGAGTAATTTCCAGGATGTGTTCAAATGATTTGGAGTTCTACCATTCACATACAAGATCCAGCTAAAGGAGGATGCTCAGCCAGTGGTACATGCTCCACGAAGAGTTCCAGCACCCCTGCGTGACCGGCTCAAGAATGAACTGGACAGAATGACCACACTAGGAGTCATCAGGAAAGTCAAAGAGCCAACATACTGGGTTAACTCCATGGTATGTGTAAACAAAAAGAACAATGATCTAAGAATATGCATGGATCCAAAGGACTTAAATGCAAACATAAAACGTGAACACTACCAGATTCCCAAGCGAGAAGAAATCACCAGTGAAATGTCAGGTGCCAAATACTTTACAAAGCTCGATGCCTCACAAGGATTTTGGCAACTAAAACTGGATGAAGAGAGCACCAAATACTGTACCTTCAACACACCATTTGGCAGGTATTGTTTCCTCAGAATGCCTTTCGGGATAATATCTGCATCTGAAATCTTTCATAGAGCGATGGAACACATAATTGAAGGTCTGGAAGGAGTTCGGGTCTATGTTGATGACATCATCATCTGGGGCTCCACACTGAAAGAACACAATGAGAGACTGGCTAAAGTGCTACAGAGCATACGCCGGAATGGACTGAAGCTCAACAAAGCCAAGTGTCAGTTTGGCATCCAGGAAGTCACTTTCCTAGGAGATAATCTATCTGGTAAAGGAATAGAGCCAGATATGGAAAAAGTAAACGCCATACTCAAAATGCCCCGACCCACTGACAAAAAAGGAGTGCTATGCATCATGGGGATGATAAACTTCATTGGAAAGTTCATTCCTAACTTGTCAGCCAAGACAGCCTGTCTGCGAGACCTGCTACATAAAACAAATGAGTTTGCATGGACAGAAAGACATGAACAAGAGTGGATGAACCTCAAAACAGTGCTGACAACCCCACCTGTACTCACTTTCTTTGACCCAACAAAAAGAATCAAAGTGTCAACGGATGCATCAAAAGATGGCCTAGGTGCGGTCTTGCTACAAGCAGAGGGTGAAGATTGGAAGCCTGTTGCCTATGCCTCCAGGTCTATGACTGATACTGAGTGTCGATATGCCCAGATCGAAAAGGAATGTCTAGGCTTGGTAGTTGGACTAGAAAAGTTTCATGGCTACATATATGGACTTCCCACCTTCACAGTTGAGACAGACCACAGCCCTCTGGTTGCCA
Organism: Somniosus microcephalus; assembly: GCF_052327205.1. Taxonomy (NCBI): domain Eukaryota; kingdom Metazoa; phylum Chordata; class Chondrichthyes; order Squaliformes; family Somniosidae; genus Somniosus; species Somniosus microcephalus. The sequence goes on from NC_140988.1 coordinate 127,090,320, forward strand.
TCATAAAAAAAAACCTGAATGAGATGGCTCCAAGGATTCAACGACTCATGATGAAGCTGCAAAGATATGACTTTGAACTGATCTACACACCAGGCAAATACATAGTGTTAGCAGATGCACTATCCCGAGCACCCACAATGAGTCATGTGAGCTCTACTGAAGAAGACGTGGATGTTCATGTGAGTATGGTCACTGCTGCGCTGCCCGTGTCAGACACAAAATCAAAGCAAATAGCAGAAGAAACAGTAAAAGATACAGTTACAAACAGTAATAGAGAACATTCATCATGGTTGGCCAAAAGGTTCCTGTCCAAAATATTTTCACAAGGTCAGAATTGAGTGTCGCAAGTGGACTATTACTAAAACAGAACAGGATAGTCATTCCACAGGCTCTACGTCAAGACATGCTCAAAAGGATTCTTGAGGGACACCTCGGAATTGAAAAATGCAAAAGGAGGGCAAGAGACACTGTTTATTGGCCTGGCATAAATAAGGACATTGAGAACATGATAGGCAAATGTGAGACATGTCAGAAACACCAAAACAAACAAGCAAAGGAACCAATTATAGTAGCTGATATACCAACAGCACCATGGCAAAAGGTTGGTATGGACCTTTTTCATTTAAATGGTAAAGTCTATCTAATAGTGATTGACTACTATTCTAACTATCCTGAGATGGCGCTGCTCTCAAGCACCACAGCAAGCAGTGTCATAATGCATGTGAAATCCATCTTCGCCAGACATGGAATTCCCAGGATTGCCGTTAGCGACAATGGTCCGTGCTTCAACTGTAAGGAGTGGCAACAGTTTGCAGCACATTATGACTTTCAGCACATCACATCCAGTCCTTTGTATGCTCAGTCAAATGGTAAGGCAGAGAAAGGTGTTCAAGTTCTCAAGCAGCTACTGAAGAAAGCGACAGAAAGCAAGTCTGATCCTTAACTCGCCCTGCTGAGCTACCGAGCCTCACCTTTAGACTGTGGTTCTTCACCTGCTGAACTACTAATGGGTCACAAGTTGCGCACCACGCTACCCTGCTGTGCAAAAGAACAGCAAAGTGAGGAACTGAGACAGAGACTTCAACTGTTAAAGCTGAAACAGAAATCATACTATGACAAGTCATCCAAAACTCTAAAACCATTGACAAGGGATGATGTTGTCAGGATTGAGGATCCAGATGCATGGAACAGGAAAGCTACAGTTCTTGAGGAAGTAGGACCAAGGTCATACACTGTTAGAACTGAGGAAGGTCAGATTATCAGGAGGAAACGCCGTTCCCTCTTAAAAACACAAGACTATTCAAGAGCAGATTGATGACAATGCCGCAACTGCATCTTGTCATTCACCGCCAGAACAATCTCATGAAGACACATCAGACTTACCCGTGTTGAGAAGATCCACACGTGAAGTAAAAAAGCCTGATAGACTTAATCTTTGAGTACAATGTAAAGCTTTGAAAATGTGTTGACTGTTTTGAAAATGTTTATGTTTATAGAGCACAAACAAAAGTGTTTCTGATATTATCTTTATTGTTTTCTTGAAAGTTGATTGATATTGATTTTGTTAAACCTCAAAGAAAGGGGGATGTAATGATCAATAACATGTCGTTCTATAGTGGACACTGGGTGGAGTCGTAGAGCTGTGTAGAGCTGTATATAGCTGTATGTATAAGACTACACTACCCAGCTGTATGTATATTAAGACTACATTACCCATGAGGCACTAGGCTACCCACAAGGCAGCAGTCAAGATGGAAGCCTCTACAGATACTGTACCTAGTCCACATGTGCTCAATAAAAGTGTCTAGCAAAAGCTAGCTGTGTTCATAATAAGAATGTCTATTTATTAATGAACATAAGAGAAACTACTCATGAAATAACACTGGACGGCCAGCTGGTGGCGCCATCCAAGGAGTATAAATACTCGGGCGTGGGCCCAGCTTACCAGGGACATTTTGTAAGACAAGGAACTAGTGAAGTACAACTAGACCTCCATGTTCTGAAACAAGTTGATTAAAGCTTTGCTTTATGCTCAAACCAAGTGTGTAGTGAGTTTTATTACATCACAGCTTACATACTGTTGTGGAGGAATTTCAAATCACTCAACACAAGTCTGAGATCGAGAGTCCAAACAGCCTTTATTCGCACCGGTGGGAAGATAGCCTGCTCCCGCCTTAGTCAAGCTTCTTCAAATAGTTACAGCAGTTAGTAGATATTTATACATACAGTTTGATGTGCTATACATTGTTCCCGCCTACCTTCTAGAATGTTCTGTGTTATAACATCATTTCATTCTTATTAGCATTTGTTTACTGGCCCTTTGTCCTAGTCCCAAGAATCGTTGACTTCGTGCCTGTTTCCTGATCTACTTAATGTCCTTGGGATATTGTTAGGCCATCTGGTTTCTAGGCCGGTTACACATCTTGAACATCCCCTTTCTCTTGCAACATTTGCATTTCTATGTTTTTGATTATATCTCTTGTAGCAAGCCCAGTCACGTGATTATGTGAGGTAATGCTATACACCGCCTCGCCTGACCATTTTTCGAACCAAAATCCCCATCATGCCCCACCATTCTACACTAACTTTTATGCATCTTCTTTCACCCACGGTGCAGCTTCTACCCAGAGTATAATTGGTAATATAAGTCTCAATTATACTCTGTAAACTGCTGCTCGAATACTGTAATGTATTAAGTCTTGCTTGTGCTGAAAAAGTGAATTCACTATCCCCAATACGGGTCAACCTCGAATCATTTGGAACCAGGATCTCTCTGGGATTTTACGATTGTAAACAAATCCTCATAAAGACTACTGTAATATCAGGATGATAGAAATCATCTTACAATGTGATGGCCTGTTCAACATCAAAACACCAATGCACAGAATTAATCTTGGGTTGGGCAAAAACCAAGTGTGTTGAAAATTGTCTGTTTTGAGTCCATCAGGAATGAGAAACTCAAGTGGAGCCAATTTTCCTCTCCAGTGTGTCTGGGGAACTCTCCCTTTATGTTGTCAAGACTTTAACAGGCCCAGGCCCAGGCCCAGGCCCATGGTAATGAGGCAGAAGGATGCATTCATTCTCCTCCCACCTTATATACCTCCTATGCCAGAAGGGCACTATTTTGAGGGAAACCCAGAAAAAGTGGGTGTTAGGTCCTGTACCCAGTTCATCTCTGATCAGAGGATCAAAAAGGGACAGGCAGCAAATACCAGAGAACTCGAGGCCATTTGCTCCAGGCTAAGCGATAGGATTGCCAACTCTGGTTGAATGTATTCCTGGAGATTTCATCATATGACCTCCTGCCTCCAACTGCCCCACCCCCACGTCCCGCCATTGGTCGCCCAAAACATCCATCCATCCTCACGCTGCACCGTCTTCCCACACCAATTGGAAAACAAAAAGACGCTTCATTACCCAACTGGATGATTCGTGATCGTCAGTTAAACAGCCTTTTTTTCTCATCTCCAATATTTTTATGACAAATAAACAGAAGTATTCAAAGAAAATGAAAAAAAAAACACTTTGTTTTAATGCTCCTGTGATTTTTCTCCAGTGTTGCTCACAGCAGTGTCCTGGAAATTAATCTTCAATTCCTGGAGACTGCAGGCCAATCCTGGAGGGTTGGCAACCCTACTCAGAGATCAGAGCTGGAGGCCTTCTCTTTGCTGCTTTTGTGCAACAGCCAGAAGGCCCCAATGCTGGTGGCCATTTCCATTGCCACAGGCCTCTCAAGCCTGTAGAAACAGCTGTATTTCTGTCCCCATTTCCAGGCACAAGGTCCAGATAGGGGGCAGGTGTCAGGGGTAGGATAGTGACCTGAAATCAGAAATACAGGCAGGTTCAAGCCATTGCAGGCACTTTGATTATACTGCACCGATCTAGTGCCCCCTGCATGGGGTAGGGGATTGTGGGCTTCTATACAGCAGTTGCCAGGAGCATTGTATGCAGCCGCTCTGAATATCAGGGTCAGCGTTACGTTGTATCACAAGAGGCCCATTCTTTCAGATGAATTTTCTATTGCAGTTACCTCAGAGGCTAACCAAGATATAAATTTTGATTCTATTACCTGTGATCATTAGTGACAGTGGTTTTTTAAAGTATTCCTTTGCACTTTGGTTTATTTAATAATTCTTATCTCGTTCAATTGTTGAAGAAAACACATTTCAAAGTATATAGGGTAGTGTCTTTTCTCACCAGTACAATGCCACAGCTCTGGTACATTTCAAGATGCTATAGTTCAGCTAGTGATGGTTAACTGTATTAAAACTATCTCATCTGAGGGATGGGGTTCCAAGCAACAGCACTGTCTGGAAGAGCGTTTTATAGGGCAGAGCGGGAATTCTGTTCAGTTGGTACTTAACAGTGAAGCGAAACTGCAGCTTGTGTTCCCAGCATTAAAAGGCTTGTAATTTTCTTTAATGATAAAGGTTCATTATAATAGTGTAGGTGATTAACAACATTTATATCTTCAATGCTAATTACTATTCAAAATTTGAGTCTCCATGTATTTCCACACCATAACATAGGAACATAAGAGCATAGGGATTGCTAGATGAAAAAGACCACGGTCCATCTAGTTCGCCTTCTATCATCCTAGTAGTTACATGATACAATGATAATGGAGTTGTTGACTAATCATAGCAATCAATCTCTATCAGTAAATCTACAACAGACCCAGACATGAAGCGAGTAAAATTCCAGTGGTGGAGAGCTTTGGGAACTAAATGTCCATGGTCACCTGTGCCTCCCAAGCATGCTACATTTGCCACATGTCAAGTCTCAAATAACTCATATACAGTATCCCAAAATGTTATTTTCTGACATTTATGAATTATAAGATTCCTATTGTGCGAAAGTGTGGGCACTAATATTTAATGTGAGTTCTAGTAGGTTGTTCCAAAAAACTACACAATGTGCACAAACTAAATAACTTGCTACTGCTGTTTCTGCAGGCTTGAGAGGCCCATAGCTTCACTGACTAAATTCCATTTTGTTTTAGAATTAAAGTATTTATTTTACAGAAACTACGCAATAAGCAATAGAATAATCTGTAATATATTGGGCCAGTAATTCCGGTCCCAACGCATGAGTACGGACGGTGTACTCACGCGTGGGCCCGATGGAAGTGCCGGTTTTCAGGATGCACAGCGCATGCGCTGAAAACCGGCATTTCCTGTCCTCTGAACCAAGGGGTTAAGAGGCGGAACGCGAACGACATATCAGGCAGCGCGTGCGCGCTGAATTTCCTTTTTTTGTAAAGAGTTGCCCGTGCGTTCTGGTTGCCTCTGGTTTTTACGCTTGAAAATACCAGACGTAAGTACTTAGTTTTACAGGTAAGTGGTCTATTAATACAATTTAGAATTTTTTTTCCACAGGTTTATTATTTTTAAAGAATTTACAGTAAGGTAAGTGTATTTGTTAAAAAATTATTTTTTTAAATTTGATTAATTGTTTAAAATAGTTTTTTTTACAGTTATTCATAGTTCATTTATTTAGTGGGATGTTTTTTTAACTTTTATTTGTAGTTTAAGTGCTCTTTTGGGCGCCCTGAGTTTTCATGAGTTTGACAGTTCTTACTATCAAACTCATGAATGAACTTTTGCAACCTCCCATTGGTTGCCCAGTGCCCACGTAATCCCAGCCAGCTCATCAAAATAACTACGCTTTAATTCTGTTTAAAACTACTTTACATTCTTCAAAATAATTTTAAAGTATTTAAAACTTTATAAAAGTTACCTAAAGATTAATAAAAATACAAAAAATGTATTTAAAATGCTGCTCTGCATGTAGAATTGCTTTGCAGCTTGTGTTAAAAAGTGGGGGCGTGGCCTATGTTAAGGAGGCCTCAAGGGGCGTGTCTAACTTAGACTCCGCGCTCGAGGCTTCGCGCTGGCTGCACTCCTGGGCGGCGTGACGTCAGACGCTGCCCGGGAGTAATCAACTGAAAACAGGAATTGCAAGCGTTCAGGGAGCCGAACGGCAGGCGCGCTGGGTAAGTGCTCATCGGGGGCTTGCACACACGGCAAGCCCCCAAGCCTAATTTCTGGGCCATTAGGGGGGGGAAAATTAGCGCCCCGAAAAAATTACCACCCCCGCGGCCGAAATTCATCGGTAGTGCCCCGAGAGAGAAGCGGGACGCTACTGGAAGCGCCCGCCTCCCTCTTGAGGCGCTGCAAGGGAATAAAGGGGAGGGGCCTAGCGCAGCGCAACCCGGGGCCCAGCTGGGCCACCAGGGATCGGAGTGCCGGCAAAAGAGCCCAGCACTCAAGACAAGTGCCGGGCTCACGGAGCGCAGCTGGCACTCCGCAGGAGGGCTGAAGAGTGTTGTTTTGTACACTTTGTACAAAAATAATATATTGCAGGACAACAGAGTATTACAGTTTAACTCTTTTATTAAGCATTAGGTCTGTGATCTTACTCCTACAGCACAGTGGGGAAAAGATGGCATTAGGGCCCCTAGCCTGGGTCTTCAAAACAATAGTAGTCCTTACAGATGCCTGCAGGCCAATGACAACTCAGCATGTGATCACATGTGAATATAATAGGTATTCCTTACAGATGCCTGCGGGCCAATGATAATTCAATATGCAAATGTTACAAAGAGGAGGCCGGGGACAGCTGCTAGCAGGCGACCAGCAACAAAAATGGCCGCCCGGCACCTCGCCTTCAATTAGCGCTGCCCCGGCCGCAGGTAAACCCCCCTGACCCCATCGGACATAGTATCCGGCGGTAAGTCAGGGGCGCTACCAAAGATCGCAGCCGGGGCGCGAGCGGGGCACTGCGCACGGCGATGACGTCATCGCTGGCGGCGCAGCGCCACAGGGTGCTAACGGTTATCGCCGCCACTAACCAACTGCTGAATTTCACGGGAGGCGTTGGCGGCGCCGCGCCCGGGTGCCAGTTGCTTTGCATCCCAGGGTGCTAACAGGAGGCGCAAGGCAACCAAATTTTCCCCCCTGGAAGTCTTGAGGGCAAAATTTGTTGAGCTCACTCTGCTCCCTTAAGCAGTCTGAACATTTATTTTTTGGGGAGTTGGCTGCCCTATATCTACTTGTATGGTACCGTATCCTGGGGTACAATTATAGAATCCTCTTGCGATCTGGATTTGTGTCTTTTGCACTTGTATATCTGATGGCTGACTGGGTTAACATTAGTTGAGGCAAAGTTGATTTGTATCATTAAGCTTCTTTAATGTTTGCAGATGACACAAAGCTGGGTGGGCGTGTGTGCTGTGAGAAGGATGCCGAGAAACTCCAGTATAATTTGGACAGGTTGGGTGATTGGGCAGATGCATGGCAGATGCAGTATAATGTGGATAAATGCAAGGTTATCCACTTTGGTGGCAAAAACAGGAAGGCAGATTATTATCTGAACAGCAATAGATTGGGAGAAGGGGAAGTGTAACGAGACCTGGGTGTCCTTGTGCACCAATCGCTGAAGGTAAGCATGCAGGTGCAGCAGGCGGTTAAGAAGGCAAATGGTATGTTGGCCTTCGTAGCGAGAGGGTTTGAGTACAGGAACAAGGATATCTTGCTGCAGTTGTACAGGGCCTTGGTAAGACCACACCTTGAGTGTGCAGTTTTGGTCGCCTTATCTGAGGATGGATGTTCTTGCCATGGAGGGAGTGCAGCGAAGATTCACCAGACTGATACCTGGGATGGCAGGAATGACATATGAGGAGAGATTGTGTCGATTGGGCTTATACTCGCTGGAGTTTAGAAAAATGAGAGGGGATCTCATTGAAACTTATAAAATTTTAACAGGACTAAACAGACTAGATGCAGGAAGGATGTTCCCGATGGTGGGGGAGTCCAGAACCAGGGGTCACAGTCTAAGGATAAGGGGTAGGCCATTTAGGACTGAGATGAGGAGGAATTTCTTCACCCAGAGAGTGGTGAACCTGTGGAATTCTCTACCACAGAAGGCAGTTGAGGCCAATTCATTAAATAGATATATTTCTTAAGGCTAAAGCGATCAAGGGATATGGGGAGAAAGCAGGGACAGGGTACTGAATTTGGATGGTCAGTCATGATCTCATTGAATGGCGGAGCAGGCTCGAGGGGCCGAATGGCCTACTCCTGCTCGTATCTTCTATGTTTCTATTCCATAGTAAGGTGAGACGTACATAGCAACAGCCAGGTAAGATCAGAGACCCTTAGTTCAATCATGTATATGCATAGTGTTCCAAAATAAAGAACACACCTACTTTCTCATTGGTGGTTTATCTTCTTGATTAAACAGAATCGCTCTGCATTCAGCCCTGTAGCCGAGGCCGAACTTCTCTCCTGCAGTCTCCTGCCTTTTTAACCTTTTAGCAGCACTGCACTGGCTGCCTGACTGGTGTCTTTGTTCTGTTCTTAAAAGCCTCTCATTTGGTGTCCAAAAAGCCTGCTCCTTTCACAGACCAAGAGAGATCAAAGGGTTTTTCAACACAGATGTCTTTCTGAACACCCAGTCCAACTAATAAATTGCTTATTTACCCATCTCTGGGAAAAACAACTGCCAATCATCATCTTAACTACCTTTCATCTAGGTGCCTCTATGTTTTTAAACTTCTGAGAATACACTTTGCTCTTATGGGGCTGAAAGGGATTACAGAGATAGGGAGGGGCGAGGCCATGGAGGGATTTGAAAACAAGGATGAGAATTTTGAAATCGAGGCGCTGCTTAACTGGGAGCCAATGTAGGTCAGTGAGCACAGGGGTGATGGGCGAACGGGACTTGGTGCGAGTTAGGACACGGGCAGGTGAGTTTTGGATGACCTCAAGTTTACGCAGGGTAGAATGTGGGAGGGCCAGCCAGGAGTGCGTTGGAATAGTCAAGTCTAGAGTTAACAAAGGCATGGATGAGGGTTTCCGCAGCGGATGGGCTGAAGCAAGGTCGGAGACGGGCGATGTTACGGAGGTGGAAATAGGCAGTCTTTGTTATGCTGCGGATATGTGGTCGGAAGCTCATTTCAGGGTCAAATATGACACCAAGGTTGCGAACAGTGTGGGTCAGCCTCAGACAGATGTTGAGGAGAGGGATTGTAAGAATAAAAATATATGTTTTGTAGGTGTGATGGACTCGAGATTTTTAATATAAGACATATGTAATAAAGATAAATTTGATGTGTATGGATCACCCCTGGGTAAGGCAATGGCGTGAAATTTAACAAAGGAAACCTGCATAACAGGATAACCCCCCAGAGACTCTCTCTCTCTCTCTCTCTCTGGATGACCATGCAGAAAAACAAGAAGCCCTCGCTCTACAGACCAGACCAAGAAGCAAGGAAAAAGGCCGTGTGCATTGCTTGACTCGGGGAAGTACAAGTCTCTGTAAATCTAACCCATTACCTTATGTGTTGTAATCGAGTAAAGTCCATAAATACCAGTAGGCTATTGTTTTGATGTGCATGACTGTGTGTGTTTAATAAACTTGCATGAGTGTGTGTGTTTAATAAATTTATTCCAAATTGTTTCAAATGAATTGGTCTTGCTGTCAATTTATCACCAGTCGAAATAAAAAGCTTACAGGATGGAGTTGGTGGCTAGGGAACAGAGTTTGTGGTGGGGACTGAAAACAATGGCCTCGGTCTTTCCAATATTTAATTGGAGAAAATTTCTGCTCATCCAGAACTGTATGCCGGACAAGCAGTCTGACAAGCACCCTGCCCAGCATACACCCTGGTTATGCCTTCCCATGGTCAGGAATTCCACTGTCCTTGTGCAAGTTCTGTTTGTCATACTGCTATGTCACACTGTTGTCATGCCTTGGTATTGCTTTTAACTTACCATTATACTTACTTTATCGTTCTCCCAATGCTAGGTGGTGCTGCTGCTCCTCCAAGCTCCACTGCCTATGCCATTCTGCTATAGATGGCAATGCAGTAAAGTTTTAGTTTAATTTCATAATTTATTTTTTAGCTTGTTTGAGTCCCTGTTCCCTGCAAACAGGATGTGGGGCTGCAGGAGCCAATATCAGACTGGGGCACAACTCCCTTCACATTCTTTTCCACAGTCACCCCATTTGCATTCCTTTCTGCTGCCCTCTGGCCAAGTTCCTCCCCGCACCCACGACCTAAACCATTCTGCAGCCCTAGTCAGATCGTCCCCCTGTTACAATCTGAAATTTAAGCTGTATGCCTCCCGTCAGCCTGTGATCCCGGCCTGGTCACTCCACAACCACAACCAAAAAATGCAGCCTATGGCCCTCAGACCTTGACATTTCTGTTCCCCCATCTGGCGGAGGCAGGGGACCCCAATGGAAGGCTCTATACATGGGGATCCTTCCCTGCACAACTGGGGATCAGGCTTGCAGAGTGTTGCAGGGAGCAGAGGCGTCAATTATTTTTTAAGCCACTTTAGGAATACCGAGGCCACTGCAACTTCTGCAGTCTGGATGAAACCGTGCTTCATATCTATGCAAAGTGTAAGAGGTTACAGCCCCATTTCACTATTTAAGGGGGCTACTCCTCAATTTTTGATTCAATTTCAGTCCCACACTCTTAGTTGTTGGTCAGCCATGACGGAGGAGGGCAGGCAGGTCGGAGGGCCTTCTTGTGGGTCTGCTCCTAAGCCTGGCTAAAACAGTATTCATAGCGCTCATGCTGCCTGCCTCTCTTCCGCGGTCTTGCCCATGCCCGGGTGGCCTTGGAGCGACCAGTGGGCATCGCAGGGTATATTACTGGTGCCTCCTTAAGAGGGGGCACTTGTGCAGCTGTCTTTAGGTTGGTGGCACTAGGGCAACCCAGTGTCACCATTATTGGTTTATTACAAATAGGCATCTCTGTTCCCTGTTACACAAGAAACCCACTGCCTCTCACCCAAAAGGAAATAAAGCAGCAGAAGAAAAGAAATACAGAAGCCGAAGAGAGAGATTTACATAGGATTACATAGAATATACAGCATAGAAACAGGCCATTCGGCCCAGTCAATCCATGCCGGCATTTATGCTCCACTCGAGCCTCCTCCCATCCATCACCATCTAACTCTACCAGCATAGCCCTCTATTCCCTACTCTCTCATATGCTTATCTAGCTTCCCCTTAAATGCATCTATGCTTTTCGCTTCAACCACTCCCTGTGGTAGCGAGTTCCACATTCTCACCACTCTCTGGGTAAAGAAGTTTCTTCTGAATTCCCTATTTGATTTCTTGGTGACTATCTTACATTGATGGCCTCTCGTTTTGCTCTTCCCCACAAGTGGAAACACTCTGTCTGTATCCACTCTATCAAAACCTATCATAATTTTAAAGACCTCTATTAGGCCACCCCTCAGCCTTCTCTTTTCAAGAAAAAAGAGAGCCAGCCTGTTCATCCTTTCCCGTTAGGTAAAACCTCACATTTCTGCTATCATCCTTGTAAATCTTCTCTGCACCCTCTCCAGTGCCTCTATATCTTTTTTATAATATGGCGACCAGAATTGTACGCAGTATTCCAAGTGTGGTCTAACCAAGGTTTGATACAAGTTTTGCATAACATCACTACTTTTCAATTCTATCCCTCTAGAAATAAGTAAGTAGCAGCAAGTAGACGACAAGAGACAGGCAAAGGACAGCCCATCTGTTCCATCTTACAGCCAGTAATGCCATGGGAAATATTATGTAATAAAAATAGAAACTGCTCATTAGCTTCTTCAGTTTTACAAACAGGCGCATGCCCTCAATCACCACACTTGGAGAAGAATGCAGTAGATTGCAAACACACGGAAATTGGTTTATTTTTCTCTCACAGACAGAAAAATAAATCCCTTTTCACGCCAAAAACAGCCGCTGTCTCTGGCAAATCAGTGAACGAGAGGTGAGAGATCTGCCGGATAATGCACACACCTTCAAATAAAGAATGCGTGACTAATACGACTATCTGGGATCAATATTTATCCGGGGTAGATCGACGTGCCGGTTGCTCTTGCCTAACGAGGAGCTCCGCCTTGTCGCGGCCCAGGTACAAAGGTGTCGCTCTGCACAAACCAGCTGGAGCCCAGCGCCAACTGTCAATCACTGTGGTTGCGAAGGAACCGCCCTTTCCCGGGCTGACGTCATTGAAGGCTGGCTCGGTACATTCTCTGGGCAGAGCGCGCGAGCGGACGGACAGATAGCCCGGTGCCATGGAGCGGCGCTGGGGCGAGGGCAGCGCCAGCGGCAACAGCAGCAGCAAGAGTAACGGCACAAGCCCACAGGTAACCCCGGCATATGCATACACTGCTTGGGAGTTCCTGACTGGAGTAACGAGGCTTTTATTTGGTTTAATTTTCCGCTTGAGGGGTTTTGCTAAAATTAAAATGAGTTGACTGTGGCCAAATCAGCATTAGATTCCCTTGGCTTAGAAAACGAGGCGGACGCAACAAATGTTTCAATGATTCGTCTCGCTCTAGTCCCGCCATGTGCTTTAATTTTAATATTATTAAAATCTGTGTTTGTCGCGTGTACAATCAGGCTTAGCTAGCTGCCCAAACGGGCACACCGAACGTAAAAACGTAAAACTGCTCCCCCAAATATGTGTTTCCTGCTTTAAATTCGGTGAGTATTGTTGAACTGTCAGAGACATGGGGTGGAGAGCTGTGATCGCACTGCGCCCTGGGATTTGTAGTGTTGTTGCTTTCGAGATGACTCTTAAACTGTCAGTGTGCATGGGATGTATCAGGCATTGCGCTACACGAGGAAATTAATGGAGTTCTGTGCTTTTTTTGAAGTGTGAGGATACTGTACTGCCATTTCTCCAAATTGTATTTGTTTTCTGTACCCCGACTCCAGTCCTATTTGTTTACATTCAAATCCCTTGTAATATGAGGGCGACAGTGAGTGTGAAAATAAGACCCGACAGGCATCAGGTGAAGCAGAACACACAACTACAGTTTAGCATTAATTCAAACACTTAATAACAATTCTGCTCTGCTGGTGCAGTGGGTGTGGTACTCAGATTCACAGGCCAGAAAGATCTTAGAATTGATTCCTTGTCTGTGCTACTACATTAGTTGATCACATTCAAAGTTAGTGATGCAATTGATACAGCTAGCTTTCTTTGTAGGATGGGGAAAACCAGCCAGCATTCCCATGTTGCTCATGATTCCTATCCAATTACTTTTGCTAGTCTAAGCACTGACTTAGAGAGCAATTGGTCCCTCAGTTAATATAGGAAGCTAAAATTAATTGCTTTATTATGGCCTTGCTTTTCACAGACTGCCTGGTCCCTTGTTTGGTGTTGCAAAGGGTCAGGTGTTGAGGTCCATCCAAAAAGAGGGGGGGGGGGGCATCTGTTTTGGGTGAAAACTGTAGATTTGGTGACACAATTTGATATTTGTGCCTAAACCTAATTTAAATTTAATGTCCACATATAAGACAGAAACTGGCATTCAATGAGCAGCACCTGTACCTATCATCAGTCAATGTGAATCCCAGAAATTTCTTCAATCCCATAATCTGTAGAGGATTTTAAAGATTGGTCAGAGGTCACGAAATGTATTTTCTGTTGAGAATTTCCTTGTTTTTTGTTGTTTTCTTTCTCTCTTTTGACCCCACTGTAGTGTATGTGCTTTAAGTCAGAACTACTTTTTACAGCCCCTGTATACTGTAGTACCGGCAGTGACCACACCAGTATATAAGCTGTGCGCATGCCTCTGTACCCCAGTCTAGAGATCACCCTCCTCCAGTAAAGACCTGTTATTTGTTTATGTACAGCATCCGTGTAATTATTTATCCACTGAACCACGGATCTAACAGTGGCGACGAGTGTTGATGCGAATCTACCTGCAACATTTATTTAAAAAAAAAAAAAAAATAGTCGAGTCCAGGAACACCGGGCGTTGACCGCGAGCAACCGCCCAGCAGTCAGGCAGAGATCCAACTTCGCTGGGGAGGCTGTGGAGAGCCGGGCTTGGTTCCCCAGCCACAACGAGCAGTAAGAGACCGACGACCGGTCCAGAGCAGACCCTTCCCGAGCAGCGGCGGCTGGAGCCGATCGACGGCAGAGAGAGAGAGCCGGGCAGCGTCGACGGGGTAAGAAAGAGGGTGAAGAGAGCAGGGTGCAGCCGGGGGTTGATCACCGAGCGGCATCGAGGAAAAATACTCCAAACCGGAGAGAGAGAGAGAGAGGGTAAGAAACAGCCGGGTTCTAGACTGAGTGGCATCGACAATATCAAGAGAAGAACACGCAGAGCACAGCCAGGGATCACTGGCTGATCAGGGTCCGCGGGGCGAAGCAAGGGGAGACGCCATTGAGAAGCAGGGAGAGTGCGGGAGGCGCCATTGAGCCGCAGAGAAGAAGGAAGAGCGCGGGAGACGCCATTTTGCGAAGCCGCAGCGGAGAAGACGGGCGAGCGCGGGAAGGAAGGAAAGCGCGGGAGACGCCATTTTGTGCCAGCGGAGAAGAAGGGGAAGCGCGGGAGGCACCATTGGGGATAGTTAACGCACAACCAAGGATGCCGAAGAGTGGCAGTATCTCTACGTTCGACAATGAAGTCGAAGATTGGGCGACATATGTGGAACGTATTGAGGTGTACTGCAGGGCGAATGAAGTGCCAGATGCTAATAAAGCACTGGTTCTGTTAAATTCCATGGGTGCAAAAACTTATGGGTTACTGCGAAATCTAATAACCCCAGAGAAGCCGGTAAACAAGGATTTTGGAAGCATAGTAGAAATCCTACAGGACCACTTAAGCCCCACACCGCTGCTGATAGCAGAACGATTTAAGTTCCATAAAAGGAACCAACACAAAGACGAAAGCAATGCTGAGTACCTAACGGAACTGCGCAAGCTATCGAAACACTGCCAGTTTGGAGCGGGACTAGCAGACACGTTAAGGGACAAGTTTGTGTGTGGGCTACAAAGTGAAGGAACCCAGAAACGGCTTCTATCAGAAAAGGACCTTACGCTGGACAAAGCTTTCAGTATGGCAGTGTCACACGAAGCAGCCGCAAGGGGCGCTGCAGAGATACAACGGAGACCGCAAGAATATGGCACCAATGAAATGACCTATGGAACAGGGAAGTGCTATCGCTGCGGCAGAACAACACATGACCAGAAAGATTGTTGGTTCAAGGACCAAGTGTGCAGACAGTGTGGGAAAGCAGGACACATAGCAAGAGTCTGCAGATCTGGGAAGAAAACCAACAGCAAGAAATCTCCACAGGAGAAGTACAAAAAGGTACATAAGGTGATGGACAGTAGTTCAGACGAACAGAAAAGTGATACAGACTCCGGAAGCAAGGAGCTGGGTTGTCTGAAACTACATAAGGTAACCAAAATGGAGGATCACCAGACTATCTGGGTTACACTCAAGATAGACGGAGTCCAAGTGGAAATGGAATTGGACACAGGGTCAGCTCTAACAGTCATAAATCAAAGAGACTACAAGCGGCTATTTTCACACATACCCTTCAAAGCTACAGAGATTGCCTTGAAGACGTATACGGGGCAAAAAGTCTACCCCAAAGGAAAAATAAGGGTGAAAGTGACATATAAAGGCCAGGAAATACCTAAAATGGATATATATGTATTACCAAATGGAGGACCACCACTCCTAGGACGTGAATGGATCCGGAAGATACATTTAGATTGGCATTCCATACAGGCACTGAAGGTGGAGGCCAAAAAGGATGACGCCGTCACACCTGGACGACTGTCAAAAATGCTAACTGACGCAAAAGAAGTGTTCCAGGAGGGACTAGGAACACTAAAAGGAATAACAGCAACAATTAAAATAGAGGATAATGCAAGCCCAAAGTTTCTGAAGGCCAGACCAGTGCCTTATGCGATCAGACCAGCGGTTGAAGCAGAGCTGGAAGGGTTGGAACGTTCAGGAGTACTGTCCAAAGTGGACTGGAGCGAGTGGGCTACACCCATCGTTCCTGTAATGAAGAGGTCGTTGAGTAATACGCCTGGGGAACCAAAGAAGGTCTGCATCTGTGGGGATTTTAAGGTGACAGTGAACCCAGTCCTTCACACGGTGCAATATCCGCTTCCACGAATTGAGGATATTTTCGCCTCGCTATCTGGTGGTAAACACTTCACCAAAATTGATCTAGCCCAGGCGTACTTGCAAATGGAGGTAGAAAAAGCTTTGAAACATTACCTTTACGATCAACACCCATAAAGGTCTCTATCAATACAACCAGCTGGTGTTTGGAGTAGCCTCGGCTCCGGCTATCTGGCAAAGGGCGATGGATCAGGTCCTGCAAGGGATTCCAGGGACCCAGTGTTATTTGGATGACATCTTGGTCACGGGCGAAAATGACGGTGATCACCTTGCTAACTTGGAGAAGGTGCTCGCCAGATTAAAGGAATATGGGCTACGAGCTAATCGCCACAAGTGCGAGTTTTTCCAGAAACAGATCTCGTATTGCGGACACGTCATCGATGAAGAGGGGTTACATAAGTCCCCTGACAAGATTGAGGCAGTAGTCAAGGCTCCAGCACCGGAAAATGTGTCACAACTGAGGTCGTTCCTCGGGCTGGTAAACTATTACCACAAGTTTTTACCAAATTTGTCTACGGTATTACACCCGCTGAACACCCTACTGCAAACAGGGGTACCATGGAAGTGGGATGACGAACGTAGACGAGCTTTCCAGAAGTGTAAAGAATTGATCACATCAAAAGAGGTGTTGGCCCATTTCAACCCAGCACTACCAATTCGTTTGGCATGTGATGCATCACCCTACGGCATTGGAGCGGTGCTGTCGCACAAATTCCCAGACGGGTTGGAGAGGCCAGTAGCCTTTGCGTCTCGGTCACTAACCTCAGCCGAGCACAACTACGCCCAGATTGACAGGGAGGCCCTCAGCCTAGTATGGGGAGTAAAAAAATTCAACCACTATCTGCATGGGCAGAAGTTCACCTTGCTGACTGACCACCAACCACTTGTCTCCATCTTTAATCCTAAGAAGGGCGTGCCAGTAATGACTGCACAGCGGTTACAAAGATGGTCCCTGTTTCTAGGGGCGACTCAATATGAAATAGAATATAAAGGCACGAACAGCATGGGAACGCTGATGGGCTATCGCGCCTGCCACTGCCTACGGTGGAGGAAGCACCAGCAGTGGACCCTATCGAGATATTTTATTCGTCGATAATTGAACGATTGCCAGTAACAAACGTGGATATAGAGAAGGAGACCCGCAATGATCCGACGCTGTCACGGGTATATGAATTGACGGTGAGGGGATGGCCAACACGTGGCGACTCACTGTTGCCAGCATTCTCATCCAGAAGAGAACAGCTGTCAGTATGCCAGGGGACAGTGATGTGTGGATCCAGAGTGGTGATTCCACCCAAGTTAAGGGAGAGAGTGCTAAAGGAGCTACATGAAGGTCATCTGGGGGGAGTGAAAATGAAAAGCCTTGCTAGGGCTTGTGTGGTGGCCGGGAATCCATCAACAAACCGAAGACCTAACTAAGAGCTGCTTAGGATGCCAGAAGGTCCAAAATGCACCACCACTTGCCCCTCTACACCCATGGGAGTGGCCCTCCTCTCCATGGCAACGGGTGCACATTGATTTCGCTGGTCCATTCATGGACTCAATGTTCTTAATAGCAGTGGATGCTCATAAGTGGCCTGAGGTGATAAAGATGTCTTCAACCACTACAGAGAAAACGATTGCAGTCCTACGGACCATATTTGCCAGAAACGGTTTGCCAGAGCAGATCTGCTCTGATAATGGGCCACAGTTTGTGTCCGACGAGTTCCAAAAATTCATGAGAAGGAATGGGGTAAGGCAT
Organism: Somniosus microcephalus; assembly: GCF_052327205.1. Classification (NCBI taxonomy): domain Eukaryota; kingdom Metazoa; phylum Chordata; class Chondrichthyes; order Squaliformes; family Somniosidae; genus Somniosus; species Somniosus microcephalus. The sequence goes on from NC_140988.1 coordinate 127,108,017, forward strand.
TACACATCCGCCCCGTATCATCCAGCCACCAATGGATTAGCTGAGAGGTTCGTACAAACCTTTAAGAAGGCGATAAAGGCCATGTGCGATGAGGAAATTCCACTACAGCATAAGATGGACAATTTCTTATTAGCCTACCGAAACGCGACACATGCAGTTACCAACCAGACCCCGGCCATGATGTTCTTTAACCGAAGGTTGAGATCTCGTCTGGACTTGCTCAGACCAAATGTGCGAAGAAATGTTGAGGACAAACAATTCCAGCACATCAACGAGAAGCCGACAAGGAGCTTCAATGCAGGGCAACCAGTCTTGGCCTGTGACTATCGAACAGAGAAGTGGCAACCCGGAACGATATGTACAAGGCAGGGGCCATTAATGTACACAGTGGATGTCGGGGAGAACATTGTGAGACGCCACGTCGATCAGATCTTAGCGTCACAGGAAGGCGTCAACCCAATGTCTCGAGTACCTGGGGATGAACCCGACATACCGGTAGCATCTACTTCAGACCCAGTAGCAGTGGAGCCCGATGAACTACCCGATGAAAAGGGGTCAGAATCGCCTCTGCACCAAGAACAAGAACCTCTGGAAAGGCGCTATCCCGAAAGGGTCAGGAAGCCGCCCCAAAGACTGAATCTATAAATGGACTTTTTGTTATTGAATGTACATGTAAAAATGTAATTGTTATTTGAATATTAAGGGAGGAATTGTAGTGTATGTGCTTTAAGTCAGAACTACTTTTTACAGCCCCTGTATACTGTAGTACCTGCAGTGACCACACTGGTATATAAGCTGTGCGGATGCCTCTGTACCCCAGTCTAGAGATCACCCTCCTCCAGTAAAGACCTGTTATTTGTTTATGTACAGCATCCGTGTAATTATTTATCCACTGAACCACGGATCTAACACCCACCTCCCATATTTCAGTCTAGGAAATGTTTGGTTCCTTATTATTATTTCCCAAATATTTTGCTTCCTGTTAAAATGAACATGTATGAGAATGTATTGCTGATTAATGATTGGAGGCATCATTTGAGTTTGTACATCTCTAAATGCAGAACACCCCAGTTTAGTACTTTGAATCAAGACCAGCGTCCAAGAGCAAAGTCATTCCTAGGAGAGATTATGTATTGCGCAATTCACGTCTTAAGATTAAGATGCCTGAGGATAATGTGCTAATACAACTTTCCTTGATCTACTTATATTTCTATAATTTGTCACTGATGCAGATAGAGACCAGAGCAAGTGTAAGAAACACACTAGTGATGAGAGTAGAAAATCATGTGGGGGGGTACAAAAATTCTAAAATCCTTTAAGCCCTAATTTTAACCCCCCACAAATGACTAGAATGGGGCGTGCAGGAGGTTAAAATGCTTGCAGCGACCTACTCACCTGATCTTGGCTGGTCTCGCGCTGCATGGCATCTTAACAGGCACGTCCTGGACAGCCATCGAGGTCCTTGCATCAAGCAGGCAAGGGCCTCATTGGAAGTCAAAAGTCGGGATCTGATGCTGTCATTTAGACCTCGATGTTTCTTGGCAGCCGCGTTCGTTGCTCAGTGCCGGCCTCGCCAGGAGCATCAGGTGCAAAGGAGCAGCAGATTCAGAAGAGGGCCAAAAAGGTAAGTACTGTACCTTTTTTTTTATTGCAATATGTTTCCTCTGGACTAGGTGGAGCTGGTGTGGTCCTCCAGTTCTCACAAGGAAACCTAGGGCCCCGGGCTTCCCTCCACCAGTCACAATCGGCAATGCCAACACGAGAAACTCCAGTATTATTATCTGAATGGCAATAGATTGGGAGAAGGAGAAGTGCAACGAGACCTGGGTGTCCTTGTGCACCAGTTGCTGAAGGTAAGCATGCAGGTGCAGCAGGCGGTTAAGAAGGCAAATGGTATGTTGGCCTTCGTAGCGAGAGGGTTCGAGTACAGGAACAAGGATGTCTTGCTGCAGTTGTACAGGGCCTTGGTGAGACCACACCTTGAGTATTGTGTGCAGTTTTGGTCGCCTTATCTGAGGAAGGATGTTCTTGCCATGGAGGGAGTGCAGCGAAGATTCACCAGACTGATACCTGCGATGGCAGGAATGACATATGAGGAGAGATTTGGTCGATTGGGCTTATAATCGCTGGAGTTTAGAAGAATGAGAGGGGATCTCATTGAAACTTATAAAATTTTAACAGGACTAGACAGACTAGATGCAGGAAGGATGTTCCTGATGGCTGGGGAGTCCAGAACCAGGGGTCACAGTCTAAGGATAAGGTGTAAGCCATTTAGGACAGAGATGAGGAGGAATTTCTTCACCCAGAGAGTGGTGAACCTGTGGAATTCTCTACCACAGAAGGCAGTGGAGGCCAGTTCATTAAATATATTCAAGAAGGAGTTAGATATATTTCTTAAGGCTAAAGGGATCAAGGGATATGGGGAGAAGGCAGGGACAGGGTACTGAATTTGGATGATCAGCCATGATCTCATTGAATGGCGGAGCAGGATCGAGGGGCCGAATGGCCTACTCCTGCTCCTATCTTCTATGTTTACCCCCGCTACCACTTACCAAAACTGCTGAGGACCATTCCTGCAGGTCCCAGCTGTAGCCTTCTGCCGCACTCGCCCGACTCCTGCCCACCGGCCTAAAGTTGGGTTCAGGTGGGAGTTGGGCCTAGTATATTTTAATGAGGGCAGAGAATTAAAATGGCCCGTGCCTCGCGTCGGTAAGCTGGAGTGAGCCTAACAATCGCCTTGTCTATCCCAGTTGAACTTTAGAAAGGCATTTCAACCCATTAGCAGGTTAAAGGGCTGGGATTAAGAAATAGCCAAAATCGAAGGGAAAAGGAAATGCGTTATGCAGACTTGAAGCTACAGCAAACTGGTTCTGTCACTATCTGTGCCAGCCCTACAGTACATGTTAGCAGCATGTAACACAGTTCTACGTCTGCTGACCTGCACCCTGTGAAGAGACTTGCCCACAGCTGTTGTCCTGTAAGTGCAACAATGCCTGTAAGTATGGTGGCATCTGGGTGGGTATGGCTAATTAGACTATGCTGGCTGATGCTGCCTTTCATGTAGTATCATAATATGGTGTGAATGGGCATAATCATACCTCCATAATGGTTAGTCAACAACAATAACTTATATAGTGTAGTAAAATGTCCCATGGCGCTGCACAGGAGTATTACAAGACAAAAAGAATTTGACACCGAGCCACATAAGGAGAAATTAGGGCAGGTGACCAAAAGCTTGGTCAAAGAGGTAGGTTTTAAGGAGCATCTTAAAGGAGGAAAGAGAGGCGGAGAGGTTTAGGCAGGGAATTCCAGAGCTTAGAGCCTAGGCAACAGAAGGCATGGCCACCAATGGTTGAGCGATTATAATCGGGGATGCGCAAGAGGGCAGAATTAGAGGAGTGCAGATATCTCTGGGGGATTGTGGGGCTGAAGGAAACTACAGAGATAAGGAGGGGTGAGGCCATGGAGGCATTTGAAAACAAGGATGAGAATTTTGAAATCGAGGCGCTGCTTAACCAGGAGCCAGTGTACGTCAGCGAGCACAGGTAATGGGCGAACGGGACTTGGTGCAGTTCACACCTGTCTGTGCCCATCAAGCCTGCTGTCACAACCTACCTTCAAAGTCGAAGTCTCTGCATGCCATTGAGCTCGGGTCACTTGTCTTCAGATGCGGGTGTGCAGGCAGGCACTGGCAGGTGGGCACAGAGCAACTCTTGTGTGTCCCTTCTTTGATCCTTATCTTCTCTCTGCACCTTAGATAAGGTGGGGGCAAACAAATTAAAATAATTGTCGCAGTTGAGAACCAAGTGCCAGGAGCAAAGATTAAAAAAAATAATAAAAGCTTGTCAGAAATGACCTCAAAATTGCTGCAAGGATCTTTCTGGCCCTTTAAATGTACTTAACCTATACTCTTCAGCACCCGGTTATATTGGTGGGTGATCTCACTTGCTGTTTGATTCATGTAAAGAGTGCAAACGGACACTGGAGGACAATCCATATTATTTAAATACTACAGCAAAATTCCCATCTGTTTCAAGTGCAAGCTTCCTTCAACTGACCCATTGGAAATGTACATTGTGCATAAAAAGGGAAACCTGCAGTTACCAGTCTCTGTGTTTATTTCCTGTCCCTAATGCCCAGGAACTGGGGCAGGAAAATTGGTCCCATACTGACTTAATTATGAGATAAAACAAAGCAAGTTTTGGCTCAGGGTGTAATTGTGGTTTCATGAAGGAAGATACTAAGAAATGTTACTGCTTTCTGTGTCTCTAAGAAGTTGGTTGTTTCATTTGAAATAGGAATAACCCCAAATTTTAAAATTGTGTTAAAAGCATTTGTTAAGCCTAGGGACAGGACACACACATGCAGTAAATATCTTTGTTTATGATGACATTTTAAGTTAGTCAAATTCTTTACTAAGTGTCTGCAAAATAATTATTTTAATCAATGTTGCTAAAAATGGTATAAAGTTCCAATATACATTGACAAATCATAATAATAATGTCAGTATTCCTTCAATGTAAATCAAAGATATTGGGAAAGGGTTCAGTTTAAATATTTCAGATTCTCCAGGTGATTTTTACAACACCGATCATGATTCAATATGCAAAAGCCTTTTCTTTCCAAAATACATGGTCTTTCTGTAATCCCACCCCCTTGCGGCAGTGAACCCAACTCAGAAGAAAATACAGCACTTAAATTTGGATTGAAATTCAGCTTCCCTAACAGTCGGTACATCAGTAGTTTTCTGAAACATGAATACAAGTGCTATGTAGCTTACACCTACATGCTATGCTATTATTTATGGTAAAAAAAAATTAATGAGTGCGTTAATGTAAGTTATTTAGAAGAGGCAAACAAAACATTATGGGGGTGAATTTCCTTGGTGCTTCTCCCTTTTCACCACCAGAACTTCAGGGTTTCCGCCAAAGTTAGAGGCGGAGCGGGAGAAGCCCCAAGGAATTTTTTTCTAAATTGCATGTAGCATTGCTTCTTAACATTAGGCTGGAATTTCTGTTTCTTTTACAGTTAATCAAAATTTGTTTCCAACCATTCACCTTTCACAGCTTCTCGTATAGAAGTTATCCTCTGGTCTGTTTTGAAAATGTTAAATGATGCATTTTCTGATCCTGGCTTTCATTTGGCAGGGAAACCAATCTTTAAAGCTGGTTCTCAGCCAATGAAAATCTTTTTTTTTCTCTCATAAACTTGCTGCTAACTCCAAAATGATCAATCAGATGTTGAAAGGAAGAAAACTTGTAAGTTGCAGGTAATTTCTTTCAGATGGGGAATAAGAAAGCCAAGATAGGTTAGATTGGAAAATATTGTAAAATTAAAGCTTAAGGAAATAAAAAGAGCAGAGAGCAATGAGAAAAATGGAACGACAGAGCATTAGCAAAGTTACTTTTAGTAGCTTGGTGTTAATAAAATAATAAAGCTGTCCTTGATATCTCAGTGGCTTTACTGCTCGAATATATTACTGCATATTATCTTCAGCACCACATGCATGATCTGAAAAAGTACAGAACCAGCTGACTTGGGGAGATGGTAGTTGCCCTGGAGCTACCAACAGTGTAAAGGTTAAAATACAAAACAAACATAATAGCTAAACCGTTGGTATTCCCAAGGATGCATTGGGAAGATCACAAAGGTTATATTAACATAGCTCGTGATTGTAAATCCCACCATTGAAGTTGTGAAATTGAATTCATTATATCAAATAATTTGCACGTTGGAACCAGAAATTGACCATGAAAGCTGACCGATTGCAGTTAAACCATAACTGGTGCATTAAAGTCCTTCAAGGAAGGAAATCTGCCACCACTACATGGTCTGGCCTACATGTGACTTCAGTCATATTCTATGTGTTTGAATTTTAATGTCATCTGACCTAGGAAGCCACTCTGTTGTAATGCAGTGGCTTCAAGAAGAAGCCCCACAGCCACCTTCTCAGGGAAACTAAGGATGGCAATAAATGGAAGCTTGCCAGTATTGCCCACAGACTCGTAACAAATAAAAAAAAAAAAACACTGCCTGTTATTTCTATAAGCAGTCCATCAACTCCAAGTGACTTGGTGATATACTTGCAATAACTGTCACAATTGTGCTCAATGTTCACTATTAATTTGTGCTGTCACCTGTGAGCTTCTTGGACTGTTACTTTGTAGTTACTTCCATATATCTGGAAGGATGGGGTTTCTGCTAATCCAGTTAAGTAATGTCAGGGATGGAGAAAGTAAAATTTTTGCACAAATTTCAGTGACCACTCCTAAATCAGATTCAAAGCTCCCTTTATATTACCCTATTAATATGCTTTTACCCAAATTTTGGGAGATTGATAATAATCATCTTTTTTGGATCATTTTAAATGCCAATTTATGGACAATGTTGTGGTCTGGACTTGTGCTCTCCAGATATTGAATTGGGACTGTCCAAACTAGTTCTCAGGATACTCGCAGCTGTCCTTAAAAAAAACTTTCATTTCTATTTGTTCATTAACCACCCTCCATACAGAAATGTACTTTGATATTGGCTTTTCAGCATCTTCCAGTGCTCAAAAACATACAATTTTATGATTTAGTTTGCCATGTTTACAGTAAGAGTACTGTTACCAAATTTTCACCATGAATATTACCCAAAGTCTGAATTGACTGCTGAAAAAGTGGGTGTTGTCGGTTTAATTTTTGATTTATCTATGTTTTGCAGATGAGGTAAGAATTTTAAGCACAGTCGACATTGTGTAGAATATGTTTTTACTTTACTTTATTGAATTTCATTCAGTTTCTGAAACATGAAGTTCTTCAGGCAACTATACTTAGTTAGGGAAACCTCTTTCACCGTACAGGCCTAAGTATAGTTTTAAATGAACGCACCCAGGGTGATATTAATCTGTATATATTTCTAATGCCACCAATTCATATAGAATGGTTACAGCAAAGAGGCCATTCGGCCTGTTGAGCCTGTGCCACTCTCTGCAAGAGCACTTCAGCTAGACCCACTCCCCGTAGCCCTGCAAAATGTTTTTCCTTCAAGTACTTATCTAATTCCCTTTAGAAAGCCACAATTGAGTCTGCCTCCACCACCCTTTCAGGCAGTGCATTCCAGATCCTAACCACTCGCTGCGTAAAAAAGTTTTCCTCCTGTCACCTTTTGGTTCTTCTGCCAATCACCTTAAATCTGTGTCCTCTGGTTCTCGACCCTTCCGCCAATGGGAACAGTTTCTATCTACTCTGTCTAAACTGCTCATGATTTTGAACACTTCTATCAAATCTCCCTTCAACCTTCTCTGTTCTAAGAACAACCCCAGCTTCTCCAGTCTATCCATTCTTGTAAATCTTTTCTGCACCCTCTCTAAGGCCTTCACATCTTTCCGAAAGTGCAGTGCCCAGAATTGAACACAACATTCCAGCTGAGGTCGAACCAGTATTTTATAAAGGTTCATCATAACTTCCTTGCTTTTGTACTCTATGCTTCTATTTATGAAGCCCAGGATCCTGTATGCTTTTTTAACCTCTATCTCAACCGGCCCTGCACCTACACCCCCAGGTCTCTCTGTTCATGCACCCCCTTTAGGATTGCACCCTTTAGTTTATATTGCCTCTCCTCGTTCTTCCTACCAAAATGTATGACTTCGCACTTTTCTGCGTCAAATTTCATCTGCCGCGTGTCTGCCCATTTCACCAGCCTGTCTATGTCCTCTTGAAGTCTATCACTATCCTCCTCACTGTTCCCTATATTTCCAAGTTTTTGTGTCATCTGCAAATTTTGAAATTGTGCCCTGTACTCCCAAGTCCAAGTCATTAATATAGATCACGAAAAGCAGTGGTCCTAGTACTGACCCCTGGGGAACACCACTGTATACGTTCCTCCAGTCCAAAAAAAACAACCGTTCACCACTACTCTTTGTTTCCTGTCACTTAGCTAATTTCGTAATTCTACTGCCACTGTCCCTTTTATTCCATGGGCTTCAACTTTGCTGGCAAGCCTATTATGTGGCACTTTATCAAACGCCTTTTTGGAAGTCCATGTACACCACATCAACCGCATTGCCCTCATCAACCCTCTCTGTTACCTCAGCAAAAAACTCAATCAAGTTAGTTAATCATGATTTGCCTTTAACAAATCCATGCTGTCTTTCCTTAATTAATCCACACTTGTCCAAGTGACTCTTAATTTTGTTCCGGATTATCATATCTAAAAGCTTCTCCACTACTGAGGTTAAACTGATTGGTCTGTAGTTGATGGGTTTATCCTTGCACCCTTTTTTGAATAAGGGTGTAACATTTGCAATTCGCCAGTCCTCCGGCACCACCCCAGTATCTAAGGAGGATTGGAAGATTATGGCCAGTACCTCCGCAGTTTCCACCTTTACTTCCCTCAGCATCCTAGGATGCATCCCATCCGGTCCTGGTGGCTTATCTACTTTAAGTACAGCCAGCATTTCTAGTACCTCCTCCTTTTTATCAATTTTTATCCCATCCAGTATCTCAACTACCTCCTCTTTCACTGACTTTGGCAGCATCTTTTTCCTTACTAAAGCCAGATGCAAAGTACTCATTTAGTACCTCAGCCATGCCCTCTGCCTCCATGTGTAGGTCTCCATTTTGGTCCTTAATTGGCCCCACACCACCTCTTACTACCCGTTTACTAGTTATATGCCTATAGAAGGCTTTTGGATTCCCTTTTATGTTAGCTGCCAATCTATTCTCATACGCTCTCTTTGTCCCTCTTATTTCCTTTTTCACTTCCCCTCTGAACTTTCTATATTCAGCCTGGTTCTCACTTGTATTCTCAACCTGACATCTGTCATATGTGCTTTTTTTTGCTTCATCTTATACTCTATCTCTTTCGTCATCCAGGGAGCTCTGACTTTGGTTGCCCTACCTTTCCCTCTCATGGGAATATACCTAGACTGTACCCGAACCATCTCTTTAAAGGCAGCCCATTGTTCGATTACAGTTTTGCCTGCCAATCTTTGATTCCAATTTACCTGGGCCAGATCCATTCTCAAACCACTGAAATTGACCTTCCTCCAATTAAGTATTTTTACTGTAGATTGCTCCCTGTCCTTTTCCATAGCTAATCTAAACCTTATGACACTATGATCACTGTTCCATAAATTTTCCCCTATTGACACTTGCTCCACTTGACCCACCTCATTCCCCAGAACCAGACCCAGCAATGCCTCCTTCCTCATTGGGTTGGAAACGTACTGATCAAAAAAGTTCTCCTGAACACACCTCAGAAATTCTTCTCCCTCTCTGCCCTTTACATTATTCCTATCCCAGTCTATATTAGGATAGCTGAAGTCCCCCGTTATCACTATTCTATAGTTCTTGCATCGCTCTGCAATTTTGCTCCTCTATATCCTTCCCACTAGTTGGTGGCCTATAAAATATTGGCACAATGTACCTGCTTTACCAGTAGCATTAGTATAAACTAGTTGGGCTGCTAAATGGTTGAATAATAGTTGGCAAACTATTTGATTGACTGCAATAGTCTTACTTAACATTGTATCTGACCAAATAATTGTTCACAGTACAGGCAACAAACAAATGCTATTGACTGATTTTGCAACATAGAATTCTTACTCAATGCAAAATCTAAACAGCTTGGAAAGGGGTGTATATGATTTTAAATTTTCATTTAATTGTTTATTACCTTCATTTCATTGTTTCTTTATTATTTTCTAGTCAGTAACAAGTGGTTAAAAAACGAAACTGAGTTGAGATCCAGGATGAATAGTTAAGAGTGGAAGTGTAGATATCCAGTCTGACCTACTCTGACTATGCATTGACTCTTAATGCCCTCTGAAGTGGTCTAGTAAGCCATTCAGTTGTAAACTATTACTACAAAGTTCACAATTAAGAAAGATACATCCAGTTTCTATCAGCAATGATTAGGCATCATATCAGGAAAAGACAGACACTCTCGGCCCAGTTGTTTCTTTGAATTGCATGGATGGGTGCAGCCACAAAAAATCCTCGAAACTTGACACTGGGACAGAGCAGAGGATTTAATAGCCACCTCCTCCATTATCGGTGAACTGTGATCGGTTTGGAGTACCTCAAGTGATGAGGCTTTATCTCGTAGCTCTGGAAAATCGGCTTTCTTTGAGTGAGAGAGAGCTTTCATCCCATCAGTTCATGCTGGATTGAAACACAGGTCTCTGATGTGAGAGTACAGTGTGCCGACCCACTCCTCCACCAGTCTCCTTGATGCTAGAACTTTTAAAAAGCATCTGTGGAGGCAGCACAATGATGCAGTGTAATTGAACGGCGTTATGCAGTGTTAGTGGTGAGATGCAGGTTCAATTTTCCTCATTCCACATAGTTTATCATTGTAAGTTTGACAGTATTATTTTGAAATCTACAGAGGAAGCTACATTGCCAGGCATCTAGGGCAGTGGTTCTCAAACATGAGTCCATAGAAAGAAAGAAAGACTTGCATTTATATAGCGCCTTTCACGACCACCGGACGTCCCAAAGTGCTTTACAGCCAATGAAGTACTATTTGAAGCATAGTCATTGTTGTAATGTAGGAAACGTGGCAGCCACACGGCAAGCTCCCACAAACAGCAATGCGATAACGACCAGATAATCTGTTTTAGTGATGTTGATTGAGGGATAAATATTGGCCAGGACATTGGGGATAACTCCCCTGCTCTTCTTCAAAATAGTGCCACTGGATCTTTTACGTCCACCCGAGAGAGAAGACAGGACCACGGTTTAATGTCCCATCCGAAAGACGGCACCTCCGACAGTGCAGCACTCTATCAGTGCTGCACTGGAGTGTCCAACTAGATTTTTGTGCTCAAGTCTCTGGAGTCGGACTTGAACCCATAACTTCTGACTCTGAGGCGAGGGTGCTGACATTGAGGATTTTTTTGCAGACCCCCTGGAAAGTCTCTACAATCAGTGATGGGTGCTGCTGAATGGGCCAGCAGCAGCCACAATGCCACCGCCAGCAACAGGAGGCGGAAAAGCGCAGGTCTTTTTTGTCTCGGCAAGACTGAATATACTTACTGATATAACAGGTTTCAAAAGTGAGATGAAACTATTCTTGATCATGTTGCAACTGCTCTCCCACATTAAAATCTTCACTTACAAGCCATAAACAGTGTACGTCTGCCCATAAATTCAACCATTTGTGAATGTCTTGACTCACTTGGAGTAACACAAGGTTTTAAAAAGTGAAGAAGCCCTTGGAGTTTTGAATGATCATTACTTTCAGATAGTTTTATTAGATCAAATTTACAAAATACAGCTATTTTTATATATAAAAAAGGATGAGGATCGGGAGGAGGGACTGACCGTCTGTAAACAAAGATCCCGTCTCGACTACCAGCCGGCTGCAGCAGCGTCGGAATACAGCTAAAAAGAACAGGCCCTGCAAGTTGGACATGCATTACATTAGATCTATCTGTTCACGGTCAAGGACTGGCCAAGGAGCAAATCTGACACAATAATCTGGGCAGCACTTGAACACCGTGAATAACCAATACATTTGTAATTTTAAAAAAATCAATGCTTTAAAATCACTATCATTTTATACATACTTGAGGGATTCCCGTTTTGCAAATGTCACCATAGCTATATTGTAATTCACATCATGGGAAGACATTAATGAAGGAGGCAGAAAGTAAGATTTTGCATCCTGTAACATCGTATCACAAGCACTCCACATAGAATGGGTTCCCTTGCGCAATTATTGTTACGTGAAAAAATGTGCCGGCCAATTTGTGCACAGCAAGGTCCCACAAACAGCAATGAGATGACTGACCAATTAATTTGATTTTTGGCAGTGGTGGCTGAGGGAAGAATGTTGGTTGAGGGAGAACTCCCTGCTCTGAGTAATGCCACGGGTTCTCTAACATCAACCTGAACCACTAGAACAGGCCTTGGCTTAATCTCTGAAAAATGGCATCTCTGACAATAGCGTGCTTCCTTAGAGCACTGAAGTACCAGCCTAGATTATGTGCTAAATCCTGAAGTGGGGCTTAAACCAATAACTTTAGGCAAGAGTGCTACCAATTGAGCCAAGCTGACATTTATTAAATCGGTTATAGTTTTAAAAAAAAAATATTTTGAACAGATGTCACTGGAGTTCTAGTTTCTCAGAAGAAAAATATCAGCATTATTAAACTCGTAGGGCTCAATTTTCATTGAGCCATGGAGGCGTGCGGGGGGTTAAAATCGCAAAAACTGGCGGAACCCCCCCCCCCCCCCCCCGCCTGGTTCCCGACTTCAGGCGTGTCTGATGGTCCCGCATCCAATAGGCGGGACTGGTCTTTAAGGCCCTTAACAACCACTAAACGGCCTCTATAATCCTATTTTAAAAGGCCCTTGCAAATTTAACCCTTTTCCCACGTAAAACACACCTGGTGGGAAACACGAATGTGAAACCTGGTGGGAGCACTATTGGATTGCTGACTATCAACTGCAGGTCAACCATTAAAGAGGAGATTTGATCAGCCATCATTTGCAGGTGGCAGGACTTAGTGGTCTCAGGTCTGGGGCAACTTTTAGAAGGCTTAACCGCACTTGTGGAAGGTTGGAGCCTCATGCCCATCTCCAGTGTGGCCCCGTAGGAAAGCCCTCTCGCCACCTTCACTCAGCGCTTCCTCAATGGAGGCATCTACCAGAAGCATGGGAGCCATTTATTTCCTTCTCATGGGCATTAGAGGAGCTCGAGCACCAGCCTCTGCAGCAGCAGCAGGAGCGCCAGGCTGCTGCTCACCCACCTGAGGCTGCACAGGCCAGAAGGGGCCAGCGCCTGGAAGCCCGTCGGTGCAGGAGATACCCCCCAAACAGGGTCTACAGACGCAGGGTCACCTATCTCAACATGTCTGAGCAGCAGTGCCAAAGGCGGCTCCGACTTTCGTGAGAGGTAGTGACTGACATCTGCGCAATGCTACAGCAAGACCTGCTGCCCAGAGGACCAGGTGGACAAGCATTACTAGTGGCCGTCAAAGTCACCACCGCACTCAACTTTTTTGCCTCAGGCTCATTCCAGGGATCAGCAGCAGACATCAGCGGCATCTCCCAGGTGGCCGCACACACTTGCATCACGCAGGTAACCGATGCCCTCTTTGTCCTCGCGCACAATCACATCCATTTCACCAAGGATCGAGCAAGTGTCATGGCGCGAGCGGTTGGATTAGCTCATCTGGCAGTCTTTCCAAGGGTGTAGGGCGTCGTTGACTGCACACTTGTGGCCCTTAAGGCACCCCATCGCAATCCAGGTATTTTTGTCAACCACAAGGGCTTCCACTCCCTTAACGTTCAGCTGGTGTGTGACCACAAGAAGGAAATTTTGCATTTTTGCGCCATGTACCCTGGCAGTTGCCATGACTCCTTCATACTGCGCCAGTCTAGTGTGCCTCCGCTATTCAATCCGCCAGACCAACTTAACGGATGGCTACTTGGAGACAAGGGCTATCTCCTGAGGATGTGGCTGCTGACGCCATTGAGGAGACCATCCAACAAAGCTGAGGAGAGCTACAACTCCAGCCATATGTCCACCAGAGCCATAATCGAGCAAACCATCGGTTTGCTGAAGATGCGCTTCAGATGCCTGGATAGATCAGGTGGAGACCTGCAGTACTCGGCAGCCAGGGTCTCCAGAATCATCGTGGTTTGCTGTGCACTTCACAACATGGCACAGCATCGTGGTTTGCAGATTCCTGAGGACCAAGTGGCTCCTCTCATATCATCCTCAGATGAGGAGGAGGAGGGCGAAAACGAACATCCAGCAGAGGCCCATCAACCAGCGGCAGCATTACACGAGAACATTGCTGCCAGGATGCAAGGAACACTCATCCTGGCCAGATTTGCTTAGCCGAGTCAATCAAACACTTTTGCCTCGCAGCTTCTTACCAGAGCATTGACGATGGCCAAGAACCAGAGGATTCCTAGCACTCCGACCACCATACTGACAGTTGCAAGTATTCCTAAGGCCTCAATGTGGAAGTCCCAATAGCGAAATGACAGACGCCACAACTGCAACATTTGCCATCAGAATTTTTATACAATTACGACGTGATGGCATTTTTACACTAAACACAAAATTGCACCCAAGTGACTACCCTTGTGACTATTTGTGCTTTATCTTCCTCTTACACGTGCTCCTACGTAGTGCTTCCCCTGTGGCTTCAGCAGATGTGGAGGCCCCTTGCTCACTTTCCTGCTGCTCCTGTCTCGACACCTTTGGCGGGCGTCCTCTGGGGTTGCAAGCCTGTGAGGGCTCGTCAACAGTCTGCTGCTCCTGCGGCTGTGCAGGGGTTGAGACGTCTATCTCACTTGGGTGTGGACTCCGGTGGGATTCTGACCGAGGGCTCTGCAGTGGCATGGAGGTGTGAGCGCTTGGAGAGGAGCCCCCACTTCCTTGAGGTCTGCCACCAACCTCCCTCTCATGGGTCAGGTCCCCCTCAGCGCCTGCAAGTGGCTGGAGAGCACCTTGCTGTACATCAGGGGGGCCATGGGGACCCGTATCTGCAATAGCAGTCCTACTCAGAAGGACTTCCATGAAGGTCTGGTTTCTCTGTTCAATAGATGCCCATCGCTCCTCAAGAGATGTCATTCTATTCTGAACAATGACCATGTTTTCCATACCCTGGCGACTAAGCTCCTCCATGGCCGTAGCCCTCCTCTCCTGTACGGTAGCCAGCCTTACCACAGAGGTAGTAATCGTTTCCACGGAGGTAGCCATCCTTTCGGTGGTGATGTGTTCATGCGCCAATGACTCCACAGAGGCTCTGCTCATGTTCGCTATGGACTCCTCCATTCGCTCCACACTCGCAGCGACCCTAGAGACAAAACCTGTCAGATTCCTGCATCTGTGCCTGGAGTTCCATCACCTCTGATCTTATGGATGGACCCAGAGGCAGAGGGTCGACATGCTGCTAAGCCGAGCTGGCAGAGTCCTGCGCCCTCCGACTAGGACTCTCCCCTACTGTCCCTGTCTCCACAATCTGCTGATGCTCACTTGTGAGCTGTGATACACCAGGTGACAACACTACTCTATGTCCCGAAGGTCCCACCGAGGTGTGAGTGTCTGCGCTGGTGCTGGGTGCGCTGAATTCTGGTGACGCTGCGCCCTCAGAGGTTGCAGCTTCCTCGGAGGAGTCTGGCTGCTCGGCCTCTTCTTCCTGGCTAGGGGGGACGGATGCTTGTGATGGTCCTGTGGGGGAGTAAAGGAAAGAGACAGAGATGTGATGCAAAGGCTACATGCACATAGCTTTTTGCAGATGCTCATAAGTCCATCTGTTACAGCTTCACAATCATTATCAGCGACTCATGCAATGTCAAAGAGAGAGATGGGAAACTTTTCTGTTACCAGCTTGCTGTGTTGCACCTGTCTGTCCGTCCCCCACGCGCGAATCATCCTCAATCAATGCCCATAATTTCCAGGACGGACTCCTCCCAGGGGGTCAGGTGGGCTATTGAGGCTGTCACTCCTCCTGTCCTGGCTCTCGCTCTCCTGTTGTGAGCTCTCTTTTCCTGCAATGAGGGAGACAAGTGGAGGTTGAGTGAGAATGAAGGAGTGAGTGTAGAGATTGCATAGCATAGATACTTAGAAGGAGACAAAGATGGAGTGAGGTTGCAAGACCAAGGGCCCTCCCTGTGTGTTGTCAGTTGTGTTCAAAGCATCAGAGTGATGGGGAGTGTGAGGGCTGCATGGTGAAATAGTTATGTGAATGTGAGCATAGAGAGAGGGGGAATGGGTAAGGGTGCATGGATGTCAGTGTCAAGTGGGATGTGGAGGAAGAGCTTGCTAAAGCTGAGTGCTGGTGAGGAAAGGCAATGGGGATCAGATTGAGGGTGATGGGAAATTCATACTCCCTTTTCCAGTGCGCTGAAGGTCATGAAATCTTTTCCTGCACTGTATCCAGGTTCTGCGGGTGACTCCCAAGGAGTTGACCTCCTCAGCCACCTGTATCCACACTGCCTTGGTCTGAGTGGGAGGCCTCTTCCTCCCTGATGAAGGGAACAGAACCTCCCTGTTGGCCCTAGCCCCATCGACTAATGCCTGCAGTGCCGCCTCGTCAAAGTGAGGAGCTGATCTTGCCCTCCCGCTTGTCATTTTTGCTGCAGCTCCCTCACACTGCACAGTCAAGAAGCTTGGCAGTCTGCAGAAGAAGCAAGGCTTGCTGTGGACCTGAAATGCAGCAGCAATGATGACATCATCGGAGGGGTCTTTCAGTCATGAAAAACCCATTTGCAAAGGCTTCCCACACGTTTGAAATCAATTGGCCAATTAAGTTAAAATTGCATCAATCTCCCACATCCATTTAGATTCGTGTGGGAAACACGAAATTCGGATAACACGACACCATCCCGCACCTGAGTTAAAATCCAGCCCGTAGTGTTTTTCCTGCACCAGCAGTTGGTATTGATACAGACCACTATAGATGCATTGTGACTGTAGGCGAGAAGAATCTGGGCCAAACTATGCATGCCAGTTTTGAATAATATCTGTACTTTCACATAAGTGGAAGCAAATAGGAGATTGTGTGCACTAGGAAGAGTGTAAAAATGTTACACTTTTGCATGTGGAATTCACACCATCAGGAATTCCACTGGGAGAGGCTGCACATCTGATTTAATTTGTTCCTTGTTGAGCTAAAGTATTAGTTACATGATTCCAGTTGAATGCGGATGTATAGTCTGTTGGATCTTAGGCTAAAAGAATTATCTATATATTTGCTGCCATAGACGAGTGCATTGTAAGGATGTGGAAGACTTCTGGACTTCCTTCTGTCAGGATGCTGCATTCCTCCACTATTTTAAGCTGGGTTTTAGTGTAAATTTTTCTTTTCATTGTATCTGTCCGGCATCAAATCGGACATGAGATATAATGCATTGCAAATAGATTTTGCAGGTTAATATTGAAATTTAGTAATGGTTATAGAAAAGTCTGACGACTTGTATTAAACATGGGAAATTTATCCATCCCAGTGCTAAATGCCTGTGAATAAAACATGGGCCAAATCAAACTAGGCTGATCTTGCAGGATTTTCCAGTGTTGATATTACAAATTTGGGTGTGATGTAGATCCCTCCATAGGATCGGTGGTCTGAGCATCCTATTTACTGCTCTATATTTACTTGAGTGATAATATAACCTTGGGGGTGGGTGGTAACAATAATACCCTTTTCTGACCTGCATTGGATAGTCCTGTCTTTCATGCATGTGCTCCTTCAATCTCCCTAAAAGCAGACTGAGCAAACACTTGGTGAGATGAGGCCGGTTATGAATCTGCTTTTTCACAGTAAGTACCTTGGGACATTTTACTATGTTAAGAGCGCTATATAAATGAAAGTTGTTCTAAGGTGAACATACAGAATGGCTATTGTGATCAGATTCAATTATTCAAACGGTACAACTTAATTTTGTGTAAATGCAAAATGAAGAATATGCCATATCGGTGGATCTTCTTACTTGGCTTAAACAAGATGACTTCGGACTGTCCCCCTGCAATTCTCACCTCTTGCTCTTTGTGATGGCCCTCACAGGAATCTCTTCTGGTTCTTGGCTGAGATTCAGTTTCCTCAACAATTTAACATTAAAAATAACATGTAGCAAAATAATGTTAGCTGATATTGTTAACAGTTCTCTTTCCTCAAGTACTGTCCCCCCTCGCCTTCAAATCTGCCATCATCATCCCTCTCCTCAAAAAAACAACCCTCGACACGTCTGTCCTTGCAAACTAGCACCCATCTCCAACCTCCCTTTCCTCTCAAGTCCTTGAACGTGTTGTCGCTTCCCAAATCCGTGCCCATCTTTCCCGGAACTCCATGTTCGAATCCCTCCAATCAAATTTCCGCCCCTGCCACAGCACCAAAACGGCTCTTATTAAAGTCACAAATGACATTCTTTGTGACTGACGAAGGTAAACTATCCCTCCTCGTCCTTCTTGACTTATCTGTAGCCTTTGACACGGTTGACCACTCCATCCTCCAACAATGCCTCTACCGTCGTCCAGCTGGGTGGGACTGCACTCGCCTGGTTCCATTCTTATCTATCTAATCGTAGCCAGAGAATCGCCTGCAATGGCTTCTCTTCCCGCTCCCGCATCGTTACCTCTGGTGTCCCCCAAGGATCTATCCTTGGCCCCCTCTTATTTCTTATCTATCTGCTGCTCCTCGGTGACATCATCCGAAAACACAGCATCAGTTTCAACATGTACACTGACGACACTCAGCTCTACCTCACCACCACCTCTCTCGACCCCTCCACGGTCTCTAAATTGTCAGACTGGTTGTCCGACATCCAGTACTGGATGAGCAGAAATTTCCTCCAACTAAATATTGGGATGACCGAAGCCATTGTCTTCAGTTCCTGTCACAAACTCTGTTCCCTAGCCACCAATTCCATCCCTCTCCTTGGAAACCGTCTGAGGCTGAGCCACACTGTTTGCAACCTTGGTGTCATATTTGACCTGAAATGAGCTTCTGACCACACATCCGTGCCATAACTAAGATCACCTATTTCCACCTCTGTAACATTGCCCGTCTCCGCCCCTGCCTCAGCTCATCCGCTGCTGAAACCCTCATCCATGCCTTTGTTACCTCTAGACTTGACGATTCCAATGCATTCCTGGCTGGCCTCCCACATTCTATTCTCCATAAACTTGAGATCATCCAAAACTCTGCCCGTGTCCTAACTAAGGGTCAAGGATGTCTCTGAATGGCTGGCTGCAGGGCATTCCGAGGGGGGAGGGTGAACAGCCAGAGGTCGTGGTCTATATCTGTACCAATGACATAGGTAGGAAGAGGGATGAGGTCCTGCAGGCAGAGTTTAGGGAGCTAGGAAAGAGGTTAAAAAGCAGGACCTCAAAGTTAGTAATCTCCGGTGCCACATGCTAGTGAGTTCAGAAATAGGAAGATAGAGCAGATGAATACGTGGCTGGAGAGATGGTGTGGGAGGGAGGGCTTTAGATTCCTGAGGAATTGGAACTGTTTCTGGGGGAGGTGGGACCTCTACAAGTCAGACCTCAATGGGAACGGACCAATATCCTCGTGAGAGGGTTTGCTAGTGCTGTTGGGGAGGGTTTAAACTAGCTTGGCAGGGGGATGGGAGCCTAAGTATAGAGTCAATAGGGAGGGAAGAAAAACTGGAATTGGAAAACCAAAACATAGAAAGTAAATTGGAAGGACAGAGGAATCAAGGGCTAGATAGTAGTCAACAAGGAGGTTTGCCTGTACTAAATGCAAGGAGTATAGCGAACAAGGCAGATGAGCTGAGGGCACAGGTAGATACTCGGGACTATGATATTATAGCTATTACAGAGACATGGCTGAAAGAGGGGCAGGTATGGCAACTCAACATTCCTGGTTACAGGATTTTCAGACAGGATAGAGAGGGAGGTAAAACAGGAGGGGGGGGCTCGTGGTATTGATTAAAGAAACTATTACAGCTGTGAGAAGGGATGATATGTTGGAGGGATCATCAAACGAGGCCATATGGGTCGATTTGAAAAATAAAAAGGGGCGATCACACTGCTGGGAGTGTACTATAGACCCCCAAACAGTGAGAGGGAGATAGAAGAACAAATATGTAGACAAATTTCTGAGAAGTGCAAAAACTATAGGGGTTTTCAACTACCCCAATATTAACTGGGATAATATTAATGTGAAGGGTATAGAAGGTGTGGAATTGCTAAAGGAGAACTTTTTTAGCCAGTATGTAGTAAGCCTAACAAAGGAGGGGGTGGTTCTGGACTTAGTTTTAGGGAATGAAGCTGGGCAGGTAGAAGGCGTATCAGTGGGGAGCATTTTGGTGCTCGTGAGCATAATTCTGTTAGATTTAAGGTAGTTATGGAAAAGGACAAGGATAGACCAGGAATAAAAATTCTAAATTGGGGAAAAGCACATTTTGTTAAGCTCAGAGGGGATTTAGCCATAGTGGACTGGAAACAGCTACTTGAAGGTAGAGCAGTGGGAGGCATTCAAGGATGAGATCCAGAGGGTTCAGACCAAACATGTGCCCTTAAAGAAAAAAGATGGGACTAACAAATCTAGGGCCCCCTGGATGTCTAGAAACATGCAGGGTAGGATAGAGGAAAAAAAGGGAGGCATATGACGGATACCAAGGGCTAAATACTCCAGAATCTTTAGAGGAGTACAGAAAGTGCAGGGGTGCAATTAAAAATGATATTAGGAAAGCAAAGAGAGCATGAAAAATTCTTGGCCAGTAAAATCAAGGAAAACCCAAAGATGTTTTTTAAATATATTAAGAGTAACATAGAAACATGGAAGATAGGAGCAGGAGTAGGCCATTCGGCCCCTCGAGCCTGCTCCGCCATTCAATGAGATCATGGCTGATCATAAGAGGATAACTAAAGAAAGAGTAGGGCCTATTAGAGATCATGAGGGTAATCTGTGTGTGGAGGCGGGAGACGTCGGTAGGGTTCTTAATGAATACTTTGCGTCTGTTTTCACAAAGGAGAAGGGCGAAGCAGACAATGCTATCGGGGGGGGGGAAGGAGAGTGAAATATTGGATGAAATAAACATAGTGAGAGAGGAAGTATTAAGGGGTTTAGCAGCTTTAAAAGTGGATAAATCCCCAGGCCCGGATGAAATGTATCCCAGGCTGTTAAGCGAAGCAAAAGAGGGATTAGCAGAGGCCCTGACCATCATTTTTCAATCCTCTTTGGCTTCAGGTGTGGTGCCGGAGGACTGCTAATGTGGTACCCTTGTTTAAAAAGGGAGAAATGGATAGACCGAGTAATTACAGGCCAGTCAGCCTAACCTTGGTGGTGGGAAAATTATTGGAAAGAATTCTGAAGGACAGGCTAAATCTTCATTTAGAAAGACACAGATTAATCAAGGATAGTCAGCACGGATTTGTTAAGGGAAGGTCATGTCTGACAAACTTGATTGAATTTTTTGAGGAGGTAACAAGGAGGGTAGGTGAGGGTAGTGCGTTTGATGTAGTGTATATGGACTTTAGCAAGGCTTTTGATAAGGTTCCACATGGCAGACTGGTCACGAAGCTAAAAGCCCATGGGATCCGGGGCAAAGTGTCAAGTTGGATTCAAAACTGGCTTGGAGACAGGAAGCAGAGGGTAATGGTTGATGGGTGTTTTTGTGACCGGAAGGTTGTTTCCAGTGGGGTTCCACAGGGCTCAGTACTGGGTCCCTTGCTTTTTGTGGTATATATCAATGATCTAGACTTGAATATAGGGGGTATGATTAAGAAGTTTGCAGATGATACTAAAATCGGCTATGTGGTTCATACCGAAGGAATCTGTAGACTGCAGGAAGATATCAATAAATTGGTCAGGTGGGCAGAACAGTGGCAAATGGAATTCAATCCGGAGAAGTGTGAGGTAATGCATATGGGGAGGGCTAACAAGGAAAGGGAATACACATTAAATGGTAGGACACTGAGTAGTGTAGAGGAACAAAGGGACCTTGGAGTGCATGTCCACAGATCCCTGAAGATAGCAGGCCAAGTAGATAAGGTGGTTAAGAAGGCATACGGAATGCTTGCCTTTATTAGTCATCATGATGTGGAGATGCCGGTGTTGGACTGAGGTGGACAAATGTCAGAAGTCACACAACACCAGGTTATAGTCCAACAGCTTTATTTGAAATCACAAGCTTTCGGAGCGATGCTCCTTTTGTCAGGTGAAGTGAAGAGAAGCATACAGGCACAGCATATATAGTCAGAGAAAACTGCCAGATGATTACAGGTAATCTTTCTAACTGCCCTTTATCACACCTCGGCAGAGAGATAATCACAGCAATCAAAGGTGTGAATGGTGTCCAAACAGGTCAGTCAGGAAAACATTACATCAAAGAACAAGGAGGTGGGGTCAAATGTTGCAGATGCTGGGGTCTGTATGAAAAACAGGAAAAAAAACAAAAAACTTTGCTGGAAAGCACAGCAGGTCTGGCTGTGTCTGTGCAGAGAGAACAAGCGTGGCATAGAATACAGGAGCAGGGGGGTTATGCTTGAACTGTATAAAACACTAGTTAGGCCTCCACTAGAGTACTGCGTACAGTTCTGGTCACCACATTACAGGAAAGATGTGATTGCACTAGAGGGTACAGAGCAGATTTACAAGGATGTTGCTGGGAGTGGAGAATCTTAGCTATGAGGAAAGACTGGATAGGCTGGGTCTGTTTTCCTTGGAACAGAGGAGGCTGAGGGGAGACCTTATTGAGGTGTATAAAATTGAGGGGCATAGATAAAGTGGCTAGAAAGGACCTATTTCCCTTAGCAGAGGGGTCAAAAACCAGGCGGCACAGATTTAAAGTAATTGGGGAAAGGTTTAGAGTGGATTTGAGGGGAAATTTCTTCGCCCAGAGGGTTGTGGGGGTCTGGAACTCACTGCCTGAAAGGGTGGTAGAGGCAGGAACCCCAACCACATTTAAAAAGTACTTGGATGTGCACTTGGGATGCTCTAACCTGCAGGGCTACGGACCAAGAGCTGGGAAGTGGGATTAGGCTGGACAGCTCTTTGTTGGCCGGTGCGGACACGATGGGCTGAAAGGGCCTCCTTCCGTTCTGTAACTTTCTATGATTCTAACTTGCACCCAAGTCCAGTTCACCCATTGCTGACCTACAGTGGCTCAAGGTTAAGCAATGCCTCGATTTTTAAAATTCTCATCCTTGTTTTCAAGCCCCTCCACGGCCTCGCCCTTTCCTATCTCTGTAATCTCCTCCAGCCCCACAACCCCCTGAGATATCTGCGCTCCTTTAATTCTGGCTTCTTGAGCCTCCCTGATTTTAATCGCTCAACCATTGGCGGCATTGCCTTCAGCTGCCTAGGCCCTAAGCTCTGGAATTTCCTCCCTGAACCTCTCCGCCTCTCTACCTTTCTTTCCTCCTTTAAGTCGGAGCGTCTTAAAACCTAACTCTTTGACCAAGCTTTTGGTCATCTGCCTAATTTCTCCTTATGTGGCTCGGTGTCAAATTTTGTTTTTAACACTCCTGTGAAGCGCCTTGGGGCATTTTACTACGTTAAAGGCGCTATGGGGGGGGGGTGGGGGGGCAGGGTGGCGGGGGGGGGAGGTGTAAGTAAAAATGTATTAGGGGCCGAGGTTATGATCTGAAATTGTTGAACTCTATATATTGAGTCCGGACGGCTGTAAAGTGCATAAATGGAGCTGCTGCTTTGTCTAACCTCAGGGAATCTTGTAAAAATACTTCCTATCGTGCAATTTATTTTCAAAATCAGGACAATTTGTCCATGTCAGCTGTACATGATTATTGCAGGTATTTGACTGAAAGTACTCTATGGCTATGCTTTGGAATGCAGTTTGGTACTATTGAATGACTTTTTTCAAAAATGACATTCTTGGTCTTGTCAAATAAGGTTTCTTTTAAAATGAAGAGAGTTATGTAGATGTAAGCAAGCAGGCTGTCTAACTTGGATCACAGAGCTGGGGTAAACATTAAGAAACAAAATGGAAGGTAATAAGGATGGGTATAAATTTAGGTAGTCAGATACTCCAGGGGATACAATGATTTTTGTGCTGCTTGGAAAGGCATCCTATTAATGTTACAAAATGAGTAGCCTGCTGACAGAACCAGGGAAATTATAATCTCCCTGTTGGATATTTTACAGTTCATGCAATGTGATACTGAAATCAATCATGGTATATAGGAATAAAGCACAGAAAGCCAGGATTGGCTTCATTTCTACAATATTAGCTTAACTACAAAAATATAAAACAATTTTACATAATTAACATTTTAAAACATTTCCATTTGTCCTGTCTTCTTCCCCATTTTCTCTTTCTGTTTAATTACTTTTCTACTGAACCTAATCTATACATTCTAATCTTGTTTTTCCTCCATTTAAAAATTTTTTGTTTGCTGTAGGTCAGTGACTTTGTAAAACATGCTTTAAAGTGGGCATTCTGTAGGATGTGGTAGGAATGGTTGATTGCTTGGGTTTAGTGTACTATACAAGTGTTGTAATCTAGTGTGGTTTGATGCAGTGCAAAGGAATTGGTAGAGACTTAAGTTATACAGCTTGCTGTGCAATCTTCTCCTTCTCTGAGTGCATTTTAGGTGTTGGGAATTAGTTAAAAAGATTGTATAAATCTTTATGTAAAGTTTCTTGTGCACATTAATATTATATTTCATATTCATCAGTCTTTGGTGTCCATCCACTTTAAATTATCTGGCTCACTTCAGATACTGATGAATAATGAATGTAATCACTACTCTCAAAATGCAATCGTCCTTATATGTAAATGCAATCAGTGTTTGTTTCCACTCTGGGGACAGGACTATGGAGGAAACAATGGGCCTTTGTTATGAACATTGTACTCTTTCAGCTTCACAGGGCTTGTAGTCTCCAGATCACTCTAAAAATATGTAAATCTGGCTTTGACATTCTGCATTGTATAGGTAAGGGGACTTTTTAAAGAGCTAAAACCAATAAAGCTAGCATTGGAATAAATAAAATGCTGAAAATGGATTTGATCTCCATGCCTGAAATAGTTAAAAATTCTTTCAATTTTCAGCTGAGATCTGCTCTGATGTGAAGTGAGGTTTTCCCACTTCCTTTTCTACTCATGTCAAGCAAATCAGAAACAAGATTGCAGAAGTGTTGAGTGTTTGTGGGAGCTTTCGTTGCTAGTATTTTGAATCTGATGATGTTTGAAAATTCAACCAATGTGTATATGTTTGTACTATGTACAATGGCATCAACATTTCATACAGATAACAACACATTCAAGTTATTTACTTTATTATTTGTTTGTGAGATGTTCATGGCAAAAAACATCAGTGCACTACAAGCTCGTCAGCTCTTGCACTGCTTCAGACAGCACTGAATCCAAACCACAAGAAAATATTGTGCACCACTGAGTCTGGACAGTTGGTGTTCCAGGCTTCTGGGTAAAAACTATAAAATCCTACAAGTTGCACAAAAATAAATCCTAGTACTAATGTAACAATGCTACAAGGATGTCAGGAGTAGCTGCATAACTTGACAACCATATGTTACAAAATAGAATTTTAAGTATAAACATTAAAAATGTAATTGCTTTGCTCGCTTGTCGTTCCTTTTCCTCCTATTCTCTTCTTTCCCACTATCTCTATTTTCCATTTCTAACTAATATAGCCAATGCTAACTATTCTGTATCTCTTCTAAGTTTTAATTTGCCTAAAATACTTACCTGTTTACCTTTTTCTTCCATTCATGGGATGTGGGCATCGCTGGCAAGGCCAGCATTTATTGCCCATCCCTAATTGCCCTCAAGAAGGCGGTAGTGAGCCACCGCTGCAGTCCGTGTGGTTAAGGTAATCCCACAGTGCTGTTGGGGAGGCAGTTCCAGGATTTTGACCCAGTGACAATGAAGGAACGGCGATATATTTCCAAGTCAGGATGGTGTGTGACTTGAGGGGAACTGGCAGGTGGTGGTGTTCCCATGTACCTGCTGCCCTTGTCCTTCTAGGTGGTACAGGTCGCAGGTTTGGGAGGTGCTGTCGAAGAAGCCTTGGCGAGTTGTTGCAGTGCATCTTGTAGATGGTACACACTGCAGCCATGGTGTGCCGGTGGTGGAGGGAGTGAATGTTTAAGGTGGAGGATGGGGTGCCAATCAAGTAGGCTGCTTTGTCCTGGATGGTGTCGAGCTTCTTGTGTGTTGTTGGAGCTGAGCTCATCCAGGCAAGTGGAGAGTATTCCATCACACTCCTGACTTGTGCCTTGTAGATGGAAAGGCTTTAGGGAGTCAGGAGGTGAGTTACTCGCTGTAGAATACCCAGCCTCTGACCTGCTCTTATAGCCACAGTATTTATGTGGCTGGTCCAGTTAAGTTTCTGGTCAATGGTGACCCCCAGGGTGTTGGTGGTTGGGGATTTGGTGATGGTAATCCCATTGAATGTCATGGGGAGGTGGCTAGACTCTCTTGTTGGAGATGGTCATTACCTGGCATTTGTGTTGCGCGAATGTTACTTGCCACTTATCAGCCCAAGCTGCATGCAGGCAGTCACTCTCACCTCACCTCTGGAATTCAGCTCTTTTGTCCATGTTTGGACCAAGGCTGTAATGGGGTCTGGAGCTGAGTGGTTCTGGCAGAACCTAAACTGAGCATTGCTGAGCAGGTTATTGGTGAGTAAGTGCCGCTTAATAACTTTGCTGATGATTGAGAGTAGGCTGATGGGGCGGTAATTGGCTGGATTGGATTTGTCCTGCTTTTTGTGGACAGGACATACCTGGGCAATTTTCCACTTTGTAGGATAGATGCCGATGTTGTCGCTGTACTGGAACAGCTTGGCTAGAGGGGCGGCTAGTTCTTGAATACAAGTCTTCAGCAGTACAGCCGAGATGTTGTCGGGGTCCATAGCCTTTGCTGTATCCAGTGCGCTCAGCCATTTCTAGATATCACGTGGAGGGAATCGAATTGGCTGAAGACTGGCTTCTGAGATGGCGGGGAGGAGGCCGAGATGGATCATCCACTTGGCACTTCTGGCTGAAGATGTTTGCAAATGCTTCAGCCTTGTCTTTTGCACTCATGTGCTGGGCTCCACCATCATTGAGGATGGAGATGTTCATGGAGCCTCCTCTTCCCGTTAGGTGCAAGTTGCCATTAACTGCACCCACATTGTTTTGCATGCTCCCTATCACCAGCTTTTGTGCTGGTTTGGCCGATTGTCGTTAAAAACCCATCTGGTTTAGAGAAGGAAATCTGTCGTCCTTACCTGGTCTGCCGATATGTGACTCCAGACCCACAGCAATGTGGTTGACTCTTAACTGCCCTCTGAACTGGCCTAGCAAGCTACTCAGTTGTATCAAACTACTAGGAAAAACAACAAGAATAAAACCGGATGGACCACCCGGCATCGGACACGGCAAAGGCACACCCAGCCCAGTCAACTCTGCAAAGTCCTCCTCACTAACATCTGGGGACTTGTACTAACATTGGGAGAGCTGTCCCACAGACTAGTCAAGCAACAGCCTGAAATAGCCATACTCTCAGAATCATCATCTCTTCTTAGGCAGTCCCTCGGAACCGAGGATGACTTGCTTCCACATTTAAAAATGAGTTCGCAGGTGACTGATTAGTCCAGTGCAGGACCTACAGTCTCTGTCACAGGTGGGGCAGACGGTGGTTGAAGGGGCGGGTGGATGGGGTGCTTAGGTTGACGTGCGCTCCTTCCGCTGTTTGCGCTTGGCTTCCGCTTGCTCCCAGCGAAGAGACTCTAGGTATTCGGCGCCTTCCCGGATGTTTCTCCTCCACTTTGTATGGTCTTGGGCCAGGGATTCCCAGGTGTCGGTGGGGATTTTTCACTTTTTCAAGGAGGCTTTGAGGGTGTCCTTGAAGCGTTTCCGCTGCCCACCTGGGGTTCTCTTGCTGTGTCAGAGCTCCGAGTAGAGCGCTTGTTTTGGGAGTCTCTTATGGGGCATGCAGACGATGTGACCCGTCCATCGGAGCTGATCGAGCGTGATCAAAGCTTCGATGCTGGGGATGTTGGCCTGAACAGAACAGAACAGAACAGAAACCCCACAGTGCAGATAGAGGCCATTTCGGCCCATCGAGCCTGCACCGACACATATCCCACCCGATCCCCGTAACCCCTACATCAGCACATATCCCACCCTATCCCCGCAACCCCACGTATTTAATCCCCCTAACACTAAGGGTCAATTTATCATAGCCAATCAACCTAACCCGCACATCTTTGGACTGTGGGAGGAAACCGGAGCACCCGGAGGAAACCCACGCAAACACGGGGAGAATGTGCAAACTCCACACTGACGTCGTTGCGCCTATCCTGCCAATGGATTTGCAGGAGCTTGCGGAGGCAGCGTTGGTGGCACCTCGCCAGTGCTTTGAGGTGCCTGCTGTACATGGTCCATGTCTCTGAGGCACACAGAAGGGCGGGTATTACTACTGCTCTGTAGACCATGAGCTTGGTGCTGGGTTTGAGGTCCTGGTCTTCAAACACTCTCTCTTCCTCAGGTGACCGAAGGCTGCACTGGCACACTGAAGGCAGTGTTGGACTTCGTCATTGACATCTGCTCTTGTTGACAGTAGGCTCCCGAGGTATGGAAAGTGGTCCACATTGCACAAGGCCTTGTCATGGATTTTGATAATCAAGGGGCAGTACTGTGTGGCGGGGGCAGGTTGGTAGAGGACCTTTGTCTTACGGATGTTTAATGTAAGGTCCATGCTCTCGTACGCTTCGGTGAAGGTGTTAACGATGGTTTGGAGTTCGACCTCCGAGTGAGCGCAGACGCAAGCGTCTCTGCATACTGTAATTCGACAACATAGGAAGGGACAACCTTGGATCTGGACTGGAGGCGACGGAGGTTGAACAGTTTCCCGTTTGTTCTGTAAATGAGCTTACTGAGGGTGAGATGGAGCATTGCCGCAAGGAAGATCGAGAAGAGTGTTGGTGCGATGACACAGCCTTGCTTGACCCCGGTCACAGAATCATACCCTTCAGCCAACATCCCAGACTCCTGCATCACTATCCCTGAGTCTGTCCGTGTATCAGAAAATGCACGTCAGTAAAATCTCAGTAAATATTCCACCTGCACAAACCTTTCTGCACCATCATGCCCCTTTTAATCTGATGTTGAAACCATCCCTGCCTGACATCTGAGGGTGGGAGAATTATTTTTTTTACATGTTCTGTTTGAATGTCACTGGTGACATGTGAAGTAGATGTGTTACTTTCAGACTGTTTAAGTATCCTGGTTTTGTGCTATTGGGAATTTAGTAATATTGCACCTCTTCCTGCATAGTACAAAATGCATATTTCACATGTTTCGCTGTATTCATGTTTATTGAGTTTGTTCAGACAAGAGTAAAACTTCTTTACAACGTGAAGTTGACAAGTGCTGCAAAGATTAATGGAGTATGAAATATTCCTGAAGTATGCAGTGTTGTTGAGATATGCCCTGTCGTTGCTCTTCACAACATTGCAACATTCCAATGACAGAACACTTTATTGCCAACTGTTTAACTAGTCCAAGATCAGAAGGTGGTCACTTATAGACCTGTTTGTGTGTAAAATGTATTTTTTTTCTTAAATAAATTCTATTCAATTTGAGCAATTAAATATATTTGCTCTACTTCAAAATAACGTGTATTTATATAGTGCTTTTAACATAGAAAAATATCCCAAGGTGCTTCACCGAGGCGTTGTCGGATAAAAATGGACACGAGACAGGGAAGGAAACATTAGAAGGGAAGACGGAAAGCTTTGTCAAAGAGGTGGGTTTTAAGGAGGGCCCTAAAGGAGGAGAGGGGTAGGGGGCGGTTGGACCTATTCGACCTCGAGCTGATCTTCCAACCCCATATTCTCTCCAATGCAAAGACTGCCTACTTGCACCTCTATACCATCACCTACCTTTGCCACCACCTCAGCCCATCTGCTGCCGAAACTCTCATCGATGCTCTGTCCCCTCCAGACTTGACTATTCCAATGCTATCCTGGCCAGTCTCCTCGGCTCCTACAAAACTCTGCTGTCCATATCCAATGTCACACCAGTCCCGCTCACGTATCACTCCTGTGCTTGTGGACCTACATTGGCTCCCGGTCCCTTAATGCCTCAAATGTAAAATTCCCATCCTCATGTTTTAATCTCTTCATACCCTCCCTCCTTATCTCTGTAACCTTCTACAACTCTACGAGTGCTTTACGTTTAATTGTTTTTAATGTTAATGTATTTGCATATAATGTACTTGACTATATCACTCTCTCATTGGCCCTGATTTTAAAAGGGATGCAGGAACAACGCGCGCAAGCCCCAAAGCAGGCAGTGCTCCCAGAGAGTCTGGGCGTGGAGGCCTGACTGAATGGCAGGACTTCATTAACAGAACAGATCCACTACCTGGCCAGTGGGCGGGGAGCGGGAATTTGGTGGTAGGAGGCTGCAGCCGGGAACCCATGAAACGGTCGGTAGGAGGAGGGGTCTGGAGGCGATCGGTGGTGGGGAGGCCCAATGACTCCTTGCAGGCCCTGTAGGAGGGGTACTCCTGCTCCTGCTGGCCCACAGAGTTCTACCAGAAGTAAATTTTTAAAACTTACCTTGGCCTCTTCTGGCCAGTTGGTGCCTCCCGCCATGGTTCTGCTGCCAGGCTACGGACAGTGTGAGACTCCCACTATCTTTAAGTTAAGATTACGTCACGGTACCGATGATGTTATTGGGCTGCGACTTTTGAATATTAAGTAGGCCCCCGCCTGCCTGTAGCTGGAATGTCATCGATGCCATGTGTTGCTGTCATTTTATGCGGCGGGTTGTAGCCGGGAGCTAGAATTTTCAAATTTTATCCCCTAGCTGGACACTTTCCTGCCTGTCGAGGGAAGGTGTGGGCTGTTAAATTCCAGGCCATTGTCCTTGGCAATGAGCCCTTTCACTTTATATAAAAGAATTGGCAAGAAAAGAATTAAAAGTATGAATTAGATATGAAGCGTGGAACATATAATTATCGTGTGGATACTTTTTTTTAAAAGGATGAGGTGAACTTAATTTTTTTTTGTCAGAGAGAAGGGAAGGAGGATGTTTAATGCAGGGATGCCAAGTGCCATCATTTAACAATACAATCTATGCACCCAAATATGCTATCCAAGGTCAAAGAATTTCTATTGAGATAAAAAGAGAAAAAAATCTGAAATAACAAAATGTGAAATGGAGGATCATACTTAAAGCATGAACCTTCCTTTGTCATTGGGTGCTGATCAATCTGCTGTCCATTTCCAGCATTTCATGATTTTGACGATGGATTTGCAGCGTTTGTTACTACAGGTAGACTATCCTTTATCCGAAAACCTTGGGACCAGCTGTGTTTCGGTTTTCGGAATTTTTCGGATTTCAGAAGGTTTTCTGACAACAAACACTGTTACAGCTTGTAAACACTTGGGCCCTGCCTTGGAAGTGTCTCTGAAGCTGTTGCTAAGCTACAGAGACTCTTTCCACAGCCTGACTTTTTTTTTAAAAAATGCTAGGGGAAGGAAAAAAAACCTAGGGGAAGAAAAAAAACCTAACAAAACGGCTGCTGATTTCTGCCGTTAGATCGAGGTTTCCGGCTCCCCCTGCTCCGTATCTGAATTCCTTGACTTAGCGGGGGTCTGGGGCTCGACTGCCGCCGCCAGTTGTGGGAAAGCCGGATATCGGCTGACTCCTACACTAAGCTGGCCTGCAAATCAGGTCGGGGCGGGGGGGAAAAGAAAAGACTATCGGACGGGCCGCTGCAGCTATCGAACGGGCCGCTGTATTGTTGGGTTCACTCTCCTGGTACCTCCTTCACACTGCCCGGCTCGACCTGCAATCTCCTACCCAGGAGGGAACTCTGTGACCCTCTGCCCTGCTCACAGGGAAAGGCAGAGCTCCCGGACCACTCCTGTCATGTTTGGCGCCACTCGGGTCATGTGCGCACGACTTACGCTCCACGAAAAAACTTTCGGTTTTTAGAGGTTTTCGGAAGTGCGGATAAAGGATAGTCTACCTGTACTTCATTGTAACATAACTGTTTCCTTGAACTTTTTTATTGATTAATCCAGTTGCGTCTTATTTTAATTCTATAGTCACTCCCACCTGCCACATTTCTATCTTGTCAATATCATTGGCATTCCAAAGAATGTCAGATTTCTGCTGGCATATTCTGCACCTAATGTAGAAATTTTTTTTTTCTATATTTTAATTCAACGTCTGTTGCCGGTATTGAAGAATTGAAAACTGATGTTTCCCCAACAATATTTGTTAGATTAACGTGTCTGACAGCACTATTTAATGACAATCATATCCATATGTGACTGTAAATAATGGGAACATGTATAGTTTGAATAGGATTAGTGCATGTGGCAAAATGGCAAGTACTATTTCCCTTTTTTCTTCAACAGGTTCCAGTGGATGAGGAAGAAAGTGCCATTGATGACTGCAAAAAAATGGGAACACTCTTTGGGGAGCTCAACAAATGCCTGCTCAGTATAGGCTTCTCGCGGATGCAATTTGGGCCCCGTGTTGTGGAGCCAGTTGTAATGGTTTTCTTTTGGGTCATGTTGGGTTTCCTTGGATTACAAGCTTTAACTTTAGTGGGAGCTCTCTGCCTTGTTGTTATTTTCATCCAAGAATAAAAGGTTTCAGAAGAATGTATATGAAATCCAGTTTTCTACTTTGTATATGTTATATAATTATGTTCAAAATTTGTATTGAGGTGTGTGTATATTTATAAATATATATACAAGTGTAAAATGCCAGA
Organism: Somniosus microcephalus; assembly: GCF_052327205.1. NCBI lineage: Eukaryota > Metazoa > Chordata > Chondrichthyes > Squaliformes > Somniosidae > Somniosus > Somniosus microcephalus. The sequence continues at coordinate 127,140,197 of NC_140988.1, forward strand.
ATATGCAAATGACCATATAAATTTTAAAGTATTGCTATTTACTAACTTTTAAGCTTTTTTAAATCTCCTTTGCAAAAAATGATTGTACTATATATACATATACAATATTTACAAGGCTTTGTCTGAAATGCAGTATTTTTATTGAACATATTTCATTTTTGAGGTACTAGACTACAGATGTCTCAAAGATCATTTTGTTCAGAAAAGCTCAGGGCTTGAAGTATGAGAGAAATATTTGCCATGTTATTTACAGGTAAAAGTCTTGTTAATTATTGTAAAGTTATTTTTACTCTAAGCATTTTAAGCAAACGGTTTGCATAAATATCAGATTTATCTTTGCATCATTCTTTATAGCATTGACGTGAAGTATTACTTGAAATGTGTTTTTCTGAAGCCAATTTTGATTTCATCAGTACTCCTGAACCTGCTTTACAATACATGGATATTTAAAATAAAACATTTTGTAAAAAAGTGCAACACTATTGTACTCCATGGTTTATTTTACTTTTCCTTCAATCTTTCCTTTTTCTATGGAACCATAGCTCACTTTGAGTGACCAACATTGAGAAGAGGGGCAAAATCTGGAGGGAGGGAAGTACGTACGTAAGGAAGCAATGCCATAATAGCCGTATAAATGATCATGGCTGCTTAGGATAAACGCTAAAGAGTTTAGTATTGCAAAATTGTAACACAGTAGCAGTTTCAGGCAGGTGAAGACCTTGGGTCCAACTAGCCTACCTATCCACAGTATTCTCTTCATGCATTTCTAATAAACCTGAATCCCATTTGTTGACAAGAACCTGTCTAGTTCCTCCTTGTTTCACCACCTGTGCCAGTAATCTGTTCCACATAATTACCACCCTTGCAGTAAAAAAAAGTTCCTGCATTTTCATTTTACAGTAATTGGTAAATATGATCCCTTCTGCTTACATGTATATTTTGTTTTTAAGATGTAAACGTGAGAGTTATACCTGAACTGTTAATCTAGTTTCCCCTTTCAGGACAACATGCTGTGCACTTCCAGCATTTTCAATTATTATTTTTCAAACATATTTTGGTATGAGTATTTTGGCAAGATACCACCAATAATGCCATTCTAAAATCTTCAAGCTTTCCCATACAAACAAATTCACATTTGAAGGAAAATGACAACACTGTGGCATTAACATTTGCCTTGGGCTTTTATTTCTGCAGAATTTTGCCCAATTCCAAAATGGCAGCCTCAATCTAAAATGGTTCAATGAGTTGCATGGGTTACTTGAATTAAATTACATGTCAAGTGTTCTAAACCACTTTACAGATTGTATTGATACAAAAATAATGATTGCTTAATGTGTATTCAGTTTTTGTGGCCATAGTAGGCAATGGATTTCTTTTTGATCAGGCAACCTTGACGGCTACCTCACTGGCCACCCCCCCCCCCCCCCCCCCCCCGCAACAAAAAAAAACGCAGTTGCATTTTGGGGGAACTTCTGGCCTTTAGTCTAGTTGGCACAGACAGAAGAATTTCTTCCTGCTCATCAGGAAAAATAAAAAATCTTACTTGGCTTGGTCTCTTCTGGCTACTCTGCGTCCCGTCGGGTTTCTCTGGTGGCTTTGACACTGGGCAGAGTTCCCCGAGTCGTTAATAAAAATCATGGTGTAACACCGATTATGTCGCCGGGCTGCGACTTTTACATTTAAATTAGGCCCTCACACGCCTGCAGCGGGAGCCTTGGCTGACATCAGAGTCAGTGAAGACGAGATGTCGTTGGGGGGGAATGGTGCAGCCTCAGGCCGCTAAGTGGACTCGACCTGATCTTAACCCTCCCACACACCATCCTCGCTGGATGACCCCCAATAGATTTTCAAAATCATGAGAGATTTTGAGAGGCTAAAAGTGAAAGATTGTTTCTACTGATTGGCGAATCAGTGACCAGAATATAAAATTGGCAAAAGAATAAAAGCGGAGGTTGGATAACATTTTTTCCACACACGGCTATTAGAACACAGAAGTTTTACGCAAATGGTTATTCGTGCAGAGATGGTACATTTCTTCAAAAGAATTGGAGAAGTATCCCTTTGAAAAGGAAGAGTATAAAAGTATACTGGGAAAAGGCAGAGGAATAGAATTAGAATAGACATCTCCAGTTGAAACACTGGTACAAGCAGGATGGGCTAAATGGCCATGTCCTGTGCTGTAAATTCTGTGATTCTATACAAGGCTAAGATATGGAGTTTTGATGCCATAGAGAAAAAGCTTCCGTTTAGGTGGTTGTCCAGGACATTTTTTTTTCTGATGTTAGGAAACAGAGGGAAACTAAGTTGGGAATGGTGGACTCATTCCAGATTGAACTTGGCACCTGTCTTGTTTTTAATCTGTCTACACCGTTTCTAGTTTGGTGGGTTACGTAGAAAGGGGCATGCAGCGATTATACTGGAGTCATTGTACCATGCGCTATGATGATGTTTTACATGTTGGGCTGCATGTCAGCTTGTATTCCTATGGTTGAATATTTTATAGGAACAGGAATAGGCTGTTCAAATCCTTGAGCCGATTCCACCATTCATTTAGATCATGGTTTGATACCTTACCGTAAAAAAAAATGGTCAATCTCCATCTTGAAAATGGCAATTGACCCAGCATTCACAGCCTTTTTGGGGAGAAAATTCCAGATTTCTATTACCCTTCATGATGTGCCAAATAACTGCCCGAATCCAAAGTTAAAGCTTAAGACTGAAGCCTTTTATTAAATAAGAATCATGGCAAAGTTAACAGAGTCCATCATCGACCGAGCCCTTGGTAGAACATACCAGAAGAGGGGCGGGGCCAGGGAGGAGCATTAGTGGTTCCCCCTAGTGGAACATTCCAGACATTGCAAGTGCAAGTACAAATACCAGAACACAGTTATTTCATCACATTCACCCCCTGCTATAGATTCAGTCTGTCAGCTGGTCTGATAATCCTCTGGGAACGACGTAACTCTTGCTGAGGCTCCTCCCGGAGTACTAACTCCGGTTCATTCGAATTCCTAGAATCATCAGTATTTTCCACACTGAGGGTTTGTGTCTCTGAAGGTCCAATACCACGATTGAAAACTCTACTCTCGGAGTCGAACTCTTTTCGAGCTCCAGCAGGTGCAAGATCTTTAATAGAGACCGTATCCTCTCGCACATCCGAATATTGAATATATGCATACTGGGGATTAGCATGGAGGAGTTGTACTTCCTCCACCAGTGGATCAATCTTGTGGCCTCTCACATGTCTGCGCAACAACACCGGGCCCGTGGTCGTCAACCATGTGGGTAACGATACTCCATTAGTAGCTTTTCTTGGAAAACTAAACATCCTTTCATGAGGGGTGGCATTCGTCGCTGTACACAAAAGAGACCTTATGGAATGCAGCACGTCTGGCAGGACATCCTGCCAGCAAGAGGCCGGCAGGCCTCGTGACTTCAGAGACAGTACGATAGCCTTCCACACTGTCACATTTTCTTTCTCGACCTGCCCATTACCACGAGGGTTATAGCTGGTAGTTCTACTCGTTGCAATCCCCTTCGATAGCAAAAACTGTCGTAATTCTTCGCTCATAAAGGAAGAACCCCTATCACTATGTATATAGTTAGGCATGCCGAACAAGGAAAACAGTTGGCAGAGGCATTTAATTACAACAGCACTAGTCACATCCGGACAGGGGATAACAAAAGGGAACCGAGAGTACTCGTCTATAATATTAAGAAAATAGACATTACGGTCGCTCGATGGAAGGGGACCTTTAAAATCGAGACTCAAACGCTCAAATGGTCGAGTTGCTTTAATAAGATGAGCTGGCTCGGACAGCTTATAGAAGCGGGGTTTGCATTCAGCACAAACATGACAGGTTCTGGTCATTGTCCGGACCTCCTCAATAGAGTAGGGTAGATTGTGGGACTTAATGAAGTGGTTCATTCTGGTAACCCCAGGGTGGCAGAGTGCGTCGTGGAGACTTTGAAGCTTATCTGTACCTAGACTAGCACATACTCCTCGTGACAAAGCATCCGATGGCTCATTAAATACTCCAGGCCTGTACTGAATATCATAGTCATATGTTGACAGTTCTATTCGCCATCTTAAAATCTTATCATTTTTGATCTTGCCTCTCTGCTTAGTGTTGAACATAAAGGCCACAGATCGCTGGTCAGTAATGAGCGTAAAACGTTGGCCAGCGAGATAATGTCTCCAATACCTGACTGCTTCAATAATTGCCTGTGCCTCCTTTTCCACTGAAGAATGTCGAACTTCTGGTCCTTGCAATGTACGAGAGAAGAAGGCTACTGGTCTACCAGCTTGGTTAAGAGTTGCTGCCAACGCAAAATCAGATGCATCACTTTCCACTTGAAATGGGATCTTCTCATCCACGGCACATACCACTGCCTTCTCAATGTCCCGTTTGATATTAAGGAAAGCCTCCTGAGCTTCCGCCGATAGTGGAAAAGACGTCGACTTAATAAGGTCGGACTTTATCTGAGTAGCTAGCCACCCACTGGGCATAGTACGAGAAGAATCTCAGACACCTTCTTAAGGCTTTTACAGTGTGAGGTAAAGGTAATTCCTTAAGTGGGCGTAATCTTTCAGGGTCTGGCCCGATTACCCCATTCTCCACAACGCAACCAAGAATACACAAACGTGTAGTATTGAAGGTACACTTGTTTTCGTTGTAGGTCAGGTTTAACCTCTTTGCAGTCTCTAGGAACTTCGCGAGATTTTGATCATGCTCCCGTTGGTCACGCCTACAGATGGTAACATTGTCCAGGTACGGGAATGTTGCTTCCAACGCGTATTCATCCACCATACGATCCATCTCCCGTTGGAAGACGGATACCCCATTCGTCACTCCAAAGGGCACCCGAAGGAATTGGAACAGGCGCCCATTAGCTTCGAAGGCCGTATAAGGTCGGTCTTCTATTTTGATGGGGATTTGATGGTAGACAGACTTTAAATCAATGGTGGAGAACACGCGGTACTGAGCTATCTGGTTCACCATCTCAGAAATACGAGGCAAAGGATAGGCGTCTAATTGGGTATACAAGTTTATAGTCTGGCTATAATCGACCACAAGTCTTTTCATCTCATTAGTTTTAACCACCACCACCTGGGCACGCCACGGGCTACCACTGTGTTCGATGATTCCCTCCCGTTGAAGCCTTTCCACTTCATCTTTTATAAATGTTTTATCTTCTGAACTATACCGTCGACTCTTAGTCACTATAGGTCTACAATTAGGAGCAAGGTTCGCAAACAAAGAAGGCGGGCTTACGTTTAAAGTAGAAAGGCCGCAGACTGTGAGCGGAGGCTGGGATCCACCATACTTAAGGGTAACGCTCTCATGCTGACACTGGAAGTCCAAGCCTAATATTAAGTTCACACACAACTGAGGTAATATGAGGAGTTTAAAATCCTTATACTCCGTATCCTTAACGGTCAATGTGACTTTACAATATCCAGTTACCTCCGAAGTAAGGGATTTGGACGCCATCACAATTTCACTTCGAGCAGGATACACCTTCAATGAACAGGAGTTAACAAGGTTGGGGTGTATAAAACTTTCAGTCCTGCCACAGTCTATCAAACACCCAGTAGGACGACCATTAATCTTAATGTCCATCATAGATTTTGACAAGGAACACGGTATGGTCTGGTCAACCGTAGCCGAGGCTAGAGTAAAACGATAGGCGGCAGCAGAGAAGACATCGGGTACAGGATTACCCTTACACACTTTACTAAAATGTCCCCGTTTCTTACATTTAAAACAGGTAGCCTCTCTGGCTGGGCAACTTTGCCTGGGGTGTTTAGATTGGCCACAAAAATAACATTTAGACCCATGGGGCACAGCCGCAACAATAGGATTAAGTGGGGGCTCCATTGGTGTTATGGATGCCTCCATACTCAGAACACACGAGGCTGAGAGAGATGCATGGGCTGATGCATACACTTCTGAATTCTTCTGGGCTACATCTAACGATCGAGCAGCAGCGACAACCGTTTTTAAAATTAACGAGTCGTTCTCGAGGAGTCTCTGTCTAATATAATTAGATCGGAGGCCAGATATGAAAGAATCGCGGATGGCTTCTTCCTGATACACTATGGCAGAGGCAGCCTTCTAGTTGCAACCCTTAGCCAAAGCCTTAAGGTCCTGCAGGAAATCGTCCAGAGATTCCTCGGGTAATTGCCTGCGAGTAGACAGGAGATACCTGGCGTATACTTCGTTAACCGACTTAAGGTACTGGGCTTTAAGAGCTGCGAGGGCCTCTTCATATGTAGTAATATCTTCAATTATAGAGTAAGTTTGATGACTTACCAAGTTGGTTAGAAGACCCAACTTGTTAACCGTCGGATCGGTCAATGATGCGATGAAGTGTTCAAAACATCGGAGCCAATGCGTAAATTTCTTCGACGCGTCTGCTGAATGGGGATCGATATCCAGACGCTCTGGTTTCAAAAATCGATCCATCTTCCAAAAGTAGTTATTTAATAAAATTGATGTGCCAAATAACTGCCCGAATCCGAAGTTAAAGCTTAAGACTGAAGCCTTTTATTAAATAAGAATCATGGCAGAGTTAACAGAGTCCATCATCGACCGAGCCCTTGGTAGAACATACCAGAAGAGGGGCGGGGCCAGAGAGGAGCATTAGTGGTTCCCCCTAGTGGAACATTCCAGACATTACAAGTGCAAGTACAAATATCAGAACACAGTTATTTCATCACACTTCATATGGGAAATGTGCTTTTGATTTTGCTCCTGAATGGCCTAGTTTTAATTTTAAGATTGTGCCCCCTTGTTTTGGATTACCCCACCACAGGAAATAGCTTCTCTGTATCTACCCTATCAAATCCTTTTATCATTTTAAATACCTCAATTAGATCACCTTCTAAACTCCAGTGAATACAAGCCAAGATTGTGCTTCACGTCCTCATGATTTAATCCTTTAAGCTTCTAGTATCATGCTGCTGAATCTGCACTGTACCCCCTCCAAGACCAATATTTCCTTCCTGAGGTGTGATGCCCAAAACTGACCTAGCACTCCATCTGGGCACTCTACAACTGTACCATAACATCCTCCCCTATGTATTCCAATCCCCTTGAGATAAAGGCCAACATTTCATTCGCCTTTCTGATTACTTTTCCTACCTGTGCACTCGCTTTTAATGATTTGTGGAGCTGGCATCCAAATCCCATTGCTCCTCCACAGTTCCTGGGGGGAGAAATTCGGTATCGCTCTGTTTGGAGCACAATTATCGGCCGGGCGCAAAGTTTAGCGCCTGGCGCTAATTATCGCCTCCGACTGCAAACTTAGCTTCTATCGCCCCTGGAGGTGATTGGAGCGCTAAATGAGGCACTACACACCTCTCAAGCCGCTAACGCCGAGGAGCGAGGCGCTGGCGAAGCTCATGTGATGTCAGTCAGCAATGGAACAGACACACTGGCACCAGCCAGTTCTTAAAGGGGAGGGTCGATCTTGCTCTCCATCCACACCCTGCTCATTGCAGCCTTGAATCTCGGCCTGGAGAGACCTGTACATCAATTCTGCTGGAAAGAACAATGGAAAGGCCCAGGGAAAGAGCTCAGAGTGCAGCCCCCACAGTCTCTTCTAAATTGATGCAAGGAAGGTCAAATCAAAATGAACCTGCAAAGTGCTGCTCAGTACCCAAAACTCTTTCACACACCGTTGAATATCTCCAGAAGTCTCTCTCTCTCTCTCTCTCTCAGAATGCGTGATGCAAAAATGTCGCCCACAGAAATAGGCAGGAAGCAGCCGCCTTTAAATAGCGCTCCCCAGTCCCTTCCCGACTGCAAAACATTCCCCTCAACCTGTCGTTGCTAGCGGCAGGCGGAAAGGCAGGGGGCGCCACTGAATATCTAGTCCGGGGCATTGCCCGCTCAACTGACGTCACGATCTGCGGGCGCAAGAGATCGGGGCGGTAGTGTTTAGTGCTGCCGCAAAATGTCTGGTCAATTTCGCGAGCGACGCAAACATCGCCGCGCCCAGGCGCTAGTTGCTTTGCGCCCCATTAGCGCCCTTCTATTGTTCTAACCAACATTCATTTCATTACTGTTTATTGTGCACCATATTAGCACCATTTGCCTATATAACAACAGTAGTTGCATTTTAAAGGAATTCATTTCATGTTAAATGCTTTGGTAACTATCTCTTTTTCTAATCTCTCTCTCTTATGTCCTCTCTATTTCATATTTAAAATCTGTGCTTCTTTGAGGTGTGCTCACTCCAAATGGGATGCTTAGTGGAACTGAGATCTAGTTATTGCTTTTGAGTTGTAAATTTAGGGTGTTGTTCCATTTAGTATCTAGTTGAAATTGGGTGGGTGGTAGACTAATGCAGTACTCTATGTACTTTTCAAATGACATCCTACAAAAGCTGGAGTCATATGTTGAAGCAAACTCATGTGACACATTTTCTGACTCCATGTAACAATGCTGTTATTCAATATTTCCATCACTGAGTATGTCTGGAATCCAATAAAGAAAGAAATACTTGTATTTATATAGCGCCTTTCATGACATCAGGACATCCCAAAGTGCTTTACAGCTAATGATGTACTTTTGAAGCGTAGTCACTGTAATAATGTAGGAAATGCAGCAGCCAACTTGTGCACAGCAAGATCCCACAAACAGCAATGTGACAATGACCAGATAATCTGTTTTAATGATGTTGGTTGTGGGATAAATATTAGTCAGGACACCGAGGAGAACTCCCTGCTCTTCTTTGAAATAGTGCCATAGGATCTGTTACTTCACCAACAGCAACAACAACTTGTATTTATATAGCACCTTTAACGTAGTAAAACATCCCAAGACTCTACGCAGGAGGGTTATAAGACAAAAAATTTGATACCAAGCCACATAAGGGGAAATTAGGGCAGATGATGGTCAAAGAGGTAGGTTTTAAACAGCGTCTTAAAGGAGGAAAGAGAGGTGGAGAGGTTTAGGGAGGGAATTCCAGAGCTTAGGCCTAGGCAGCTGAAGGCACAGCCACCAATGGTTGAGCGATTAAAATCAGGGATGCTCAAGAGGGTAAAATTAGAGGAGTGCAGATATTTGGGGGGGGGGGGGCGGTGGTTGTGGGAGATTACAGAGATAGGGAGGGGTAAGGCCATGGAGGGATTTGAAAATAAGGATGAGAATTTTAAAATCGAGGTGTTGCTTAACTTCCACCTGAGAGGACAGATGGGGCCTCAGTTTAATGTCTCATCTGCAAGACAACAGTGCAATGCTTTTTTGGTACTGCACGTAAGTGTCAGCCTAAATTATGTGCTCAAGTCTCTGGAGTGGGACTTGAATACACAACCTTGTAACTCAGAGGCGAGAGTGCTATCAACTGAGCCACAGCTGACAGTTACACTTTTCTCAAGGAATTGAAGCCTGTTACCCACCATGGCATCAAAATTAATTACTGAAAACTATGAATAAGTTGAGAATACTACGATCTGTGTTTGTAGCTTAGAAATTTGCTGCAAGCCACCACCAGAAAGGTAAGTTTGTTACATATACTTACTGTTGTGTATGTACCTTTAAGAGAGAACTGCTTTTATACTGTAGTACCGGCAGTGACCACACCTGTATATAAAGCTGTAGCAGGCTTCTGTACTTTCAGTTCCAGCATACCCTCTGTTCAGTAAACACCTGTTATTACCGTTCTCCTGCAGTCCGTGTGTTATTGGTACGCGGACACTACAGTGTGACGAGCAGGTTCAAACTCACCTGCAGTACTGCATCACCTCACGGGGATCCATCCCTGAAAAGAAGCTTCTTGGAGGTCGAAGCCAGAGCAACGGGCGTCGACTGTGGGCAACCGCTCAGTGATCCATCGGAGTTCAGAGAATCGCAGGGGAAGCTGTGGAGAGCTGGGCTTGGCTCTCCAGTCAAGGTGTTACAGCAAATCGTGCTAGTAGCAGGTAGTGTGCTGACCCTTCCAGACTGTGGCGGGCTAGAGCTCGATCGAGCGGCTCTGCAAGGGGGCCATGCAGCGTCGTCGGGAAGGAAAAGAGAGAGAGAGGGTGGAGCGCACAGGGCGCGGTCGGTGCTCAAGAGCCGGGCAGTGTTAAAGAAAATAAAAAGGGGGAAGGAAAAGAGACGCGTAGTGGACAGCGTCGAAGAAGAATAAAACTAAGAAAATTAATTAACAAAAGAGAGACGCGCAGAAGCCGCGGGGCACCGCCATTACTATTTAGAACGTTAGGAGCAGCATTGGCAGCAGGGGGAAGAAGGAAAAGCGCGGGAGGCACCATTTTAATCCATTGGGGAAGAAGGAAAAGCGCGGGAGGCGCCATTGTAAACCACCCAAGATGCCGAAGAGTGGCAGCATCACTGCTTTCGACAACAAAATAGAAGACTGGACCACGTATGTGGAAAGAATTGAAGTGTACTGCAAAGTAAATGAGGTGGCCGATGAAAAGAAGGCGTCGGTATTATTGAATTTGATGGGCGCGAGAACGTACGGCCTATTGCGGAATTTAATTACCCCAGCTAAACCAATGGAGAAAAGCTTTGAAGAGATTGTCACTATCTTACAGGAACATCTAAACCCTACACCGCTGCTGATAGCAGAAAGATTAAAGTTCCATAAAAGAAACCAGCACAAAGATGAGAGTAATGCTGACTATCTTACGGAACTACGCAAGTTATCGAAACACTGCCAGTTCGGAGCAGGGCTGGCAGACACCTTAAGGGATAAGTTTGTCTGTGGGCTCCAGAGTGAAGGAACCCAGAAACGACTACTTTTGGAAAAGGACCTTACGCTAGAAAAGGCTTTCAGCGTGGCAGTATCCTACAAAGCAGCAGCACGGGGAGCTGCAGAAATACAACAGAAACCGCAAGAATATAGTACCAATGAAATGGCATATGGAGCAGAAAAGTGCTATCGCTGCGGCAGAACAACCCATGACCAGAAGGATTGCTGGTTTAAGGACAAAGTATGCAGGCAATGTGGAAAAGTGGGACACATAGCACGAGTCTGCAGGTCGGCAAAGAAAACCAACACTAAAAGAACTAAGGAAAAGTACAAGAAAGTACAAAAGATGACGGACAGTAGTTCAGAAGATCAGAAGAGTGATAATGACTCCGGGAGCAGGAGACTAAGTTGTCTAAAGTTACACAACGTGATCACAAAGGAGGATCACCGAACCATTTGGGTCACCCTCATGATAGCAAGGTCCCAAGTAAAGATGGAATTGGACACAGGATCAGCCCTAACAGTCATGAATCGACGAGACTACGAGCGGCTATTCTCACACATACCCTTGAAGGACACGTCCATTGTCTTGAAGACATATACGGGGCAAAAAGTCTACCCCAGAGGAAAAATAAGGGTGCCCGTTAAATACAACGGCAAGGAAACACAGAAACTGTATCTATATATACTACAAGATGGAGGACCACCATTATTGGGACGTGAATGGATCCAAAAAATACAATTGGATTGGCATTCCATTCAGGCGCTAACTGTGGCTGACAAAAAGGATGACAATATCACACCTGGACGACTGTCAAAAATTCTAACTGACACGAAAGAGGTGTTCCAGCAAGGACTTGGGACTCTAAAAGGCGTAACGGCAACGATAAAAATTGAAGATAACGCAAACCCCAAATTTTTTAAGGCCAGACCGGTACCGTATGCAATCCGCCCAGCCGTCGAAGCAGAGTTGGAGAGTCTGGAGCATTCGGGTGTGCTGTCCAAGGTGGACTGGAGCGAGTGGGCCACACCCATCGTTCCTGCAATGAAGAAATCATTGAGCAGCACGCCTGGGGAGCCGAAGAAGGTTTGCATCTGTGGGGACTTTAAGGTAACTGTGAACCCAGTCCTGCACACAGTACAATATCCACTTCCGCGGATAGAAGATATTCTCGCCTCACTATCTGGAGGGGAACGCTTTACGAAGATTGATCTGGCCCAAGCGTATCTACAAATGGAGGTAGAAGAAGCATCTAGAAAATACCTCACGATAAACACTCACAAAGGTCTTTACCAGTACAACCGACTGGTATTCGGGGTAGCATCAGCTCCGGCTATTTGGCAGAGGGTGATGGAACAAGTCCTGCAAGGGATCCCGGGGACCCAGTGTTATTTGGACGACATCCTGGTTACGGGCGAAAATGACAGTGAACACCTTGCCAACCTGGAGCAGGTGCTCACTAGATTACAAGAATATGGGCTACGAGCCAACCGCCCCAAATGCGAGTTTTTCAGGAAACAAATCTCGTATTGTGGCCACGTGATTGATGAAGAGGGGTTACATAAGTCCCCAGACAAGATTGAGGCAGTAGTCAAGGCTCCAGCACTGGAAGATGTGTCGCAACTGAGGTCGTTCCTCGGGTTGGTGAACTACTACCATAAGTTCTTGCCAAATTTGTCTACAATTCTGCACCCACTGAACGCCCTGCTGCAAACTGGAGTAGCATGGAAATGGAGTGATGAGTGTAAGCGTGCCTTTCAGAAATGTAAATGCCTAATCACTTCAAAAGAAGTATTGGCCCACTACAATCCAACACTACTGATTCGGTTGGCATGTGATGCGTCTCCCTACGGCTTTGGAGCGGTGCTGTCGCACAAATTCCTTGACGGTTCAGAGAGGCCAATAGCCTTTGCGTCGCGCTCGTTAACCTCAGCCGAGCATAACTACGCCCAGATTGACAGGGAGGCCCTCAGCCTGGTGTGGGGGGTGAAGAAGTTCAATCACTATCTGCACAGGCAGAAATTCACCCTACTGACTGATCACCAGCCTCTTGTCTCCATTTTTAACCCAAAGAAGGGCGTTCCGGTGATGACGGCGCAACGGCTGCAAAGATGGTCACTTTTTCTAGGGGCACATCAATACGACATCGAGTATAAGGGTACGAAACAGCATGGAAACGCTGATGGGCTGTCGCGCCTGCCGCTGCCTACGGTGGAGGAAGCACCTGCAGTGGACCCTGTTGAGATATTCCATTCGACCATAGTCAAATGTCTACCTGTTACAAACTCAAGTATAGAGAAGGAAACCCGAAATGACCCGACACTCTCTCGGGTCTATGATTTGACGGTGAAGGGATGGCTAGCACATGGCGACTCACTGTTGCCAGCATTCTCGCCAAGGAGAGAACAGCTGTCAGTGTGCCGGGGGACCTTGATGTGTGGATCGCGAGTGGTAATTCCACCCAAGTTGAGAGATAGAGTGCTCAATGAGCTTCATGAGGGTCATCTGGGAGGGGTAAAAATGAAGAGCCTAGCCAGGACATTTGTGTGGTGGCTGGGAATCGATAAAGAAATCGAGGAAATGACCAAGAGATGCACAGGATGCCAGAAAGTCCAAAACACTCCACCACAGGCCCCGCTACACCCATGGGAGTGGCCCTCATCTCCATGGCAATGGGTACACATTGATTTTGCTGGTCCATTTATGGACTCAATGTTTTTAATCGCCGTGGATGCACATTCGAAATGGCCAGAGGTCATCAAACTGTCCTCCACCACCATGGAGAAAACTATTGCAGTCCTACGGACCATCTTCGCCAGGAATGGCTTGCCAGAACAGATTTGCTCCGACAATGGACCACAGTTTGTGTCCGAGGATTTTCGGAGGTTTTTGAGGAATAATGGGGTAAAGCATTACACATCTGCCCCATATCATCCAGCCACAAATGGATTGGCTGAGAGGTTTGTTCAGACCTTTAAAAAAGCAATAAAGGCGATGTATAACGACAACATACCACTGCAACACAAGGTGGATAATTTCTTGTTTGCTTACCGGAATGCGACACATGCAGTCACCAACCAAGCTCCAGCCATGGTGTTCTTTAGCCGAAGGTTAAGATGTTGCCTGGATTTGCTCAAACCAAACATAAGACGAGATGTTGAGGATAAGCAATTCCAGCACATCAATGAGAAGCCAACCAAAAGCTTCAAGATAGGGCAACCAGTCTTGGCCCGCGACTACCGAACAGAAAAATGGCAGCCAGGAACGATATGCACACAGCAGGGACCACTAATGTATACAGTGGACGTTGGAGAGAGCATCGTGAGACGCCATGCTGACCAGATTCTAGAGTCACAGGACCAAGTCAAACCCATACCACGAGCATGCGCACCTGGTGATGAACCCAAAGTACAGATAGCGTCTACCTCAGAATCAGTGGTATTGGAAGCTGACGAACCAACCAATGACAATGAGCCAGAATCGACTCCGCCGCAAGAACAGGATACTCGAGAAAGGCGCTATCCAGACAGGATCAGGAAGCCTCCTCAAAGACTGAATTTATAAATGATTACTTTCAGCTGATGTATATAATACAGAGAAAATTGTAATTGTAATTAATTATTTAATTGTTAAATGAATGTTATGTACTGTTTATCTAAAAGGGGAGGAATTGTTGTGTATGTACCTTTAAGAGAGAACTGCTTTTATGCTGTAGTACCGGCAGTGACCACACCTGTATATAAAGCCATAGCAGGCTTCTGTACTTTCAGTTCCAGCATACCCTCTGTTCAGTAAACACCTGTTATTACCATTCTCCTGCAGTCCGTGTGTTATTGGTACGCGGACACTACACTTACCTGAATGTGGAGCTGGGAGAAGCAGAAGTGCTCCTCCCGGCTCCACAATCAAACCATGCGGGCCGCTCCGGCCTCTACTCACTCCCCCTTCGATAATGACATCGACCACCCACTCTCCACCACCCCGCTCTCCCGGTCCACTTTAAGGAATTACCTGAGTGTCACTGCCGGTGATGCAGCAGCCAAATCTTCAAGGTCTCTTCTTTGATGAGCTGCCAAGGGATGTCCATTAGGTGTCGGCAGCTCGCCGCTTCAATGATAATGAGGCTCAAACTTCGAGCCTATCGTTCCCTGCGCCCCCGTTTTTTAGTGCGATTGAATTTTTCCGAATATGCTTCCATACCTTGGACTCTTCATATTTAATTTGGAGTCTTGCAGTTCCTAGGCATGATTCCATTTGAACTATTTTGACCCTGTACGGTATTTAGTGTATTATACTGCGTAAGTGGGGCTGTATTTGTAGTGCACTTTAGAGGATGTGCTTTTCTGGCATTAAACCTTCAATAAAGTTCAACTACATTCAAATATTTCTTGATGGAAGACAAATTTATGAACACCAAGGGCTCCACTGATGTTGAGAGGAATGTCAGTGCGGTATTCTACAGCATTATCGCCCACAATTAACTGAAACAAAGGGTCAGGGATCTTGCTGGGTCCACATCAGGTGCACTCTCCACCAGATTTGTTCTTGGCTTTAGATTGAAACAATATTAGCTAGGGACTAATTCTGCAGCTGGCAGAATCATTCCTAGTGTGCCATTCCATCAGTATACATGTGGCAAGTGACAAGGAGGAAAGGAGAATAAGGTGAATGACAAGTTCCTAAGGAGAAGTCAAAATTCTTTTATTTTAAGTCAATCTTCTATGTCTGGAGTATTTGAGGGAGAAGCCAGCCTTGAAGGATGGCTCCTAAGAAACAAAGGCCCTGGCTAAAGACACCCTTGCAAGACCCACAGTCTGAAAGTGAATGCAACTACAATGATCCCCGTGCATTTAGCTGGGTGATCATAGATGAGATGACTGACACCTTGAAACAGAACTTCAGCTGCCTGGACAGGAGGAGTATTGCAGTAGAACCCACCAGGGTCTCCAAGATCATCATTGTCTGCTGCATGCTTCTCAATTTCACCATCCAAAAATGTCTAACTGCAGTGAAGAAAGCCCCATTTGCAGGAACCAGATGGTGACATTGAGAGTAACTTTGAGGATGTTGCAGCCAATATAAATAATATATCAGGTTCTCATTGAGAAGATATTTCCTCAGTTGGCTGACCCAACCCTGCCCACATGTGCACTACACAATGGCCCAAAACACCATCTGCAACATTGTCATCAGCGCCAGCCTAAGACAATGGAACAACAACAACTATTTATATAGCGCTTTTAACATAGTAAAACATCCCAAGGTGTTTCACGGGAGTGTTATAAGACAAAAATTTGACACCGAGCCACATAAGAAGAAATTAGGGCAGGTGGCCAAAAGCTTGGTCAAAGAGGTAGGTTTTAAGGAGCGTCTTAAAGGAGGAAAGAGGCAGTGAGGTGGAGAGGTTTAGACAGAAAATTCCAGTGCTTAGGGCCTAGGCAACAGAAGGCACGGCCACCAATGGTTCAGCGATTATAATCAGGGATGCTCAAGAGGGCAGAATTAGAGGAGCACAGATATCTCAGATAGGGAGGGCTAAGGCCATGGAGGGATTTGAAAACAAGGATGAGAATTTTGAAATCAAGGTGCTGCTTAACTGGGAGCCAATGTAGGTCAGCGAACACAGGGGTGATGGGTGAATGGGACTTGGTGCGAGTTAGGACATGGGCAGCTGAGTTTTGGATCACCTTAAGTTTACGTAGGAGAGAATGTGGGAGGCCAGCCAGGAGTGCGTTGGAATAATCAAGTCTAGAGGTAACAAAGGCATGGATGAGAGTTTCAGCACCGGATGAGCTGAGGCAAGGGTGGAGACGGGCGATGTTATGGAGGTGAAAATAGGCGTTCTTAGTTATGCTGCGGATATGTGGTCGGAAGCTCATTTTAGGGTCACATATGACACCAAGGTTGCGAACAGGGCCATCTTTACATCTGCTATCTTATTCTGCATCATTGAATAATGATCTAGACGAGGGAACTAGATGTAATATCTCCAAGTTTGCAGACGACACAAAGCTGAGTGGGCGTGTGTGCTGTGAGGAGGATGCCGAGAAACTCCAGTATGATTTGGACAGGTTGGGTGATTGGGCAGATGCATGGCAGATGCAGTACAATGTGGATAAATGTGAGGTTATCCACTTTGGTGGCAAAAACAGGAAGGCAGATTATTATCTGAACGGCAATAGATTGGGAGAAGGGGAAGTGCAACAAGACCTGGGTGTTCTTGTGCACCAGTCGCTGAAGGTAAGCATGCAGGTGCAGCAGGCAGTTAAGAAGGCAAATGGTATGTTGGCCTTCATAGCGAGAGGATTCGAGTACAGGAGCAAGGATGCCTTGCTGCAGTTGTACAGGGCCTTGGTGAGACCACACCTTGAGTATTGTTTGCAGTTTTGGTTGCCTTATCTGAGGAAGGATGTTCTTGCCATGGAGGGAGTGCAGCGAAGATTCACCAGGCTGATACCTGGGATGGCAAGAATGACATATGAGGAGAGATTGGGTCGATTGGGCTTATATTCGCTGGAGTTTAGACGAATGAGAGGGGATCTCATTGAAACTTATAAAATTCTAACAGGACTAGACAGACTAGATGCAGGAAGGGTGTTCCCGATGGCGGGGGAGTCCAGAACCAGGGGTCACAGTCTAAAGATAAGGGGTAAGCCATTTAGGACAGAGATGAGGAGGAATTTCTTCACCCAGAGAGTGGTGAACCTGTGGAATTCTGTACCACAAAAGGCAGTTGAGGCCAATTCATTAAATATATTCAAGAAGGAGTTAGATATATTTCTTAAGGCTAAAGGGATCAAGGGATATGGGGAGAAAGCAGGGACAGGGTACTGAATTTGGATGATCAGCCATGATCTCATTAAATGGCGGAGCAGGCCTGAGGTGCCGAATGGCCTACTCCTGCTCCTATCTTCTATGTTTCTATGTTTCTATGAATACGTGTTCATTGTGTGACAATATATAAGGTGTGTCTTATGAATCTCTTCTACTGCTCCTTCTAAGTGTTCTTTAGTGGAAGGAGTAAATGAAGTGGCTGTCGGTTAGTTACTCATGGTAATCTTTTATGATTGAGGTAGCCATCTATTCTTTTATCAGGTCATGAGATGGTCCTGCTACTGGTGTCTACCAATAGTGGGTAGCATGGTCCTGCTTGCTTTCCAGTATATCTACTGTCATTTGAGATTGGGCTTAGATGGACCAGATGTAGCATCACCCTGAGAGATAGTACCCCCTGTTATAAATCTCATCATCAAGAAACTATTTATGAAATAACGCTGGACGGCCAGCTGGTGGCGCTGTCCAAGGAGTATAAATACTCGGGCGTGGGCCCCAGCTTGCCAGGGACATTTTGTAAGACAAGGAGCTAGTGAAATACAACTAGACCTCCATGTTCTGAAACAAGTTGATTAAAGCCTTGCTTTATGCTCAAACCAAGTGCGTAGTTAGTTTTATTACATCACCCCCCTCATCAGTGCCTACTCTAACTACATTTCTGCTCCCAAGCACTCCCTCAACAGGTCCAGTAATCTGCACAGGAGTAGACTTCTCGGCTATATTGAGGTAGTGAAGCCTGGTGTAATGAGTCTGATCCTTCAGCATTTTCAAGCTGGAAGAGAAAGAGACTTGTAGGCAGAAGCCCAAGGCCTCTTTAGTAGCAGTATGAGCATGAGGAAGTATCCGCTCTGCCATTGGGGCAAAAAGGTAGCTTTTGAGATTGTTTTAAAAGGAGAGAGAAGTGGATGGGTTTAGGAAGAGGGTTCTGCAGAGCAGCACCAAGGCAATTGAAGGTTCTGCCACAAATAGTAGGAAAAAGAAGCATGTGGAATGCAGAAAAGGCCACAGTTGGATGATGGAAGGGTGTGGGATGGGTTGCAAGGCTGGAGGAGCTTGCAGAGATAAGGTGGGGCTAGGTCATGGAGGGACTTGAGGATGAAGATATTAATTTAATGTGTTAGGGGGCAGGTAGCCAGTATAAGTCAGTGAGGATAGGATATAATGGGTGAACATGGCTTAGTGCAAGACAGCAGTCTCATAGATTTGCGATCCTGGGAACAAAATGAGATAGAGATGGAAAGTGCGATCAGCCTTCATTTCAACATAATGAAGATGCGAGGAGGAGAAAGAACATGCAGGACGATGTACTTGTGGCTTGGTAGGAACAATGTTATCTTCTGCCACCCCTGCTGTGTGAGATAATATGCTATTACAAAGAGTAGCGTAGAAAAAGGATGCTGCCAAGCACAGTAGTTCCTTTTTTAGTAAACAATTACTTTTCAAACCATCCTTAGAACTCTGTGTGAGAGCATTTTTATTTATAAATGTCCTGTCAAGCTGGTCTGTCTGGATTTAGACAGCTTAATAATCGGTTGATGTTTTATAATTGAATATTCCTGCCAATTGCTGACATTTTGCCTTGCCCTGAGATGGCATGGTTCTCATGCTTACATAAAATTAACTAAAGAGAACAAACAAAACCAGTATATACTGGCAGCAAAAGGCAGGAATATTCAATTATAAAATGTCAGCTGATTATTAACCTGTCCACATCCAGACAGACCAGTTTGGTATAATAATTTGGTTATCTGCAAGCAGAGAGATAGGCAGGATCCTTTAAGAGCATCTCTACTCCTGTATAGAACTTTAGTCTATTGATTTTCCTTTCAGTGTGTTCTCTTCCTTTATTTATCCTATGTACATATTCCCAACATACCATCTTGATTGATTTACAGCTACATTAAATAAAAATGTCCTATTCAGCATATTTTATTGTGGCTGTAGCGACAAAAATGCCTAGTCTACAAGAGCAGCTGCTCGGGCTGCAGCAGCACAGAAGTGACCCTTATGCAAGCGCTTCTAATGTCTTATTTATAGTACCGATGTATGCTGCCAACTTAAATACGAAACCAGCAGCAGAACGGTACAATAAACATGGTGAATATGTTGATGTCAGCATATCAGAGTTTCACCTCCAAGTCAAGATAACGAGCAAAGTTTTCCTCTATTTCCAACAGAGGCAAAATTGTAAACGCATTCTTTACAAATGCATTTGTGATTTTGCTACAATGGTGAACAGAGGAAATTTTGACCCACCGTGTATCAGTATGTTCAGCATTTTGTTGATAGTTTGATGTGCTTAATACCACATAACATTCTAAAATGCTTCAATAACCAATAATCAGCCCAGTATTATTTGAATTTGACCCCATAAAAGCCATTCAGCTGCACCAGTGAGAAATTCTTCACTTCCCACGTTAACAATTCTTATGGACCCTCTGACTAAGATGGAATACTCTTTTTAATATTAGGTTGCATAACAATAAGGTGCCTCAAGAGACAGGATAGATATCCCATAAAATAAAAACAGAAAATGCTGGAAACACTCAGTGAGTCAGACAGCATCTGTGGAGAGAGAAACAGAGTTACATAAGAACATAAGAAATAGGAGCAGGAGTAGGCCATTTTGCCCCTCGAGCCTGCTCCGCCATTTAATGAGATCATGACTGATCTGATCTTGGGTTCAGCTCCTTTTCCCTGCCCGCTCCCCATAAACCATCACTTCCTTATGGTTCAAAAATCTGTCTATCTCCACCTTAAATATATTCAATGACCCAGCCTCCACAGCTCCCTGGGGTAGAGAATTCCATAGATTTACAACCCTCCAAGAGAAGAAATTCCTCCTCATCTCAGTTTTAAATGGGCAACCCCTTATTCTGAAACTATGCCCCCTAGTTCTAGATTCCCCCATGATGGGGAAACATCTTTTCTGCAACTACCTTGTCGAGCCCCTCAGTATCTTAATATGTTTCAATAAGATCACCTCTCATTCTTCTAAAATCCAATGAGTATAGGCCCAACCCAAATAGTGCTGGAGAAATTAATGGGACTGAAAGCTGATAAATCCTCAGGGCCTGATAATCTGCATCCCAGAGTACTAAAAGAGGTAGCCATGGAAATAGTGGATGCATTGGTTGTCATCTTCCAAAATTCTATAGATTATGGAACAGTTCCTGCAAATTGGAGGGTGGCAAATGTAACCCCACTATTTAAAAAAGGAGGGAGAGAGAAAACAGGGAACTACAGACCGGTTAGCCTAACATCAGTAGTAGGAAAAATGCTAGAGTCTATTATAAAGGGTGTGATAACAGGACACTTAGAAAATATCAATGGGATTAAACAAAGTCAACATGGATTTATGAAAGGGAAATCATGTTTGACAAACCTACTGGAGCTTTTTGAGGATGTAACTGGTAGAATAGATAAGGGAGAACCAGTGGATGTGGTGTATTTGAATTTTCAGAAGGCCTTTGATAAAGTCCCACATAAGAGGTTAGTGTACAAAATTAAAGCACATGGGATTGGGGGTAATATACTGGCATGTATTGAAAATTGGTTAACAGACAGGAAACAGAGAGTAGGAATAAATGGGTCTTTTTCGGGGTGGCAGGCGGTAACTAGTGGCGTAACGCAGGGATTGGTGCTCGGGCCCCAGCTATTCACAATATATATCAATGATTTGGATGAGGGAACCAAATGTAATATTTGCAAGTTTGCTGACATCACAAAACTAGGTGGGATTATTGTTGTGTATGTACCTTTAAGGGAATAACTGGTCTTAGACTGCAGTACCGGCAGTGACCACCCCTGTATAAAAGGCCCTAGCAGGCTTCTGTAGTTTCAGTTTCAAGCTGGCGCTTGTTGAGTAAAGTACCTGTTAAGCTGTTCTCCCGAAGTCCGTGTATTATTGAGGCGCAGACTTTACAGTGGCGACGAGTAAGTTCGAACTCACCTGCAGTGTGGCATCATCTCACGGGGCTCTCGCCTGAAAGGAAGGTCCTGGAAGGTCGTAGTCTGAGCAACGGGTGTCGACCGAGGGCAACCGCCCAAAGAATCCATCGGTGTTTGGAGAATTGCGGGAGAGACTGTGGTTCCAGCGAATCGTGCTGGTAGCAGGTAGCGCGCTGACCTTTCCGGACTGCGGTGGGCTCAAGCTCGATCGAGCGGCTCTACAAATCGGGCCATGCAGCGTCGCCAGGAAAAGAAAACAAGAGAGAGAGGGTGGAGCGCACAGGGCACGGTCAGTGCTCGAGAACAGGACAGCGGAGAGAAACCAAACCGGGGGGGGGGGGAAGGAAAGCGAGATGCGCTGAAGCTGCGGGTCGCCGCCATTACCCCATAGAACGCTAGGAGCAGCGTGGCAGTAAGGGGAAGAAGCAAAAGTGCGGAAGGTGCCATTTTATCCCGTTGGGGAAGAAGCAAAAGCGCGGGAGGCGCCATTTTAAATCGCCCAAGATGCCGAAAAGTGGCAGTATCACTGCTTTCGACAATGAGGTAGAAGACTGGACCACGTATGTAGAAAGAATCGAAGTGTACTGCAGGGCAAATGAGGTGGCCAATGGAAAGAGGGCATCGGTATTATTAAATCTGATGGGTGCGAATACGTACGGCCTATCTCAGGTCTCAGGTCTATGATTTGACGGTGAAGGGATGGCCAGCATATGGCAACTCACTGTTGCCAGCATTCTCGCCAAGGAGGGAACAGCTGTCAGTGTGCCGGGGAACCTTGATGTGTGGATCCCGAGTGGTAATTCCACCCAAGTTGAGAGATAGAGTACTCAATGAGCTTCACGAGGGTCATCTGGGAGGGGTAAAAATGAAGAGCCTAGCTAGGGCGTTTGTGTGGTGGCCGGGAATCGATAAAGAAATCGAGGATATGACCAAGAGATGCACAGGATGCCAGAAGGTCCAAAACGCTCCACCACAGGCCCCGCTACATCCATGGGAGTGGCCCTCATCTCCATGGCAACGGGTACACATTGATTTCACTGGTCCATTTATGGACTCAATGTTTCTAATCGCTGTAGACGCCCATTCGAAATGGCCAGAGGTCATTAAAATGTCCTCCACCACCACGGAGAAAACTATTGCAGTCCTAAGGACCATCTTCGCCAGGAATGGGTTACCAGAACAGATCTGTTCCGACAATGGCCCACAGTTTGTGTCTGAGGATTTCCGGAGGTTCCTGAAGAATAATGGGGTGAAACATTACACATCTGCCCCATATCATCCAGCCACAAATGGATTGGCTGAGAGGTTTGTTCAGACCTTTAAAAAGGCCATAAAGGCAATGTATAATGACGACATAAGGTGGATAACTTCCTGTTTGCTTACCGGAATAAGACACATGCAGTAACCAACCAAACTCCAGCCGTACTGTTTTTCAACCGGAGACTAAGATGTCGCTTGGATTTGCTCAAACCAAACATAAGACGAGATGTTGAGGATAAGCAGTTCCAGCACATAAATGAGAAGCCAACCAGGAGCTTCAAGATAGGGCAACCAGTCTTGGCCCACGACTACCGAACAGAAAAATGGCAGCCAGGCATGATATGCACACAGCAGGGACCACTAATGTACACAGTGGACGTTGGAGAGAGCATCGTAAGACGCCATGCTGACCAGATTCTAGAGTCACAGGAACAAGCCAAACCTGTACCACAAGCATGTGCACCTGGTAATGAGCCCGAAGTACATATTGCGTCTACCTCAGAAGCAGGGGTATTGGAAGCTGACGAACCAACCAATGACAATGAGCCAGAATTGACTCCACTGCCAGAACAGGATACTCGAGAAAGGTGCTATCCAGTCTGGATCAGGAAGCCTCCTCAAAGACTGAACTTATAAATGACTATTTCAGTATATATTACTGAGGAAATTGTAATTGTAATTAGTTATTATTTAGTTGTTAAATGAATGTTATGTACTGTTTATCCAAAAGGGGAGGAATTGTTGTGTATGTACCTTTAAGGGAATAACTGGTCTTAGACTGCAGTACCTGTTATGTATTGTGTGTTCTCCTCCCACCTGTGGTGGCGCTGTCACAGGAGATAAATGGTTGGGTATTCTCTCGGTTAAGTTTAGCTCTCTTTGTTCGGAACTTGCCAGAACTTCCTTTCCTTCCAATAAAGCACTTCATGTTTGAATCTCTGAGTTCTGAGTCCTAAATTGTGTCTAGGTAGAAAGGTACCGACACAACAAGTGGCAACGAGGAGCGGATGAATCTGCGTACGTTACGGGTGCAGTGAGTAAACAGAAAATTTAATTTGAAACGTGAGATGGCTACTATATTAGGAAACATCGGTGATTTTCATGAAAATGTGGAGCAATGGAGCGCATATACGGAACGTTTTGACTATTTTGTATTGGCGAATGCGGTGGCAAATGAAAAGGTCGTGCCTACCTTTTTGAGTGTAATCGGGCCGAAGACTTTCAATTTACTTCGCAGCCTCGTGCAGCCAGATAAGCCAGGAACTAAAACATATAAGCAACTAGTGGAAATTCTTGGAGCACATTTTTCACCAAAACCCCTGGTTATTGCTGAGAGATTTAGATTTCACAAACGGAATCAAGAGGAGGGGGAATCAGTGACGATGTTTATTGCTGCTTTAAAAAGGTTGTCGGAACACTGCCAGTTCAAGGAGGTGCTGAATGACACCATTAGAGACAGACTTGTGTGTGGTCTGCAAAATGCAGCCACACTGAAGCGCCTTCTTACTGAGGACAACCTTACTCTTGAAAAGGCCATTGAAGTTAGTGTCTCCATGGAGATGGCGGAAAAGGAGGCTCACCAGTTGAGTTCAACAGGGAGAGTTCACAAGGTGTCGTCTGAGGCTAAAGGTGCGCGGAACGGCACATGTTACCGTTGTGGGAAAACGGGCCATCACGCTAATGACTGCTGGTGTATGGAGCTGGAATGCCGAAATTGTGGCAAAAAGGGTCACATTGAACGCGCCTGTAGAGGTAAAAAAAAGAACAGACAGAGCTGGGAAGCATGGAAGCAAAATGTCTGTACTTGGACAAGAGAGGGAAAAGAGTGTTCATTCAGTGCAGTATGATGGAACAAGCAAAACAGAGGGGAGCGACACCTCTGAGGAGGAAGAGGTGCATATACTGACGGTTGCAGGTGGTTCAAATGGCTACTGGGTGTCACCACTGGTGGAGGGACAATCAGTGCGGATGGAGGTGGACACAGGCGCGGCTGTGTCCCTTGTTTCAGACACTGTCTACAACAAAATGCTAAAGCATCTTACCCTTCAGCCAACAAACATTGTGCTAAAGACGTATACCGGTGAACCTGTGGCCATGAGAGGCGTCATTGAGGTGACAGTTAAATTGAACGGACAGACTACAAAACTGCCACTATATGTGGTAAAGGGAAATTACCCATCGCTACTGGGACGTGCGTGGCTAGAGAAAATCACGCTGGACTGGCCTGCAGTCCGCATGATGTCAAAAGGGGAGTCAGGTCTGACTGCAGTGTTAAACAAACATGCAGAACTCTTCAATGGGGAACTTGGGAGCATGAAAAAGATCAGCGTGAGACCGGACATTAAACCTGACAGCAAGCCGAAGTTTCACAAAGCCCGACCTGTACCCTATGCAATTAGGCCAAAAGTTGAGGCTAACTTGGAGGCCTTAGTCGAGAATGGAGTCCTGGAGCCTGTGAGCGTGAGCAAATGGGCCACACCCATTGTTCCTGTCCTGAAAAAGGATGGATCTGTTCGAATCTGCGGGGATTTTAAAGTGACTATTAACCCGGTGCTGTCTGTGGAACAGTACCCTCTTCCCCTCACTGATGATCTTTTTACGGGCCTGGCCGGAGGGCAAAAGTTCAGCAAAATAGACTTATGCCAGGCTTATCTACAAATGCATGTCGATGACAAATCAAAAGGAGCTGCTGACAATTGTGACACACAAGGGGCTATACAGGT
The DNA here is from genome assembly GCF_052327205.1 of Somniosus microcephalus. Classification (NCBI taxonomy): domain Eukaryota; kingdom Metazoa; phylum Chordata; class Chondrichthyes; order Squaliformes; family Somniosidae; genus Somniosus; species Somniosus microcephalus. Next base: position 127,165,673 of record NC_140988.1, read on the forward strand.
ACTGCTGCTTTCCGTTTGGAATTACGTCGGCCCCTGCTCTATTCCAAAGGGCAATGGATCAGATTTTGAGTGGACTGCCAGGAGTCCAGTGCTACCTGGACGACATCCTTGTCACTGGGACAAATGAGGAGGATCATCTTCTGAACTTGGATGCAACACTACAACGACTGAAAGAGTACGGACTCAGAGTTCGTAAAGACAAATGTGAATTCTTTCAGTCTTCAGTTGAGTACCTGGGGCATGTGATTGACGCTACTGGCCTGCATAAGGCGCCGCCAAAGGTCAAGGCGATCGTGGAGGCCCCAGCACCCCAGAATGTGAGCCAGTTACATTCATTTCTGGGGCTACTTAACTACTATGGGAAGTTTATTCCAGACTTAGCAACATTGCTGAAGCCGTTACATCAGTTGCTATGTCAAGGCAAAACATGGAAATGGACTGAACTGTGCAACGAAGCTTTCGCCCAAGCAAAGAAAGCATTGCTGAATTCGGAGGTCCTGACACACTTTGACCCAAAGCTACCCGTGCAGCTAGCATGTGATGCATCACCATATGGTGTGGGAGCAGTCATATCCCACATCATGCCTTCGGGTGAAGAGAAACCTATCGCCTTCGCATCACGCACCTTGAACAAGGCCAAGAGTAACTATGCGCAGATCGAGTGCGAGGCCTTGGGAATCGTTTTTGGAATTCGAAAATTTCATCAGTACCTGTTTGGGAGAAGGTTCACACTCCTGACAGACCACCGTCCATTGATTTCAATCTGCGGGCCCCACACCGGAATTCCGTCTCTCGCTGCAAGCAGGATGCAAAGGTGGGCTTTACTGTTGTCAGGACACACATACGACATCAAATATCGCAAATCAGACTTGCACGGCAACGCAGACGGTCTCTCGAGGCTACCCTTGCCTGTTACTCCCCCAGAGCCTCGTCAGATAGATATCTTCTACTTTAGACAAGTGGAGGGAGCACCTGTCACTGCAGTTCAGGTGCGAAGGTACACCCGCAACGATCCAGTCCTGTCTGAGGTAATGGACGATGTCATTCGAGGGAGAGCGATAGGAGATTCTCCTAGTTTGAAACCTTACGTTTCAAAAAGAAATGAGCTCTCCGTCCAGGCAGGTTGTCTTCTTTGGGGATGCCGTGTCATCATTCTGCCACCTCTGAGGGAACCTATACTGCAACAACTTCATACAGGCCACAGTGGGATAGTTCGGATGAAGGAAATGGCAAGAAGCTACTTCTGGTGGCCAGGTCTCGATGGGAATATTGAGGAGAAAGCAAAAACATGTTCCCCATGTCAAAGGGTCCGGAATGTTCCACAGCTGGCAACCCTACACCCCTGGAATTGGCCTGCAGAAGTGTGGCAGCGAGTACATGTGGACTTCGCCGGTCCTTTCGAAGGGAAGATGTTTATGGTGGTTGTGGACGCTCGTAGCAAGTGGCCAGAGGTCGCTGTGATGAGGTCTACCACGGCAGAGAAAACAATTGAGAAACTTGGTGAGATGTTCAGCCGTTATGGCTCACCGGAACAACTCGTAAGTGACAATGGTCCACAATTTGTATCACAGGAGTTTGCAACCTTCCTGCATGTGAATGGTGTCCAACACATCAGGTCTGCGCCCTATCCTCCCTCTGCTAACGGCCAGGCAGAAAAGTTAGTGCAAACTTTGAAGCACGCCTTGAAGGCATCGCAAGGTCAGGGCTCAATCCACCAACGTCTGAACAGCTTCCTGTTGTCCTACAGGAACGAGCCGCATGCCACAACCAAAACTTCCCCCGCTTCGCTCATGATGAAGAGGCAGTTGCAGACAAGTTTTGACTTACTCAAACCTCCAAGGGCAGAGCAGGTTGTCCACCGTCAGCAACAAGCTCAAGTTGAAAAGAGAGAGAAAAGAGCCAAGGAGAGACGGTTTCATCCGGGAGAGCACGTCCTAGCTCGAAACTACAACACTGGACCGAAATGGGTTCCTGCTACGGTGATCGCACAGACGGGCCCTGTGTCTTACACGGTTGAGACTGCTGAGGACGTCGTCTGGAGAAGACACACAAATCAACTGTTGCTAGGAGCAGAGACAGCCACAGAGGCTCCAATGGCTGGTTGGCCTGAACTGTTTCCGAATGATACCGCAAACCAGCATCCTTTGCCACAGTGCTCTTCTCCAACACAGGAAGTCAAAGAGACTGTTCCACCTGTGCAAACTCCTGACTTTCAACTGACACAGGCACCTTCTCCATCCAGGCCTGTGTCAATGCCTACTGCTGTGGAAGCCAGCGATGACCGCCGGTATCCTGTCAGAGAGCGGTGGCCTCCAAAACGCTTGGATCTGTAGGCTTAGTAACTTACCCACAAGACTGGGGCAGAATAAACCCCAGGGTAAAGTCAGGGTTTGAGGCAGTCTACGTCTACCCTAGGTTAGTTGAGTGTATTGAAAGTAACTTACCTATTGAGGAATAATGTGGACCTTCCATTTAAGAGGGGAGGAAATGTTATGTATTGTGTGTTCTCCTCCCACCTGTGGTGGCGCTGTCACAAGAGATAAATGGTTGGGTATTCTCTCGGTTAAGTTTAGCTCTCTTTGTTCGGAACTTGCCAGAACTTCCTTTCCTTCCAATAAAGCACTTCATGTTTGAATCTCTGAGTTCTGAGTCCTAAATTGTGTCTAGGTAGAAAGGTACCGACACAACAGTACCGGCAGTGACCACCCCTGTATAAAAGGCCCTAGCAGGCTTCTGTAGTTTCAGTTTCAAGCTGCCTCTTGTTCAGTAAAGTACCTGTTAAACTGTTCTCCCGAAGTCCGTGTATTATTGAGGCGTGGACTTTACAATTATGAGTTGTGAGGAGGATGCGATTTAGACAAGTTGTGTGAGTGGGCAAATACATGGCAGATGCAGTATAACGTGGATAAATGTGAAGTTATCCACTTCAGTAGGAAAAACAGAAGGCAGAGCATTATTTAAATGATGATAGATGGGAAATGTTGATGTACAAAGGGACCTGGGTGTTCTTGTACACCAGTCACTGAAAGCAAATATGCAGGTGCAGCAAGCAGTTAGGAAGGCAAATGATATGTTGGCTTTCATTGCAAGAGGATTTGAGTACAGGAGCAAGGATGTCTTACTACATTTATACAGGGCCTTGGTGAGACCACACCTGGAGTACTGTGTGCAGTTTTGGTCTCCTTACTTAAGAAAGGATATACTTGCCATAGAGGGAGTGCAGCGAAGTTCACCAGACTGATTCCTGGGATGGCAGGACTGTCGTATGAGGAGAAATTGGGTAGACTAAGCCTGTATTCACTAGAGTTTAGAAGAATAAGAGGGGATCTCATTGAAACATATAAAATTCTGACAGGGCTGGACAGACTGGATGCAGGGAGGATGTTTCCCCTGGCTGGGGGTGGTCTAGAACAAAGGGTTACTGTCTCAGGATACAGGGTAGGACATTTAGGACTGAGATAAGGAGACATTTCTTCACTCAGAGGGTCGTGAACCTGTGGAATTCTCTACCACAGAAGGCTGTGGAGGCCAAGTCACTGAATATATTTAAGAAGGAGATAGATAGATTTCTCAACGCAAAAGGCGTCAAGGGGTATGGGGAGAGAGCGGGAATATGGTATTGAGATTGAGGATCAGCCATGATCATATTGAATGGCAGAGCAGGCTTGAAGGGGCGAATGGCCTGCTCCTGCTCCTATTTTTCTATGTTTCTATGTTTCTTACCTGCTCAACCTTTCTTCATAAGTCAACCCCTTCATCTCAGGAATCAACTTTTTCAACCTTCTCTGAACTGCCTCCAATGAGTTAACAGCCCCGATATTTACAGGGAGGCGGGGAAGTAGCGGGGGCATGTGTCTGCGGCTGGGAATTCCAGAAATGCCGGGACCATGGAATAATTAGAATCTTTTACTCCATTTCCTGCCCGGAAGCCAGCCAGATTGACAGGCTGGCCGGCTGTTGGGCGGAAAGGCCTGCAGTAGATGGCCACAGCAGGGGACCACTGGGGATGGTCCCCAGCAATCAGAGCATGGTAGGGGGCTCAGAGTGCAACAGCAAGAGGGAGGGAGAGATCGTGGGGAGAGCTGAAGATCGTGGCAGAAGATTTGCTTGAGGGGCCAGGGGAAGCACTCTTGTTCCTCCTGGCCCACAAGCAGTGCTGGAAAAGCACCGATATACTGGATCTGGCAGCTCCTGCCTCCCTTTAGCAGCTAGGTCTCCCAAGCCCTGGGAAACCCGGCCCACAGCCGTTAAATCCAAATGGCTCCCAAATCTGAGGGACAGAGCCTCATTTAACTATTATAATCACAGACCTGCCTCTCCAGAGCGGGTTGCTCAAATGCCCCCAAGCCCACCGCGCTTAAACCGGAAGTAGACACGTTTGTGGCGGGTTGGGGTCGGGTTTCACATATTTACTGATTTAACCCCCCCCTTTTTTTTATTTTTATTCATTGATGGGATGTGGGCGTCACTGGCTAGGCCTGCATTTAGTGCCCATCCCTAATTGCCCTTGAGAAGATGGTGGTGAGCCGCCTTCTTGAACCGCTGCAGTCCATATGGTATAGGTACACCCACAATGCTGTTAGGAAGGGTGTTCCAGGATTTTGGCCCAGCGACAGTGAAGGAACGGCAATACAGGTCCAAGTCAGGATGGTGTGTGGCTTGGAGGGGAACTTGTAGGTGGTGATGTTCCCATGCGTCTGCTGCTCTTGTCCTTCTTATTGGTAGAGGTCGCGGGTTTGGAAGGTGCTGTTGAAGGAGCTTTGGTGAGTTGCTGCAGTGCATCTTGTAGATGGTACACACTGCAGCCACAGTGCGCCGGTGGTGGAGGGAGTGAATGTTGAAGGTGGTGGATGGAGTGCCAATCAAGCGGGCTGCTTTATCCTGAATGGTGTCGAGCTTCTTGAGTGTTGTTGGAACTGCACTCATCCAGGCAAGTGGAGAGTATTCCATCACACTCCTGACTTGTGCCTTGTAGATGGTGGAAAGGCTTTGGGGAGTCAGGAGGTGAGACACTCGCTGCAGAATTCCCAGCCTCTGGCCTGCTCTTGTAGCCACAGTATTTATATGGCTGGTCCAGTTCAGTTTCTGATCAATGGTAACCCCCAGGATGTTGATAGTGGGGGATTCAGCGATGGTAATGCCATTGAATGTCAAGGGGAGATGGTTAGAGTCTCGCTTGTTGGAGATGGTCATTGCCTGGCACTTGTGTGGTGCGAATGTTACTTGCCACTTGTCAGCCCAAGTCTGAATGTTGTCCAGGTCTTGCTGCATATGGACATGGACTGCGTCAGTATCTGACGAGTCTCGAATGGTGCTGAACAGTGTGCAATCATCAGCGAACATCCCCACTTCTGACCTTATGATGGAGGGAAGGTCATTGATGAAACAGCTGAAGATGGTTGGGCCTAGGACACTGCCCTGAGGAACTCCTGCAGTGATGTCATGTGATTGAGATGAATGACCTCCAACAACCACAGTCAACTTCCTTTGAGCTAGGTATGATTCCAACCAATGGAGAGTTTTCCCCTTGATACTTTCCCGCTTGTTGCGGTGGGCGGGGGGTGGGTGGGGGTGGTAAAATTTCCCCCAATGTTTCAGGTCGATGACATTTCATCAGAACCTCATGATCTTGGCTGTGCTAGTTGCTGGGAGCACAGGAATGTTTGCAGACATTGTACTGGGATAAGAACATTAGAACATAAGAATTAGGAGCAGGAGTAGGCCATACAGCCCCTCGAGCCTGCTCCGCCATTCAATACGATCATGGCTGATCTTCGACCTCAACTCCACTTTCCTGCCCGATCTCCATATCCATTGATTCCCCTAATGTCCAAAAATCTATCTATCTCAGCCTTGAATATACTCAACGATTCAGCATCCACAGCCCTTTTGGGTAGAGAATGCCAAAGATTCACAATCCTCTGAGTGAAGAAATTCCTCTTCATCTCAGTCTTAAAAGGCCGAATACTTATCCTGAGACTATGACCCCTAGTTCTAGACTCTCCAGCCAGAGGAAACAACTTCTCAGCATCTACCCTATCAATCCCCTCAGAATCTTATATGTTTCAATGAGATCACCTCTCATTCTTCTAAACTCCAGAGAGTATAGGCCCAATCTACTCAATCTCTCCTCATAGGACAACCCTCTCATCCCAGGAATCAATTTAGTGAACTTTCGTTGCACCACCTCTAAGGCAAGTATATCCTTCCTTAGATAAAGAGACCAAAACTGTGCCCAGTACTCCAGGTGTGGTCTCACCAAGGCCCTGTACAATTGTAGCAAGACTTCCTTACTCGTGCTCTCCAACCCCCTTGCAATAAGGGCCAACATGATATTTGCCTTCCTTATTGTACCTGCATGCTAACTCTGTGTTTCCTGTACAAGGACACCCAAGTCTCTCTGAACACCAATATTTAATAGTTTCTCACCATTTAAAAAATATTCTGTTTTTCTATTCTTCCTACCAAAGTGAATAACCTCACATTTCCCCACATTATACTCCATCTGCCACCTTATTGCCCACTCACTTAACGGCCGCGATTTTACCGGCACTCAGAGGGCGGGTTTGGAGGCGGGTCTGGAGTTAAAAATCAAAATGATTGATGGCGGGTTGCGAACCAGCCGCCATCCCGCCTCCACACAACTTTACAAAGTGTCGGGTCTGCAAGTTCCGATCAGACCCAACACCAACCAGCGGGAGATGCACTTAAGGCAGTTAACAGCTTGTTAAGTGGCTGGATAATCCTATTTTGAGAGGCTCTTTCCATTTTACTACATTTTCAGCGTGTTGCACGTCGTACGACAAACACACCAGCTGATTGTACCGGGTTCAACAACTCGCTGAATAGTTAACAGCTGCACCTGCAGCATAAAAGCAGACCTGTAACATGAGTTTACTTTCAGATGCCAGAACTTTCTGTTTTGAGGTTTTGGAACACATTTTGCAGGTCTATTGAGCTTGTAAGTGTTTAAGCTGAGATCCATATGCACTGTGACCTCCTTGGAATACCCTCTCCCCATATTGACTGAGCGCTTATAACATCTCTTCCTCAACTGAGATATATACCAGTGGGTGTATTGATTTGTATGTGGGTTCAATGACGACACTTCATGAAAGAGAATGTCTTTTAATCTAAAGTTTGTTCAACTCAGTTAACAGCTAAACAGGAGGCACCATCTTAGAGATCCATCTAAAACAAAACTAAAACTAAACTGCTTGTCTCTCACATGCCCTCTGCTGGTCAGGCATAAATAATCAATCAGGCAAATATGCTGGTAAGGCATAAATAATCAAACAGGCAAATACCATCACTATTTGCTGATATCATTACATCTCCCTTTCTTAAAACAAAGTATTTTACTTTTATCTAACAACATGTTTTCTTTGTATTACTCTGCATTTTAACTGTAACACTTAATGAACTTACATTATCATTATCATGATCAAGGTTTTTTAACCTTGTTTTGTGTGTTCACATGAAATATGTAAATACCTAGAACTTGAAGAAAGAATAAGATAACATTACTTCCTTCTATAACAAGAGTCCTTAAACTTGCTCAATGAGTCTCTCAGGAGGCTTCACGTGTCTTGAGGATTTTCTGATTGATTGTCCTTGAATCTGAGTTGTTGCCTCAGATGATGATTTCTCAGCTGTGTGATCAGGTTGTTCAACAGTATCAGTCTTTTGACCTGCTGTGTGATCAGGTTGTTCAACAGTATCAGTCTTTTGACCTGCTGTGGCTGGTCCCATGAGAAGATCTCGACGATTTCTTTGCAGAACAGCACCCTCATCTGTCTGAATGGTGTATGATCTTGGTTGTACTTCACTTAGGACAGTTCCCTTCTGAGTCCATATGTTTGTTTTGTCTTTGAACCTTACTTGGTCACCAGTGTGGAGTTCGGGTAGGTTTTGTGTTCCTCTGTCATAGTAGTACTTTTGCTTTTCTTTCTGTTGTTCTTTGAACTTCCTCACTTTCTCCCCCTCTTTTGTTTTCAGGAGGTTCTCCGGGATGGGTAGGTTTGACCTTAGCAGACGTCCCATAAGGAGTTGGGCTGGTGACATACCACACTCGAGCAGCGTTGTGCGGTATACAAGCATGCTCTGGTAGAAGTCAGTTCCACTGTCTTTTGCCTTGTACATCAGTCTTTTCACTGTCTGGACCGATTTTTCCACTAGTCCATTGGACTGTGGAAAGTGAGGACTTGACATTGTGTGGACAAAGTCCCACTCTTTGGCAAAGTGTCGGAAACTTGCATTGTAAAACTGGGGTCCGTTGTCTGTGAAGACCTTGCTTGCCACGCCATGTCTGGAGAATATGGCTGTCATACATGTTATCACAGCATCTGCAGTGGTGGTGCATAGTCTACAAACCTCTGGATACAGGGAGTAATAGTCTGTGACTACAAGATAGTCCTTTCCTTGACATACGAATAGGTCAGCGCCTACCTTCTGGTAAGGTCTGTCTGGCGCTGGGTGTGGCTTTAGTGGTTCTACAGGATTGCTTGCTTGATATTTCAGGCATATTGTGCAGTTTGACACTTCATTTGTCACATCTTGGTTGATTCGTGGCCAGTACATCACCTGTCGTGCTCTTTTCTTACACTTTTCGATTCCCAGATGTCCTCCATGGATCCTTTTTAGCATCTCTTTTCTCAGACTCTTTGGGATAACTATTTTACTTCCTTTGTAGATGATGTCTTCAACCACTGATAGTTCCGCCCTGCAGTTCCAGTACTCTGCCATGTCAGGTGAGCAGTCTTGCTTCATGTTGGGCCATCCATCCAAGATGCTTTTCCTCTGTCGTCTCATTGTTTCATCTTTGTTTGTCTCAGTCTTTATGAGCTCCATTTTTGCATCTGCTATGGGCAGTGCACTTGTGATCATGTCCACGTAGGCGTTCACTTTTTCATCCATTTTGGTGTTTGCGGGCTCACTTGGGTCTACAGCTCTGGACAACGTGTCTGCTGTATACATCAGCTTACCCGGTGTGTACGCAACATTCAGTGTATAGCGTTGCAGCCTGATCATCATTCTTTGTATTCTAAGCGGACAGCTATTTAGTGGCTTTTGGAACAATGCAATCAAGGGCTTATGGTCACTCTCTACACTGATTGCTTGTCCTGCCACAAACTGGAGAAATCTTTCACAGGCGTATGTGATGCTGAGCAGCTCCTTTTCTATTTGAGCATATCGCGTCTCCGCGTCTGTCATTGAGCACGATGCATATGCAATAGGTTGCCAGTAGTCATATTTTTGCAGAAGAACGGCACCGAGCCCACTCTGTGATGCATCTGATGATATCTTGATGGGTCTCGCTGGGTCATAAAACCTCAGAGCTGGTTCCTCTGTGAGCAGTTTCTTTAGATCGCTCCATGACTTCTCATGCTCATGATTCCATTCCCATTCTATATTCTTTTCAGTTAGTCGTCTCAGTGGCGCCATCTTTTCTGAGAGGTTGGATATGAATTTACCCATGTAGTTGATCATTCCATTAAACCTCTGCACGTCCTTTTTGCATTGTGGCTTTGACATATTCTCAATGGCGGACACCTTTCTGGGATCTGGTCTGATGCCCTCACTGCTAAGGATATCTCCCACGAATGTCAGTTCTGTCACCCCGAGCTGGCATTTCTCTCTATTCAGCTTCAGGTTTGTTTTCCTTGTTGCTTCCAGCACTTTTTTCAGTCTCTCGTCATGCTCAGTTCTCGTGGTTCCCCATACTATGATGTCATCCATTGATGTATCAACTCCCTCCAGGTGCTCATCGATCATATGGATAGTTTTGTGATACACTTCAGGAGCTGAGACAATGCCAAATGGTAACCTTAGGAATCTGTATCTGCCAAATGGACTGTTGAACGTGCACAGTCTTGAACTTGCCTCGTCCAGTTTCATCTGCCAAAATCCTGATGATGCATCTAACTTGCTGAAATACTTTGCATTTGCAAACTGTGACATGATTTCCTCACGTGTAGGAAGCTTGAAGTGCTCTCTCTTTATTGCTCTGTTTAGATCTCTTGGATCCAGGCAAATTCTGAGCTTTCCATTCTTTTTGTCCACTACGACGAGGGAACTCACCCACTCAGTTGGCTCATCTATCTTCTGAATCACATTCAGGCTTTCCATCCTGTCCAACTCTGCCTTCAGTTGCTTTTGAAGAGCAAACGGAACTTTTCTGCATGGATGTATGACCGTTGGCATACTTTTATCTACTCTGATCGTGTGTCCTCCTGGAAGGCAGCCTAGACCCTGAAATAGGTCGTTGTACTCTTTCATGAGTTCATCATAGACTGTCTCTCCTTCGCTTTCCACAACGAGGACTCTCTTTACCAGGTTCAGTCTCTCACAGGCTATTAAACCTAATATGGCTTGCACATCCTTTGGCACCACGATTAATGCTAGCGTGTGCTCTCTGTCCTTGTGTGTTACTTTGACAATGCATTTTCCTTTCACTGGTATATCAATACCTGAGTATCCTGTCACTTTCACTTTTATTCCATGTATCTTTGGTCTGGGTCTAATTTTCTTAAAATCAGTCTCTGATATCACATTAACTTGTGCTCCAGTATCCAATTAAAATGGAATGTGTATGTCATTCACTTTTAGTGTCAACATCCAGTCTCTTTTTTCTTCTTTGTTTTCAGACACAACATCCACATAGAACTCCTCTATCTCGCTTTCATCTACTGCATGGACCTTGCTTTGTTGCGCTTGGTTCTTACAGCAACGGGCATAATGGTTGTTTTTGTTGCAACTATTGCATTTTTTACCATATGCTGGACACTTTCTTGGTGGATGCTGTGTACCGCATCGACTACATGACTTTCGATTGCCCCTTTCATTTTTGTTCGCTGGCCACGCCTCTTTTTTCACATTGGCGCTCTTTTTGTTAAACGGTTTGTGTCCGTTCTTACTCACTGCATCCACGTTGCAGCTACTGTCACTGAACAGCTCCTTTGCCTGCGACTTCACAGTCTCTGTAGCTCTACACAGTGCTATGGCTTTTCCCAGGTCTAGATCTTGCTCTCTTAGCAGTCTTTCCCTTAGACCATTATCTGGAATACCACACACCAGTCTGTCTTTTATCAGCGAGTCTGTCAGTCCCCCAAATTCACATGTTTTGCTTCGGTTTCTCAGTTCAGTCACATACTGATCAATAGTCTCTCCCGTTTTCTGTACACATGTGAAAAATCTGTGCCTCTCAAACGTCACGTTACGTTTAGGTATGCAGTAGGCCTCAAACTGTTCCATTATTTTATCCAGCTTCATTTTGTCTCCATCAGCAGCGAATGTGAAGTTATTATACACCTCCAGCGCTTCATCACCCACGACATGTAAGAACACCGACGCTTTCATTTTATCACTTTTCTCGTCAGCTCCGATTGCTGATAAATGCAACTCCAAACGTTGTTTGAACCTTCTCCAATTTTCAGCCACATTACCTGTCAACTGAAGCTTCACCGGTGGGTGTAAACCTTCCATTTTTTCACTTCGTTAGCTATTCTCCAATGGTAAGTAACGATGTTCTCTTTTGGCTTGCTAATATGTGGAGAGCTGATTTAACTTCAGATTTTTCCTCTTCATCTCTTTCAATCACTTCTGACACCATGTATTGATTTGTATGTGGGTTCAATGATGACACTTCATGAAAGAGAATGTCTTTTAATCTAAAATTTGTTCAACTCAGTTAACAGCTAAACAGGAGACACCATCTTAGAGATCCATCTAAAACGAAACTGTGGTGATTATTCCTTGATTAGTAAAAGTATTGTGATTCGTTGTTTGTTAACTGCCTTGGGATATGTGTTGTAATCTCATTGGTAGTTGATGATCACATGATGTGTTGTGGCTACCTTAAATTCAGTCCTTTTCTAGCTTTAGTTGGGACTGGATGTAGAAAGATATGCTGCCGATTTTAAAGTTAATAAAGCCTAACTTTGGAAGGCAAATCTATTCTTTATTTCAATTTATTAACTTTATGTTAGAATGGAGCGATATCTTCAACCAGAACGATTCAAGGCTGACCCCAATTCTGCTGGAGTGGATGATAAATGGAAACATTGGTATTGTACATTTAAAAACTTTTTGGGCGTGTTGGATCAAGAGGCTCTAAATAAGCTGAATATGCTGATCAACTACATTGACCCGGATGTATATAAATATATTTTGCACTGTAAAACTTATGAAGAGGCTACTTCTACATTGGAAAAGATTTTTGTTAAACCAAAGAATGAGGTATTTGCACGTCATCTTCTATCTGCCCGTAGGCAGCAGGTGGGAGAATCTTTGGATACTTATTTACAAGCACTTCGGTGCCTTAGTGTTGACTGTAATTATAAGGCTGTGACGGCTGAAGAATATAAGGACGAATCGGTACGGGATGCTTTTATTAATGGATTACTGTCTAGATCAATTCGTCAGCGGTTGTTAGAAAATAAGACTCTGGATCTTAAAAGTGCTTTTGAGCAAGCTTCTACATTGGATATGGTTCAGAGAAGTTCGGATTCTTATGCTCTTTTTAATCGGCCTGCGACTATGGTTTCGGCAGTTTCGGATGAAAAGGAATTATGTGGACTTAATGGGAGTGGTTTACTAGATTTTGAAACAGTTTCTACTTCGGCGGCCGTTGCCTCTAGGATTCAGAAGTGTTATTTTTGTGGGAATATCCGGCACCCTCGTCTGAAGTGCCCTGCTCGGGAGGCTGTGTGTAGTAAATGCGGCAAGAGAGGTCATTATGCACGTGTGTGCAAATCATCAGGTTCAATTACCTTCCCTTCTCCTGGTGTGGGAGGGTCTTCCTCCACTACCTCTTCTGTGACTATTCAGCCTTTAGATAGGGCGTTTATTGCATCAATTTCTGCTGCATTTGCTCATGGCCTAAACAAAGCTATAGTTACGGCTCAAGTTAATGGGTTGGAAGTGAAGGCCCTTATAGATACGGGCAGTACTGAGAGTTTTATAAGTCTTCAGTTTGCGAAGGAGAAGCATTTGAAAATTTCGCCTGTTACGTATCAGGTGTGTATGGCTCAGACAACCCTTACTTCACAAATAGCTGGTTGTTGCTTTGTGAAAATGGTTCTTCTGGGTAATACGTATACTGATATACGCCTATCTGTTTTGCCTAATCTCTGTGCGGATATTTTGATTGGACATGATGTGCTTCAGTTACATGAGTCTCTTAGTCTTTCATTTGGAGGGACTAAGCCACCTTTATCTATTTGTGGATTAACCTCTTTATCTATTCCTCCATTATCACTTTTTTCCAATTTGATGTCGGATTGTAAGCCAATTGTTACCAAGTCAAGAAGATATAGTAGTCAGGATAGAGAATTTATTAATTCTGAAGTTCAACGTCTCTTATTGGAAGGAATCATTGAACCTAGTTGTTCGCCTTGGCGAGCACAGGTAGTTGTCACGACTAATGAGAGACACAAGAAACGAATGGTGATAGACTATTCCCAAACTATTAATAGGTATACTCAATTAGATGTGTACCCTTTGCCTAAGATTGCTGAGCTTATCAATAAAGTATCTCGGTATAAAGTTTTTAGCACTATTGATTTAAAGAGTGCTTATCATCAGATTCCTATTGTTAAGCAGGATCAACCATATACGGCCTTTGAGGCTGGTGGAAAGCTGTATCAGTTTTGCCGAATACCATTTGGTGTTACTAATGGTGTTGCTTGTTTTCAACGGGCAATGGATGCTTTTATAAGTGATAACTCCCTCTCTGACACCTTTTCATACTTAGATGACATCACAGTGTGTGGCAAATCAAGGGTGGAGCATGATTCTAATTTAAAAAGATTCCTTCAAGCTGCGGAAAAAGTTGGTTTAACTTTTAACAAAGAGAAATGTGTCTTTTCGACTACTGAGGTAAATCTATTGGGGTATATTATTTCGGGAAATAAGATTAAACCAGATCCAGAACGTCTGCGACCATTGATCGATTTACCTTGTCCTACTAATTCTAAGGCTTTGCAACGAGTTGTTGGACTGTTTTCTTATTATTCTAATTGGATTGCAAATTTTTCACGGAAGATCCGGCCTCTTATTCGGGTTACGACATATCCTCTATCATGGGAGGCCAGGACATGTTTTGAGAATTTTAAAAAGGATATTTTAGGAGCAGTTGTGCATTCCATTGATGAGCAGGTTCCCTTTGTGATTGAGACGGATGCTTCGGATTTTGCAATTGGGGCTACTTTGAACCAAAATGGAAGACCTGTGGCCTTTTTCTCACGTACTTTGAATAAAGCATTGCGTAAATGGAGACATTATTTATCGGGGCGACATTTCACGTTGGTAACTGACCAAAAATCTGTGTCCTTTATGTTTGATGTTAAACATTTTGGAAAGATTAAAAATGATAAAATAATGAGATGGAGGATTGAGTTGGCATGTTACCATTTTGACATAGTTTATCGTCCGGGGAAGGATAATGTTGCTGCTGATGCACTGTCGAGGGCTTATTGTTCGGTGATTCACGGAGATACGCTTATTAATCTTCACAATGCCTTATGTCATCCTGGGGTTATGAGGATGATACACTTTGTACGCAGTAAGAACTTGCCTTTTTCAGTTGAAGACGTCAAGCGGATGACTTCATCATGTTCTATCTGTGCTCGGTGTAAACCGAATTTCTTTAAGCCTCAACGAGCTCATCTTATAAAGGCTACTTCTCCTTTTGAACGTTTGAGTGTTGATTTTAAGGGACCTCTTCCTTCAACTACTCAAAACCGATATATATTTACTGTTGTGGATGAGTTTTCAAGGTTCCCTTTTGCTTTTCCTTGTGCAGATGTATCAGCTGCTACAGTTATTAAATGTTTGACTCAACTTTTTGTCATCTTTGGGATGCCTGCGTATATCCATTCGGATCAGGGAAGTTCTTTTATGTCTTCCCAGTTGAAGGAATACCTTCAGAGTCAGGGAATTTCTACTAGTCGAACTACCCCGTATAATCCCCAGGGTAATGGACAGTGCGAACGATACAATGGGGTGATCTGGAAGGCAGTTATGTTGGCGTTGACATCCCGGAACCTTAAGAATACACAGTGGGAAATGGTACTGCCTGATGCCCTGCATTCCATTAGATCATTGCTTTCAACGGCTACTAATGTGACCCCCCATGAAAGGCTCTTTAACTATCCGCGGAGATCTACTACGGGATATTCGGTACCTTCATGGCTTACTATGCAGGGACCTGTGTTGCTTCAACGCCATGTTAGATTGTCAAAATATGACCCCTTGGTGGAGGAGGTGGAGCTGTTGGAGGCAAATTCCCAATATGCTCATATTCGATTCCAAGATGGGAAAGAAAGTACTGTTTCAATTAAAGACTTGGCTCCTTGTGGGGGCCAGCCCTCTTCTGAGGATAATAATAATGGTCATGATTCGGATAATGTGGATGCTGTTACAGATACTACGAATATTTCCAATCCGATTGCAGATAATCATACTTCTATTAGTCAGCCTTTGATAGATGTTTATGACCGTCTGATGGGATTTCTAATCCGGAAACCGTTGAGAATCGGGATATGGATAGCCTTCCTGTTGAAGATACTTCTGTGCCTTCTGGCATGGAAGGGCAAGGAATTTCACCAAGGTTAAGAAGGTCGACACGAACAAGATATCCGGTCGACCGATTGAAAATGGACTTTTAAATTGATAGTAATGTTTTAAAAATTGTTGAAATGTTATAGTATATTGTTTTAGTTGAGAGATACTTAATACTTATGCGTAATGTTATGTAAATAGTTTTATTCTCGTGCATAGTTTCGTTGTAAATAATTAATTGTAAATTGTAAAAGTTATTAGGTTGGAGTATATTTTAAAGGAGGGGTGAATGTGGTGATTATTCCTTGATTAGTAAAAGTATTGTGATTCATTGTTTGTTAACTGCCTTGGGATATGTGTTGTAATCTCATTGGTAGTTGATGATCACATGATGTGTTGTGGCTACCTTAAATTCAGTCCTTTTCTAGCTTTAGTTGGGACTGGATGTAGAAAGATATGCTGCTGATTTTAAAGTTAATAAAGCCTAACTTTGGAAGGCAAATCTATTCTTTATTTCAGAAACTAAAACTAAGCTGCTTGTCTCTCACATGCCCTCTGCTGGTCAGGCATAAATAATCAATCAGGCAAATATGCTGGTAAGGCATAAATAATCAAACAGGCAAATACCATCACTATTTGCTGATATCATTACAGTG
The DNA here is from genome assembly GCF_052327205.1 of Somniosus microcephalus. NCBI lineage: Eukaryota > Metazoa > Chordata > Chondrichthyes > Squaliformes > Somniosidae > Somniosus > Somniosus microcephalus. Next base: position 127,181,890 of record NC_140988.1, read on the forward strand.
GGATGGGAACCATTTATACCCGCTCATCCTGGTCCTCAGAATCGGAGGAAGAGCAGCCGCAGCAGCAGCAGAACCAGGCACAACAGCAGCAGCAACAACAGGAGTGCCAACCTCTTCCTCAGTCATCTGATGCTGCACAGGGCAGAGGGCATCAGCGCAGGGCTGCACCGGGCCGCAGGAGGTACCCCCAACACATGGTTTACAGGCAGAGGATGAGCTTCCTCAACCTGAGTGAGCAGCAGTGAAATAGCAGTTGATGGATTGCAGTTTATGCAGATTGGAACTCGGAAGACCTGTGAGGAGAACATTGGAATAGTTGAGGTGACAAAGACATGGGTGAGGGTTTTGGCGATGGTTGGGCCAAGATAGGGACAGAGACAGGCAATGTTGCGGAAGTGGAAAGAGGCAGTCTTGCTCGTGGCTAGGATGTGGGATTTGAAGCTCAGCTCAGGTCCAAATGAGAAATTGAGGTTGCACACCACAGGTTCAGCCTGAATAGGCAGTCAGGGAGGAGATGGATTCAGGGAACAGAGTGCAGAGCTTTTGGTGGTAGCCAAACAGGATGGTTTTGGTCTTGCCAATGTTAAGTTGAAGGAAGTTCTTGCATAGCCACTATTTGATGTCAGACAATCAGTCAAACAAGCATAATGCTGCTCATGGAATCCAGTGTTGTGGTGGAGAGGTCGAGCTAGGCACCATCATCAGTATATATGTGAAAGCCTGCCCCATGCTTACAAATGAACATGCTGCAGGTTAGCATATAAGTGAAGAGATTGATAAAAATTTGAGGCACATCCAAAGTAAACTGCATGGGGACAGGAAGCAAACCAATTGCAGGAGATGTAATAGCTGTGTTGGGAGGTAAGAATGGAACTAAATGGACCACAGGAGAGTGATGATATATTGGTCAAAAGAGTCAAACACCACAGAGAGGTCAAGGAAGGATAGCACCTTACAGCACAGAAGGTGTTGCTGTTGACATTGACCATGCACTCTAAGTGCTGCCTGTAGGCCAGAAACCAGACTGAGGAGATTCAAAAAGGGGGATGGGAGTAGTGGGCACAGAGCTGAAGAAGAAGAAGAAGGGCGACAATACTACATTCAAACACTTTAGATAGGAGATAGGTCAATGCTGGAGAGAATGAAGGGGTCAGAGCTGCACTTTTTGAAGAGCAGGTGATGACTGTACTGTTAAAGGATAGGGCAATGAAGCCTGAGGAAAGGGAACTATTGACAATGTCTGTGAGAATTGGGCTGATAGTGTCTGGTGAGCTATTGGGTGGGGATCGAGGGCACAGAAGATTGGTCACATATAGCAGATCAAAAGGGCGGCAGGAGAAACTACAGGGTGATGAGGTTGGGGCAGTGGAGTTGGGGGAGAAGGAGAAGAATGGTGAGGCTGAGGCAAGATAGAAGGAGAAAGAGGAAGTGGTTGAATGGATCCTCTGTGGAAATTCACCTCCAGAAACTTGTGTGGCTCCAGGAGAGATTTGTACCAATTAAAAAAAAACATTTAAAAGGAGAAGACATGGTATTCCGGTTTAGGGTGCCAACATGTTAGAGAATCGTACACAGACAGAATTTATCTGTTTATATACAAGACTGAAGTTTCAGATTTTCCCTCCTCAAGGCCAATCAATCTCCCACTGCTGTCTGGGCCAGTCCTTTCTCAGTCCTTTCTTAAGAAGAAGAGGGAGCACTGCAACTCTGGAGCAAAGGGCTGCATATTATACAGTGGTTTTTTTCCAGGTATGAATTAACTAAGTAGCAATAATCAGACATTATTAGTTTGCAGAATCCCACCACAATTACAATGTTTCCATGCTTTTCAGGCTGTGGTTAGCTTTTGGCAGAAACCAGAAAAAGAGATTCAAAGCCACTCTGGAGCACACATGAGCATTATAGTGAAAGATCAGTCTGCAACTCTGAACACAAGGGAGGGAAAATGTGATTGATGATATATGATGTCTTATACTACAGAATCACACTGAAAAAGGTTTTTGCAGCAGATAGCATCTGTTAATATAGGCTTCAAGCCTGAGAGACTGCTCACCCAGTACAAGTCCAAATATCCAATTATCTGCTGCTGGTGGTTAAAGTTCCCAGACAACATGACAGCCTGGGGGAGCACTCCTGCTCCTCCTCACCCAGAAGAAACCCTCAGAAATGTTAAATAAAAATACTTCCCTTGGCGTCTTCTGATCACTCTGTTGAATCCCACCATGGAGTTAAATTTGTGTCACGGCGCTGATGACATAAGTCGGCCACGACCTTTGAATGAAAAGTAGGCCCCAACCACCTTGAGGCGGCTGATCCTCCCAGGTGAGTTCCAATGGTGGAAGGTGAGAATACGGCACAAACCACCATTTTAATGGCCCACCTGCCCTGTTCGTGCTGGGTGGGGTGGGTTAAAATCTACCCCAATAGATTTGTAGTGAGCAGTTTCAGTTCCTGATTGGTCTTTTGCTATTAATGTCCACGTGTTCACACTTCCCTTTAAATTAATTAATTACAGCCCGCGAGCTGTCTCCTCCTTTAAGACTCTCCTTAAAACCCACCTCTTTGACCAAGCTTTTAATCACCCATCCTACTATCTCCTTCTTTGACTCGGCATCACTTTTTGTCTGATTACACTTCTGTGAAGCATGTGGGGTTGTTTTTCTACTTTAAAAGTTGCTATGTGTTGTTGTTGTTCCAGGATACAGTCCATAGGTAGGACAGCCCTTCTGTACCTCACTCAAGTGGAGAAGGTCATAGACTTAGGTAGCAGTGGGGAAATTAAAAAACAGAACTTGTCAGGAAGGGACAGAAGGTATGGAGTAAAAGGTAAAGTAGTAAAAGGGGAAAAAACAGGAACTAAGTGTCACAAAACATATTTGAAAGTTCTTTATCTGAATGCACGTCGCATTCGTAACAAAATGAATGAGTTAACGGCACAAATAACTACATATGGGTATGATCTTGTGGCCATTACAGAAACATGGCTGCAGGGTGACCATGACTGGGAATTAAACATACCAGGTTATTTAACAATCAGGAAGGACAGGCAGGAAGGGAGGGGAGGTGGAGTGGCTATGTTAATAAAGGAAGGAATCACTATAATACAGAGAAATGATATTGGGTCAAAGGAGCAGGATAGTGAAACAGTTTGGGTAGAGATAAGGAATAATAAGGGGAAAAAAACACTAGTGGGCGTAGTCTTTAGGCCTCCGAACAGTTGCAACTCTGTTGGACGTAGTATTAATCAGGAAATAGTTGAGGCTTGTAATAAGGGAAAAGCTATAATTATGGGGGATTTTAACTATCATATTAACTGGACAAATCAAATTGGGCAGAGCAGCCTTGAGGATGAGTTCATTGAGTGTATTAGGGATCAGTTTCTTGAGCAGTATGTAACTGAACCGACCAGGGGGCAAGCAACCTTAGATTTGGTCCTGTGTAATGAGACAGGATTAATTAAAAATGTCCTAGTAAAGGATCCCCTTGGAATGAGTGACCATAACATGGTTGAATTCCATATTCAAGTAGAGGGTGAGAAGGTTGGATCTCAAACAAGCGTGCTGAGCTTGAATAAAGGAGACTATGAAGGTATGAGAGCGGAATTGATTAGAGTGGACTGGGAAAATAGATTAAAGGGTAAGATGGTACATGATCAGTGGTGTACATTTAAGGAATTATTTTACAACTTCCAAAAAATATATATTGCACTGAAGAAAAAAGGGTGTAAAAGAAAAGATAGCCATCTGTGGCTAAGTAAAGTAATTGAGGATAGTATCCGACTAAAAACAAGGGCATATAAGGTAACCAAATCTAGTGGGAGGATAGAAGATTGGGAAGTCTTTAAAAGACAGCAAAAAATAACTAAAAGATTGCTTAAGAAAGGGAAGATAGATTATGAAAGTAAATTAGCAAAAAATATAAAAACGGATAGCAAAAGTTTCTATGGTTATATAAAAAGAAAAAGGGTGGCTAAAGTAAATGTTGGTCCCTTAGAGGATGAGACTGGGAAATTAATGGTGGGAAACATGGAGATGGCAAAAACGCTGAACAAATATTTTGTATCAGGCTTTACGGTAGAGGACACTAAGAATATCCCAACACTGGACAAACAGGGGGCTCCAGGGGGAGAGGAGCTAAATATGATTAAAATCACTAAGGAAGTGGTACTTGGTAAAATAATGGGACTTAAGCCGGATAAATCCCCTGGACCTGATGGCTTATATCCTAGGGTCTTGAGGGAAGTGACGGTAGAGATTGTGGATGCATTGGTAATAATTTTCCAAAACTCCCTGGACTCAGCAAAGGTCCCAGCAGATTGGAAAACTGCTAATGTAACACCCTTATTTAAAAAGGGTAGTAGGCAGAAGGCTGGAAACTATAGACCTGTTAGCCTAACATCTGTGGTTGGTAAAATGTTAGAGTCCATTATTAAGGAGACAGTAATGGGACATTTGGATAAACAGAATTTAATAGGACAAACTCAGCATGGTTCCATGAAGGGGAAGTCATGTTTGACAAATTTGCTTGAGTTCTTTGAGGAAGTAACATACAGGGTGGATAAAGGAGAACCACTGGACGTAGTGTATTTAGACTTCCAAAAGGCATTTGACAAGGTGCCACACAAAAGATTATTGCTCAAGATAAAAAATCACGGGATTGGGGGTAATATTCTGGCGTGGGTGGAGAATTGGCTCTCTAGCAGAAAGCAGAGAGTTGGGATAAATGGTTCGTTCTCAGACTGGCAATCAGTAACTAGTGGTGTTCCGCAGGGGTCAGTGCTGGGTCCCCAACTCTTTACAATCTATATTAACGATTTGGAGGAGGGGACCGAGTGTAACATATCAAAGTTTGCAGATGATACAAAGATGGGAGGGAAAGTAGTGAGTGAGGAGGACATAAAAAACCTGCAAAGGGACATAGACAGGCTAAGTAAGTGGGCAGAGATTTGGCAGATGGAATACAATACTGGAAAGTGTGAGGTTATGCACTTTGGCAGAAAAAAATCATAGAGCAAGTTATTATCTTAATGGCAAGAAACTGGAAAGTACTGTAGTACAAAGGAATCTGGGGGTCCTGGTGCACGAAACTCAAAAAGTTAGTATGCAGGTGCAGCAAGTGATCAAGAAGGCCAATGGAATGTTGGCTTTTGTTGCTAGGGGGATAGAATATAAAAACAGGGAGGTATTGCTGCAGTTATACAAGGTATTGGTGAGACCGCACCTGGAATACTGCATACAGTTTTGGTGTCCATACTTAAGAAAAGACATACTTGCTCTCGAGTCAGTACAAAGAAGGTTCACTCAGTTAATCCCGGGGATGAGGGGGTGGTCATATGAGGAGAGGTTGAGTAGATTGGGACTCTACTCATTGGAGTTCAGAAGAATGAGAGGCGATCTTATTGAAACATATAAGATTGTGAAGGGGCTTGATCAGGTGGATGCGGTGAGGATGTTCCCAATGATGGGTGAAACTAGAACTAGGGGGCATAATCTTAAAATAAGGGGCTGCTCTTTCAAAACTGAGATGAGGAGAAACTTCTTCACTCAGAGGGTGGTAGGTTTGTGGAATTTGCTGCCCCAGAAAGCTGTGGAAGCTACATCATTAAATAAATTTAAAACAGAAATAGATAGTTTCCTAGAAGTAAAGGGAATTAAGGGTTACGGGGAGCGGGCAGGAAATTGGACATGAGTCTAGGTTCGGAATGGTCATGGCCCTGTGGGTAGTGGAGCGGGCCCAGGGGCCGTGTAGCCTGGTTCTGCTCCTACTTCTTGTGTTCTAATTCTGTGTTAGATTTCAGGAGATGGTTTTATTCCTGTTCCTGGCTGGGGTGGAGATCGCCTTTACAGAAAGTAAGTACTGTAGAAAATATAGGGACAGAGTGATCTCCTGGAAGAGTTTCGATCGCCTAGATGGGTCGGAGAGGAATTTCCCAGATTTTTTCTCCCAAATTGGCCATTGGGTTTTTTATCTGGTTTTTCGCCTCTCCCAGGAGATCACATGGGTTCGGGTGGGATGGAGAGTGATAGAAGATTTGAGGTTAGGATCAGATCAGCCATGACCTTATTGAATGGTGGAGCTGGCTCGAGGGGCCGATTGGCCTACTCCTGCTCCTATTTCTTATGTTCTTATGTCCTTATATTCTTCTGAGCCTGGACAATGAGTATTCATGGGCTATTTGGTTGTGCAGGCCATCAGCGTCCTAACCTCGACCTGTGTCCACACACCACACACATATACTTACTTCCAGCAGCAGTCACTGGAATGGCAACCCTCATGATTTCAATTCTCCTCCATAGTGAACATATAGAAACATAGAAAAATAGGAGCAGGAGTAGGCCATTTGGCCCTTCGAGCCTGCTCCGCCATTCTTAAATATATTCAGTGACTTAGCCTCCACAGCCTTCTATAGTAGAGAATTCCACAGGTTCACCACCCTCTAAGTGAAGACATTTCTCCACATCTCAGTCCTAAATGTCCTACCCCGTATCCTGAGGCTGTGATTCCTCATTCTAGACCCCCCAGCCAGGAGAAACATCCTCCCTGCATCCAGTCTGTCTAGCCCTGTCAGAATTTTATATGTTTCAGTGAGATCCCCTCTCATTCTTATAAACTCTAGTGAATACAGGCCTAGTCGACCCAATCTCTCCTCATACGACAGTCCTGCCATCCCAGGAATCAGTCTGGTGAACCTTCGCTGCACTCCCTCTATGGCAAGTATTTCCTTTCTTAGGTAAGGAGACCAAAACTGCACACAGTACTCCAGGTGTGGTCTCACCAAGGCCCTGTACAACTGTAGTAAGACATCCTTACTCCTGCACTCAAATCCTCTTGCAATGAAGGCCAACATACCATTTGCCTTCCTAACTGCTTGCTGCACCTGCATGTTTGCTTTCAGTGACTGGTGTACAAGGATACCAGTCACTGTCTATGTTTTCCGGGGACAGTCCCCGGGTGAGGTACTGTGTCCCCGGGTAAACAATGTCCCCGGTTACTGTAAAAGCCCAGCCTGTACAGCAACCTTTACTGCAAATCAACCCTGAATCTCCAAGTACTGCACTTGTCATTTTCATCCAACATTAAATGAGAATCCCCGGTTACACGTTTCCTTCCCGGGTGCTCCCCTGTCAATCATGCCCACCGTGAGCGCCGACTGGATGTGAGGCCAGCCCTGAGGTGGGCTCGGCGGTGTAAGGGGTTGGTATATTGGTTAGCGATCACGTCAATCGAGCGCCATGGGGTGGGCACGTGCCGCCAGCGAGTTTGGGTGCGCTCCCAACCCAGCCTCGCTTGACAACCAAACCCTTATCTTTTTCCCCGCTCTTCCTTCGCAATGGGATGTACCAATTTCAATCGCAGGCTGTTGCAAGCCGATTGGTCAGCGGGCTTGTGTGATATAATTACCAGAGTCTCTGAGCTTAATTAATTTCTAAGACAGCAATTCCCCCAGAGTTTACGCACATGTGAATTGCTTTCTGTTAAACACCATCATATAATTATGATCCAGAAAAAAGATTTTTTATTTATCTTATGAAGGAATCTTTGCAAAATTTATTTTACTGAGTTTTTGTGTACAATAACATAATTTAGATTTCGTCATCTCCTCCTTCCCCCACCCCACAATTCAAAATGGTTGCAATTGCGAAACCAATTCGTTGGTCAGTAACAGTTGGTGAAGGTTATGCCCAATGATTCTGTTAATATATGATGGCCTAGAAATTCGGTTTTGGCGCAGCGAGGGCTTTAGCGCCGGAAGTTAGTGCCGGCGCTAAGTCCCCCTGCGCGTGCCAAAAATTCAGTAGCGCCGCGCCCAAACGGCTGCCGGCGCTACTGAGGGGTCTCAGCGCCTCAAAACTGGCGCCATGCGCCGCATTGCGGCGCTATTCCGGCGCTGCAGCGCCCGCTGCGGTGCGGCAGGCTCGGGAAGTGCAGGCCTCCTCCTTCCGTTAAGGAGGAGCTGCCTGCACCCGGCCGCGGCCCGCGATAATCTTTTTAAAAATGAGCCCGGCACCTCGGACAAGTGCCGGGCTTGCTTCTGTTCCGGGGGGAGGGGAGGGGGGAAGTCCGGGGAGGGAGCTGCGGCCAGGTGGCCGGCGGGAAAGCGGCCGGCCGCCGCGGGGCCTTTAATGCGCCGGCGCAAAGTTCTGTAAGGCACCTCTGCCAGAACGTTGCTTGCGGCTGCCACGGGCGAGGCGGCCGCAACTCAATTTCCGAGTTCGGGCGGGTTACCATGGCAACCGGGACGCTGCGCACACCGATGACGTCATCGGTGCCGGCGCAGCGCTACCGGCCTAACGCCGATTTAGGGCCCCTGTCAATTTCTAAACTGGCCATAACTTCGGCGCTAGGCCCTCTAGCGCCTCAAAAGCGGCGCTAAGGCCAGTGAATTTCTAGGCCGATATGTTTATTTTTGAAAAAAATCACTTGGCGACGCTCAAGCGCGGTCGAGATAAAAGGACAGGTGTCAGCAAGAGCCTGCAGCAGTGTTAGCAGTCAAGAGTCAAGGGCAACTTTAGGGAGATCAAAGCCCTGCAAAACCAAACGGTGTTATTGTATTAATTATAAACTGAGTCTGAATGCACATCTGCAGTAATTATATGCATACAGGTAGACTATCCTTTATCCGAACTTCCGAAAACCGAAACCCTCTAAAAACCGAAAGTTTTTTCGTTCAGCGTAAGTCGTGCGCACGACATGACCAGAGTGGCGCACGACTTACGCTGAGCAGGGCAGAGGGTCACTGAGTTCCCTCCTGGGTAGGAGATTGCAGGCCGAGCCGGGCAGTGTGAAGGAGGTATACCGGGAGAGTGAACCCAACAATACAGCGGCCCGTCCGATAGCTGCAGCGGCCTGTCCGATATTCTTTTCTCCCCCCCCCGACCCCCGACCCCCCGCCGACCCCCACCCTTTCGGATAAGGGATAGTGTACCAGCCTTTATCCGCACTTCTGAAAACAGAAAACCTCTGAAAACTGAAAGTGGTGGCTTACGGGGTGCTGCCCCGTAATACCTTCTGAAATCCGAAATTTTCCGAAAACCGAAACACGGCTGGTCCCAAGGTTTTTGGATAAAGGATAGTCTACCTGTATTTGTTTTGCATTTGTAGTGTATAAGATTCGGTTTAGAAAATATGGTCGCCCTACCCTAGTTCGGGCAGTCTGATGCCAATTGTACGCCATCACTATGAATCCTGGCTGAGATTGGTTAACTCAGCATTGACCAAGAATTACATTTTAGACCTTCGTCGCTTCATTATGTGGTGCATTTACCCCTTAGTGGTCATATTTTCCTCCTTCCCCAATCATCCATGGTTATCAGTAGACTTAGAAAAGATGAAATTAAGTGAATCAAATAGAGGCTAGAAATACCCTACCTTAGCGTTGGCTGTTGCGCTGGTTTCCTTGAAAAAATGGCGGCCGCTTCGCTTCTGCCCGCTTCTGGCACAGTTAATGGCAGCCGCCTTTTTGGTAAGGGCCATAGTGCTGCCGTTGACAGTGCTGGCCTCTGAAATGTAAATTAGCAGATCGTGCAATGGCATACAATGCCTGACTTGATGCCACGACTGCTAATTTGGACGTTTTCATTCACCATGATGCTGGGTCCTCACCACGCACAGAAAAGCATGCGTGCAGCAGCCCTGCAGAGATGCTGTCAGTTCTTCTTAAAGGGACACACACATCTTTCAGGTAAGTTTGGATTTAAGCTGTCGGACTTCAAAAAATATTTTATTGAAGTATTGGCTTGGTGCAATACATGTTAAAAGTTTTTCAAGTGCGCAGGGAGTGCTGCTGGATGCTTGCAAAGCCTCAGATGGTAAAGGAAGGCCTCTGAGAAGACAGAAAATACTGGAAATACTCAGCAGGTCAGGCAGGAGAGAGAAACAGAGTTAACGTCTCAGGTCAGGATGCTGCCTGACCTACTGAGTATTTCCATTATTTTCTGCTTTTATTTCAGATTTCAGCATCTGCTCGCAGAGGGAAGAGGAAGACACAGAAGAGGAAGACACAGAAGGGGAGGAAGCAGAAGAGGAGGAAGCAGAAGAGGAGGAAGCAGAAGAGGAAGCCGCGGAAGGAAGGATGCAACCCAGACAGTCCCATTCTGGCCGGGATATCCGAGATGGAATCATCGACCTGTGGTACCAGTGACCACAACCCCAATTTTCCTTTCAACATTTGTCCCACACCTTACCTTCACTATGTTACTGACCATCATGGGGTTCTCTTGCCCACAACGCTGAAATAAAAACCACCACCAAGCAAATTTTCCAATCCAACTTTATCCATATATGCATCCAATATGACGTCAAGAAATCAACTCATCATCCTTGTGCATTCCCTTAGTGACTCTCTTGTGTGTGCCTTTGCCTATCCTAGATCTGAGGTCATGAAACTTCTTTGGGCATTGGAGCCAGGTCGTGGGGGTGACACTGCTGGCAGTGACGGCCTCGGTAATCTGGTCCCACATCCTTCTTTCTGGAGGGCTTCCTTGCCCCTGTGGGTACAGAACCGCTCTTGCAGTGTTAACCCCCTGCACAAAGCTGGAGTGCTGCGTGCAAGACTCTGGGTGCCCCTTCCCTAATTGCTGAGCCATTTGTGTTAGTGCTGAAGCACATTTACCATTTTTTTACTGCAGTGCCACCCCAGTGGCTGCAGCATGGCTGGTGGAAGGCTGCTGACTTTCAGTGGGGGACACTACAGATGGCCTTGCCGGATGACCTCGAGGAGCTGGTGGCTGGGTGTGTGAAATTAAGTGACGGTGTTTCTTCTCCTTCTCTGTCTCCATCTCCTTCTCCTTCTCCTTCTCCTCCTTCTTCTTCTTTGCCACTGGCTGGGCAGGCTGAATTTCTTGTGTGTGTGAAATAAGGCACAAGTGTAGAGTTGTGGTGAGGGGAGGGTGTGAAAGCAAGAGATGCATGCTTACACCATGTGCACCTTGTAAACCAGAAGATATTGTGGGATGAGGGGGGAGTGGGATGTGAGAAGGAGGATAATGTATGAGGACACTAGCATCTTGTATCCTTTCAACCCCGCCACTGGCTAAGGGCTCAGCCATGCCCCTGCCAAGAATGGCCAACACCGCCTCCTCCAAGGGGTGAGGTGAAGCTAGGAATGGGAGGTGTGCCACGTGTTTGGTAGGTGAGTGATCTGGGGGGGAGGGTCGTCCATTGAGTAGTGTGCGAGACTAGTGGTTCAGTTGGTAGAAGACAGCTTTTGAAGATACATTCACTGACCTTGACCACTGTTCTGAGGTCATGAAACTTCTTTGGGCTCTGAAACCAGGTCGTGGGGGCGACACTGCTGGCAGTGGCGGCCTTGGTGATCTGATCCCACATCCTTCCTTCTGGAGGGCTGCCTGGCCCCTGTGGGTATAGGACCTCTCTTGCAGTGTTGACCCACTGCACAAAGCTGGAGTGCTGCATGCAAGACCCTGGGTGCCCCTTCCCTGGCTTGTTGAACCATTTGTGATAGTGCTGAAGGCATTTCAACTTTAAGAGTTGAAGACTGCCATTTCGGAAATATTTTTAATTTTGTTCTTCAGAAGGCAGTTGAGCTCTAAGGGCTAAAGACTGCGTTTTTTTTAATGACTTTTTTTTTCATTTTAGGTGGGATCGACACTGCTTTCTAAAATGACATGCTAGCTTTAAGAGAACGCTGCCTCGCTCCAGGGACGCTACGGCCACACTACATTGGGTCTCCTGCTGAGACTACTGCCCGAAACAGCGGGTTACACTGCAGGTTTTGTGCTGCGCTAATTTAAATCAGCAGACAGCACCAAAATACCGGTGCTGCTTGCGCTCTATTTGTGGGCAGCCGTTAAATTAGGCCCGAGGAGGCACCGACCATTACCCGGCCTAATCGGATTTCTAGGCCACAATTTCATCCACTCAATTAAATGCCCTTCTGGAGAGGGGTTTCTAAATTTAGTTTTACTTTTAAAATTGTGTGCATTGTATCAAAGTCCTGCTTACCCGATCTCCATTTTCAACTCTCCTTTCTTCTGCACAATGGATATCCAGTCTTTCAGAATGTATATTCTGTTGTGTATTTTGAATGTTGTATTTGAATTGTCCCACATAGCTTACCGTAGTTGTGATGTGCAATGCACTATGGGAAATAGAGTGCAGTGAGTTGAGAAGATTCTCTGGAAAGTCATGGCTGTGAACTGAACTCTGTCTCCTGCATACTCTTTTAATTGTTATATACAAGCAAGGTTATTAAACTCTTGAGATTTAACAAAAGTGGCGACGAGGACGTCTGCACTTACGTGGTTCTGCTGTGCGGAAGATAGTCGGGTTTTACGTGTTTAAAACTGTTATTTGTGCCGTGGACAGTTAATTAAAGTGAGGCTGGCTCGAGGATAAAGGAGCTTGAAATGGCGGGAAGACGAGACGGCGTATAAGGTACTAACGACTTGAGAAAGGGGAGGAAAAGCAGTGAGTAAATCGGGAAGGACATTTATTCAACTGTGAAACGATCTGTGAATTGAAGCACTAAATAACTGATAGTGATTTTAGTTGAGTTCAACATTGGAAGGATCCTTAGTGAATGATAATTAGGAGCCTGAGAGAAGGAAAATGGCTGGAATTATCGGTAACATTGGACCATTTGATGAGAATGTCGAACAATGGAGCTCATACACAGAATGATTTGAATACTTCACACAAGCAAATAACATTGGAGGGATCAAAGTAGTACCTACATTGTTAAGTGTGATGGGACCAAAGACTTTCAATCTTTTGCGTACTTTAGTGCATCCAGATAAACCAGGGACTAAACAATATAGCGAAATTGTGGAGATACTAAAAGGGCATTTTTCACCCAAACCCCTAGTCATAGCTGAGAGGTTTAGGTTCCACAGGCATAACCAGGAAGAAGGAGAAACAGTGACCATGTTTGTAGCTGCACTAAAAAGACTATCAGAGCACTGTGAGTTTAATGACGTGCTAAATGACACTATAAGAGACAGGCTAGTGTGTGGTATGAGAACTGAAGCCATACAGAAGAGACTATTAACGGAGAGTAATCTGACTCTACAAAAGGCCATTGAAATCAGTATTTCCATGGAATTGGCAGCTAAGGAAGCTCAACAGTTGGGTGCAACAGAAAAAGTGCACAAAGTAAGAACAGAAAGCCAAGGGCCATGCTTCCGTTGTGGCAAAACGGGGCATCTTGTGTCTGCATGCTGGTGTGTGGACATGGATTGCCACAGCCGTGGTAAAAATGGACATATTCAGCGCACATGCAGAAATAAAAAGGACACAGAGAAAACGTCAAAGACGGAAGGAAGAAAAAAAACATTCAGACAAAAGATAAAGAAGCATGTCCGCTCTGTGGAACAGGACAAAACAGAGGCAAGTGACACTTCAGAGGAGGAACTATCACTGAACATGCTGACTATAGCTGGGGATTCGCATGGCTACTGGGTCTCACCCTTGCTAGAGGGGCAGCCTGTGCGAATGCAGATTGATACCGGGGCAGCAGTATTTCTTATGTCAGAGACAGTCTACAAAAAGACATTAAAGCACCTTCCACTTCAGCCAGCTAACATAGCGTTAAAGACATATACCGGTGAAAGAGTAACCATGAGAGGTATCACTGAGGTCACAGTTCAGTTGAATGGACAAACTAGGAAGTTACCACTCTGCGTAGTTAAAGGAGACTACCCCTCCCTGCTGGGACGTTTGTGGATGGAGAGAATCAAATTAGACTGGTCATCGGTCTACATGATGTCACACAATGATCCAGGCTTACCCGCCATCTTAAAGAAACATGCAGAAGTCTTTAATGGAGAACTGGGTAGCATGAAAGATATTACTGTGAAGCTTCGTATTAAGCAGGATAGCAAACCCAAGTTCATGAAGGCACGACCCGTACCTTATGCCATCAGACCAAAAGTCGAGGCTGACTTAGAAGCCCTAGTTGAAAGCGAAGTACTAGAACCAGTCAGCGTGAGTGAATGGGCAAAGCCCATCGTACCAGTGCTCAAGAAAGGGGTGGAGTTAGGATATGTGGAGATTTTAAAGTAACTGTTAACCCTGTATTGTCAGTGGAGCAATATCCGCTCCCCCATATTGATGATTTGTTTGCGGGACTTGCTGGGGGCCAGAAGTTTAGCACAATCGACCTCTGTCAAGCCTACCTGCAAATGCATGTGGATGAACAGTCACGAGAAATGCTGACTATTGTGACGCACAAGGGCCTATTTAGGTATCGTCGACTTCCTTTCAGAATTACATCAGCTCCAGCGCTTTTCCAACGTGCTATGGACCAGATCCTTAGTGGATTGCCTGGAGTCCAGTGCTACTTAGATGATATCTTAGTTACTGGGTGTGATGACCAAGACCATCTGCGTAACTTGGACGCAACGCTACAGAGACTGAGGGATTATGGACTCAGAATTCGCAGGGATAAATGCGATTTTTTTCAGGCATCAGTTGAGTACCTCGGTCATGTGATCGATGCCACAGGCCTTCACAAGGCACCATCCAAGACCAAGGCAATCGTGGATGCCCCAGCACCTGAAAATATCAGCCAGCTGCGTTCTTTTCTAGGGTTACTGAACTACTATGGACGGTTCATACTGAACCTAGCCTCGATGCTGAGGCCGCTGCATTGGTTGCTATGTAAAGACAAGAAGTAGGAATGGACTAACAAGTGCCAGGAGGCATTCATGACAGCAAAGGACACACTCCTGAAGTCAGAGGCTTTGACGCATTTTAACCCTTCATTACCATTACAGTTAGCTTGCGATGCATCGTCATATGGTGTGGGAGCGGTCATTTCTCATATCATGCCAAACGGAGAAGGGAAGCCGATAGCATTCGCATCTAGGACTTTGAACAGAGCTGAAACTAACTACGCCCAAATAGAACGAGAAGCATTGAGTATCATTTTTGGCGTTCGCAAGTTTCACCAATATTTGTACGGAAGACAGTTCACCCTACTAACAGATCACCGCCCTCTCACGACCATCTTCGGGCCACATACAGGAATTCCGTCACTTGCTGCGAGCAGAATGCAAAGGTGGGCGCTGCTGTTGTCTGCACACACATTTGACATTAGATATCGCAAGTCTGACCTGCAGGGCAACGCCGACGGTCTTTCCAGGTTGCCGCTGCCTGTCACCAAGCCTATGACGCGTAGCATGGACATCTGCTATTTTAGGCAGGTGGAGAAAGTGCCTGTTACTTCGACACAGGTCCGACGAAACACCAGAAATGACCCAGTGTTGTCTGCAGTGCTGGACATTATCGTCAGGGGCAAGCTTGACAGTGATGACCCAAACCTGAAACCATATCTCTTAAGGAGAAACGAACTGTCGGTGCAGTCTGGATGTTTGCTGTGGGGGAGGAGAGTGGTTATTCCACCATCACTACGGAAACCAGTGTTACAGCAACTACACTCCGGACACTGCGGAATGGTTCGTATGAAAGAAATAGCGAGGAGCTACTTCTGGTGGCCGGGTATGGATGGACAGATTGAGGACAAAGCTAAAACCTGTTCCTCATGTCAGAGAGTTCGTAATGTGCCACAGCTTGCACCTCTTCACCCCTGGGACTTTCCGGAGGAAGCATGGCACCGCATTCATGTAGACTTTGCAGGTTCATTCGAGGAGAGAATGTTCCTGGTGGCTGTTGACGCGCACAGTAAGTGGCCAGAGGTTGTTATAATGAGGTCCACCACCGCTGAGAAGACCATCGAGAAGTTAGGTGAGGTGTTCAGCCGATTTGGATCTCCGATGCAACTTGTCTCAGACAGCGGTCCACAGTGGGTGTCACAAGAAATGGCTACATTCCTGCAGGTGAATGGCGTACAACATATCAGGGCTGCACCATACCACCCTGCAACCAATGGTCTAGCTGAGAGGTTTGTTCAGACCATGAAACACTCTCTAAAGGTATCGCAAGGCCAGGGAATGCTTCATCAGTGCCTGAATAGTTTCCTGTTGAGTTACAGGAACACGCAAGATGCGACCACAAAAGCATCACCTGCCACTCTACTGCTCAAAAGAGAGCTACAAACCAACTTCGACTTGCTGAAACCGCCAAAGGTGAAAGACGTGGTACAGTATCAGCAGGACAAGCAGATCAAGCGACGTGAACAACGCTCCAAAGACAGAGTCTTCAGTCCAGGTGAACATGTGTTGGCACGGAACTACAGTGGTGGACCTAAGTGGGTTCCTGCTACTGTCATTGCACAGACTGGTCCAGTATCCTACACTGTACAGACACCCGAGGGTATTGTCTGGAAGAGACACACCGATCAGCTTCTACGAAGTGCAGCAACACCCACTGAACCACCAACAGCAGTTTATCTGCCATTAGGTGACGCTGTGGGTCATCCGCCTTCTACACCGAGAGGCTCACCTTCTGAGGAAGCAGCCGCTTCAGCCCCTATCTCATCAGCAAGGGAGACCTGTATACAGGCACCTCAGCCGCCTACACCTGTGTTGACGTCACCTGTAATCTGTCACCAGGGATGTAATCTGTCACCCCTGATCCTCTCTAACTTCTACCGCTGCACTATAGAGAGCATCCTGACAAATTGTATCATGGTATGGTATGGCAGCTGTAGCTCCCATGACCGGAAAGCCCTGCAGCGGGTAGTCAAAACTGCCCAACGCATTACCGGCACCCGGCTACCGACCATAGAGCATATATATCAGAAACGCTGCCTACGGAGGGCACGGTCCATCATCAAAGACCCTACCCACCCCAGCCACAGTCTGTTCGCCCTCCTACCATCTGGAAGACGCTACAGATGCATTCGTACCCGTACGACCAGATTTAGGAACAGCTTCTTTCCCAGGGCTGTCATCCTACTGAACTCCACAAATAAACACTAAAGCCTGCACATCTGCCAATGCACTTTATTATGGTCATATTTATGCTAATATACTGCAAGCCAAATGTATAAATGTATGTTGAATGTTTAAGTGAACTAATCCAAATTGTACACTCTCGGGAACCGCAAGCCTACATTTCGTTGTACTGCACTTGTGCACTAACAATGACAATAAAAGTTGATTTGATTTGATTTGATTTGATTTTGAGAGACAATGAACTGGAGAGCCAGGTTGACCGCCGGTATCCTACCAGAGAGCGGCGGGCCCCTATATGTTTGAACTTATAATTCAGAGGCTTACCCTTTATCTGGGGCAGAATAATCCCCATGGATATAGCCATGGTTGGAGGAAGTCTACCCTCACTCCCAGTTTATTGTGTTTTAAAAATGTTGTGGTTCTATTGGGACATCTAATGTAAGAGGAGGAGATATTGTGTATTTTGAATGTTGTATTTGAATTGTCCCACATAGCTTACCATAGTTGTGATGTGCAATGCACTATGGGAAATAGAGTGCAGTGAGTTGAGAAGATTCTCTGGAAAGTCATGGCTGTGAACTGAATTCTGTCTCCTGCGTAATCTTTTAATTGTTATACAAGCAAGGTTATTAAACTCTTGAGATTGAACATATTCCTGGGCTGCTAGCCCAGCTGATATCATTGACCTGTGGCAATGTTCATTTTCAGTATGACAGTGTAACACATTGGTACTCTGACAGGCTGTATCAAGAATTTGTTTGTGAGTTTGAACACCATGATCCCTCCCAGCATGGAAAGATCCCCATCATGACTATGCATTAGTCTAATAGCCTTTCAACACTCACTGTCCAAGCTGACATGAGGCATAGAAAATGGCTATTCACTCAAAGAACATGAATATTTGGAGATGTAATCACTACAGACCACTTTTATATGCATATTATTGCATACTCAGTTTAAGAGCAGCACTGCTAGTGATTGGGGCAATGTAAAGTTAAAGGGATTCTCTAGATATATATAGCTGAGTTATTGAGGGAATGCTTCAGAACAGCTTAACAATACGAGCCTAATTAATCCACTTGCTACAACTGCAGTTAGACGTCAGGTTCCACATGTACGATGACAACAGCCAGCTCTACGTCACCACCATCTCTCGACCACGCCACCGTCTCTAAATTGTCAGACTGCTTGTCCAACATCCAGTACGGGATGAGCAGAAATTTCCTCCAACTAAATATTGGGACGTTCAAAGCCTTCGGTCCCCTCCACAAACTCCGTTCCCTAGCCACCGACTCCATCCCTCTCCCTGGCAACTGTCTGAGGCTGAACCAGACCCATTTGCAACCTTGGTGCCATATTTGACCCCGAGATGAGCTTCCAACAATATATCCACGCCATCACCAAGACTACCTATTTCCACCTCACATAAACTGAGATCATTCAAAACTCTGCTGCCCGTATCCTAACTCACATCAAGTCCCATTCACCCTTCACCCCTGTGCTTGCTGACCTACATTGGCTCCCGGTCCAGCAATGCCTCAATTTAAAAATTCTCATTCTTGTTTTCAAATCCCTCTATGGCCTCACCCTTCCCTATTTCTGTAACCTCCTCCAGCCCTACAACCCTCCGAGATCTCTGCACTCCTCCAATTCTGGCCTCTTGCACATCCCCAATTTTAATCGTTCCACCACTGGCAGCCGTGCTTTCAGCTGCCTAGGCCCTAAACATCGGAATTCTCTCTCTAAACCTCTCCACCTCTCTACCTCTCTCTCCTCCTTTAAGACACTCCTTAAAACCTACCTCATTGACCAAGCTTTTAGTCATTTCCTTATGTAGCTCAGTGTCAAATTTTGTTTGATAACGCTCCTGTGAAGCGCCTTGGGACGTTTTACTACATTAAAGGTGCTATACAAATGCAAGTTGTTGTTGTTGTAGACAGCTTTGTTTATGCAACCCCTTTTTGAACACACAGCTCCATACAATACCTTGCTGTCATTTACTTGATACAGTGCAAATATCACAGCAGACAGTAAATGGATCAGTTATCCTATCTGAAGAATGTACATCATTTGTCTTTTCTGAATAAAGGCACCAGGAATTATAAAATAGGATTGAGGGTGTCAAATTGTTCTTCTGATCTCTGGTATGGTGTTTCTCCAATTCTGTCCATACAGGGGAGGGTGGAAACTACATGTTAGCAATAAGGAGCATTTCTGACCTTCCGTTTGTGTGGGAGATATATACTGCTGGAAGCTCAGATTTAGCTCAGCTGCCTGATAAGCATGTGTTTTGCAAGGCTAGTAATACTGAGGGAATTATTTTCACAAAGATAAGTGCAGATGAGGAGTCCATTTGAACCATCTAGGTCATCCTTCATCATAGCATCAACTACCTTTTGAATGATTTCAGATTTTGTCTCCACTTCCCAACCTGTAAGACGATTTCAGATATTAATCATTCTCTATAAAAAAAAAAGTGCTTTCAGCCATTAGTCCTAAACTTGTATATATCTTTCAAAAGTTTATATTGATGTCCTTGTCTTGTGGGTGTTGTTTGACTTGAACTGGCACTCTGGATTAATCCTTCTTACCACATATCATATATATTTCTAGACAGTCCTTTCCATTTGTCTCTTTTCAAGACTGAACATCGCAAGTTTCTCTAACTTTTCCTGATGACTATGCCTTCTAACACTAGAGTCCCGACGTTCTAAGTCCAGCAAAATTGAGGCTGTTCTTACTAACGATGCAGGCATGAGGAAGTCCGCATCACTAAATTTTGCAAGGCAAGCTGATCCCCTTCATTTGAATAGATGCCCCTCACGTGGATAATATGCACAGGGAGTCAGGCATGGACACAAAAAAATTGGGCATGTGCATCATGAGAGTGGCTCCTGCCTTTAGTAATGACTCCAGGAGGTGCAAAGGAGGAGGATGATAAGGGCACACACCTGTCAAATCTCAGTTGTAAACTACATAGATGGAAGTATCTGAGCAACTGAATGCGGTCTTCCAGGTCCATCATAGCTGGGAGCAAATGAGGTAAAAGTTCAGTGGCACCAGAACTGCCAAGGTAAGTGTAGGGACCTCTGTATACATGCATACCCCTTTCTTCATACAAGGCACAGACCCGATGTAAATATTCACCATCCTAGAAGCTTACTGAAGTGTCCCACCCCCACAACCTATTTGAACCTTTGTTTTAGCATTCCTATTGCTTTCTCTTTATGAATTTTTGTCCCATATGAGATTTGTTGAATATCTCTTTAGCTGTATGACCCTATGACATCTTGTAAGTCTTTGGAACTCAACAGCACATTTGTTTGATTGTGACCAGTATCCAAATTGATGAAGTTGGCAGTCCTGACAAAGAGAGCATTTGTGACTTGCTTAATGTTGGTATGAACTGTAAACTGACTAATATAGCAGAACTCATCTGTCATACTTTGGCATATACCAGTGATGTGGTCACCTTCTCTGCAAAAGTAAGTGTTGTCCTTGGTCTTGAGATGGTTTGCAGTTCTGGTAGCAACATTGAATATTGCTCCTCCAGGGCTTCAAAACTGAATTACAATCTCCTCTGACATAACTCCACAGAGATATTCAGATAGGTTCTCCTAGGTCTGTGAACCCTGTTGACAGGGTAGCTGTGAGAGGATATGGGTCTTCACTGAGACTACATTATTTAACAGGCTTCCAATTGCTGCTCTTCCTCTTTGTCTTTTGCCATCATATATTTAGAAGTAATGGGATTGCCATTGGGAGCCCCATTTTTCTGCCTTCAGAGATTATATGCCAAATTATCCTGTCTGACAATCAATAAAGGAAGAAAAAAAAATGAAAGAATGAACGAATGACTCAGGGACTTCATAGTGGGGGTAATTTTCACTTTCCACACGGGCAGTAAACTGCCTATTATACACCCCAATCCAAACATTCTTCCCTCCACCCCCCGCCCCCCCTTTAATGCTGTCACTCTTCCTTTTCACTCCCTCGCGGTTAATGCTGGCACTGATTTTTGTTAGCTAATATTTACATGCACAAAATGCTGACAATCATCACGATGGTTGACACGTGTGCTGCCTTTGGGCAGGAGTTAAGGCACAATTAAAAAAACTTTTGCAACATCCTTTGAGTCCATCATGAGCAACCTGCAGCATCTGGTGGTGAATGTGCAGCAGTGCACTTCCCACATCACCACAGTGATGTGAGAGGAAATTTTTTAGATTTCGAGTGTCAACTGGCATTTTCACAGCCATTTGCAGGGACCCCCGAAGCAATGTGGAACAAATGCAGAACAGCATTCTCTGGCATCGCTGAGACCTTGGACACCTACTTGCAGGAGTTTTTCACTGTTGGATTTGACTGGAAGATCATTTGGAAAGTGCAGTGGAAGCAGGCTTTGCCAACATCAGATACAGCCTGTGGACTGGTCTCATGAAGATCCCTGATCCTCCAGTTGGGGTGCCCAGCACCTGGGGTGTGGCAGGAGGAGGGCCCAATAAGGTTGATTCCTCTTAAAGTGCTCCCTGAGTAGGAGGACCAACTGTGGTGGCAGGCTAAGGTTGGTACTGGCATGCCACCTCGCCCTCCAGGATCTATGGCGGAGGGAGCGTCGGCACTGAGAAATACAGAAACATATGCACAGAGGGAGGAGGAGGGCCTTCAGTGCTCGCAACAGGAGACCTTACCCTCCAAGGGTATTCTGAGAGCACTTCTCCTACCTTCAATTAAGCAAGGAGCAGTGTATTAGAAGGATTCACTTCACCAAGGAGATGGTCACAGAGCTCTGCCACCTCCTGCAACCAGACCTCCAGCCTCAGACCAGGGCGACCACGGCTCTCCCAGTGGCAGTCAAGGTCACTGTCGCCCCCAATTTCTTCACCAGCGGATCCTTCCAGTCTGCAACAGGAGACATAGCTAACATCTCGCAGTTCACCATCCATCGCTGCATCCGGGAGGTCACTGAGGCTCTCTACAGTAGGAGGGATTACATTGGCTTCCCGATCACCAGAGAGAAGCAGGACGAGCATGCATGTGGCTTTGCCAGGATAGCGTGATTCCCCATGGTGCAGGGCATCATCAATTGCACCATGTGGCTTTGCGGGCACTGCATAACAATCCTGAGGTCTTCCATAACCACAAAGGCTACCACTCACTTAATGTGCAGTTGGTGTGCAACCACAGACAGCGAATCCTTAATGTCAATGCTCACTATCCTGGCAGCAGCCACGATGCCTTCATCCTGCGCCAGACCGGTGTGCCAGCACTCTTGCAGCCACCACATCAAGCTCAAGGGTGGCTGCTTGGAGACAAGGGCTATCCGCTCTCCACCTGGCTCATGACTCCCCTCCGCAACCCCAACACTCATGCCCAGCACTCATATAATGAGAGACCTGCCGCCACCAGAAACATCATCAAGCAGACCATCGGCTTATCAAAGCAATGGTTCCGCTGCCTTGACCGCTCGGGAGGTGCCCTCCAGTACTCGCCAGAGTGAGTGTCCCATTTCATGGTGGTCTGCTGCATGCTCTACAACTTGGCCAACATGAGGGTGCAGCCCTTGCCACTAGGGATTGCGGGACCACCTCAGGAGGAGGACG
Organism: Somniosus microcephalus; assembly: GCF_052327205.1. Taxonomy (NCBI): domain Eukaryota; kingdom Metazoa; phylum Chordata; class Chondrichthyes; order Squaliformes; family Somniosidae; genus Somniosus; species Somniosus microcephalus. The sequence continues at coordinate 127,204,310 of NC_140988.1, forward strand.
AGGCAGAGGAGGATGAGGAGGAGGACGAGGAGGAAGAGGACGAGGAGGATCAGGAGGGAGGGAGGAGGCGGAGAAACAGTCAGCCTTCTGGACAGGCTGTCTGTGACCGGCTCATCAGACTCCGATTCACATGAATGAAACCTCAGATCCCTGTAGCTCACCACATCCCCATCATACAATCCCTGTCTCATGGCATATCACAGCATCCTCCTGGGCACAAAGCTGAAATGAGAGACCACAAAATATTCCGAACACCATTAATAAATTTATCTATAAATATAGCACACATATCACATGAATTTTTATAACTAATGACCCTTGTGCCTGCCATAGATGAATAGCTGCCATTATGTGCAAGGTGTGAGATGTGGGCGTAAGTGTTGCTAGATAGATATTGTTGGTGGGTGAGGGCTGGGGGTGTGGTGCTTTGGGCACTGTGTGAAAATTGTGGTACAGATGGTGGTATGTAGCATCTGTTGAAGCATTCACTCACCCCGACCACCCGAGTAAGGTTGTTAAATTTCTCCCTGCACTGTGTGTGGGTCCTGGGGACCACAGTGCTGCTCGAGACATGCTGCACTACCTCCCTCCACATGGGGCAGAAGACTTGTGGCGAGGGCCTCCTGCCACTTGCCGGATAGAGCACCACCCTCTGTCTCTCCATAGTGAAAACCAATGCCTCCGATGCTTCATCAGAGAATCTGCAGGCTCTCTCCCTGGGGCGTGGACCTGCCATGAGCACACCTGGTTCAGTCCTCTGGCTCCTTTCCTTGTTCTGCTTCTACTTGCTGAGGCAGCTGCACAGCCAGCAATGCTGAGAATGAGGTGCTGCAGCATCAATGAACTTTAAGTAGTGAAAATAGCCTGTGGCAATGATGAGTTGCGATTAGACTGCACCTGATATTGGTCCACCCTTTAAGTGTTACGCCAATGAGCTTAGGTTTTAAGGCTTGATTTAGGACGCCAATCATTTTATTGAACAGTGAGCACAAATTTTTCATGCAGTCTAAAGCATTTGCGCCTGGCGCTAATTCTCCAACTTTTCTATTGACACTGCCCATTCCTTGGCTATAACACATTTCTAGCCCACACTATTTAAATGAGGTTTGTGCATCCAGCCCTAAAATTGTCATGTGAGATCAGAGGCCCAATTTTCTGACCTATACCTGTCATCAGTGAGGCTCCACGCCATTGGGAGAATTGGGCCTTTGGGATCAGTCTTGTGCCTCTTCTTTGCACTACTTCCAGGACTTGGATGTTTCCCTTGTGACCAAAATTGAGCACAGTACTCAAGTGCAGCCTGACCAAAGCATTACATAACTTCAACATGGTGACCTGTATTGATTTGGCAAGACAGCTTGGCATTCTGTTTCCTGTGCTAATTCCTCTTCTGCAATGACTTGCCTTGATCAGTGTTGGGTGTACTATTACTCCAGTTTTTTCCCAGCCTTTCTGCTCGCCAGTTCATTCTGCTATAATTATTTAAATAGCTCAACCAAAAAGATGACGATATTTGTAAAAGACCGAAAGGACTGCCTGCTAAGAGGCCAGCGTACTCTTATAATTACGTTTTATTTTTAGTCAACATTTGACTGACCAAATGATGACTAAAAATAAAATGTAATTATAAGAGTATGAAATGATGAACTCAGGTCCAGTCCTTTCGTGTCATCCAGCATCATTGTCAAGGGCCAATTTTGATAATGACCGGGGAACCCTGTGCTGATTGTATCCATACTGATGTGAAGACCAGAAACAATTCCAGCCTTGGGGTCAACTTTCCACTGTTACCACCCCGTGTGCACTAGTTCACAGGCCATAATGGTATGGGAAAAGATGTGTGAATCCCCATTTCTGAGGTGCTTTGAAGAGGAGCAGCAACAAAATAATGCCGGTCTCCGACCCTTTTGTGCATGATATGCATTTTTGGCGGGCAAGCGGGTGAGCATAGAAAGCACCTGACTGAAACAGGTGGAGACTTGCAAATTATATGATAATGACATGGACATGATACAATATCACCTTCTACATCATTCTCTAACCCTCACATGGGGTATACGCCACTTCTAATTGCCACCTTATAAATTAGGTTCAGGGTTGTTAGGTGCTGTACAGTATACAGAAGGAAATTTAAAGGATCAGAAAAATTATTTCAACAGTTTTGAGGCCATCTCTGGCTTATTCTTAATTTTTTTCTGCTGTCAGGCTCAGAGCGGAACAGGCTCGAGGGGCTGAATGGCCTACTCCTGTTCCTGTGTTCCTATGTGCTGTCACTTCTCAGGGGTTTTTGTGCCAATTGTGAGGGACTCGTCGACTTCCTTGTGTCTAAAACATAGCCTTTGACAAGGTAGCTTGTGGTGATACAGAGAGCTAAATGCTATAAAAATGAGTTAACATATCAATGGAACTCACACAGTTTGTGTTCAGCCTTACTGTCAAAGGGGAGGATCATTATGCACTGCATGTTGATACTTGGGTTTTACTGCATGTCATAGCCACAAAAGGTAATTTTCACTTTTTACATCCTTCTTTTCAAGGAGAAGACAGCCCATAACAGCTAGGAAAGATCAGCAACAGGTTGCAAACCCCACACCCGCCAAAAGACCCGAAGATACTGCAGAGGGAAGCTATAGCTGGTGCCGGAGATGGGGAAGTAGGAGTGAATGTGCCAGCTGAAGATTTGTCATGGTATGCTGCTTCTCTCTTTTCTCTTCCTATTGTTCCCTGCATTAATTGTCAGTGAACTACAATTATGAAACTTTCATGTCACTTTTTTCTACTGAAAGTGACGTGAGCTCAACTTCACGGGAAACCATTTTACCATCTGTAGCCAGTGATGCCAGCACTTTGCAGTATGTATCATGACCCACTCCATCCCTCCCAAGCAGGAGCACCGAGGTACCCATCGCTGGGAAATGACGGAGTGAAGCGGAGGGGAATGACACCGTCAGGTATTGCGATTTTTCATTATGCCTCCAAGGGGGGTAACTTTGTGTAATATACGTTAAAAATGCGACTATTGAGATAATCTTAACTGGAAGGATTAAATTCACAGGACAACTGGGTAGTCTGATGAGATTTGGTTTCCGAGAGTCAGAATTAACAAAAGGGAAACCCAAAAAAAATCATGTTCAGGATCAGTCAAGTCTAACAAAGACTGTAAAAAAAGGAGTCTTGGCCTGAGTTGGGAATTAACATACAGCAGGTCGGTTTTTCTAGAAGCTAACCTGAAAGTAAGCAAAATAAAACGTGACTATTCTGTCCATTAGTCAGGATAGCGTAGTGTGTTTTTATTATTTTGTGTTGTTATGGAAAACATTTCAAGAGAATTGTTACAAACTCTGGAATTGCTACTTCTGTCTAGTCACGTCTATTCAGCAAAAGAAACCAGTATCTTGAGTTGACATCGATCTCATCATACCAGAGTGTTTATCAGTTCGATCTATTGAAGGATTGGAGAAGTATACGTGGGGACACTTGTGAGTTTATATTATCCAGTTTGTATGTCAATGGGATGCCAGAAGTGGAAAATACAGGCTTATGTCTGAAAAGCTGACTGTCCATATGTATTGCAGGAAGTTGGCAAGTATGGTGTGGCAGGACAGTTGATGCACCTAGCTTCAACTTCTCTGGGTTTGGGAGGATGGGAGGATATCAGCAGCTTGTGGTCATTATCCAATACCCTATGCTGCAAGTGTGTTTGAATTCTAGCTGAGGCTAGGCTTGGATTTTGCCTTGATGCTCCCCATGATGAAATATGACACACACACAAAGCCTTTGTAATTACAAACCCTGAAAAAATACAGGCCATTAAAAATCCTGAAGAATTACAAGCCATTACAAACCCTGAGAACTTCCTTCAGGACAGGAGAGAGGGGCAAGAAGCGAAACTTGGCGAAGAGAAAAAAAGAGGTGGGATTAAAAATTGCTGTCAATCACACCAAACGAAAGAAAAACAATCTAGCTGCACTTGTGGTAAAACAGAATTAGGTGTTAATCAAGATAAAGCTACAAAATGCAGTTATTTATAGTATAGAATTACTTCGTGGTACAGAACTGCTTCAAAAATGATTTTGTACATTTCTCTTCCCACCTTCCTGCTGTTCCAGTAGAAGTGGTTTAGCAGCATGGAGATGAAAGAAATAGAAAAAAGAACAGGGCTAATGCCAGCTTGAGTAACTTGTCCTCTTGCTCACCTTGTACAGGTAATGAAGCAGTTTGACTAACACACACCTCTATAGAATTTCTCCAGTGATTAGGGGAAATGCTCACAAGAGACAGGATAAGGACCCAGGTCCTGCATACAAGGGTACTCACTGAAATGGGCAATAAAACTGGTCACAGTTTAGGCAAGGATCCTTTATGGAATGTTTGGAATTGGGAGTTGTACCAAAATATTGGAGAGAAGGGAGCATAACACAGATCACAGGGAGATTATAATAGAGACTAAGTCCATCAACAGATGAATTTCCTGGAGCAAGAAAAACTAAACATGGGAAAAAAAAGTTATAGAGACATTTAAAGAAACTAAAATTTCTAGCTAAATTGTGTATTTATGACTAGTTTCAGGAAATAGAAGGATTATGTATTATTAAATAAGTATTTTAATGTTACAACATTTTTAGTAATGTATGTTGCCTGATTACGCTTTTGTAAAGGGCCTTGGGAATGGGATGTTTTCCAATTGTATGCCCAGTGCCACCTCATTGGGAGAACCTCTCTCACCAGTGACAGATCACTTCTGCCATCTCACCTGCAGCTGCCATCTATTCCAGCAACATCAGAGCCAATGAAACAATCAGACCTAGGTCCTCCGAATCCTTCCACGATCAGCCCCAACACCAACATCACCAACCTCATCACCAACCTTCTCCGCCATCACCTGATGCTGCACTGGACACCAGCTGTCCCGCCCCCATCCCACCTCCTCAATTAAATTCACGGCCGTACTAATTATAGGGTTATGGGGAGAAAGCTGGGGTGGGGGACTAAGTTGGACAGCTATTTCAGAGAACTGGCACAGGCACAATGGGCCGAATGGCCTCCTTCCATGTTGTAAGATTCTATAATTCTATTCCTATCTTAATTCTCCTTTAATCACCTATGTGCTTATAGAATACTTTAATCTTTCTTTTTATGTTCTTTGATATTTTAATTTCATATTTCCTATCTGCCATCCTAATTGTCTGCTTAACCTCTTTCTTAAGCTCATCATATTCCACTTGTCATCCTTCCTTTATTGTACACTAGCTGGGGAGCCCCGCGTTGCGAGGGCAATTTTGGGGCGCTTGGTCTCCCTGCCCCTGTGTGTCCCCCCTCTCCCTGTCATGTCCTATCCCTCCCTCCTCTCCCTCCCCTCCTCTGTCTCCCTCGCCCACCCCTACCCCTCCCTCGCTCCCCTCTGTCCCTCTCAGGCCCCTCCCCCTGCCTAGCGCCTGAGGTCCGGTGCCGTTCCGATAGCGGGAATGCTGGCCGGCGCCGGGAGCGGGCTCTCGCGGGCGGTGCATGCGCGGTCTGTGCGGGCGGCGTCAGTGCGGGCGGCGCGAGCCCCCCGCGATTTCCCGAGGCTCTCCCCCCCCCCCGCGATTTCCCGAGGCTCTCCCCCCGCCCCCCCCGCGATTTCCCGGGGCTCTCCCCCCCGCGATTTCCCGAGGCTCTCCCCCCCCCCCCCGCGATTTCCCGAGGCTCTCCCCCCCCCCCGCGATTTCCCGAGGCTCTCCCCCCCCCCCCCCCGCGATTTCCCGAGGCTCTCCCCCCCCCCCCACGATTTCCCGAGGCTCTCCCCCCCCCGGCGATTTCCCGAGGCTCTCCCCCCCCCCCGGCGATTTCCCAAGGCTCTCCCCCCCCCCCCCTATTAAATTGTTATTTAATTCCCTAACACATCATTAAAATATTTACCTTAGTTCCCTAACACACAGAAAGTGTGGGGGAAAAAATTGTGAAAAATCAAGATGGCGGCCACTCACCTCGGTTCAGAAGGATAAGGCCCGCCCACACACACACCGATTGGTCAGGTCACCGAAGCGTAGGATTGGTCAATCGTCGAGTCACTCGACACTCAACTGTAGGAAGGAACCCGCCATCCGATTGGTGGACCTCGACGTCACACGGTCGTTAATGAGATGCTAATGAGCGGAACGCTGAACGTTTTTAGGATACCGCGGGCGGGATTTTTGTCCGGCCGAAACATAAATACACCTATGACCGGTCCGGAATCGTAAGCTTTCTTTTGAGGCGACGCGCGCGTCGGTACGCCCTGTAACTTTCAAACGTATAGAGAACGGACAGACAGACATCGGGACAGACAGAAGAGCCGCTTTATATATATAGACTAGCTGGGGGAGCCCGGCGGTGCCGAGGCTTTCTCGAGGGCATGTTGTTGTTGGAAGAGAGAGAGGGAGCGACTGGGGGGAAGAGAGAGAGGGAAGGAGAGAGAGAGAGAGGGAATGAGAGAGAAGGAAGGAGAGAGAGGGAAGGAGAAAGAGAGGGAAGGAGAGAGAGACAGAGAGAGGGAAGGAGAGAGAGAGAGAGAGAGAGAGGGAAGGAGAGAGAGATTGGGAGTGAGAGAGAGAGAGATTGGGAGTGAGAGAGAGAGAGATTGGGAGTGAGAGAGAGAGAGATTGGGAGTGTGAGAGAGATTGGGAGTGAGAGAGAGAGAGAGATTGGGAGTGAGAGAGATTGGGAGTGTGAGAGAGAGAGAGATTGGGAGTGTGAGAGAGAGAGAGATTGGGAGTGTGAGAGAGAGAGATTGGGAATGTGAGAGAGAGAGAGAGACTGGGAGTGTGAGAGAGAGAGATTGGGTGTGTGAGAGAGAGAGAGAGAGATTGGGAGTGTGAGAGAGAGAGAGATTGGGAGTGTGTGAGAGAGAGAGATTGGGAGTGTGTGAGAGAGAGAGATTGGAAGTGTGAGAGAGAGAGATTGGGTGTGTGAGAGAGAGAGATTGGGAGTGTGAGAGAGAGAGACTGGGAGTGTGAGAGAGAGATTGGGAGTGTGAGAGAGAGAGATTGGGAGTGAGAGAGAGAGAGAGAGATTGGGAGTGCGTGAGAGAGAGAGATTGGGAGTGTGTGAGAGAGAGAGATTGGGAGTGTGAGAGAGAGAGAGATTGGGAGTGTGAGAGAGAGAGAGAGATTGGGAGTGTGTGAGAGAGAGAGATTGGGAGTGTGAGAGAGAGAGATTGGGAGTGTGAGAGAGAGATTGGGTGTGTGAGAGAGAGAGAGATTGGGAGTGTGTGAGAGAGAGAGACTGGGAGTGTGAGAGAGATTGGGAGTGTGAGAGAGAGAGAGATTGGGAGTGTGTGAAAGAGAGAGATTGGAGTGTGAGAGAGAGAGATTGGGAGTGTGTGAGAGAGAGAGATTGGGAGTGTGTGAGAGAGAGAGATTGGGAGTGTGTGTGAGAGAGAGATTGGGAGTGTGTGAGAGAGAGAGATTGGGAGTGTGAGAGAGAGAGAGATTGGGAGTGAGAGAGAGAGAGATTGGGAGTGAGAGAGATTGGGAGTGTGAGAGAGAGAGAGATTGGGAGTGAGAGAGAGAGAGATTAGGAGTGTGAGAGAGAGATTGGGAGTGTGAGAGAGAGAGATTGGGAGTGTGAGAGAGAGAGAGATTGGGAGTGTGAGAGAGAGAGATTGGGAGTGTGAGAGACAGAGAGAGATTGGGAGTGTGAGAGAGAGAGATTGGGAGTGTGAGAGAGAGAGAGATTGGGAGTGTGAGAGACAGAGAGATTGGGAGTGTGAGAGAGAGAGATTGGGAGTGTGAGAGAGAGATTGGGAGTGTGAGAGAGAGAGAGATTGGGAGTCTGAGAGAGAGAGATTGGGAGTGTGAGAGAGAGAGACTGGGAGTGAGAGAGAGAGAGATTGGGAATGTGTGAGAGAGAGAGATTGGGAGTGTGAGAGAGAGAGATTGGGAGTGAGAGAGAGAGAGATTGGGAATGTGAGAGAGAGAGAGATTGGGAGTGAGAGAGAGAGATTGGGAATGTGAGAGAGAGAGCGCGACGGGGGGGAAGAGAGAGCGCGCGACGGGGGGGAAGAGGGAGAGCGCGACGGGGGGGGAAGAGAGAGAGCGCGACGGGGGGGGGGGGGAAGGTGGCCCGATGGACCCCTGCG